>NW_026599500.1:0-600000 GCF_023634085.1 Falco cherrug | reverse complement strand
ACGGGCTGTGGTGGGCTGGGACAAGCTGTGGTGGGCTGTGGTGGGCTGGGATGCGCTGTGGTGGGCTGGGATGCGCTGTGGTGGGCTGGGATGCGCTGTGGTGGGCTGGGACGTGCTGTGGTGGGCTGGGAAGGGCTGGGACGGGCTGTGGTGGGCTGGGACGGGCTGTGGTTGGCTGGGATGGGCTGTGGTGTGCTGGGACTGGCTCTGGTTGGCCGGGACGTACTGTGGTAGGCTGTGGTGTGCTGGGATGGGCTGTGGTGGGCTGGGACGGGCTGTGGTGGGCTGGGACGGGCTGGGACGGGCTGGGAAGGGCTGGGATGGGCTGTGGTGTGCTGGGATATGCTGTGGTGGGCTGGGACGGACTGTGGTGGGCTGGGACAAGCTGTGGTGGGCTGTGGTGGGCTGAGACGGGCTGTGGAGGGCTGGGACGGGCTGTGGTGGTCTGGGACGGGCTGTGGTGGGCTGGGACGGGATGCGGTGGGCCGTGGTGCGCTGGGACAGGCTGTGGTGGGCTGTGACGTGCCGTGGTGTGCCGTGGTGAACTGTGGTGGGCTGTGGTAAGCCGTGGTGTGTTGTGGTGGGCCGTGGTGGGCTGTGGTCGGACGTGGTGGGCTGGGACGGGCTGTGGTGGGCTGGGACGGGCTGTGGTGGGCTGGGACGGGCTGTGGTGGGCTGGGACGGGCTGTGGTGGGCTGGGAAGGGCTGTGGTGGGCTGTGGTGGGCTGGGACGGGCTGTGGTCGTCTGGGACGGGTTGTGGTGAGCTGAGACGGGCCGTGGTGGGCTGAGACGGGCCATGGTGGGCTGAGACGGGCCGTGGTGGGCTGGGACGGGCTGGTACTTGCTGTGGTGGGCTGTTACGGGCTGTGGTGTGCTGTGAGAGGCTGTGGTGGTCTGGGGCGGGCTGTGGTGGGCTGGGACGGGCTGTGGTGGGCTGTGGTTGGACGGGACGGGCTGCAGTGAGCCAGGACAGGCTGTGGTGTGCTGAGACGGGCTCTGGTGGGCCGGGACGGGCTGTGGTGGGCTGGGATGGGCTATGGTGGGCCGGGACAAGCTGTGGTAGGTTGGGACGGGCTCTGGTGGACTGGGACGGGCTCTGGTGGGCTGGAACAGGCCGTGGTGGGCTGGGATGGGCTGTGGTGGGGTGTGGTGAGCTGAGACCGTCTGGGAGGGGCTGAAACGGGCTGGGCCGGCTCTGGGGGTCTGGGAGGGGCTGGGAAGGCGTGTGGTGGGCTGGGACGAGCTGGGACGGGCTGGGACGGGCAGTGGTGGGCTGGGACGGGCAGTGGTGGGCTGGGACGGGCTGTGGTGGGCTGGGACGGGCTGTGGTGGGCTGGGACGCGCTGTGGTGGGCTGGGACGTGCTGTGGTGGGCTGGGACGCGCTGCGGTGGGCTGGGAAGGGCTGGGACGGGCTGTGGTGGGCCAGGACCAGCCTTGGTTGGCCATGCCGGGCCGGGCTGTAGTGGGCGGGGACAGGCTGTGGTGTGCAGGGAAGGGCTGTGGTGGCCTGGGACGGGCTGGGACGGGCTGTGGTGAGCGGGGACGGGCTGTGGTGGGCGGGGACGGGCTTTGGTGGGCTCTGGTGGGCTGGAACGGGGTCTGGTGGGCTGGGACGGGCTGTGGTAAGCTGTAATGGGCTGTGGTGGGCTTGGACGGGCTGTGGTGGGTTGTGGTGAGCTGAGACGGGCTGTGGTGGGCTGTATTGGGCTGTGGTGGGCTGTATTGGGCTGTGGCGGGCTGGGACGGGCTGTAGCAGGCTGGGACGGGCTGTGGTGGGCTGGGACGGGCTGTGGTGGTCTACGGTAGCCTGTGGTGGGCTGGGACGGGCTGTGGTGGGCTGGGACGGGCTGTGGTGTGCTGAGACGGGCTGTGGTGGGCTGGGACGGGCTGTGGTGGGACGGGACGGGCTGTGGTGGGACGGGACGGGCTGTGGTGGGACGGGACGGGCTGTGGTGGGACGGGATGGGCTGTGGTGTGCCGGGACGGGCTATGGTGGGCTGGGACGCGCTGTGGTGCACTGGGACGAATTGTGGTGGGCTGGGACGGGCTGTGGTGGGCCGTGGTGGGCCGCAATGGACTGGGACAGGCTGGGACGGGCTGTGGTGGGCTGGGACGAGTTGTGGTGGGCTGGGACGGGCTGACATGGGCTGTGACGGGCTGGGACACCTTGGACGGGTTGTGGTGGGCGGTGACGGGTTGTGGTGGGCGGGGACGGGCTTTGGTGGGCGGGGACGGGCTTTGGTGGGCTGGGACGGGCTGTGGTGGGCTGGGACGAGCTGTGGTGGGCTGGGACGAGTTCTGGTGGGCTGGGACGGGCTGAGGTGGGCTGGGACGGGCTGGGACGCCTTGGACGGGCTGTGGTGGACGGTGACGGGTTGTGGTGGGCTGGGACGGGTTGTGGTGGGCTGGGACGGGCTTGGGTGTGCTGTGGTGGGCGGGCACGGTCTGTGGTGGGCTGGAACAGGCTGTGGTGGGTTGGGACGGGCTGTGGTAAGCTGTAATGGGCTGTGGTGGGTTGTGGTGGGCTGGGCTGGGCCGTGGTGGGTTGGGACGTGCCGTGGTGGGCCGGGACCGGTCTTGGTTGGCTGGGACAGGCCGTGGTGGGCCGGGAAGGGCCGTAGTGGGTGGGGACAAGTTGTGGTGGGCGGGGACAAGTTGTGGTGGGCAGGGACGGGCTGTGGTGGGCGGGGATGGGCTGTGGTGGGCGGGGATGGGCTGTGGTGGGCGGGGACGGGGTGTGGTGGGCTGTGGTGGGCTGGGACGAGCTGTGGTGGGCTGGGACGGGCTGTGGTGGGCTGTGGTGGGCTGTGGTGGGCTGTGGTGGGCTGGGACGGGCTGTGGTGGGCTGGGACGGACTGTGGTGTCCTGGGACGGGCTGTGGTGGGCTGGGACGGACTGTGGTGGGCTGGGACAAGCTGTGGTGGGCTCTAGTGGGCTGGGACGGGCTGTGGTGGGCTGGGACGGGCTCTGGTGGGCTGGGACAAGCTGTGGTGGGCTGTGGTGGGCTGGGATGCGCTGTGGTGGGCTGGGATGCGCTGTGGTGGGCTGGGATGCGCTGTGGTGGGCTGGGACGTGCTGTGGTGGGCTGGGAAGGGCTGGGACGGGCTGTGGTGGGCTGGGACGGGCTGTGGTTGGCTGGGATGGGCTGTGGTGTGCTGGGACTGGCTCTGGTGGGCCGGGACGTACTGTGGTAGGCTGTGGTGTGCTGGGATGGGCTGTGGTGGGCTGGGACGGGCTGTGGTGGGCTGGGACGGGCTGGGACGGGCTGGGAAGGGCTGGGATGGGCTGTGGTGTGCTGGGATATGCTGTGGTGGGCTGGGACGGACTGTGGTGGGCTGGGACAAGCTGTGGTGGGCTGTGGTGGGCTGAGACGGGCTGTGGAGGGCTGGGACGGGCTGTGGTGGTCTGGGACGGGCTGTGGTGGGCTGGGACGGGATGCGGTGGGCCGTGGTGCGCTGGGACAGGCTGTGGTGGGCTGTGACGTGCCGTGGTGTGCCGTGGTGAACTGTGGTGGGCTGTGGTAAGCCGTGGTGTGTTGTGGTGGGCCGTGGTGGGCTGTGGTCGGACGTGGTGGGCTGGGACGGGCTGTGGTGGGCTGGGACGGGCTGTGGTGGGCTGGGACGGGCTGTGGTGGGCTGGGAAGGGCTGTGGTGGGCTGTGGTGGGCTGGGACGGGCTGTGGTCGTCTGGGACGGGTTGTGGTGAGCTGAGACGGGCCGTGGTGGGCTGAGACGGGCCATGGTGGGCTGAGACGGGCCGTGGTGGGCTGGGACGGGCTGGTACTTGCTGTGGTGGGCTGTTACGGGCTGTGGTGTGCTGTGAGAGGCTGTGGTGGTCTGGGGCGGGCTGTGGTGGGCTGGGACGGGCTGTGGTGGGCTGTGGTTGGACGGGACGGGCTGCAGTGAGCCAGGACAGGCTGTGGTGTGCTGAGACGGGCTCTGGTGGGCCGGGACGGGCTGTGGTGGGCTGGGATGGGCTATGGTGGGCCGGGACGGGCTGTGGTGGGCTGGGATGGGCTATGGTGGGCCGGGACAAGCTGTGGTAGGTTGGGACGGGCTCTGGTGGACTGGGACGGGCTCTGGTGGGCTGGAACAGGCCGTGGTGGGCTGGGATGGGCTGTGGTGGGGTGTGGTGAGCTGAGACGGTCTGGGAGGGGCTGAAACGGGCTGGGCCGGCTCTGGGGGTCTGGGAGGGGCTGGGAAGGCGTGTGGTGGGCTGGGACGAGCTGGGACGGGCTGGGACGGGCAGTGGTGGGCTGGGACGGGCAGTGGTGGGCTGGGACGGGCTGTGGTGGGCTGGGACGGGCTGTGGTGGGCTGGGACGCGCTGTGGTGGGCTGGGACGTGCTGTGGTGGGCTGGGACGCGCTGCGGTGGGCTGGGAAGGGCTGGGACGGGCTGTGGTGGGCCAGGACCAGCCTTGGTTGGCCATGCCGGGCCGGGCTGTAGTGGGCGGGGACAAGTTGTGGTGGGCGGGGACAGGCTGTGGTGTGCAGGGAAGGGCTGTGGTGGCCTGGGACGGGCTGGGACGGGCTGTGGTGAGCGGGGACGGGCTGTGGTGGGCGGGGACGGGCTTTGGTGGGCTCTGGTGGGCTGGAACGGGGTCTGGTGGGCTGGGACGGGCTGTGGTAAGCTGTAATGGGCTGTGGTGGGCTTGGACGGGCTGTGGTGGGTTGTGGTGAGCTGAGACGGGCTGTGGTGGGCTGTATTGGGCTGTGGTGGGCTGTATTGGGCTGTGGCGGGCTGGGACGGGCTGTAGCAGGCTGGGACGGGCTGTGGTGGGCTGGGACGGGCTGTGGTGGTCTACGGTAGCCTGTGGTGGGCTGGGACGGGCTGTGGTGGGCTGGGACGGGCTGTGGTGTGCTGAGACGGGCTGTGGTGGGCTGGGACGGGCTGTGGTGGGACGGGACGGGCTGTGGTGGGACGGGACGGGCTGTGGTGGGACGGGACGGGCTGTGGTGGGACGGGATGGGCTGTGGTGTGCCGGGACGGGCTATGGTGGGCTGGGACGCGCTGTGGTGCACTGGGACGAATTGTGGTGGGCTGGGACGGGCTGTGGTGGGCCGTGGTGGGCCGCAATGGACTGGGACAGGCTGGGACGGGCTGTGGTGGGCTGGGACGAGTTGTGGTGGGCTGGGACGGGCTGACATGGGCTGTGACGGGCTGGGACACCTTGGACGGGTTGTGGTGGGCGGTGACGGGTTGTGGTGGGCGGGGACGGGCTTTGGTGGGCGGGGACGGGCTTTGGTGGGCTGGGACGGGCTGTGGTGGGCTGGGACGAGCTGTGGTGGGCTGGGACGAGTTCTGGTGGGCTGGGACGGGCTGAGATGGGCTGGGACGGGCTGGGACGCCTTGGACGGGCTGTGGTGGACGGTGACGGGTTGTGGTGGGCTGGGACGGGTTGTGGTGGGCTGGGACGGGCTTGGGTGTGCTGTGGTGGGCGGGCACGGTCTGTGGTGGGCTGGAACAGGCTGTGGTGGGTTGGGACGGGCTGTGGTAAGCTGTAATGGGCTGTGGTGGGTTGTGGTGGGCTGGGCTGGGCCGTGGTGGGTTGGGACGTGCCGTGGTGGGCCGGGACCGGTCTTGGTTGGCTGGGACAGGCCGTGGTGGGCCGGGAAGGGCCGTAGTGGGTGGGGACAAGTTGTGGTGGGCGGGGACAAGTTGTGGTGGGCAGGGACGGGCTGTGGTGGGCGGGGATGGGCTGTGGTGGGCGGGGATGGGCTGTGGTGGGCGGGGACGGGGTGTGGTGGGCTGTGGTGGGCTGGGACGGGCTGGGACGGGCTGTGGTGTGCTGGGACGGGCTGTGGTGGGCTGGGACATGCTGTGGTGGGCTGGGACGGGCTGTGGTGGGCTGGGAAGGGCTGTGGTGGGCTGTGGTGGGCTGGGACGGGCTGTGGTCGTCTGGGACGGGTTGTGGTGAGCTGAGACGGGCCGTGGTGGGCTGAGACGGGCCATGGTGGGCTGAGACGGGCCGTGGTGGGCTGGGACAGGCTGGTACTTGCTGTGGTGGGCTGTTACGGGCTGTGGTGTGCTGTGAGAGGCTGTGGTGGTCTGGGGCGAGCTGGGACGGGCTGTGGTGGGCTGGGACGGGCTGTGGTGGGCCGTAGTGGGCTGTGGTGGGCTGGGACTTGCTGTGGTGTGCTGTGGTTTGTCCATCAAACAGCTTCTCTGTTTTCCTGTCTCTCAGGCCAACAGTTTTACCGTCTCCTCGGTCTCTGCCCCCTCTTGGCTTCATCGTTTCATTATTAGAAAGAAAGGACAGAACCTGGCCAAAATAACTCAGCAGATGCCAAAGGTATGGGTGAGCTGGTTAGCTTAGCACCCCCGGCGTAGAAAAAGGTTTAGTCCAGATCACTCGTCACGAAAGAGAGAGGTGTATTCTAGCGTGGGTAAACCCAGGGGGAAATGACACAGATCTTTGCTGTTCAAGGGAACCCTCTCTTTTACTGCTGCAAACACTGCTCCTCCTATGTTATTGTCATGGGTTGAGCCCTTCCAAGGAAGCTTTATGTGGTGCTGTTTTGAGAACTGATGTAGTAGGATACCTGGAAATGGCGAGTGCAGCAAGGCTTCTCCCTGGGGAGTTAGACGGTATCTAGATAAAGGCTAGATGAGTAAACTTCTCCAAAGCCCTTGCAGAAACCGGGACGGCACCAGAGCCTTGGGCTCTAGGCACTGCCATATGGCCGAAATTGTTAAGTTTCTGACTTGTAAAATTGTGGGGATTTGGTCTGGGCTTTTTGGGAAGGAGCACATCTCTCAGTGGCAGGGATCGATGGTGTAGGCCTGACCAAAAGCATTGGCCTGGCTTGGATCTTGGCAAATTCTGAAGAGATTCATTGTCCTTCACCTCAAGGTTCACATCAAATTCACTGGAGGAGAGGATAACATCACTTTGGAAGGACCTACAGAAGATGTGCATGTGGCTCAGGAACAGATTGAAGCCGTGCTCAAGGAACTGGTGAGCTGCAGTTACTAGTTCCAGTAAGAAACTGGGGGAAGAAGGGGCAACAGAGCAGAGGTGATGAGGTGTTTGTCACATCCATAGGATGTCTTGGCATGCTTAATCGAACTTGCAGGAGACAAATTGTGTGGCAGGTGGATGACACCCCTTGGTCATCCATAGCATCCTTGAAAAGTCAGCATTAATTTTTTTGGTGCGGAGAAGGAAGGATTCTCTTGGTTATAGCTGGAGAGGCATAGAAGTGAGTCTTTTCGATGTTTCATGAGCACAATGCTCTCTTCTCAAAGCAGAGGAATGCTTGTGCTCTGCTTAAGAGCAGAAGTGCTTGTAGCTGACCGCTGGTGAGTCAGTGCCAATACTGGCAGTAGGCAGTTACTTAGGGCACGAGACAGAAGCGGTGGCCTGTCCTACCTGGCCCTATATAATATAATATATAATATTGGACATACATACATATATAGATATAGATATAAAAATATAATTCTTTTTAGATCCACGGGATGGATTACGCAATAATCAAGGCTGACCGCCAATTCCACCGACACCTCATTGGCAAGAACGCAGCTAAACGGTAAGTGGAGTGCCTTTCTAGTCCTTCCCATGCTCACACTCTTTGTGTTTAGTAGATGGTATCAGGGGCTCTGTAGCTCACCCAGTGTGCTGTCTCCATCACGTTTCCTCTGCTTTCCTGGAGTGGTGGTGGTACAAGGAGAGAAATGGGCCGTGAGGCCTTGCGATGGCTTTAACGGGTGAAAGTACCTTGGGAGCCTGAACAGTAGTGGAATTACTTCTCTGTGCGAATGACATTTTAGCAGCCAGTTGTGGGTGGTGGAAATGTGCTTGGTGAGCTTCTCCCTGTAGAGGAATGAAGGCGGTGGGTTGATTAGCATTGATAACACGCAGCTGTGGCCTTGCCTCAGAGGCAGTGGGTTGATTGACGTGGATGACGTGCAGGTGTAGCTGGTTCCCGCTAAGGGGTTAAATAGCCCTGTGGCTTGTGGGAGAGGGTGTCAGCTGGAGGAGGAGCAGTGTGGTCTGGCCTCTGGAGGAAGGCGCTACAGCACCGGCAGTAGAATATGGTCAACGGTAAAGCCTTGTTGCGGTCTGCTAGTTTGATAGCACTGCAACGTGACCCCAGCCAAGAGTTTGGGGTAGAAAGGAACGATTATCCTCTGCTCTAAATGTGATACTGTTTGGGGAAGAAACACGCCTCGCTCTGACAAGGGAACAATGGGCTCTGTAGATGCCACGGTATTTACTTGGACAGGCTCTCGTGTGGCACAGGTCTGCTCTCACTGAACTCCAGGGGGAAGAGGCAATTTCCCCTGTCTCAACCCTACCCCGCTGAGCCCTTCCCAGAGGCGGCTTTACTTCTTCAACAGCCTCTGAGCAGTGATAATCCAGGTGCCTTGCTTCCAGGTCTTTGCCTAGCAGACGGCGTCACCACAGTCCTTGCCTCGAAGTTAACAGGATGAAGGATCTGTACAAGGTGTCTGTGCGCATTCCCCCGGACAACGAGAAGAGCAACCCGATCAGAATGGAAGGAGACCCACAGGGGGTCCCACAGGCCAAGAAAGAGCTGCTGGAACTCGCTTCCCGTATGGTGAGTGGGTAGGACGTGATGTTTGGGAGACTGCAGGGTTTGCGCTCTCGTGTTCCCTTGTAACCTTCTGGTGCGAGTGTGTGCCCCTTGCCCACGGAGCACTTGGATCTCATGACAAGTGCAAGTTCCTCTTCACAAATGTCTTCCCCTGTTCCCTCGGGTAGCCTTTCTCTGTCAACGCAGAGTGAATTTGGTCTGGAGAAAAGAGGGACAGTGCTGGCAAGTAAACCGTCGGGCAGCAAACCGCTAAGTCAAAGTAGATGGCTCTCCGGCTGAACACTCAGTGTGCCCTCTGTTCCCATCAGGAAAATGAACACGCTGCGGACCTAATCGTTGAGCAGAAATTCCACCGGACCATCATTGGGCAGAAGGCTGAGCGGGTCTGGGAAATCCGGGAGCAATTCCCAGAGGTAAGGCTTTGTAGGAGAGGAGGAATCCAGAGGGGATATTTCCTACATGGGTAGTAGGCCTGTCGTCACAGAAGTCGTAACTTTAGTGGCTCTGTAGCGCAAGTGTCTGAGAAGATAGTTCTTTTAGCCAGAGGCCGCTAACACGGTTCCCCGTTTCTGAATGGGAAAAGGGCATGAGTAGGATCCCCCCAACCTTTGCATGTGTCTGACACAAGGGTTCTTGCTTTTGCTTGAGCTAACTAGAAATGACCGCTCCTGCAGGTTATCATCAGCTTCCCAGACCCTGCACACAAGAGTGACATCGTCCAACTCCGAGGTCCCAAAAACGAGGTGGAGAAGTGCACCGAGTACATGCAAAAGATGGTGGCAGACCTGGTAAGGAGGTCTTCTGCCTGCACTTCCCTCCTACGTGCCTGGATAACCCTGGGGCAAAGCAGAGCTCTACTGGCTTGGGTAGAGCTAAAACACCTCAAGAGGAGGGAGCTGTCGGCGCTGTTTTGGCTGCATGGAGGCAGGGGGATAGTACCTGTTATGTGAAGGCTATAGGGGAACGTCCTTGCCTTTGTTTAGTCTTACAAAAGTCCCTCGTATAGAGAACTTCCTTGGGTCTAAGCCTCTTTTCAAAAGCTCGTTTATCAGAGCTCCTGAAGTCGGGCCTCCCTTGCCACGACAGTGTAATCTTCAGTTCTCCCTTCCTTTCTCCCTTAGGTTGAAAACAGCTTTTCTATTTCTGTCCCCATCTGCAAACAGTTCCACAAGAACATCATAGCGAAAGGAGGTGCCAAAATCAAGAAGGTGAGATACTGTTCCTAACACAGGTGAGCCGGGACGGGCCGCGGTGGGCCGGGACGGGCTGGGACAGGCTGTAACCGGCTGTGGTGTGCTGTGGTGGGCTGGGACGGGCCGGGGTGGGCTGGGACGGGCCGGTACTTGATGTGGTGGGCTGGGACGGGCCGTGGTGGGCTGTGGTGTGCCGTGATGGGCTGGGACGGGCCGTGGTGGGCTGTGGTGTGCCGTGATGGGCTGGGACGGGCCGTGGTGGGCTGTGGTGTGCCGTGGTGGGCTGTGGTGTGCCGTGGTGGGCTGTGGTGTGCCGTGGTGGGCTGTGGTGTGCCGTGGTAGGCTGTGGTGTGCCGTGGTGGGCTGGGACGGGCCGTGGTGGGCTGGGACGGGCCGTGGTGGGCTGGGACGGGCCGTGGTGGGCTGTGGTGTGCCGTGATGGGCTGGGACGGGCCGTGGTGGGCTGTGGTGGGACGGGGACGGACTGTGGTGGGCAGGGACGGGCCGTGGTTGGTTGTGGTGGGCTGGTACGGGCTGTGGTTGGCTGGGACGGACTGTGATGAACTGAGACGGGCTGCGGTGGGCCGTGTTGGGATGGGACAGGCCCTAGTGGGCTGTGGAGTGCTGGGACGTGCTGTGGTGTGCTGGGATGGGCTGTGGTGGGCTGGGACCGGCTGCGGTGGGCTGTGGTGGGCTGGGACCAGCTGCGGTGGGCTGTGGTGGGCTGGGACCGGCTGCGGTGGGCTGTGGTGAGCTGGGACGGGATGCGGTGGGCTGGAATGGGCTGTGCCGTGCTGGAATGGTCTGGGACGAGTTGTGGTGCGTGTGGTGGGCTGGGACGGGCTGGGACGGGGTGGGACGGGCTGTGGTGGTCTGCGGTAGGCTGTGGTGTGCTGTAGTGGCCTGTGGTGGGCGGGGACAGGCTGTGGTGGGCGGGGACGGGCTGTGGTGGGTGTGGTGGACTGGGACGCGCTGTAGTGAGCTGAGACGGGCTGTGGTGGGCTGAGATTTGCTGGGACGGCTGGGACGGGCTGTGGTGGGCGGGGACGGGCTGTGGTGGGCGGGGACAGGCTGTGGTGGGCTGGGACGGGCTGTGGAGGATTGGACCGGGCTATGGAGAGCTGTGGAGAGCCGTGGTGGGCAGGGACGGGCCGTGGTGGGCTGGGACGGGCTCTGGTGGTGAGCAGAGACGGCCTGTGTTGGGCTGGGACGGGCTGTGATAAGCTGTAACCGGCTGTGGTGGGTCGTGGTGGGCTGGGACGGGCCGTGGTGGGCTGGGGCGGGTTGGGACGGGCTGGGACTGGCTGTGGAGGGCTGTGGTGGGCTGGGACGGGCTGTGGTGGGCTGGGACGGGCTGGGACGGGGCGTGGTGGGCTGGGACGGGCTGTGGTGGGCTGAGACGAGGCGTAGTAGGCCGGGACGGGCCGTGGTGGGTTGTTATGGTCCGTGGTGGGCTGGGACGGGCTGGGACGGGCCGTGGTGGGCTGGGACGGGCCGTGGTGGGCTGGGACGGGCCGTGGTGGGCTGGGACGGGCCGGGACAGGCTGTGGTGGGCTGTGGTGGGTTCTGATGAGCTTGAGACGGGCTGTGGTGGGCTGGGTCGGGCTGAGACGAGTTCTGGTGGTCTGGAACGAGCTGGGACGTGCTGTGGTGGCCTGGAACGGGCTGTGGTGTGCTGGGACGGGCTGTGGTCGTCTGGAATGGTGTGTGGTGGGCTGGGACGGTCTGTAGTGGGCTTGGACGGGCTGTGGTGTGCTGGGACGGGCTGTGGTGGGCTGGGACGGGCGGGGACGGGCTGTGGTGGGCTGGGACGGGCGGGGACGGGCTGTGGTGGGCTGGGACGGGCTGTGGTGGTCTGGAACAGGCTGTGGTGGGTTGGGACAGGCTGGGACATGCTGGGACGGTGTGTGGTGGACTGGGATGGTCTGTGGTGTGCTGGGACGGGCTGTGGTGGGCAGGGATGGGCTGTGGTGGGGCGTGGTGGGCTGGGACGGGCCGTAGTGAACCGTGGTGGGCTGTGGTGGGCCGTGGTGAGCCGTTTTGAGCCGGTATGGGAAGGGATGGGCTGTGGTGGGCCGTGGTGGCCTGGGACAGGTCATGGTGGTCTGAGATGGCCCGTGGTGGGCCGTGGTGGGCTGTGGTGGGCCGTGGTGGGCCGTGGTGGGCTGGGATGGGCTGTGGTGGGCCGTGGTGGTCTGGGACAGGCTGTGGTGGGCTGTGGTGGGTTCTGGTGAGCTTGAGACGGGCTGTGGTGGGCTGGGACGGGCTGGGACGGGCTCTGGTGGGCTGGGACGGGCTGGGACGGGGTGTGGTGGGCTGGGACGAGCTGTGGTGGGCTGGGACGAGCTGTGGTGGGCTGGGACGAGCTGTGGTGGGCTGGGACGAGCTGTGGTGGGCTGGGACGGGCTGTGGTGGCCTGGGACGGGCTGTGGTGGGCTTGGATGGGCTGTGGTGTGCTGGGCCGTGCTGGGACGGGCTGTGGTGTGCTGGGACGGGCTGTGGTGTGCTGGGACGGGCTGTGGTATGCTGGGACGGGCTGTGGTGTGCTGGGACGAGCTGTGGTGGGCTGGGATGGGCTGTGGTGGGCTGGGACGGGCTGTGGTGGGCTGGGACGGGCTGTGGTGGGCTGGGACGGGCTGTGGTGGGCTGGGACGGGCTGTGGTGGGCTGGGACGGGCTGTGGTGGGCTGGGACGGGCTGTGACGGGCTGTCGTGGGCTGGGACAGGCTGTGGTGGGCTGTGGTGGGCTGGGACGGGCTGTGGTGGGCTGGGACGGGCTGTGGTGGGCTGGGACGGGCTGTGGTGGGCTGTGGTGGGCTGGGAGGGGCTGGGACGGGCTGTGGTGGGCTGGGACGGGCTGGTACGTGCTGTGGTGTGCTGGGACGGGCTGTGGTGGGCTGTGGTGGGTTCTGCTGAGCTTGAGACGGGCTGTGGTGGGCTGGGACGGGCTGAGACGAGTTCTGGTTGTCTGGAACGAGCTGGGACGGGCTGTGGTGGGCTGGGACGGGCTGTGGTGGGCGGGCACGGGCTATGGTGGGCGGGGACGGGATGTGGTGGTCTGGAATGGTCTGTGGTGGGCTGGGACGGGCTGTGGTGGGCTGGGACGGGCTGTGGTGGGCTGGGACGGGCTGTGGTGGGCTGGGACGGGCTGTGGTGGGCTGGGACGGGCTGTGGTGTGCTGGGCCGTGCTGGGACGGGCTGTGGCGGGCTGGGACGGGCTGTGGCGTGCTGGGACGGGCTGTGGCGTGCTGGGACGGGCTGTGGCGTGCTGGGACGGGCTGTGGCGGGCTGGGACGGGCTGTGGCGGGCTGGGACGGGCTGTGGTGGGCTGGGACGGGCTGTGGTGGGCTGGGACGGGCTGTGGTGGGGTGGGACGGGCTGTGGTGGGCTGGGACGGGCTGTGACAGGCTGTGGTGGGCTGTGGTGGGCTGGGACGGGCTGTGGTGGGCTGGGACGGGCTGTGGTGGGCTGGGACGGGCTGTTCTGGGCTGGGACGGGCTCTGGTGGTCTCAAACAGGCTGTGATGGGTTGGGAAGGGCTGGAATGGGCTTTGGTGGGTTGGGACAGGCTGTGGTGGGCTGGGACGGGCTGTGGTGGGCTTAGACCTGCTGTGGTGGTCAGGGACGGGTTCTGGTAGGTCCGGGACGGGCTGTGGTGGGCTGGGACGCGCTGTGGTGGGCTTCTATGGGCTGGTACTTTATGTGTTGGGCTGGGACGGGCTGTGACGGGCTGTGGTCGGCTGGTATGAGCTGGGACAAGCTTTGGTGGGCCGGGACGGGCTCTGTTGGGCTGTGGTGGCCTGTGGTGAGCTGGGACGGGCTGTGGTGGCCTGTGGTGGGCTGGGACGGGCTGTGGTGGTCTGGGATGGGCTGGGAGAGGCTGTGGTGGGCCGTGGTAAGCCATGGTCGGCTGTGGTGGGCTGGGACGGGCTGTGGTGGGCTGTGGTGTGCCATGGTGGGCTGGGACAGGCTGTGGGGGCTGGGACGGGCTATGGTGGGACGGGGACGGGCTGTGGATGGTTGTGGTGGGCTGGGACGGGCTGGGACGCCTTGGAAGGGCTGTGGTGGGCGGTGACGGGTTGTGGTGTTCTGTGACGGGCTGGGACTTTCTGTGGTGAGCTGCGACGGTCTGTGGTGGTCTGGAACGGGCTGTGGTGGGCCGGGACGGGCCGCGGTGGGCCAGGACGGGCTGTGGCGAGCTGGGACGGGTTGTGGTGGGCTGGGACTGGTTGTGGCGGACTGGGACGAACTGTGGTGGTCTGTGGTGGCCTGGGACGGGCCGTGGTGGCCTGGGACGGGCCGTGGTGGCCTGGGCCGGGCCGTGGTGGGCCGGGACGGGCCGTGGTGGGCTGGGACGGGTTGTGGCGGGCTGGGACGAACTGTGGTGGTCTGTGGTGGGCTGGGACGGGCTCTGGTGGTATGGACCGGGCTGTGGTGGGCTGGGAAGGGCTGGAATGGGCTGTGGTGGGCTGGCACGGTGTGTGGTGGGTTGGCACAGGCTGTGGTGGGCTTGGACCTGCTGTGGTGGTCGGGGACGGGTTGTGGTAGGTCCGGGATGGGCTGTCGTGGTCCGGGACGGGCTGTGGTGGGCTGGGAAGGCCTGGGACGGGCTGGGAAAGCCTGGGACGGGCTGGGACGAGCTGGGACGGGCTGTGGTGGGCGGGGACGGGCTGTGGTGGGCGGGGACGGGCTCTGGTGGTCTCAAACCGGCTGTGGTGGGTTGGGAAGGGTTGGAATGGGCTGTGGTTGGTTGGGACAGGCTGTGGTGGGCTGGGACGGGCTGTGGTGGGCTTGGACCTGCTGTGGTGGTCAGGGACGGGTTCTGGTAGGTCCGGGACGGTCTGTGGTGGGCTGGGACGGGCTGTGGTGGGCTGGGATGGGCTCTGATAAGCTGTAACCGGCTGTGGTGGGCTGTGGTGGTCTGGTACGGGCTGTGGTGAGCTTGGATGGGCTGTGGTGGGCTTTGGTGGGCTGGGGTGGGCTCGGACGGGCCGTGGTGGGCTGGGACGGGCTGTGGTGGGCTTCTATGGGCTGGTACTTTATGTGGTGGGCTGTGACGGGCTGTGACGGGCTGTGGTGGTCTGGGATGGGCTGGGACAGGCTGTGGTGGGCCATGGTAAGCCATGGTGGGCTGTGGTGGTCTGGGACGGGCTGTGGTGGCTGTGGTGTGCCATGGTAAGCTGGGACAGGCTGCGGTGGGCTGGAAAGGGCTGTGGTGGGCTGGAACGGGCTGTGGTGGGCTGGGACGGGCTGTGGTGGGCTGGGACGGGCTGGGACGGGCCGTGGTGGGCTGGGGCGCGCCGTGGTGGGCTGGGACGGGCTCTGGTGGGCTTGGACAGGCTGTGGTGGGCTGGGACGAGCCGTAGTAGGCTGGGACGGGCCGTGGTGGGCCGCGACGGGCCGTGGTGGGTTGTTGTGGGCCGTGGTGGGCTGGGACGGTCTGTGGTGGGCTGTGGTGGACCGTGGTGGGCTGTGATGGGCTGTGGTAAGCTGGGACGGGATGTGGTAAGCTGGGACGGGCTTTCGTGGGCTGGGATGGGTTGTCGTGGGCTGGGACGGTCTGCGACGGGCCGTGGTGGGCTGGGACAGGCTCTGTTTGGCTGGGACAGGCTGTGGTGAGCTGGGACGGGCCGTGGTGGGCCGGGCCGGGCCGTGGTGGGCCGGGATGGGCCGTGGCGGGCTGGGACAAACTGTGGTGGGCTGGGATGAACTGTGGTGGTCTGTGGTGGGCTGGGACGGGCTGTGGTGATCCGGGACGGGCTGTGGTAGGCTGGGACAAACTGTGGCGGGCTGGGACGAGCCGTGGCGGGCTGGGACGGGCCGTGGAGGGCTGGGACGGGCCGTGGCGGGCTGGGACGGGTCGTGGCGGGCTGGGACGGGCTGTGGCGGGCTGGGACGGGCTGTGGTGGGCTGGGATGGGCTGTGATAAGCTGTAACCGGCTGTGGTGGGCTGTGGTGGTCTGGTACGGGTTGTGGTGAGCTGAGATGGGCTGTGGTGGGCTTTGGTGGGCTGGGGTGGGCTCGGACGGGCCGTGGTGGGCTGGGACGGGCTGTGGTGGGCTTCTATGGGCTGGTACTTTATGTGGTGGGCTGGGACGGGCTGTGACGGGCTGTGGTGGTCTGGGATGGGCTGGGACAGGCTGCGGTGGGCCGTGGTAAGCCATGGTGGGCTGTGGTGGTCTGGGACGGGCTGTGGTGGGCTGTGGTGTGCCATGGTGGGCTGGGACAGGCTGCGGTGGGCTGGGACAGGCTGGGGTGGGCTGGGACGAGCTGTGGTGGGCTGGGACGGGCTGTGGTGGGCTGGGACGAGCTGTGATGAGCTGAGACGGGCTGTGATGGGCCGGGGTGGGCCGGGACAGGCTCTGGTGGGCTGTGGAGGGCTGGGACGGGCTCTGGTGGGCTGGGACGGACTTGGACGCACTGTGGTGGGCTGGGACGGGCTGGGACGGCCTGTGTAGGGCTGGGAGGGGCTGTGGTGGGCAGTGGGGGGCTGGGAAGGGCTGTGGTGGGCTGGGACGGGCTAGAACAGCTATGGTGGGCTGGGACGGGCTGTGGTGGGCTTGGATGGGCTGTGCTGTGCTGGAACGGTCTGGGACGAGTTGTGGTGAGTGTGGTGGGCTGGGACGGGCTGGGACGGACTGTGTTTAGCTGGGACGGGCTGTGGTGGGCCGTGGTGGGCTGGGACAGGCTGTGGTGAGCTGAGACGGGCTGTGGTGGGCTGTGTCGGGCTGGGACGAGCTGTGACGGGGTGGGACGGGCTGTGGTGGTCTGCGCTAGGCTGTGGTGTGCTGTAGTGGCCTGTGATGGGCTGGGTGGGGCTGTGGTGGGCTGTGGTGGGCTGGGACGGGCTGTGGTGGGCTGGGATAAGCTGTGTTGGGCTGGGACGGGCTGTGTTAGGCTGGGATGGGCTGTGGAGGATTGGGACGGGCTATGGAGAACTGTGGAGAGCTGGGACGGTCTGTGGTGGGCTGGGACAGGCTGTGGTGGGCTTGGACCTGCTGTGGTGGTCGGGGACGGGTTGTGGTAGGTCTGGGACGGGCTGTCGTGGTCCGGGACGGGCTGTGGTGGGCTGGGAAGGCCTGGGACGGGCTGGGACGAGCTGGGACGGGCTGTGGTTGGCGGGGACGGGCTGTGGTGGGCGGGGACGGGCTGTGGTGGGCGGGGATGGGCTGGGACGAGCTGGGACGGGCTGTGGTGGATTGCGGTAGGCTGTGGTGCTCTGTAGTGGTCTGTGGTGTTCTGTAGTGGTCTGTGGTGGGCTGGGACGGGCTGTGGTGGGCTGGGACGGGCTGTGGTGGGCTGGGACGGGCTGTGGTGGGCTGGGATGGGCTGTCGTGGGCTGGGAAGGGCTGTCGTGGGCTGTGGGGGCCTGGGACATGCTGGGGTGGGCTGTGGTGGGCTGTGGTGGGCTGTGACGAGCTGGGACGGGCTGTGGTGTGCTGTAGTGGCCTGTGGTATGCTGTAGTGGCCTGTGGTGGGCTGGGACGGGCTGTGGTGGGCTGGGACAAACTGTGGTGGGCTGTGGTGGGCTGGGATGAGCTGGGACAGGCTGGGACGGGCTGAGACGGGCTGTGGTGGGCTGGGACGGGCTGTGGTGGGCTGGGACGGGCTGTGGTGGGCTGGGACGGGCTGTAGTGGGCTGTGGTGGGCTGTGGAGGGCTGCGACAGGCTGTAGTGTGCCGTGGTGGGCTGGGACGGGCCGGGTGGGCTGGGATGGGCTGGGACGGGCTGTGGTGGGCTGGGGCGGGCTGTGGTGGGCTGGGGCGGGCTGTGGTGGGCTGGGACGGGCTGTGGTGGGCTGGGACGGGCTGTGGTGGGCTGGGAGGGGCCGTGGTGGGCTGGGAGGGGCCGTGGTGGGCTGGGACGGGCCGTGGTGGGCTGGGACGGGCCGTGGTGGGCTGGGACGGGCCGTGGTGGGCTGGGACGGGCTCTGGTGGGCTTGGACAGGCTGTGGTGGGCTGGGACGAGCCGTTGTAAGCTGGGACGGGCCGTGATGGGCCGCGACGGGCCGTGGTGGGTTGTTATGGGCCGTGGTGGGCTGGGACGGGCTGTGGTGGGCTGTGGTGGACCGTGGTGGTCTGTGATGGGCTGTGGTAAGCTGGGACGGGATGTGGTAAGCTGGGACGGGCTTTCATGGGCTGGGACGGGTTGTCGTGGGCTGTGGTGGGCTAGGACAGGCCGTGGTAGAGCTGGGACGGCCCGTGGTGGGCCGGGACGGGCCGTGGTGGGCCGGGACGGGCCGTGGCGGGCTGGGACAAACTGTGGTGGGCTGGGATGAACTGTGGTGGTCTGTGGTGGGCTGGGACGGGCTGTGGTGATCTGGGACGGGCTGTGGTAGGCTGGGACAAACTGTGGTGGGCTGTGACGGGCCGTGGTGGGCCGGGACGGGCCGTGGTGGGCCGGGAAAGGCTGTGTTTTGCTGGGACAGGCTGTGGTGGGCTGGGACAGGCTGTGGTGGGCTGGGACGGGTTGTCGTGGGCTGGGACGGTCTGGGACGGGCCGTGGTGAGCTGGGACGGGCCGTGGTCGGCTGGGACGTGCCGTGGCGGGCTGGGACGGGTCGTGTTGGGCTGGGACAGGCTGTGGTGGGCTGGGATGGGCTGTGGTGGGCTTTGGTGGGCTGGGGTGGGCTCGGACGGGCCGTGGTGGGCTGGGACGGGCTGTGGTGGGCTTCTATGGGCTGGTACTTTATGTGGTGGGCTGGGACGGCCTGTGACGGGCTGTGGTGGTCTGGGATGGGCTGGGACAGGCTGTAGTGGGCCGTGGTAAACCATGGTGGGCTGTGGTGGGCTGGGACGGGCTGTGGTGGGCTGTGGTGTGCCATGGTGGGCTGGGACAGGCTGCGGTGGGCTGGAAAGGGCTGTGGTGGGCTGGAACGGGCTGTGGTGGGCTGGGACAGGCTGTGGTGGGATGGGGACGGGCTGTGGTTGGTTGTGGTGGGCTGGGACAGGCTGTGGTGAGCTGAGACGGGCTGTGGTGGGCTGTGTCGGGCTGGTACGAGCTGTGATGGGGTGGGACGGGCTGTGGTGGTCTGCGCTAGGCTGTGGTGTGCTGTAGTGGCCTGTGATGGGCTGGGACGAGCTGTGGTGGGCTGGGATGGGCTGTGGTGGGCTGGGACGGGCTGTGGTGGGCTGGGACGGGCTGTGGTGGGCTGGGATAAGCTGTGGTGGGCTGGGACAAGCTGTGTTAGGCTGGGACAGGCTGTGGAGGATTGGGACGGGCTATGGAGAGCTGTGGAGAGCTGGGACGGTCTGTGGTGGGCTGGGACAGGCTGTGGTGGGCTTGGACCTGCTGTGGTGGTCGGGGACGGGTTGTGGTAGGTCCGGGACGGGCTGTTGTGGTCCAGGACGTGCTGTGGTGGGCTGGGAAGGCCTGGGACGGGCTGGGACGAGCTGGGACGGGCTGTGGTTGGCGGGGACGGGCTGTGGTGGGCTGGGATGGGCTGGGACGAGCTGGGACGGGCTGTGGTGGATTGCGGTAGGCTGTGGTGCTCTGTA
Source organism: Falco cherrug (assembly GCF_023634085.1). Lineage (NCBI taxonomy): Eukaryota > Metazoa > Chordata > Aves > Falconiformes > Falconidae > Falco > Falco cherrug. Next base: position 580,751 of record NW_026599500.1, on the reverse strand, counting down.
GTGGTCTGTGGTGTTCTGTAGTGGTCTGTGGTGGGCTGGGACGGGCTGTGGTGGGCTGTGGTGGGCTGGGATGGGCTGTCGTGGGCTGGGAAGGGCTGTCGTGGGCTGTGGGGGCCTGGGACATGCTGGGGTGGGCTGTGGTGGGCTGGGACGTGCTGTGACGAGCTGGGACGAGCTGTGACGGGCTGTGGTGTGTTGTAGTGGCCTGTGGTATGCTGTAGTGGCCTGTGGTGGGCTGGGACGGGCTGTAGTAGGCTGGGACAAACTGTGGTGGGCTGTGGTGGGCTGTGGTGGGCTGGGATGAGCTGGGACAGGCTGGGACGGGCTGAGACGGGCTGTGGTGGGCTGAGACGGGCTGTGGTGGGCTGGGACGGGCTGTGGTGGGCTGGGACGGGCTGTAGTGGGCTGTGGTGGGCTGTGGAGGGCTGGGTCGGGCTGTGGTGGGCCGTGGTGGGCTGGGACGGGCCGGGTGGGCTGGGATGGGCTGGGACGGGCTGTGGTGGGCTGGGGCGGGCTGTGGTGGGCTGGGACGGGCTGTGGTGTGCTAAGACGGGCTGTGGTGGGCTGGGACGGGCTGGGACAGGCTGTGGTGGGCTGGGACGGGCTGTGGTGGGCTGGGACGGGCTCTGGTGGGCTTGGACAGGCTGTGGTGGGCTGGGACGAGCCGTTGTAAGCTGGGACGGGCCGTGATGGGCCGCGACGGGCCGTGGTGGGCTGGGACAGGCTGTGGTGGGCTCTGGTGGACCGTGGTGGGCTGTGATGGGCTGTGGTAAGCTGGGACGGGATGTGGTAAGCTGGGACGGGCTTTCATGGGCTGGGACGGGTTGTCGTGGGCTGTGGTGGGCTGGGACAGGCTGTGGTGAGCTGGGACGGGCCGTGGTGGGCTGGGACGGGCTGCGGTGGGCTGAGACAGGCTGTGGTGGGCTGGGACGAGCCGTAGTAGGCCGGGACAGGCCGTGATGGGCCGGGACGGGCCGTGGTGGCTTGTTCTGGGCCGTGGTGGGCTGGGACGGGCTGTGATGGGCTGTGGTAAGCTGGGACGGGATGTGGTAAGCTGGGACGGGATGTGGTAAGCTGGGACGGGCTTTCGTGGGCTGGGACGGGCCGTTGTGGTCTGGGACTGGCTGGGACGGGCCGTGGTGAGCTGGGACGGGCCGTGGTGGGCTGGGACAGCCCGTGGTGGGCTGGGACAGGCTGTGGTGGGCTGGGACGGGCCGTGGTGGGCCGGGACGGGCCGTGGTGGGCCGGGACGGGCCGTGGCGGGCTGGGACGAACTGTGGTGGGCTGGGATGAACTGTGGTGGTCTGTGGTGGGCTGGGACGGGCTGTGGTGATCTGGGACGGGCTGTGGTAGGCTGGGACAAACTGTGGCGGGCTGGGATGGGCAGTGGTGGGCCGGGACGGGCCGTGGTGGGCCGGGAAAGGCTGTGTTTTGCTGGGACAGGCTGTGTTTGGCTGGGACAGGCTGTGGTGGGTTGGACGGGCCGTGGTGGGCTGGGACGGGCCGTGGTGGGCCGGGATGGGCCGTGGTGGGCCGGGACGGGCCGTCGTGGGCTGCGACGGGCCGTGGCGGGCTTGGATGGGTTGTGGAGGACTGGGACGAACTGTGGTGGTCTGTGGTGGGCTGTGGTGGACCGTGGTGGGCTGTGATGGGCTGTGGTAAGCTGGGACGGGATGTGGTAAGCTGCGACGGGCTTTCGTGGGGTGGGACGGGTTGTCGTGGGCTGGGACGGTCTGGGACGGGTCGTGGTAAGCTGGGACGGGCCGTGGTCGGCTGGGACAGCCCGTGGCGGGCTGGGACAGGCTGTGGTGAGCTGGGACGGGTTGTGGTGAGCTGAGACGGGCCGTGGTGGGCCGGGACGGGCCGTGGCGGGCTGGGACGAACTGTGGTGGGCTGGGATGAACTGTGGTGGGCTGTGGTGGCCTGGGACGGGCTGTGGTAGGCTGGGACGGGCCGTGGCGGACTGGGACGGGCCGTGGCGGGCTGGGACGGGCCGTGGCGGTCTGGGACGGGTCGTGGTGGGCTGGGACGGGCTGTGGTGGGCTGGGCTGGGCTCTGATAAGCTGTAACCGGCTGTGGTGGTCTGGTACGGGTTGTGGTGAGCTGAGATGGGCTGTGGTGGGCTTTGGTGGGCTGTGGTGGGCTCGGACGGGCCGTGGTGGGCTGGGACGGGCTGTGGTGGTCTGGGATGGGCTGGGACAGGCTGTGGTGATCCGTGGTAAGCCATGGTCGGCTGTGGTGGGCCATGACGGGCCGTGGTGGGCTGGGACGGGCTGTGGTGGGCTGGGATGGGCTGTGATAAGCTGTAACCGGCTGTGGTGGGCTGTGGTGGTCTGGTACGGGTTGTGGTGAGCTGAGATGGGCTGTGGTGGGCTTTGGTGGGCTGGGGTGGGCCTTGACGGGCCGTGGTGGGCTGGGACGGGCTGTGGTGGGCTTCTATGGTCTGGTACTTTATGTGGTGGGCTGGGACGGGCTGGGACGGGCTGTGGTGGTCTGGGATGGGCTGGGACAGGCTGTGGTGGGCCGTGGTAAGCCATGGTGGGCTGTGGTGGTCTGGGACGGGCTGTGGTGGGCTGTGGTGTGCCATGGTGGGCTGGGACAGGCTGCGGTGGGCTGGGACAGGCTGGGGTGGGCTGGAACGGGCTGTGGTGGGCTGGGACAGGCTGTGGTGGGATGGGGACGGGCTGTGGTTGGTTGTGGTTGGCTGGGACGGGCTGGGACGGGTTGGCACGGGCTGTGGTGGGCTGGGACGAGCTGTGATGAGCTGAGACGGGCTGTGATGGGCCGTGGTGGGCCGGGACAGGCTCTGGTGGGCTGTGGAGGGCTGGGACGGGCTCTGGTGGGCTGGGACAGACTTGGACGTACTGTGGTGGGCTGGGACGGGCTGGGACGGCCTGTGTAGGGCTGGGAGGGGCTGTGGTGGGCTGTGGGGGGCTGGGAAGGGCTGTGATGGGCTGGGACGGGTTAGAACAGCTATGGTGGGCTGGGACGAGCTGTGGTGGGCTTGGATGGGCTGTGCTGTGCTGGAACGGTCTGGGACGAGTTGTGGTGAGTGTGGTGGGCTGGGACGGGCTGGGACGGACTGTGTTTAGCTGGGACGGGCTGTGGTGGGCCGTGGTGGGCTGGGACAGGCTGTGGTGAGCTGAGACGGGCTGTGGTGGGCTGTGTCGGGCTGGGACGAGCTGTGACGGGGTGGGACGGGCTGTGGTGGTCTGCGCTAGGCTGTGGTGTGCTGTAGTGGCCTGTGATGGGCTGGGTGGGGCTGTGGTGGGCTGGGACGGGCTGTGGTGGGCTGGGACGGGCTGTGGTGGGCTGGGACGGGCTGTGGTGGGCTGGGACGGGCTGTGGTGGGCTGGGACGGGCTGTGGTGGGCTGGGACGGGCTGTGTTAGGCTGGGACAGGCTATGGAGGATTGGGACGGGCTATGGAGAGCTGTGGAGAGCTGGGACGGTCTGTGGTGGGCTGGGACAGGCTGTGGTGGGCTTGGACCTGCTGTGGTGGTCGGGGACGGGTTGTGGTAGGTCCGGGACGGGCTGTCGTGGTCCGGGACGCGCTGTGGTGGGCTGGGAAGGCCTGGGACGGGCTGGGACGAGCTGGGACGGGCTGTGGTGGGCGGGGACGGGCTGTGGTGGGCGGGGATGGGCTGGGACGAGCTGGGACGGGCTGTGGTGGATTGCGGTAGGCTGTGGTGCTCTGTAGTGGTCTGTGGTGGGCTGGGACGGGCTGTGGTGGGCTGGGATGGGCTGTCGTGGGCTGGGAAGAGCTGTCGTGGGCTGTGGGGGCCTGGGACATGCTGGGGTGGGCTGTGGTGGGCTGTGGTGGGCTGTGACGAGCTGGGACGAGCTGTGACGGGCTGTGGTGTGTTGTAGTGGCCTGTGGTATGCTGTAGTGGCCTGTGGTGGGCTGGGACGGGCTGTGGTGGGCTGGGACAGGCTGGGGTGGGCTGGGACGGGCTGTGGTGGGCTGGGACAGGCTGTGGTGGGATGGGGACGGGCTGTGGTTGGTTGTGGTGGGCTGGGACGGGCTCTGGTGGGCTGGGACGGGCCGTGGCGGGCTGGGACGAACTGTGGTGGGCTGGGATGAACTGTGGTGGGCTGTGGTGGGCTGGGACGGGCTGTGGTGATCTGGGACGGGCTGTGGTAGGCTGGGACAAACTGTGGCGGGCTGTGGTGGGCCGTGGTGGGCCGGGACGGGCCGTGGTGGGCCGGGAAAGGCTGTGTTTGGCTGGGACAGGCTGTGGTGGGCTGGGACAGGCTGTGGTGGGCTGGGATGGGCCGTGGTGGGCCGGGCCGGGCCGTGGTGGGCCAGGACGGGCCGTGGTGAGCTGGGACGGGTTGTGATGGGCTGTGGTGGGCTGGGACGGGCTGTGGTGATCTGGGACGGGCTGTGGTAGGCTGGGACAAACTGTGGCGGGCTGGGACAAACTGTGGCGGGCTGGGACGGGCCGTGGCGGGTTGGGACGGGCCGTGGCGGGCTGGGACGGGCCGTGGTGGGCTGGGATGGGCCGTGGTGGGCTGGGCTGGGCCGTGGCAAGCCGTGGTGGGCCGTGGTAAGCTGTGATGGGCCGTGGTGGGCTGGGTCGGACTGTGGTGTGATGGGACGGGCTGTGGTGGGCTGGGACGGGCTGTTGTGGGCTGGGACGGGCTGTGGTGGGCTGGGACAGGCTGGGGTGGGCTGGGACGGGCTGTGGTGGGCTGGGACGGGCTGTGATCGGCTGGGACGGGCTGTGGTGGGCTGGGACGGGCTGTGGTGGGCTGCGATGGAAAAGATGGTGGCAGACCTGGTAAGGAGGTCTGCCTGCTCTTCCCTTCTACATGCCTGGATAACCCTGGGGCAAAGCAGAGCTCTACTGGCTTGGGTAGAGCTAAAACACCTCAAGAGGAGGGAGCTGTCGGCGCTGTTTTGGCTGAATGGAGGCAGGGGGTAGTACCTGTTATGTGAAGGCTATAGGGGAACGTCCTTGCCTTTGTTTAGTCTTACAAAAGTCCCTCGTATAGAGAATTTCCTTGAGTCTGTTTTCAAAAGCTCGTTTATCAGAGCTCCTGAAGTCGGGCCTCCCTTGCCACGACAGTGTAATCTTCAGTTCTCCCTTCCTTTCTCCCTTAGGTTGAAAACAGCTTTTCTATTTCTGTCCCCATCTGCAAACAGTTCCACAAGAACATCGTAGGGAAAGGCGGTGCCAACATGAAGAAGGTGAGATATTGTTCCTAAGACAGGTGGGCTGGGACGGGCTGTGCTGGGCCGGGCCGGGCCCTGGTGGGCCGCGGTGGTCCGGGACGGGCCGCGGTGGTCCGGGACGGGCTGTCGTGGGCTGGGACGGGCCGCGGTGGTCCGGGACGGGCCGCGGTGGTCCGGGACAGGCTGTGGTGTGCTGGGACGGGCTGTGGTGGGCTGGGACATTCTGTGACGGGCTGTGGTGGGCCGGGACATTCTGTGACGGGCTGTGGTGGGCCGGGACGGGCTGTGGTGGGCCGGGACGGGCTGTGGTGGGCTGGGACGGGCTGTGGTGGGCCGGGGCGGGCTGTGACATTCTGTGGTGGGCTGTGGTGGGCTGGGACGGGCTGTGGTGGGCTGGGATGGGCTGTGTTGTGCAGGGACGGGCTGTTGCTGGCGGTGACGGGCTGTGGTGGGCTGGGACAGGCTGGGAAGGGCTGTGGTGTGCGGTGATGGTCTGTAGTGAGCTGGGACAGGCTGGGAAGGGCTGTGGTGGGCTGTGGTGGGCTGGAACGGTTTGTGGTGATCTGGAACGGGCTGTGATGGGCTGGGTCGGGCTGGGACATGCTGGGACGGTCTGTGGTGGACTGGGACGGTCTGTGGTTTGGTGGGACGGGCTGGGACGGGCTGGGACGGGCTGTGGTGTGCTGGGACGGGCTGTGGTGGGCTGTGGTGGGTTCTGCTAGAGCTTGAGACGGGCTGTGGTGGGCTGGAACGAGCTGGGATGGGTTGTGGTGGGCTGGGACGGGCTGTGGTGGGCTGGTACGGGCTGTGGTGGGCTGGTACGGGCTGTGGTGGGCTGGGACGGGCTGTGGTGGGCTGGTACGGGCTGTGGTGGGATGGGACGGGCTGTTGTGGGCTGGGACGGGCTGTGGTGGGCTGGGACAGGCTGGGGTGGGCTGGGACGGGCCGTGGTGGGCTGGGACGGGCCATGGCGGGCCGGGACGGGCCGTGGTGGGCTGGGACGGGCCATGGTGGGCTGGGACAGGCTGTGGTGGGCTGTGGTGGACCGTGGTGGGCTGTGATGGGCTGTGGTAAGCTGGGACGGGATGTGGTAAGCTGGGACGGGCTTTCATGAGCTGGGACGGGCTGTCGTGGGCTGGGACGGGCTGGGACGAGCTGTGACGGGCTGGGACGGGCTGCGGTGGGCTGGGAAGGCCTGGGACGGGACGGGACGAGCTGGGACGGGACGCGACAGGCTGGGACGGGCTGTTCTGGGATGGGACGGGACGGGCTGGGACGGGATGGGACAGGCTGGGATGACCGGGACTGGCTCTGGTGGGCCGTGATGGGCCGGGCCGGGCCGTGGTGGTTGTGGTGCGCTGGGAAGAGCTGTGGTGAGCTGAGACGAGCTGTGGTGGGCTGCGATGGAAAAGGTGGTGGCAGACCTGGTAAGGAGGTCTGCCTGCTCTTCCCTTCTACATGCCTGGATAACCCTGGGGCAAAGCAGAGCTCTACTGGCTTGGGTAGAGCTAAAACACCTCAAGAGGAGGGAGCTGTCGGCGCTGTTTTGGCTGAATGGAGGCAGGGGGTAGTACCTGTTATGTGAAGGCTATAGGGGAACGTCCTTGCCTTTGTTTAGTCTTACAAAAGTCCCTCGTATAGAGAACTTCCTTGAGTCTGTTTTCAAAAGCTCGTTTATCAGAGCTCCTGAAGTCGGGCCTCCCTTGCCACGACAGTGTAATCTTCAGTTCTCCCTTCCTTTCTCCCTTAGGTTGAAAACAGCTTTTCTATTTCTGTCCCCATCTGCAAACAGTTCCACAAGAACATCGTAGGGAAAGGCGGTGCCAACATGAAGAAGGTGAGATATTGTTCCTAAGACAGGTGGGCTGGGACGGGCTGTGCTGGGCCGGGCCGGGCCCTGGTGGGCCGCGGTGGTCCGGGACGGGCCGCGGTGGTCCGGGACGGGCTGTCGTGGGCTGGGACGGGCCGCGGTGGTCCGGGACGGGCCGCGGTGGTCCGGGACAGGCTGTGGTGTGCTGGGACGGGCTGTGGTGGGCTGGGACATTCTGTGACGGGCTGTGGTGGGCCGGGACATTCTGTGACGGGCTGTGGTGGGCCGGGACGGGCTGTGGTGGGCCGGGACGGGCTGTGGTGGGCTGGGACGGGCTGTGGTGGGCCGGGGCGGGCTGTGACATTCTGTGGTGGGCTGTGGTGGGCTGGGACGGGCTGTGGTGGGCTGGGATGGGCTGTGTTGTGCAGGGACGGGCTGTTGCTGGCGGTGACGGGCTGTGGTGGGCTGGGACAGGCTGGGAAGGGCTGTGGTGTGCGGTGATGGTCTGTAGTGAGCTGGGACAGGCTGGGAAGGGCTGTGGTGGGCTGTGGTGGGCTGGAACGGTTTGTGGTGATCTGGAACGGGCTGTGATGGGCTGGGACGGGCTGGGACATGCTGGGACGGTCTGTGGTGGACTGGGACGGTCTGTGGTTTGGTGGGACGGGCTGGGACGGGCTGGGACGGGCTGTGGTGTGCTGGGACGGGCTGTGGTGGGCTGTGGTGGTCTGGGACGGGCTGGGACGGGCTGTGGTGGGCTGTGGTGGGTTCTGCTAGAGCTTGAGACGGGCTGTGGTGGGCTGGAACGAGCTGGGACGGGCTGTGGTGGGCTGGGACGGGCTGTGGTGGGCTGGTATGGGCTGTGGTGGGCCGGGACGGGCTGTGGTGGGCTGGGACGGGCTGTGGTGGGCCGGGGCGGGCTGTGACATTCTGTGGTGGGCTGTGGTGGGCTGGGACGGGCTGTGGTGGGCTGGGATGGGCTGTGTTGTGCAGGGACGGGCTGTTGCTGGCGGTGACGGGCTGTGGTGGGCTGGGACAGGCTGGGAAGGGCTGTGGTGTGCGGTGATGGTCTGTAGTGAGCTGGGACAGGCTGGGAAGGGCTGTGGTGGGCTGTGGTGGGCTGGAACGGTTTGTGGTGATCTGGAACGGGCTGTGATGGGCTGGGACGGGCTGGGACATGCTGGGACGGTCTGTGGTGGACTGGGACGGTCTGTGGTTTGGTGGGACGGGCTGGGACGGGCTGGGACGGGCTGTGGTGTGCTGGGACGGGCTGTGGTGGGCTGTGGTGGTCTGGGACGGGCTGGGACGGGCTGTGGTGGGCTGTGGTGGGTTCTGCTAGAGCTTGAGACGGGCTGTGGTGGGCTGGAACGAGCTGGGACGGGCTGTGGTGGGCTGGGACGGGCTGTGGTGGGCTGGTACGGGCTGTGGTGGGATGGGACGGGCTGTGGTGGGCGGGGACGGGCTGTGGTGGTCTGGGACGGGCCGTGGTGCGCTGGGACGGACTGGTACTTGATGTGGTGGGCTGGTACGGGCTGTGGTGGGCTGGGACGGGCTGTGGTGGTCTGGGACAAGCTGGGACTGGCTGTGGTGGGCTGTGACGGGCTGTCGTGGGCTGGGATGGGCTGGGACAGGCTGTGGTGGGCTGTGGTGGTCTGGGACAAGCTGTGACTGGCTGCGGTGGGCTGGGACGGGCTGTGGTAGGCTGGGACGGGTTGTGGTGGGCTGGGACGGGCTGTGGTGGTTTGTGGTGGTCTGGGACGGGTTGTGGTGGGCTGGGACGGGCTGTGGTGGGCTGGGACGGGTTGTGGTGGGCTGGGATGGGCTGTGATAAGCTGTAACCGGCTATGGTGGGCCGTGGTGGGCTGGGACGGGCTGTCGTGGGCTGGGACGGGCTGTCGTGGGCTGGGACGGGCTGTGGTGGGCTGGGACGGGCTGTCGTGGGCTGTGGGGGCCTAGGACATGCTGTGGTGGGCTGTGGTGGGGTGGGAAAAGCTGTGACGGGCTGGGACGAGCTGTGACGGCCTGTGGTGTGCTGTAGTGGCCTGTGGTGGGCTGGGACAAACTGTGGTGGGCTATGGTGGGCTGGGATGAGCTGGGACAGGCTGGGACGGGTTGTGGTGGGCTGTGGTGGGCTGGGACGGGCTGTGGTGTGCTGGGATGGGCTGTAGTGGGCTGTGGTGTGCTGTGGAGGGCTGGGACGGGCTGTGATGTGCCGTGGTGGGCTGGGACGGGCCGTGGTGGGCTGGGATGGGCTAGGACGGGCTGTGGTGGGCTGGGACGGGCTGGGACTGGCTGTGGTTGGCTGTGGTGGGCTGGGACGCGCTGTGGTGGGCTGCGACAAGCTGGGACGGGCCGTGGTGGGCTGGGACGGGCTGTGGTGGGCTGGTACGGGCTGTGGCGGGCTGGAGCGGGCTGTGGTGGGTTGTGGTGAGCTGGGACGGGCTGACACGGGCTGTGGTGGGCTGTGGTAAGCTGGGACGGGTTGTGGTGGGCTGGGATGGGCTGGGACTTTCTGTGGTGGGCTGCGACGGTCTGTGGTGGGCTGGAACGGGCTGTGGTGGGCCGGGACGGGCCGTGGTGGGCCGGGACGGGCCGTGGTGGGCCGGGATGGGGCGTAGTGGGCCGGGACGGGCCGTGGTGGGCTGGGACGGGCCATGGTGGGCTGGGACGGGCCGTGGCGGTTTGGGACGGGTTGTGGCGGGCTGGGACGAACTGTGGTGGTCTGTTGTGGGCTGGGACAGGCCGTGGTGGGCTGGGACAGGCTGGGACGAGCTGTGACGGGCTGGGACGAGCTGGGACGGGCTGGGACGGGCTGTGGTGGGCTGCGGTAGGCTGTGGTGTGCTGTAGTGGTCTGTGGTGGGCTGGGACGGGCTGTCGTGGGATGGGACGGGCTGTCGTGGGCTGGGACGGGCTGTCGTGGGCTGTGGGGGCCTGGGACATGCTGTGGTGGGCTGGGAAGGGCTGGGACGAGCTGTGACGGGCTGGGGCGAGCTGTGATGGGCTGGGACGGGCTGCGGTGGGCTGGGACATGCTGGGACGGGCTGTGGTAGGCTGAGACAGGCTGGTACGTGCTGTGGTGAGCGGAGACGGGCTGTGGTGGGCTTGGACGGGCCGTGGTGGGCTAGGACGGACTGGTACTTGATGTGGTGGGCTGGTACGGGCTGTGGTGGGCTGGGACGGGCTGTGGTGGTCTGGGACAAGCTGTGACTGGCTGCGGTGGGCTGGGACGGGCTGTGGTAGGCTGGGACGGGTTGTGGTGGGCTGGGACGGGCTGTGGTGGGTTGTGGTGGTCTGGGACGGGTTGTGGTGGGCTGGGACGGGCTGTGGTGGGCTGGGACGGGTTGTGGTGGGCTGGGATGGGCTGTGATAAGCTGTAACCGGCTATGGTGGGCTGTGGTGGGCTGGGACGGGCCGTGGTGGGCTGGGACGGGCTGTCGTGGGCTGGGACGGGCTGTGGTGGGCTGGGACGGGCTGTTGTGGGCTGTGGGGGCCTGGGACATGCTGTGGTGGGCTGTGGTGGGGTGGGAAAAGCTGTGACGGGCTGGGACGAGCTGTGACGGCCTGTGTTGTGCTGTAGTGGCCTGTGGTGGGCTGGGACGGGCTGTGGTGGGCTGGGACAAACTGTGGTGGGCTATGGTGGGCTGGGATGAGCTGGGACAGGCTGGGACGGGTTGTGGTGGGCTGTGGTGGGCTGGGACGGGCTGTGGTGTGCTGGGATGGGCTGTAGTGGGCTGTGGTGTGCTGTGGAGGGCTGGGACGGGCTGTGATGTGCCGTGGTGGGCTGGGACGGGCCGTGGTGGGCTGGGATGGGCTAGGACGGGCTGTGGTGGGCTGGGACGGGCTGGGACTGGCTGTGGAAGGCTGTGGTGGGCTGGGACGCGCTGTGGTGGGCTGCGACAAGCTGGGACGGGCCGTGGTGGGATGGCACGGGCTGTGGTGGGCTGGGACGGGCTGTGGTGGGCTGGTACGGGCTGTGGCGGGCTGGAGCGGGCTGTGGTGGGTTGTGGTGAGCTGGGACGGGCTGACACGGGCTGTGGTGGGCTGTGGTAAGCTGGGACGGGTTGTGGTGGGCTGGGATGGGCTGGGACTTTCTGTGGTGGGCTGCGACGGTCTGTGGTGGGCTGGAACAGGCTGTGGTGGGCCGGGACGGGCCGTGGTGGGCCGGGACGGGCCGTGGTGGGCCGGGACGGGGCGTAGTGGGCCGGGACGGGCCGTGGTGGGCTGGGACGGGCCATGGTGGGCTGGGACGGGCCGTGGCGGTTTGGGACGGGTTGTGGCGGGCTGGGACGAACTGTGGTGGTCTGTTGTGGGCTGGGACAGGCCGTGGTGGGCTGGGACAGGCTGGGACGAGCTCTGACGGGCTGGGACGAGCTGGGACGGGCTGGGACGGGCTGTGGTGGGCTGCGGTAGGCTGTGGTGTGCTGTAGTGGTCTGTGGTGGGCTGGGACGGGCTGTCGTGGGATGGGACGGGCTGTCGTGGGCTGGGACGGGCTGTCGTGGGCTGTGGGGGCCTGGGACATGCTGTGGTGGGCTGGGAAGGGCTGGGACGAGCTGTGACGGGCTGGGGCGAGCTGTGATGGGCTGGGACGGGCTGCGGTGGGCTGGGACATGCTGGGACGGGCTGTGGTAGGCTGAGACAGGCTGGTACGTGCTGTGGTGAGCGGAGACGGGCTGTGGTGGGCTTGGACGGGCCGTGGTGGGCTAGGACGGACTGGTACTTGATGTGGTGGGCTGGTACGGGCTGTGGTGGGCTGGGACGGGCTGTGGTGGTCTGGGACAAGCTGAGACTGGCTGTTGTGGGCTGGGACGGGCTGGGACGGGCTGTCGTGGGCTGGGATTGTCTGCGGACGGGCTGTAGTGGGCTGTGGTGGTTTGTGGTGAGCTGTGGTGGGCTGGGATTGGCTTTGGTGGGCGGGGAGAGATTTTGCTGGGCGGGGACAGGTTGTGGTGGGCGAGGACAGGTTGTGGTGGGCGGAGACGGGCTGTGGTGGGCTGGGACAGGCTCTGGTGGGCTGGGACGGGCTGTGGTGGGCTGGGACGGGCTGTGGTGGGCTGGGACGGGCTGTGGTGGGCTAGGACGGGCTGTGGTGGGTAGGCACGGGCTGTGGTGGGCTGGGACGGGTTGGCACGGGCTGGGACGGGCTGTGACGGGCTGTGGTGGGCTGGGACGGGCTGTGGTGGGCTAGGACGGGCTGTGGTGTGCTGGGACAAGTTGTGGTGGGTTGTGGTGCGCCATGGTGGGCCGGACAGGGCTGTGGTGGGCCGGGACGGGCTGTGGTGGGCTGGGAAGGCCTGGGACAGGCTGGGACGAGCTGTGCTGGGCGGGGACGGGCTCTGCTGGGCGGGGACGGGCTCTGCTGGGCGGGGACGGGCTGTGGTGGGTTGTGGTGAGCTGGGACGGTCTGGGACGGGCTGACACGGGCTGTGGTGGGCTGGGATGGACAGGTACGACCTGTGGTGGGCTTGGACGTGTTGTGGTGGGCTGGGACTGGCTGTGGTGGGCTGGGACGGGCTGTGGTGGGCTGTGGTGAGCTGGGATGGATAGGTACGACCTGTGGTGGGCTTGGACGGGTTGTGGTGGGCTGGGACTGCTTCTGGTTGGCTGGGACGGGCTGTGGTGGGCTGTGGTGGGCTGGGATGGACAGGCACGAGCTGTGGTGGGCTTGGACGGGCTGTGGTGGGCTGGGACTGGCTATGGTGGGCTGTGGTGGGCTGGGACGGGCTGTGGTTCGCTGGGACAGGCCGTGGTGGGCTGGGACGGGCCGTGGTGAATTGGGACAGGCTGTGGTGGGCTGGGACGGGCTGTGGTGGGCTAGAGGTGGGCTGGGACGGGCCGTGGTGGGCTGGGACAGGCTGTGGTGGGCCGTAATGGGCTGTGGTCGGCCGTGTTGGGACGGGACGAGCTGAGGTGAGCCGGGACGGGCTGTGGTGGGCTGGGACGGGCTGTGGTAGGCTGAGAAAGGCTGGTACGTGCTGTGGTGAGTGGAGACAGGCCGTGGTGCGCTGGGACGGGCTGTGGTGGGCTGGGACGGGCTGGGACGGGCTTTGGTGGGCTGGGACGGGCTGGGACTGGCTGTTGTGGGCTGGGACGGGCTGTGGTGGGCTGGGACGGGCTGTGACGGGCTGTCGTGGGCTGGGATGGGCTGGGATGATCTGGGACGGGCTGTGGTGGGCTGTGGTGGTTTGTGGTGAGCTGTGGTGGGCTGGGATGGGCTATGGTGGGCGGGGAGAGATTTTGCTGGGCGGGGACAGGCTGTGGTGGGCGAGGACAGTTTGTGGTGGGCGGAGACGGGCTGGGACGGGCTGTGGTGGGCTGTGGTGGGCTGGGACGGGCTGTGGTGGGCTGGGACGGGCTGTGGTGTGCTGGGACGAGCTGTGGTGTGCTGGGACGGGCTGTGGTGGGCTGGGACGGGCTGCGCTGGGCTGGGACGGGCTGCGCTGGGCTGGGATGGGCTGTGGTGGGCTGGGACGGGCTGTGGTGGGCTGGGACGGGCTGCGGTGGGCGGGGACGGGCTGTGGTAGGCTGAGACAGGCTGGTACATGCTGTGGTGAGTGGAGACAGGCCGTGGTGGGCTGGGACGGGCCGTGGTGCGCTGGGACAGACTGGTACTTGATGTGGTGGGCTGGTACGGGCTGTGGTGGGCTGGGACGGGCTGTGGTGGTCTGGGACAAGCTGGGACTGGCTGTGGTGGGCTGTGACGGGCTGTGGTGGGCTGGGATGGGCTGGGACAGGCTGTGTTGTGCTGTGGTGGGCTGGGACAAGCTGTGACTGGCTGCGGTGGGCTGGGACGGGCTGTGGGAGGCTGGGACGGGCTGGGACGGGTTGTGGTGGGCTGGGACGGGCTATGGTGGGTTGTGGTGGTCTGGGACGGGTTGTGGTTCGCTGGGACAGGCCGTGGTGGGCTGGGACGGGCCGTGGTGAATTGGGACAGGCTGTGGTGGGCTGGGACGGGCTGTGGTGGGCTAGAGGTGGGCTGGGACGGGCCGTGGTGGGCTGGGACGGGCCGTGGTGGGCTGGGACAGGCTGTGGTGGGCCGTAATGGGCTGTGGTCGGCCGTGTTGGGACGGGACGAGCTGTGGTGAGCCGGGACGGGCTGTGGTGGGCTGGGACGGGCTGTGGTAGGCTGAGACAGGCTGGTACGTGCTGTGGTGAGTGGAGACAGGCCGTGGTGCGCTGGGACGGGCTGTGGTGGGCTGGGACGGGCTGGGACGGGCTGTGGTGGGCTGGGACGGGCTGGGACTGGCTGTTGTGGGCTGGGACGGGCTGTGGTGGGCTGGGACGGGCTGTGACGGGCTGTCGTGGGCTGGGATGGGCTGGGATGATCTGGGACGGGCTGTGGTGGGCTGTGGTGGTTTGTGGTGAGCTGTGGTGGGCTGGGATGGGCTGTGGTGGGCGGGGAGAGATTTTGCTGGGCGGGGACAGGCTGTGGTGGGCGAGGACAGTTTGTGGTGGGCGGAGACGGGCTGGGACGGGCTGTGGTGGGCTGTGGTGGGCTGGGACGGGCTGTGGTGGGCTGGGACGGGCTGTGGTGTGCTGGGACGAGCTGTGGTGTGCTGGGACGGGCTGTGGTGGGCTGGCACGGGCTGCGCTGGGCTGGGACGGGCTGCGCTGGGCTGGGACGGGCTGTGGTGGGCTGGGACGGGCTGTGGTGGGCTGGGACGGGCTGCGGTGGGCGGGACGGGCTGTGGTAGGCTGAGACAGGCTGGTACATGCTGTGGTGAGTGGAGACAGGCCGTGGTGCGCTGGGACGGGCCGTGGTGGTCTGGGACGGGCCGTGGTGCGCTGGGACAGACTGGTACTTGATGTGGTGGGCTGGTACGGGCTGTGGTGGGCTGGGACGGGCTGTGGTGGTCTGGGACAAGCTGGGACTGGCTGTGGTGGGCTGTGACGGGCTGTGGTGGGCTGGGATGGGCTGGGACAGGCTGTGGTGTGCTGTGGTGGGCTGGGACAAGCTGTGACTGGCTGCGGTGGGCTGGGACGGGCTGTGGGAGGCTGGGACGGGCTGGGACGGGTTGTGGTGGGCTGGGACGGGCTATGGTGGGTTGTGGTGGTCTGGGACGGGTTGTGGTGGGCTGGGACGGGCTGTGGTGGGCTGGGACGGGTTGTGGTGGGCTGGGATGGGCTGTGATAAGCTGTAACCGGCTGTGGTGGACTGTGGTGGTTTGGGACGGGCCGTGGTGGGCTGGGACGGGCTGTGGTGGGCTTCTATGGGCTTGTACTTTATATGGTGGGCTGGGACGGGCTGTGACGGGCTCTGGTTGGCTGGGACGGGCTGTGGTGGGCTGGGACGGGCTGTGGTGGCCTGTGGTGGGCTGGGACAGGATGTGGTGGTCTGGGATGGGCTGGGACGGGCTGTGGTGGGCTGAGACGGGCCGTGGTGGGCTGGGATGGGCCGTGGTGAACTGTGGTGGGCTGTGGTGGGCAGTCGTGGGCTGGGACGGGCCGTGTTGGGCTGTGGTGGGGCGTGGTGGGTTCTGGTGAGCTTGACTCGGGCTGTGGTGGGCTGGGACGGGCTGGGACAAGCTGTGGTGGGCTGGGACGGGCTGTGGTGGGCTGCGACGGGCTGTGGTGGGCTGGGACGGGCTTTGGTGGGCTGGGATGGGCTGTGGTGGGTTGGGACGGGCTGTGGTGGGCTGGGACGGGCTGGGACGGGCCGTGGTGAGCTGGGACGGGCTGGGACGGGCCGTGGCGGGCTGGGACGGGCCGTGGCGGGCTGTGGTGGGCCGTGGTTGGCTGGGACGGGCTGTGGTGGGCTGGGATGGGCCGTGGCAAGCCGTGGTGGGCCGTGGTAAGCTGTGACGGGCCGTGGTGGGCTGGGACGGACTCTGGTGTAGTGGGACGGGCTGTGGTCGGCTGGGATGGGCTGCGGTGGGGTGTGGTGGGCTGGGACCGGCTGCGGTGGGCTGTGGTGGGCTGGGACTGGCTGCGGTGGGCTGTGGTGAGCTGGGACGGGCTGTGGTGGGCTGGAATGGGCTGGGATGGGCTGTGGTGGGTGTGGTGGACTGGGACGCGCTGTGGTGAGCTGAGACGGGCTATGGTGGGCTGGGATTTGCTGGGACGGCTTGGACGGGCTGCGGTGGGCTGGGACGGGCTTCGGTGGGCTGGGACGGGCTGCGGTGGGCTGGGACGGGCTGCGGTGGGCTGTGGTGGGCTGTGGTGGGCTGAGACGGGCTGTGGTGGGCTGGGACGGGCTGTGGTGGGCTGGGACAGGCTGGGACCAGCTGTGGTGGGCTGGGACGAGCTGGAACGGGCTGTGGTGGGCTGGGACGAGCTGGGACGGGCTGTGGTGGGCTGGGACGAGCTGGGACGGGCTGTGGTGGGCTGGGACGGGCTGTGGTGGGCTGGGACGAGCTGGGACGGGCTGGCACGGGCTGTGGTGGGCTGGGACGGTCTGACACTGGCTGGGACGGGCTGTGGTGGGCTGGAACGGGCTGTGGTGGGCTTGGACGGGCTGTGGTGGGCTGGGAAGAGCTGTTTTGGGTTGAGGCGGGTTCTGGTGGGCTGGGATAGGCTGTGGTGGGTTGTGGTGGGCTGGGACGGGCTGTGGTGGGCTGGGACGGGCTGGGACGGGCTGTGGTGTGCTGGGAAGGGCCGTGGTGGGCTGAGGTGGGCCATGGTGGGCTGCGACGGACCGTGGTTGGCCGGGATGGACCGCTGTGGGCCGTGGTGGGCCGCGACGGGCTGTGGTGGGCCGCTACGAGCCGTGGTGGGCTTGTTCGGGCCGTGCTGGGCTTGTTCGGGCCGTGCTGGGCTTGTTCGGGCCTTGCTGGGCTTGTTCGGGCCGTGGTGGGCTGTTTCGGGCCGTGGTGGGCTGGGACGGGCCGTGGTGGGCTGGGACGGGCCGTGGTGGGCTGGGACGGGCCGTTGTGGGCTGAGACGGGCCGTGGTGGGCTGGGACGGGCTCTGGTGGTGTCGAAAGGGCTGTGGTGGGCTGGGACGGGCTGTGGTGGGCCGTGGTGGGCTGGGACGGGCTGTGGTCGACGGGGACTGGCTGTGGTGGGCTGGGACGAGCTGGGACGGGCTGTGGTGGGCTGGGACGAGCTGGGACGGGCTGTGGTGGGCTGGGACGAGCTGGGACGGGCTGGCACGGGCTGTGGTGGGCTGGTACGGTCTGACACTGGCTGGGACGGGCTGTGGTGGGCTGGGACGGGCTGTGGTGGCCTGGGACGGGCTGTGGTGGCCTGGGAAGAGCTGTTTTGGGTTGAGGCGGGTTCTGTGGTGGGCTGGGACAGGCTGTGGTGGGCTGTGGTGGGCTGGGACGGGCTGTGGTGGGCTGGGACGGGCCGTGGTGGGCTGGGAAGGGCCGTGGTGGGCTGAGGTGGGCCATGGTCGGCTGCGACGGACCGTGGTTGGCCGGGACGGACCGCTGTGGGCCGTGGTGGGCCGCGACGGGCTGTGGTAGGCCGCTACGAGCCGTGGTGGGCTTGTTCGGGCCGTGGTTGGCTTGTTCGGGCCGTGGTGGGCTTGGTCGGGCCGTGGTGGGCTGGGACGGGCCGTGGTGGGCTGTGGTGGGCCGTGGTGGTCTGGGACAGGCTGTGGTGGGCTGTGGTAGGTTCTGGTGAGCTTGAGACGGGCTGTGGTGGTCTGGGACGGGCTGGGATGGGCTGTAATGGGCGGGGACGGCCTGTGGTGGGCTGGGATGGGCTGTGGTGGGCTGGGACGGGCTGGGACGGGCTGTGGTGGGCTGGGACGGGCTAGTGGTGGGCTGGGACGGGCCGTGATGGGCTGAGACGGGCCGTGGTGGGCTGGGACGGGCCGTGGTGGGCTGGGACGGGCCGTGGTGGGCTGGGACGGGCTGTGGTGGGCGGGGACGGGCCGTGGTGGGCTGGGATGGGCCGTGGTGGGCTGGGACGGGCCGTGGTGGGCTGGGACGGGCTGTGGTGCTCAGGGACGGGCTGTGGTGGGCTGGGATGGGCTGTGGTGGGCTGTGGTGGGCTGGGACGAGTTGTACTGGGCTGGGACAGACTGTGGTGGGCTGTGGTGGGCTGGGAAGGGCTGTGGTGGTTTGGGACGGGCTGTGGTGGTCTGTGGTGGGCTGGGACGGGCCGTGGTGGGCTGGGACGGCCTGTGGTCAATTGTCGTGGGCTGGGACGGGCCGTGGTGGCTTGGGACGGACTCTGGTGGGCCGGGACAAGCTCTGGTGGCCTCTGACGGGCTCTGACGGGCTGTGGTGTGCTGTATTGGGCTGTGGTGGGCTGGGACGGCCTCTGGTGGGCTGGGAAGGGCTGGGTGGGCTGTGGTGGCCTGTGGTGGGCTGGGACGAGTTGTAGTGGGCCGGGACGGGCTGTGGTGGGCTGAGACGGGCTGTGGTGGGCTCTGGTAAGGTGGGACGGGCTCTGGTGGGCTGGGACGGGCTGTGGTGTGCTGTGGTGGGCTGAGACGGGCTGTGGTGGGCTGAGACGGGCTGCGGTGGGCTGTGGTGGGCTGGGACGGGCTGTGGTGGGCTGTGGTGGGCTGGGATGGGCCGTGGTGGGCTGGGACGGGCTGTGGTGCTCAGGGACGGGCTGTGGTGGGCTGGGACGGGCTGTGGTGGGCTGTGGTGGGCTGGGACGAGTTGTAGTGGGCCGGGACGGACTGTGGTGGGCTGTGGTGGGCTGGGACGGGCTGTGGTGGTTTGGGACAAGCTGTGGTGGTCTGTGGTGGGCTGGGACGGGCTGTGGTGGGCTGGGACGGGTTGTGGTGGGCTGGGACGGGCTGTGGTGAGCTGGGACGGGCTGTGGTGGGCCGGGACGGGCTGTGGTGGGCTTTGGTGGGCTGGGACGAGTTGTAGTGGGCCGGGACGGGCTGTGGTGGGCTGTGGTAAGCTGGGACGGGCTGTGGTGTGCTGGGATTGTCTGTGTGGGGCTGGGAGGGGCTGTGGTGGGCTGGGACGGGCTGTGGTGGGCTGGGACGGGCTGTGGTGTGCTGGGACGAGCTGTGGTGTGCAGGGACACGCTGGGACGGGCTGTGGTGGGCGGGGACGGGCTGTGGTGGGCGGGGACGGGCTGTGGTGGGCTGGGACGGGCTGTGGTGGGTGGGGACGGGCTGTGGTTGGCAGGGACGGGCTGTGGTGGGCTAGGCCGGGCTGGGACGGGCTGGGACGGGCTATGGTGGGTTGTGGTGAGCTTGGACGGGCTATGGTGGGCTGGGACAAGCTGTGGTGGGCTGGGACGAGCTGGGACGTGCTGTGATGGGCTGTGGTGGGCTGGGACAGGCTGGGATGCACTGTGTTGGGCTGTGGTGGGCTGTGGTGGGCTGTGGTCGGCGGGGACGTGCTGTGGTGGGCTAGGACGGGCTGCGGTGGGCTGGGATAAGCTGTGTTAGGCTGCGACGGGCTGTGGTAGGCTGGGATGAGCTGTGGAGGGTTGGGACGGGCTGTGGAGGGTTGTGGAGGGCTGTGCTGGGCTTGGACAGGCTGTGGTGGGCTGAGATGGGCTGTGGTGGTCCGTGGTGGGCTGGGACGGGCCGTGCTGGGCTAGGACGGGCTGTGGTGAACTGCGGTGGGCTGTGATGGGCCGTGGTGGGCTGGGACGGGCCGTGGTGGGCTCGACGAGCTGTGGTTGGCTGGGACCGGCTGTTTTGGGCTGGGATGGTCTGTGGTGGGCTGTGGTAAGCTGGGACGGGCTGTGATGGGCTGTGGTGGGCTGTGGTGTGCTGGGACGGGCTTTGGAGGGTTGGGACGGGCTGGGACGGGCTGGGACGGGCTGTGGTGGGCTGGGACGGGCTGTGGTGGGCTGGGACGGGCTGTGGTGGGCTGGGACGGTCTGTGGTGGGCTGTGGTGTGCTGGGACGGGCTGTGGTGGGCTGTGATGGGCTGTGGTGGGCTGTGGTGTGCTGGGATGGGCTTTGGTGGGCCGGGCCGGGCCGTTGAGGGCTGTGGTGTGCCGTGTTTATCTGGGACGAGCTGTGGTGGGCCATGGCGGGCCGTGGTGGGCTGGGACGGGCCGTGGTTTGCCGTGGTGGGCTGAAACAGGCTGTGGTGACCTGTGGTGAGCTGTGGTGACCGGTGGTGGGCTGTGGTGACCGGTGGTGGGCTTTGGTGACCTGTGGTGGCCTGTGGTGGGCTGGCACGGGTTGCGGTGGGCTGGGACGGGCTGCGGTGGGCTAGGATAAGCTGTGTTGGGCTGCGACGGGCTGTGGTAGGCTGGGATGAGCTGTGGAGGGTTGGGACGGGCTGTGGAGGGTTGTGGAGGGCTGTGCTGGGCTTGGACAGGCTGTGGTGGGCTGAGATTGGCTGTGGTGGTCCGTGGTGGGCTGGGACGGGCCGTGCTGGGCTAGGACGGGCTGTGGTGAACTGTGGTGGGCTGGGACGGGCCGTGGTGGGCTGGGACGGGCCGTGGTGGGCTGGGACGGGCTGTGGTGGGCTGTGGTGGGCTGTGGTGGGCTGGGACGGGCCGTGGTGGGCTGGGACGGGCTGTGGTGCTCAGGGACTGGCTGTGGTGGGCTGGGACGGGCTGTGGTGGGCTGGGACGGGCTGGGACGAGTTGTAGTGGGCCGGGACAGGCTGTGGTGGGCTGGGACGGGCTGTGGTGGTTTGGGACAAGCTGTGGTGGTCTGTGGTCGTCTGGGACGGGCCGTGGTGGTCTGGGACGGGTTGTGGTGGGCTGGGACGGGCTGTGGTGAGCTGGGACGGGCTGTGGTGGGCCGGGACGGGCTGTGGTGGGCTGTGGTGGGCTGGGACGAGTTGTAGTGGGCCGGGACGGGCTGTGGTGGGCTGTGGTAAGCTGGGACGGGCTGTGGTGTGCTGGGATTGTCTGTGTGGGGCTGGGAGGGGCTGTGGTGGGCTGGGACGGGCTGTGGTGGGCTGGGACGGGCTGTGGTGTGCTGGGACGGGCTGTGGTGTGCTGGGACGAGCTGTGGTGTGCAGGGACAGGCTGGGACGGGCTGTGGTGGGCGGGGACGGGCTGTGGTGGGCGGTGACGGGCTGTGGTGGGCTGGGACGGGCTGTGGTGGGCGGGGACGGGCTGTGGTGGGCGGGGACGGGCTGTGGTGGGCTAGGCCGGGCTGGGACGGGCTGGGACGGGCTATGGTGGGTTTTGGTGAGCTTGGACGGGCTATGGTGGGCTGGGACAAGCTGTGGTGGGCTGGGACGAGCTGGGACGTGCTGTGATGGGCTGTGGTGGGCTGGGACAGGCTGGGATGCACTGTGTTGGGCTGTGTTGGGCTGTGTTGGGCTGTGGTCGGCGGGGACGTGCTGTGGTGGGCTAGGACGGGCTGCTGTGGGCTGGGATAAGCTGTGTTGGGCTGCGACGGGCTGTGGTAGGCTGGGATGAGCTGTGGAGGGTTGGGACGGGCTGTGGAGGGTTGTGGAGGGCTGTGCTGGGCTTGGACAGGCTGTGGTGGGCTGAGATGGGCCGTGGTGGTCCGTGGTGGGCTGGGACGGGCCGTGCTGGGCTAGGACGGGCTGTGGTGACCTGGGACGGGCTGTGATGGGCCGTGGTGGGCTGGGACGGGCCGTGGTGGGCTCGACGAGCTGTGGTTGGCTGGGACCGGCTGTTTTGGGCTGGGATGGTCTGTGGTGGGCTGTGGTAAGCTGGGACGGGCTGTGATGGGCTGTGGTGGGCTGTGGTGTGCTGGGACGGGCTTTGGAGGGTTGGGACGGGCTGGGACGGGCTGGGACGGGCAGTGGTGGGCTGGGACGGGCTGTGGTGGGCTGTGAGAGGCTGTGGTGGGCTGGGACGGTCTGTGGTGGGCTGGGACGGTCTGTGGTGGGCTGTGGTGTGCTGGGACGGGCTGTGGTGGGCTGTGATGGGCTGTGGTGGGCTGTGGTGTGCTGGGATGGGCTGTGGTGGGCCGGGACGGGCCGTTGTGGGCTGTGGTGTGCCGTGTTTATCTGGGACGAGCTGTGGTGGGCCATGGCGGGCCGTGGTGGGCTGGGACGGGCCGTGGTTTGCCGTGGTGGGCTGAAACAGGCTGTGGTGACCTGTGGTGAGCTGTAGTGACCGGTGGTGGGCTGTGGTGACCGGTGGTGGGCTTTGGTGACCTGTGGTGGCCTGTGGTGGGCTGGCACGGGTTGCGGTGGGCTGGGACGGGCTGCGGTGGGCTAGGATAAGCTGTGTTGGGCTGCGACGGGCTGTGGTAGGCTGGGATGAGCTGTGGAGGGTTGGGACGGGCTGTGGAGGGTTGTGGAGGGCTGTGCTGGGCTTGGACAGGCTGTGGTGGGCTGAGATTGGCCGTGGTGGTCCGTGGTGGGCTGGGACGGGCCGTGCTGGGCTAGGACGGGCTGTGGTGAACTGTGGTGGGCTGGGACGGGCCGTGGTGGGCTGGGACGGGCCGTGGTGGGCTGGGACGGGCCGTGGTGGGCTGGGACGGGCTGTGGTGGGCTGGGACGGGCTGTGGTGGGCTGTGGTGGGCTGGGACGGGCTGTGGTCGTCTGGGACGGGTTGTGGTGAGCTGAGACGGGCCGTGGTGGGCTGAGACGGGCCGTGGTGGGCTGGGACGGGCTGGTACTTGCTGTGGTGGGCTGTTACGGGCTGTGGTGTGCTGTGAGAGGCTGTGGTGGTCTGGGACGAGCTGGGACGGGCTGTGGTGGGCTGGGACGGGCTGTGGTGGGCTGGGACGGGCTGTGGTGGGCCGTAGTGGGCTGTGGTGGGCTGGGACGGGCTGTGGTGGTCTGTGACAAGCTCTTGTGGGCTGTGGTGGGCTGGGACGAGCTGTGGTGGGCTCTGGTGGGCTCTGGTGGGCTGGGACGGGCTGTCGTGGGCTGGGACGGGCTGTCGTGGGCTGGGATGGGATGGGACGGGCCGTGGTGGGCTGGGACGGGCCGTGGTGGGCTGGGACGGGTTGGGATAG
This sequence comes from Falco cherrug, assembly GCF_023634085.1. NCBI lineage: Eukaryota > Metazoa > Chordata > Aves > Falconiformes > Falconidae > Falco > Falco cherrug. Next base: position 557,993 of record NW_026599500.1, on the reverse strand, counting down.
GCTGCGGTGGGCCGTGGTGTGCTGTGGTGGGCCGTGGTGGGCTGGGATAGGCTGTGGTGAGCTGAGACGGGCTCTGGAGGTCTGTGGTGGGCTAGGACGGGCTGTGGTTGGCTGGGACGGGCTGTGGTGGGCTGTGGTGGGCTTTTGTGGGCCGTGGTGGGCTGGGACGGGCTGTGGTGGGCTGGGATGGGCTGCGGTGGGTTGTGGAGAGCTGGGACGGGCTGTGACGGGCTGTGGTGGGCTGCTACGGGCTCTGGGGGTCTGGGACATGCTTGGACGAGCTGGGACAGCCTGGGACAGGCTATCGTGGGCTGACACGGGCTGGGAGGGGCTGGGACGGGCTGTGGTGGGCTGGGACGGGCTGTGGTGGGCTGTGGTAAGCTGGGACGGGCTGTGGTGGGCTGACACGGGCTGGGAGGGGCTGGGACGGGCTGTGGTGGGCCGGGACGGGCTGTGGTGGGCTGTGGTGGGCTGGGACGAGTTGTGGTGGGCCGGGACGGGCTGTGGTGGGCTGTGGTAAGCTGGGACGGGCTGTGGTGTGCTGGGATTGTCTGTGGGGGGCTGGGAGGGGCTGTGGTGGGCTGGGACGGGCTGTGGTGGGCTGGGACGGGCTGTGGTGTGCTGGGACGGGCTGTGGTGTGCTTGGACGAGCTGTGGTGTGCAGGGACAGGCTGGGACGGGCTGGGACGGGCTGGCACATGCTGGGACGCGCTGTGGTGGGCTGGGACTCGGTGTGGTGGAATGGGACGGGCTGGGACAGGCTGTGGTGGGCTGGGACAGGCTGTGGTGGGCTGGGACGGGATGTGACGGGCTGTGACGGGCTGGGACGGGCTGTGACGGGCTGTGGTGAGCTGGGACGGGCTGTGGTGGGCTGTGGTGAGCTGGGACCGGCTGTGGTGGGCGGGGACGGGCTGTGGTGGGCGGGGACGGGCTGTGGTTGGCGGGGACGGGCTGTGGTGGGCTAGGCCGGGCTGGCACGGCCTGGGACGGGCTATGGTGGGTTGTGGTGAGCTGGGACGGGCTATGGTGGGCTGGGACAAGCTGTGGTGGGCTGGGACGAGCTGGGACGTGCTGTGATGGGCTGTGATGGGCTGGGACAGGCTGGGATGCACTGTGGTGGGCTGTGGTGGGCTGTGGTGGGCTGTGGTCGGCGGGGACGTGCTGTGGTGGGCAGGGACGTGCTGTGGTGGGCTTGGACGGGCTGTGGTGGGCTGGGATGGGCTGTGGTCAGCCGTGGTGGGCTGGGACGGGCCGTTGTGGCTCCGGACGGGCTCTGGTGGGTTGGGACGGGCTGTGGTGGGCTGTGGTGGGCTGTGGCGGTCTTTGTTGGGCTAGGACGGGCTGGGAAGGATTGGGACGGTCTGGGACGTGCTGTGGTGGGCTGTGGCTGGCTGGGGTGGGCTGGGATGGGCTGCGGTGGGCTGGGACAGGCTGTGGTCAGCCGTGGTGGGCTGGGATGGGCCGTGGTGGCTCGGGGCGGGCTCTAGTGGGCCGGGACAGGCTGTGGTGGGCTGTGGTGGGCTGTGCAGGGCTGTGGTGGGCTAGGACAGGCTGGGACGGTCTGTGGTGGGCCTTGCCGGGCTGTGGTGGGCTGTGCCGAGCTGGGACGGGCTAGGACGGGCTGGGACGGGCTGTGCCAGGCTGTGGTGGGCTGTGACGGGCTGTTGTGGGCCGGGACGGGGTTTGGTGGGCCGGGACGGCCTGTGGTGGGCTGGGACGAGTTGTGGTGGGCCGGGACGGGCTGTGGTGGGCTGTGGTGGGTTATGGTGAGCTTAGACGGGCTGTGGTGTGTTGGGACGGTCTGTGGTGGGTTGTGGTGGGCTGGGACGGGCTGTTGTGGTCAGGGACGGGCTGTGGTGGGCTGTGACAGGCTGTGGTGGGCTGGATCGGGCTGTGGCAGGCTGGGATGGGCTTTGGCGGGCCGGGACAGTCTGTGGCGGGCTGTGGCGGGCCGTCGTTGGCCGTGGTGGGCCGTAGTGGGCCGTGGTGAGCCGTGGTGGGCTGTGGTAGGCTGGGACGGGCTGTGGTGACCTGGGACGGGCTGTGGTGGGCTGTGGAGGGCTGGGACGGGCTGTGGTGGGCTCGACGGGCTGTGGTTGGCTGGGACCGTCTGTTTTGGGCTGGGATGGCCTGCGGTGGCCTGTGGTGGCCTGTGGTGGGCTGTGGTGGGCTGTGGTGGGCTGAGACGGGCTGTGGTGGGTTGGGACGGGCTGGGACGGGCTGGGACGGGCAGTGGTGGGCTGGGATGGGCAGTGGTGGGCTGGGACGGGCTGTGGTGGGCTGTGAGAGGCTGTGGTGGGCTGGGACGGTCTGTGGTGGGCTGTGGCGGGCTGTGATGGGCTGTGGTGGTCTGTGGTGTGCTGGGATGGGCTGTGGTGGGCCGGGACGGGCCGTGGTGGGCTGTGGTGTGCCGTGTTTATCTGGGACGAGCTGTGGTGGGCCATGGCGGGCCGTGGTGGGCTGGGACGGGCCGTGGTTTGCCGTGGTGGGCTGAAACAGGCTGTGGTGACCTGTGGTGAGCTGTGGTGACCGGTGGTGGGCTGTGGTGGACCGGTGGTGGGCTTTGGTGACCTGTGGTGGGCTGTGGTGGGCTGGGACGGGTTGCGGTGGGCTGGGACGGGTTGCGGTGGGCTAGGACGGGCTGCGGTGGGCTGGGACGGGCTGCGGTGGGCTGGGATAAGCTGTGTTGGGCCTGCGACGGGCTGTGGTAGGCTGGGATGAGCTGTGGAGGGTTGGGACGGGCTGTGGAGGGTTGTGGAGGGCTGTGCTGGGCTTGGACAGGCTGTGGTGGGCTGAGATTGGCTGTGGTGGTCCGTGGTGGGCTGGGACGGGCCGTGCTGGGCTAGGACGGGCTGTGGTGAACTGTGGTGGGCTGTGATGGGCCGTGGTGGGCTGGGATGGGCCGTGGTGGGCTGGGACGGGCTGGGACAAGCTGCGGTGGGCGGGGACGGGCTGCGGTGGGCGGGGACGGGCTGCGGTGGGCTGGGACAGGCTTTGGTGGTCTAGGACGTGCTGCGGTGGGCTGGGACGGGCTGTGGTGGGCCGTAGTGGGCTGTGGTGGGCTGGGACAGGCTGTGGTGGTCTGTGACAAGCTCTTGTGGGCTGTGGTGGGCTGGGACGAGTTGTGGTGGGCTCTGGTGGGCTGGGATGGGCTGTCGTGGGCTGGGACAGGCTGGGACAGGCCGTGGTGGGCTGGGACGGGCTGTGGTGGGCTGGGACGGGCCGTGGTGGGCTGGGACGGTCTGTGGTGGGCTGTGGTAAGCTGGGACGGGCTGTGGTGGGCTGGGACGAGCTGGGACGTGCTGTGATGGGCTGTGATGGGCTGGGACAGGCTGGGATGCACTGTGGTGGGCTGTGGTGGGCTGTGGTGGGCTGTGGTCGGCGGGGGACGTGCTGTGGTGGGCAGGGACGTGCTGTGGTGGGCTTGGACGGGCTGTGGTGGGCTGGGATGGGCTGTGGTCAGCCGTGGTGGGCTGGGACGGGCCGTTGTGGCTCCGGACGGGCTCTGGTGGGTTGGGACGGGCTGTGGTGGGCTGTGGTGGGCTGTGGCGGTCTTTGTTGGGCTAGGACGGGCTGGGAAGGATTGGGACGGTCTGGGACGTGCTGTGGTGGGCTGTGGCTGGCTGGGGTGGGCTGGGATGGGCTGCGGTGGGCTGGGACAGGCTGTGGTCAGCCGTGGTGGGCTGGGATGGGCCGTGGTGGCTCGGGGCGGGCTCTAGTGGGCCGGGACGGGCTGTGGTGGACTGTGGTGGGCTGTGCAGGGCTGTGGTGGGCTAGGACAGGCTGGGACGGTCTGTGGTGGGCCTTGCCGGGCTGTGGTGGGCTGTGCCGAGCTGGGACGGGCTAGGACGGGCTGGGACGGGCTGTGCCAGGCTGTGGTGGGCTGTGACGGGCTGTTGTGGGCCGGGACGGGGTTTGGTGGGCCGGGACGGCCTGTGGTGGGCTGGGACGAGTTGTGGTGGGCCGGGACGGGCTGTGGTGGGCTGTGGTGGGTTATGGTGAGCTTAGACGGGCTGTGGTGTGTTGGGACGGTCTGTGGTGGGTTGTGGTGGGCTGGGACGGGCTGTTGTGGTCAGGGACGGGCTGTGGTGGGCTGTGACAGGCTGTGGTGGGCTGGATCGGGCTGTGGCAGGCTGGGATGGGCTTTGGCGGGCCGGGACAGTCTGTGGCGGGCTGTGGCGGGCCGTCGTTGGCCGTGGTGGGCCGTAGTGGGCCGTGGTGAGCCGTGGTGGGCTGTGGTAGGCTGGGACGGGCTGTGGTGACCTGGGACGGGCTGTGGTGGGCTGTGGAGGGCTGGGACGGGCTGTGGTGGGCTCGACGGGCTGTGGTTGGCTGGGACCGTCTGTTTTGGGCTGGGATGGCCTGCGGTGGCCTGTGGTGGCCTGTGGTGGGCTGTGGTGGGCTGTGGTGGGCTGGGACGGGCTGTGGTGGGTTGGGACGGGCTGGGACGGGCTGGGACGGGCAGTGGTGGGCTGGGATGGGCAGTGGTGGGCTGGGACGGGCTGTGGTGGGCTGTGAGAGGCTGTGGTGGGCTGGGACGGTCTGTGGTGGGCTGTGGCGGGCTGTGATGGGCTGTGGTGGTCTGTGGTGTGCTGGGATGGGCTGTGGTGGGCCGGGACGGGCCGTGGTGGGCTGTGGTGTGCCGTGTTTATCTGGGACGAGCTGTGGTGGGCCATGGCGGGCCGTGGTGGGCTGGGACGGGCCGTGGTTTGCCGTGGTGGGCTGAAACAGGCTGTGGTGACCTGTGCTGAGCTGTGGTGACCGGTGGTGGGCTGTGGTGGACCGGTGGTGGGCTTTGGTGACCTGTGGTGGGCTGTGGTGGGCTGGGACGGGTTGCGGTGGGCTGGGACGGGTTGCGGTGGGCTAGGACGGGCTGCGGTGGGCTGGGACGGGCTGCGGTGGGCTGGGATAAGCTGTGTTGGGCCTGCGACGGGCTGTGGTAGGCTGGGATGAGCTGTGGAGGGTTGGGACGGGCTGTGGAGGGTTGTGGAGGGCTGTGCTGGGCTTGGACAGGCTGTGGTGGGCTGAGATTGGCTGTGGTGGTCCGTGGTGGGCTGGGACGGGCCGTGCTGGGCTAGGACGGGCTGTGGTGAACTGTGGTGGGCTGTGATGGGCCGTGGTGGGCTGGGACGGGCTGGGACAAGCTGCGCTGGGCTGGGACGGGCTGCGGTGGGCGGGGACGGGCTGCGGTGGGCTGGGACAGGCTTTGGTGGTCTAGGACGTGCTGCGGTGGGCTGGGACGGGCTGTGGTGGGCCGTAGTGGGCTGTGGTGGGCTGGGACAGGCTGTGGTGGGCTGTGACAAGCTCTTGTGGGCTGTGGTGGGCTGGGACGAGTTGTGGTGGGCTCTGGTGGGCTGGGATGGGCTGTCGTGGGCTGGGACAGGCTGGGACAGGCCGTGGTGGGCTGGGACGGGCTGTGGTGGGCTGGGACGGGCCGTGGTGGGCTGGGACGGTCTGTGGTGGGCTGTGGTAAGCTGGGACGGGCTGTGGTGGGCCGGGACGGGCCGTGGTGGGCTGTGGTGCGCTGTGTTTATCTGGGACGAGCTGTGGTGGGCCATGGCGGGCCGTGGTGGGCTGGGACGGGCCGTGGTTTGCCGTGGTGGGCTGAAACAGGCTGTGGTGACCTGTGGTGGGCTGTGGTGACCGGTGGTGGGCTGTGGTGGGCTGGGACGAGCTGTGGTGGGCTGGGACGGGCTGTGGTGGGCTGGGACGGGCTGTGGTGGGCTGGGACGGGCTGTGGTGGGCCGTAGTGGGCTGTGGTGGGCTGGGACGGGCTGTGGTGGGCTGGGACGGGCTGTGGTGGGCCGTAGTGGGCTGTGGTGGTCTGGAACGGTCTGTGGTGTGCTGGGACAAGATGCGGCGGGCTGCGACGGGCTGGGACGGGCTGGGACAGGCTGTGGTGTGCTGGGACGGGCTGTGCTGGTCTGTGGTGGGCTGGGACGGGCGGGGACGGGCTGTGGTTGGCTGGGACGGGCTGGGATGGGCTGGCACGGGCTGGGACGGGCTGTGTTGGGCTAGGGACGGGCTGTGGTGGGCTGGGACGGGCTGTGGTGGTCTGGAACAGGCTGTGGTGGGTTGGGACAGGCTGGGACATGCTGGGACGGTGTGTGGTGGACTGGGATGGTCTGTGGTGTGCTGGGACGGGCTGTGGTGGGCCGGGACGGGCCGTGGTGGGCTGTGGTGCACCGTGTTTATCTGGGACGAGCTGTGGTGGGCCATGGCGGGCCGTGGTGGGCTGGGACGGGCCGTGGTTTGCCGTGGTGGGCTGAAACAGGCTGTGGTGACCTGTGGTGGGCTGTGGTGACCGGTGGTGGGCTGTGGTGGGCTGTGGTGGGCTGTGGTGGGCTGGGACGGGTTGCGGTGGGCTGGGACGGATTTCGGTGGGCTAGGACGGGCTGCGGTGGGCTGGGACGAGCTGCGGTGGGCTGGGATAAGCTCTGTTGGGCTGCGACGGGCTGTGGTAGGCTGGGATGAGCTGTGGAGGGTTGGGACGGGCTGTGGAGGGTTGTGGAGGGCTGTGCTGGGCTTGGACAGGCTGTGGTGGGCTGAGATGGGCCGTGGTGGTCCGTGGTGGGCTGGGACGGGCCGTGCTCGGCTAGGACGGGCTGTGGTGAACTGTGGTGGGCTGTGATGGGCCGTGGTGGGCTGGGACGAGCCGTGGTGGGCTGGGGTGGGCCGTGGTGGGCTGGGACGGGCCGTGGTGGGCTGGGACAGGCTGTGGTGGGCTGTGGTGGGCTGGGACAGGCTGTGGTCGTCTGGGACGGGTTGTGGTGAGCTGAGACGGGCCGTGGTGGGCTGAGACGGGCCGTGGTGGGCTGAGATGGGCCGTGGTTCTTCCTGTGGTGGGCTGTTACGGGCTGTGGTGTGCTGTGAGAGGCTGTGGTGGTCTGGGACGAGCTGGGACGGGCTGTGGTGGGCTGGGACGGGCTGTGGTCGTCTGGGACGGGCTGTGGTGGGCCGTAGTGTGCTGTGGTGGGCTGGGACGGGCTGTGGTGAACTGTGGTGGGCTGTGATGGGCCGTGGTGGGCTGGGACGGGCCGTGGTGGGCTGGGATGGGCCGTGGTGGGCTGGGGTGGGCCGTGGTGGGCTGGGACGGGCCGTGGTGGGCTGGGACAGGCCGTGGTGGGCTGTGGTGGTCTGGGAAGGGCCGTGGTGGGCCGTGGTGTGCTCTGGTGGGCCATGGTGGACCGTGGTTGGCCGTGGTGGGCCGGGACAGGCCGTGGTTAGCCGTGGTGGGCTGAAACAGGCTGGGACAGGCTCTGGTGGGCTGGGACGGGCTGTGGTGGGCTGGGACGGGCCGTGGTGGGCTGTGGTGTGCTGTGGTGGGCTGGGACGGGCTGTGGTCGTCTGGGACGGGTTGTGGTGAGCTGAGACGGGCCGTGGTGGGCTGAGACGGGCCGTGGTGGGCTGGGACGGGGTGGTACTTGCTGTGGTGGGCTGTTACGGGCTGTGGTGTGCTGTGAGAGGCTGTGGTGGTCTGGGACGAGCTGGGACGGGCTGTGGTGGGCTGGGACGGGCTGTGGTGGGCTGGGACGGGCTGTGGTGGGCCGTAGTGGGCTGTGGTGGGCTGGGACGGGCTGTGGTGGTCTGTGACAAGCTCTTCTGGGCTGTGGTGGGCTGGGAGGAGCTGTGGTGGGCTCTGGTGGGCTCTGGTGGGCTGGGACGGACTGTCGTGGGCTGGGACGGGCTGTCGTGGGCTGGGACGGGCTGGGACGGGCCGTGGTGGGCTGGGACGGGCTGTGGTGGGCTGGGACGGGCCGTGGTGGGCTGGGATGGGTTGGGATAGGCTGCGGTGGGCTGGGACGGGCTGTGGTGGGTTGTGGTGAGCTGAGACGGGCTGTGGTGAAATTGGACGGGCTGTGGTGGGCTGTGGTGAACTGGGAAGGGCTCTGGTGGTCTGGAATGGGCTGTGGTGGGCTGGGACGGGCCGTGGCGGGCTGCGGTGGGCTGGGACGGGCTGCGGTGGTCTGGGAAAGGCTCTGGTGGGCCGGGACAGACTCTGGTGCGCTGTGGTGGGCTGTGGTGGGCTATGGTGCGCTGTGGTGGGTTGCGGTGAGCTAGAACGGGTTGTGGTGGGCTGGGACGGGCTATAGTGGGCTGGGACGGGATTGTGGTGGGCTGGGACGGGCTCTGATGGTCTGCGGCGGCCGTGGTGGGCTTGGACGGGCTGTGGTGGGCTGGGACGGGCTGGGAAGGGCTGTGGTGGGTTGTGGTGAGCTGGGACGACCTCTTGTGGGCTGGGACGGGCTGTGACGGGCTGTGGTGGGCTGTGGTAAGCTGGGACGGGCTCAGGTGGGTTGGGACAGGCTGTGGTGCGCTGTGGTTGGCTGGGACGGGCTGTGGTGGGCGGGGACGGGCTTTGGTGGGTTAGTGGTGGGCTGGGACGACCTCTTGTGGTCTGGGACGGGCTGTGGTGGGCTGTGGTGAGCTGGGACGGGCTCTGGTGGGTTGGCACGGGGCGTGGTGGGCTGTGGTGGGCTGGGACGGGCTCTGGTGGGCTTGGACGGGCTCTGGTGGTCTGGGACATACTGTGGTGGGCTGGGACGGGCTGGGACAGGCTGTGGTGCTCTGTGGTGGGCTGGGATGTGCCGTGGTGGACCGTGGTGGGCTTGGATGGGCCGTGGTGGGCTTGGATGGGCCGTGGTGGGCTGTGGTCTGCCGTGGTCGGCTGTGGTCGGCCGTGGTGGGCAGTGGTGGGCTGGGACGGGTTGCGGTGGGCTGGGACGGGTTTCGGTGGGCTAGGACGGGCTGCGGTGGACTGGGACGGGCTGCGGTGGGCTGGGATAAGCTGTGTTGGGCTGCGACGGGCTGTGGTAGGCTGGGATGAGCTGTGGAGGGTTGGGACGGGCTGTGGAGGGTTGTGGAGGGCTGTGCTGGGCTTGGACAGGCTGTGGTGGGCTGAGATGGGCCGTGGTGGTCCGTGGTGGGCTGGGACGGGCTGTGCTGGGCTAGGACGGGCTGTGGTGAACTGTGGTGGGCTGTGATGGGCCGTGGTGGGCTGGGACGGGCCGTGGTGGGCTGGGACGGGCCGTGGTGGGCTGGGACGGGCCGTGGTGGGCTGGGGTGGGCCGTGGTGGGCTGGGACGGGCCGTGGTGGGCTGGGACAGGCCGTGGTGGGCTGTGGTGGACTGGGAAGGGCCGTGGTGGGCCGTGGTGTGCTCTGGTGGGCCATGGTGGACCGTGGTTGGCCGTGGTGGGCCGGGACAGGCCGTGGTTAGCCGTGGTGGGCTGAAACAGGCTGGGACGGTCTGTGGTGGGCTGGGACGGGCTTTGGTGGGCTGGGACGGGCTTTGGTGGGCTGGGACGGGCTGTGGTGGGCTGTGGTGGGCTGGGACGGGCTGTGGTCGTCTGGGACGGGTTGTGGTGAGCTGAGACGGGCCGTGGTGGGCTGAGACGGGCCGTGGTGGGCTGGGACGGGCTGGTACTTGCTGTGGTGGGCTGTTACGGGCTGTGGTGTGCTGTGAGAGGCTGTGGTGGTCTGGGACGAGCTGGGACGGGCTGTGGTGGGCTGGGACGGGTTGTGGTGGGCTGGGACAAGCTGTGGTGGGCTGGGACGGGCTGTGGTGGGCTGGGACGGGTTGTGGTGAGCTGAGACGGGCCGTGGTGGGCTGAGACGGGCCGTGGTGGGCTGGGACGGGCTGGTACTTGCTGTGGTGGGCTGTTACGGGCTGTGGTGTGCTGTGAGAGGCTGTGGTGGTCTGGGACGAGCTGGGACGGGCTGTGGTGGGCTGGGACGGGTTGTGGTGGGCTGGGACAAGCTGTGGTGGGCTGGGACGGGCTGTGGTGGGCCGTAGTGGGCTGTGGTGGGCTGGGACGTGCTGTGGTGGGCTGGGACGGGCTGGGACGGGCTGTGGTGCGCTGGGACGGGCCGTGGTGAGCTGGGACGGGCTGTGGTGGACCGTGGTTGGCCGTGGTGGGCCGGCACAGGCCGTGGTTAGCCGTGCTGGGCTGAAACAGGCTGGGACCATCTCTGGTGGGCTGGGACGGGCTGTGGTGGGCTGGGACGGGCTATGGTGTGCTGTGGTGGGCTGGGACGGGCTGTGGTCGTCTGGGACGGGTTGTGGTGAGCTGAGACGGGCCGTGGTGGGCTGAGACGAGCCGTGGTGGGCTGAGACGGGCCGTGGTGGGCTGGGACGGGCTGGTACTTGCTGTGGTGGGCTGTTACGGGCTGTGGTGTGCTGTGAGAGGCTGTGGTGGTCTGGGACGAGCTGCAACGGGCTGTGGTGGGCTGGGACGGGCTGCGGTGGGCTGGGACGGGCTGTGGTGGGCCGTAGTGGGCTGTGGTGGGCTGGGACGGGCTGTGGTGGTCTGCGACAAGCTCTTGTGGGCTGTAGTGGGCTGGGACGAGCTGTGGTGGGCTCTGGTGGGCTCTGATGGGCTGGGACCGGCTGTGGTGGGCTGGGACGGGCTGTCGTGCGCTGGGACGGGCTGGGACGGGCCGTGGTGGGCTGGGACGGGTTGGGATAGGCTGCGGTGGGCCGTGGTGTGCTGTGGTGGGCCATGGTGGGCTGGGATAGGCTGTGGTGGGCTGGAACGGCTTGTGGTGGGCTGGGACGGGCTGTGGTGGGCCGTGGTGCGCTGTGGTGGGCTTTCGTGGGCCGTGGTGGGCTGGGACGGGCTGTGGTGGGCTGGGACGGGCTGGGAAGGGCTGTGGTGGGTTGTGGAGAGCTGGGACGGGCTGTGACGGGCTGTGGTGGGCTGCGACGGGCTCTGGGGGTCTGGGACAGGCTTGGACGAGCTGGGACAGGCTGGGACAGGCTGTGGTGGGCTGAGACGGGCTGGGAGGGGCTGGGACGGGCAGTGTTGGGTGGGGACGCGCTGTGGTGGGCTGGGACGGGCTGTGGTGGTCCGGGACGGCCTCTGGTGGGCTGTGGTGGGGTGGGACGGGCTGTGGTGAGCTGAGACGGGCTGGGACGGGCTCTGGTGGGCTGGGACGGGCTGTGGTGGGCTGGGACGGTCTGGGACGGGCCGTGACAGGCTGTGGTGGGCCGTGGTTGGCTGGGAAGGGCTGTGGTGGGCTGGGATGGGCCGTGGCAAGCCGTGGTGGGCCGTGGTAAGCTTTGACGGGCCCTGGTGGGCTGGGACGGACTCTGGTGTGGTGGGACGGGCTGTGGTGGGCTGGGATAGGCTGCGGTGGGGTGTGGTGGCCTGGGACCGTCTGCGGAGGCTGTGGTGGGCAGGGACTGGCTGCGGTGGGCTGTGGTGGGCTGGAATGGGCTGGGACGGGCTGTGGTGGGTGTGGTGGACTGGGACGCGCTGTGGTGAGCTGAGACTAGCTGTGGTGGGCTGGGATTTGCTGGGACGGCTGGGACGGGCTGCGGTGGGCTGGGACGGGCTTCGGTGGGCTGGGACGGGCTGCGGTGGGCTGGGACGGGCTGCGGTGGGCTGGGACGGGCTTTGGTGGTCTAGGACGTGCTGCGGTGGGCTGGGACGGGCTGGGACGGGCCGTGGTGAGCTGGGACGGGCCGTGGTGGGCTGGGACGGGCTCTGGATGGCTGGGACAGGCTGTGGTGGGCTGGGACGTGCCGTAGTACGCCGGGACAGGCCGTGGTGGGCCGGGACGGGCCGTGGTGGGTTGTTATGGGCCGTGGTGGGCTGGGACGGGCTGTGGTGGGCTGTGGTGGACCGCGGTGGGCTGTGATGGGCTGTGGTAAGCTGGGACGGGATGTGGTAAGTTGGGACGGGCTGTCGTGGGTTGGGACGGGCTGTGGTGGGCTGTGGTGGGCCGGGACGGGCTGTGGTGGGCGGGGACGGGCTTTGGTGGGTTAGTGGTGGGCTGGGACGACCTCTGGTGGTCTGGGACGGGCTGTGGTGGGCTGTGGTGAGCTGGGACGGGCTCTGGTGGGTTGGCACGGGGCGTGGTGGGCTGTGGTGGGCTGGGACGGGCTGTGGTGGTCTGGGACATACTGTGGTGGGCTGGGACGGGCTGGGACAGGCTGTGGTGCTCTGTGGTGGGCTGGGACGTGCCGTGGTGGACCGTGGTGGGCTTGGATGGGCCGTGGTGGGCTGTGGTCGGCCGTGGTGGGCTGTGGTCGGCCGTGGTGGGCTGTGGTGGGCTGTGGTCGGTTGTGGTGGGCTGGGATGGGCTGTGGTGGGCTGAGATGGGATTTGGTGGTCTGCGACAGTCTGTAATGGGCTGGGATGGGCTGTGGTGCGCCTTGGTGGGCTGTGTTGGGCCCGGATGGGCCGTGGTGGGCCGTGGTGGGCTGGGACGGGCTGTGGTGGGCTGGGACGGGCCGTGGTTGGCTGGGACGGGCTGTGGTGGGCTGTGGTGTGATGGGACGGGCTGTGGTGGGCTGGGATGGGCTGGGATAGGCTGTGGTTGGTTATGGTGGGCTGGGAAGAGCTGTGGTGGTCTGGGACAAGCTGTGGTGGGCTGTGGTGGGCTGGGACGGGCTGTGGTGGGCTGGGACGGGCTGTAGTGGGCTGAGGCGTGCTGTGGTGGGCTGGCACGGGCTGTGGTGGTCTGTGGTGGCCTGGGACGAGCTGTGGTGGGCTGGGACGGGCTGTGGTGGGCTGTGGTGGGTTCTGAAGGGCTGTGGTGGGCTGTGGTGGGTTGGGACGCGCTGTGGTGGGTAGGGACGGGCTGTGGTGAGCTGAGACGGGCTGTGGTGGGCTGGGATTTGCTGGGACGGGCTGTGGTTGGCTGGGACGGACTGGTACTTGATGTGGTGGGCTGGGTGGGGCTGTGGTGGGCTGGGACGGGCTGCGGTGGGCTGGGACAAGCTGGGAAAAGCTGTGGTGGGCTGGGACGGGCTGTGGTGGGCTGTGACAGGCTGTGACGGGCTGTCGTGGGCTGGGATGGGCTGGGACAGGCTGTGGTGGGGTATGACCAGCTGTGGTGGGCTGTGGTGGGCTGGGACGAGCGGGGACGGGCTGGGACGGGCCGTGGTGGGCTGGGATGGGCCGTGGTGGGCTGGTACGGGCCGTGGTGGGCTGGGACGGGCCGTGGTGGGCTGGGACGGGCTGTGGTGAGCTCAGATGGGCTGTGGTGGGCTTTGGTGGGCTGGGGTGGGCTCGGACGGGCCGTGGTGGGCTGGGACAGGCTGTGGTGGGCTGGTACTTTATGTGGTGGGCCGGGACGGGCTCTGGTGGGCTGGGACGGGCTGTGGTGAGCTGGGACGGGCTATGGTGGCCTGTGGTGGGCTGGGACGGGCTGTGGTAGGCTGGGATGGGCTGGGACAGGCTGTGGTGGGCTGTGGTGGGTTGGGATGGGCTGTGGTGGGCTGGCACGGTGTGTGGTGGGCTGGAACAGGCTGTGGTGGGCTTGGACCTGCTGTTGTGGTCGAGGACGGGTTGTGGTAGGTCCGGGACGGGCTGTCGTGGTCCGGGACAGGCTTTGGTGGGCTGGGAAGGCCTGGGACGGGCTGGGACGAGCTGGGACGGGCTGTGGTGGGCGGGGACGGGCTGTGGTGGGCGGGGACGGGCTGTGGTGGGCTGGACGGGCTCTGGTGGTCTCAAACCGGCTGTGGTGGGTTGGGTAGGGCTGGAATGGGCTTTGGTGGTTTGGGACGGTCTGTGGTGGGCTGGGACGGGCTGTGGTGGGCTGGGACGGTATGGGACAGCCTGTGTAGGGCTGGGAGGGGCTGTGGTGGGCTGGGAAGGGCTGTGGTGGGCTGGGACGGGCTAGAACGGCTATGGTGGGCTGGGACGGGCTGTGGTGGGCTTGGATGGGCTGTGCTGTGCTGGAACGGTCTGGGACGAGTTGTGGTGAGTGTGGTGGGCTGGGACGGGCTGGGACAGACTGTGTTTAGCTGGGACGGGCTGTGGTGGGCCGTGGTGGGCTGGGACAGGCTGTGGTGAGCTGAGACGGGCTGTGGTGGGCTGTGTCGGGCTGGTACGAACTGTGATGGGCTGGGACGGGCTGTGGTGGTCTGCGGTAGGTTGTGGTGTGCTGTAGTGTCCTGTGATGGGCTGGGTGGGGCTGTGGTGGGCTGGGACGGACTGTAGTGGGCTGGGATAAGCTGTGTTGGGCTGGGACGGGCTGTGTTAGGCTGGGATGGGCTGTGGAGGATTGGGACGGGCTATGGAGAGCTGTGGAGAGCTGGGACGGTCTGTGGTGGGCTGGGACAGGCTGTGGTGGGCTTGGACCTGCTGTGGTGGTCGGGGACGGGTTGTGGTAGGTCCGGGATGGGCTGTCGTGGTCCGGGACGGGCTGTGGTGGGCTGGGAAGGCCTGGGACGGGCTGTGGTGGGCGGGGACTAGCTTGGACGAGCTGGGACGGGCTGTGGTGGGCTGCGGTAGGCTGTGGTGTTCTGTAGTGGTCTGTGGTGTTCTGTAGTGGTCTGTGGTGGGCTGGGACGGGCTGTGGTGGGCTGGGACGGGCTGTGGTGGGCTGGGACGGGCTGTCTTGGGCTGGGATGGGCTGTCGTGGTCTGTGGGGTCCTGGGGCATGCTGGGGTGGGCTGGGAAGGGCTGGGACGAGCTGTGACGGGCTGTGGTGTGTTGTAGTGGCCTGTGGTGTGCTGTAGTGGCCTGTGGACAGCTGGGACGGGCTGTGGTGGGCTGGGACGGGCTGTGGTGGGCTGGGACAGGCTGTGGTGGGCTGGGACGGGCTGTGGTGGGCTGGGACGTGCTGGGACGGGCCGTGGTGAGCTGGGACGGGCTGTGGTGGGCTGGGACGGGCTCTGGTGGGCTGGGGTAGGCTGTGGTGGGCTGGGACAAGCTGTAGTAGGCCGGGACGGGCCGTGGTGGGCTGGGAAGGGCTGTGGTGGGCTGGGACAGGCTGTGGTGGACCGTGGTGGGCTGTGATGGGCTGTGGTAAGCTGGGACGGGCCGTGGTAAGCTGGGACGGGCTTTCGTGGGCTGGGACGGGCTTTCGTGGGCTGGGACGGGCCGTGGTGGGCTGGGACGGGCCGTGGCGGGCTGGGACGAACTGTGGTGGGCTGGGATGAACTGTGGTGGTCAGTGGTGGGCTGGGACGGGCTGTGGTGAGCTGGGACGGGCTGTGGTGGGCTGGGACGGGACGTGGCGGGCCGGGACGGGCCGTGGCGAGCTGGGACGGGCCGTGGTGGGTTGGGACGGGCCGTGGCAGGTTGGGACGGGCCGTGACGGGCTGGGACGGGCCGTGGTGGGCTGGGACGGACTCTGGTGTGGTGGGACGGGCCGTGACGGGCTGGGACGGGCTGTGGTGGGCTGGGACGGACTCTGGTGTGGTGGGACGGGCTGTGGTGGGCTGGGACGGGCTGCGGTTGTGTGTGGTGGGCTGGGACCGGCTGCGGTGTTGTGTGGTGGGCTGGATTGGGCTGGGACGGGCTGTGGTGGGTGTGGTGGACTGGGACGCGCTGTGGTGAACTGAGACGGGCTGTGGTGGGCTGGGATTTGCTGGGACGGCTGGAAGGGGCTGTGGTTGGCTGGGACGGGCTGCGGTGGACTGGGACGGGCTGCGGTGGGTTGGGACGGGCTGGGACTGGCTGTGGTGGGCTGGGACGAGCTAAGGTGGGCTGGGACGGGCTGCGGTGGGCTGGGACGGGCTGCGGTGGGCGGGGACGGCCTGCGGTGGGCGGGGACGGGCTGCGGTGGGCGGGGACGGGCTGCGGTGGGCGGGGACGGCCTGCGGTGGGCGGGGACGGCCTGCGGTGGGTGGGGACGGGCTGCGGTGGGCGGGGAAGGGCTGCGGTGGGCGGGGAAGGGCTGCGGTGGGCGGGGACGGGTTGTGGTGGGCGGGGACGGGCTGCGGTGGGCGGGGACGGGTTGGGGTGGGCTGGGAAGGCCTGGGACGGGCTGGGACGAGCTGTGACGGGCTGGGACGGGCTGCGGTGGGCTGGGAAGGCCTGGGACGGGACGGGACGAGCTGCGACGGGACGGGACAGGCTGGGACGGGCTGTGCTGGGAAGGGACGGGACGGGTTGTGGTGGGCTGGGACGGGATGGGCTGTGGTGGGACGGGACGAGCTGGGACGGGACGAGACGGGCTGGGATGGGCCGGGACTGGCTCTGGTGGGCCGGGACGGGCCGGGATGGGCCGTGGTGGGGTGGGACGGGCTGTGGTGGGCTGGGACGGGCTGTGGTGGGTGTGGAGGGCTGGGAAGGGCTGTGGTGAGCTGAGACGGGCTGTGGTGGGCTGCGATGGAAAAGATGGTGGCAGACCTGGTAAGGAGGTCTGCCTGCTCTTCCCTTCTACGTGCCTGGATAACCCTGGGGCAAAGCAGAGCTCTACTGGCTTGGGTAGAGCTAAAACACCTCAAGAGGAGGGAGCTGTCGGCGCTGTTTTGGCTGAATGGAGGCAGGGGGTAGTACCTGTTATGGGAAGGCTATAGGGGAACGTCCTTGCCTTTGTTTAGTCTTACAAAAGTCCCTCGTATAGAGAACTTCCTTGGGTCTAAGCCTGTTTTCAAAAGCTCGTTTATCAGAGCTCCTGAAGTCGGGCCTCCCTTGCCACGACAGTGTAATCTTCAGTTCTCCCTTCCTTTCTCCCTTAGGTTGAAAACAGCTTTTCTATTTCTGTCCCCATCTGCAAACAGTTCCACAAGAACATCGTAGGGAAAGGCGGTGCCAACATGAAGAAGGTGAGATATTGTTCCTAAGACAGGTGGGCTGGGACGGGCTGTGCTGGGCCGGGACGGGCCGTGGTGGGCCGCGGTGGTCCGGGCCGGGCCGCGGTGGTCCGGGACGGGCTGTCGTGGGCTGGGACGGGCTTTCGTGGTCCGGGACGAGCTGTCGTGGTCCGGGGCGGGCTGTCGTGGGCCGGGGCGGGCTGTTGTGGGCCGGGGCGGGCTGTCGTGGGCCGGGGCGGGCTGTCGTGGGCCGGGGCGAGCTGTCGTGGGCCGGGGCGGGCTGTCGTGGGCCGGGGCGGGCTGGGGCGGGCCGTGGTGGGCTGGGGCGGGCTGTGGTGGGCTGGGACGGGCTGTCGTGAGCCGGGGCGAGCCGTGGTGGGCTGGGGCTGGCTGTCGTGAGCCGGGGCAAGCCGTGGTGGGCTGGGGCGGGCTGTCGCGAGCCGTGGTGGGCCGGGGCGGGCTGCGGTGGGCCGGGGCGGGCTGCGGTGGGACGGGACGGGCTGTGGTGAGCCGTGGTGGGCCGTTTTGGGCTGGGACGGGCCGTGGTGAACTGTGGTGGGTTGGGACGGACTGTGGGGGGCTGGGTCGGGCTAAGACGGGCTGTGGTGGGCTGGGACGGGTCGCAGTGGGCTGGGACGGGCTGTGGTGGGCTGGGACGGGCTATGGTGGGCCGCGACAAGCTGTGGTAGGTTGGGACGGGCTCTGGTGGACTGGAACGGCCTCTGCTGGGCTGGAACAGGCCGTGGTGGGCTGGGATGGGCTGTGGTGGGGTGTGGTGAGCTGAGACGGTCTGGGAGGGGCTGAAACGGGCTGGGCCGGCTCTGGGGGTCTGGGAGGGGCTGGGAAGGCTTGTGGTGGGCTGGGACGAGCTGGGACGGGCTGGGACGGGCAGTGGTGGGCTGGGACGGGCAGTGGTGGGCTGGGACGGGCTGTGGTGGGCTGAGGTGGGCCGCGGTGGGCCGGGACGGACCATGGTGGGCCGAGATGGGCGGTGATGGGCCTGGACTGGCCGTGGTGGACCGTAGTGGGCTGGGACGGGCTTTGGTGGGCCGGGACGTGCTGTTGTAGGCTGTGGTGTGCTGGGACGGGCTGTGGTGGGCTGGGACTGGCTCTGGTGGGCCAGGACGTACTGTGGTAGGCTGTGGTGTGCTGGGATGGGCTGTCGTGGGCTGGGACGGGCTGTCGTGGGCTGGGACGGGCTGTGGTGGGCTGGGACGGGCTGTGGTGGGCTGAGATGGTCTGTGGCAGGCTGTGGAGGGCTGGGACATGCTGTGTTGGTCTGGAAGGGGCTGTGGTGGGCCGTGGTGGGCTGTGGGTGGCCGTGGTGGGCTGTGGGTGGCCGTGGTGGACTGTGGTGGGCTGTGCTGGGATGGGACGGGCTGTGCTGGGCTGGGACGGGCTGTGATGGGCTGGGACGGACTGCGGTGGGTCGGGATGGTCTGTGGTGGGCTGGGAAGGGCTGGGACGGGCTGTGGTGGGCTGGGAAGGGCTGTGGTGGGCTGTGGAGGGCTGGGACAGGCCGTGGTGGGCTGTGGTGGGCTGTGGTAAGCTGGGACAGGCTCTGGTGGGCTGGGACGGTCTGTCGTGGGCTGTGGTGGGCTGGGACGGGCTGTGGTGGGCTGGGACAAGCTGTGGTGGGCTCTGGTGGGATGGGACGGGCTGTGGTGGGCTGTGGTGGGCTGGGACTGGCTGTGGTGGGCTGGGAAGGGCTGTGGTGGGCTGGGACAGGCTGGCACGGGCTGTGGTGGGCTGGTATTGGCTGGCACGAACTGGGACGGGCCGTGGTGGGCTGGGACAGGCTGGGACGGGCTGTGGTGGGCTGGGACGCGCTGTGGTGGGCTGGGACGCACTGTGGTGGGCTGGGACGGGCTGTGGTGGGCTGGGACGCGCTGCGGTGGGCTGGGAAGGGCTGGGACGGGCTGTGGTGGGCCAGGACCGGCATTGGTTGGCCATGACGGGCCGTGGCGGCCCGGGCCGGGCTGTAGTGGGCGGGGACAAGTTGTGGTGGGCGGGGACAGGCTGTGGTGAGCAGGGAAGGGCTGTGGTGGCCTGGGACGGGCTGGGACGGGCTGTGGTGAGCAGGGACGGGCTGTGGTGGGCGGGGACGGGCTTTGGTGGGCTCTGGTGGGCTGGAACGGGGTCTGGTGGGCTGGGACGGGCTGTGGTAAGCTGTAATGGGCTGTGGTGGGCTTGGACGGGCTGTGGTGGGTTGTGGTGAGCTGAGACGGGCTGTGGTGGGCTGTATTGGGCTGTGGTGGGCTGTATTGGGCTGTGGCGGGCTGGGACGGGCTGTGGCAGGCTGGGACGGGCTGTGGTGGGCTGTGGTGGGACGGGACGGGCTGTGGTGGGCTGGGACGGGCTGTGGTGGTCTACGGTAGCCTGTGGTGTGCTGTAGTGGCCTGTGGTGGGCTGGGACGGGCTGTGGTGGGCTGGGACGGGCTGTGGTGGGCTGTGGTGGGACGGGACGGGCTGTGGTGAGCCAGGACGGGCTGTGGTGTGCTGAGACGGGCTCTGGTGGGCCGGGACGGGCTCTGGTGGGCCGGGACGGGCTGTGGTGGGACGGGACGGGCTGTGGTGGGACGGGACGGGCTGTGTTGGGACGGGACGGGCTGTGGTGTGACGGGATGGGCTGTGGTGTGCCGGGACGGGCTGTGGTGGTCTGGGACCCGCTGTGGTGCACTGGGACGAATTGTGGTGGGCTGGGACGGGCTGTGGTGAGCCGTGGTGGGCCGTTGTGGGCTGGGACGGGCCGTGGTGAACTGTGGTGGGTTGGGACGGGCTGTGGGGGGCTGGGTCGGGCTAAGACGGGCTGTGGTGGGCTGGGACGCACTGTGGTGGGCTGGGACGGGCTGTGGTGGGCTGGGACGCGCTGCGGTGGGCTGGGAAGGGCTGGGACGGGCTGTGGTGGGCCAGGACCGGCATTGGTTGGCCATGACGGGCCGTGGCGGCCCGGGCCGGGCTGTAGTGGGCGGGGACAAGTTGTGGTGGGCGGGGACAGGCTGTGGTGAGCAGGGAAGGGCTGTGGTGGCCTGGGACGGGCTGGGACGGGCTGTGGTGAGCGGGGACGGGCTGTGGTGGGCGGGGACGGGCTTTGGTGGGCTCTGGTGGGCTGGAAAGGGGTCTGGTGGGCTGGGACGGGCTGTGGTAAGCTGTAATGGGCTGTGGTGGGCTTGGACGGGCTGTGGTGGGTTGTGGTGAGCTGAGACGGGCTGTGGTGGGCTGTATTGGGCTGTGGTGGGCTGTATTGGGCTGTGGCGGGCTGGGACGGGCTGTGGCAGGCTGGGACGGGCTGTGGTGGGCTGTGGTGGGACGGGACGGGCTGTGGTGGGCTGGGACGGGCTGTGGTGGTCTACGGTAGCCTGTGGTGTGCTGTAGTGGCCTGTGGTGGGCTGGGACGGGCTGTGGTGGGCTGGGACGGGCTGTGGTGGGCTGTGGTGGGACGGGACGGGCTGTGGTGAGCCAGGACGGGCTGTGGTGTGCTGAGACGGGCTCTGGTGGGCCGGGACGGGCTCTGGTGGGCCGGGACGGGCTGTGGTGGGCCGGGACGGGCTGTGGTGGGACGGGACGGGCTGTGTTGGGACGGGACGGGCTGTGGTGTGACGGGATGGGCTGTGGTGTGCCGGGACGGGCTGTGGTGGGCTGGGACGCGCTGTGGTGCACTGGGACGAATTGTGGTGGGCTGGGACGGGCTGTGGTGAGCCGTGGTGGGCCGTTGTGGGCTGGGACGGGCCGTGGTGAACTGTGGTGGGTTGGGACGGGCTGTGGGAGGCTGGGTCGGGCTAAGACGGGCTGTGGTGGGCTGGGACGGGTCGCAGTGGGCTGGGACGGGCTGTGGTGGGCTGGGACGGGCTATGGTGGGCCGGGACAAGCTGTGGTAGGTTGGGACGGGCTCTGGTGGACTGGAACGGCCTCTGCTGGGCTGGAACAGGCCGTGGTGGGCTGGGATGTGCTGTGGTGGGGTGTGGTGAGCTGAAGACGGTCTGGGAGGGGCTGAAACGGGCTGGGCTGGCTCTGGGGGTCTGGGAGGGGCTGGGAAGGCCTGTGGTGGGCTGGGACGAGCTGGGACGGGCTGGGACGGGCAGTGGTGGGCTGGGACGGGCTGTGGTGGGCTGGGACGGGCTGTGGTGGGCTGAGGTGGGCCGCGGTGGGCTGGGACGGACCATGGTGGGCCGGGACGGGCGGTGATGGGCCTGGACGGGCCGTGGTGGACTGTAGTGGGCTGGGACGGGCAGTGGTGGGCCGGGACAAGCTGTTGTAGGCTGTGGTGGGCTGGGACGGGCTGTGGTGGGCTGGGACGCGCTGTGGTGCACTGGGACGAATTGTGGTGGGCTGGGACGGGCTGTGGTGAGCCGTGGTGGGCCGTTGTGGGCTGGGACGGGCCGTTGTGAACTGTGGTGGGTTGGGTCGGGCTAAGACGGGCTGTGGTGGGCTGGGACGGGTCGCAGTGGGCTGGGACGGGTTGGGACGTGCTGGGACGGGCTGTGGTGGGCTGAGGTGGGCCGTGGTAGGCTGTGCTGGGCTGTGCTGGGCTGTGGTGGGCTGGGACGGGCCGTGGTGGGCCGTGGTGGGCTGTGGTGGGCTGAGACGTACTGTGGTGGGCTGTGGTGGGCTGGGACGGGCTGTGGTGGGCTATGGTGGGCTGTGGTGGGCTGGTACGTGCTGGGACGGGCTGCGCTGGGCTGGGACGGGCTGCGGTGGGCGGGGACGGGCTGCGCTGGGCGGGGACGGGCTTTGGTAGGCTGAGAAAGGCTGGTACGTGCTGTGGTGAGCGGAGACGGGCTGCGGTGGGCTGGGACGGGCTGTGGTGGGCTGGGACGGACTGGTACTTGATGTGGTGGGCTGGGACGGGCTGTGGTGGGCTGGGACAAGCTGGGACTGGCTGTGGTGGGCTGTGACCAGCTGTGGTGGGCTGGGACATGCTGTGGTGGACTGGGAAGGGCTGGGACGAGCTGTGACGGGCTGGGACGAGCTGCGACGGTCTGTGGTGGTCTGGAACGGGCCGTGGTGGGCTGGGACGGGCCGTGGTGGGCCGGGACGGGCTGTGGCAAACTGGGACGGGTTGTGGCGAGCTGGGACGGGTTGTGGTGGGCTGGGACGAACTGTGGTGGTCTGTGGTGGGCTGGGACGGGCCGTGGTGGGCTGGGACAGGCTGTGGTGGTCCGGGACGGGCCGTGGTGGGCCGGGACGTGCCGTGGTGTGCCGGGACGGGCCGTGGTGGGCTGGGACGGGTTGTGGCGGGCTGGGACGAACTGTGGTGGTCTGTGGTGGGCTGGGACGGGCTGTGGTGGGCTGGGACGGGCTCTGGTGGTATGGACCGGGCTGTGGTGGGCTGGGAAGGGCTGGAATGGGCTGTGGTGGGTTGGGATGGGCTGTGGTGGGCTGGCACGGTGTGTGGTGGGCTGGGACAGGCTGTGGTGGGCTTGGACCTGCTGTTGTTGTCGGGGATGGGTTGTGGTAGGTCCGGGACGGGCTGTGGTGGGCTGGGACGGGCTGTGGTGGGCTGGGAAGGCCTGGGACGGGCTGGGACGAGCTGTGGTGGGCGGGGACGGGCTGTGGTGGGCGGGGACGGGCTGTGGTGGGCGGGGACGGGCTGTGGTGGGCTGTAGTAGGCTGTGGTGTGCTGTAGTGGCCTGTGGTGGGCTGGGACGGGTTGTGGTGGGCTGGGACAGGCTGTGGTGGGCTGTGGTGGGCTGTGGTGGGCTGTGGTGGGCTGGGACGGGCTGTGGTGGGCTGGGACGGGCTGTCGT
Source organism: Falco cherrug (assembly GCF_023634085.1). Taxonomy (NCBI): domain Eukaryota; kingdom Metazoa; phylum Chordata; class Aves; order Falconiformes; family Falconidae; genus Falco; species Falco cherrug. The sequence goes on along the minus strand of NW_026599500.1, from coordinate 535,751 downwards.
GGGCTGTGGGGTCCTGGGACATGCTGTGGTGGGCTGGGAAGGGCTGGGACGAGCTGTGACGGGCTGGGACGAGCTGTGACGGTCTGTGGTGGGCTGGGACGGGCTGTGGTGGGCTGGGACAGGCTGTGGTGGGCTGGGATAAGCTGTGTTGGGCTGGGACGGGCTGTGTTAGGCTGGGATGGGCTGTGGAGGATTGGGACAGGCTATGGAGAGCTGTGGAGAGCTGGGACGGTCTGTGGTGGGCTGGGACAGGCTGTGGTGGGCTTGGACCTGCTGTGGTGGTCGGGGACGGGTTGTGGTAGGTCCGGGACGGGCTGTCGTGGTCCGGGACGGGCTGTGGTGGGCTGGGAAGGCCTGGGACGGGCTGGTACGAGCTGGGACGGGCCGTTGTGGGCGGGGACGGGCCGTGGTGGGCGGGGACGGGCTGCGGTGGGTGGGGACGGGCTGGGACGAGCTGGGACGAGCTGTGGTGGGCTGCGGTAGGCTGTGGTGTTCTGTAGTGGTCTGTGGTGTTCTGTAGTGGGCTGTGGTGTTCTGTAGTGGGCTGTGGTGTTCTGTATTGGGCTGTGGTGGGCTGGGACGGGCTGTGGTGGGCTGGGACGGGCTGTGGTGGGCTGGGACGGGCTGCGGTGGGCTGGGATGAGCTGGGACAGGCTGGGACGGGCTGTGGTGGGCTGGGACGGGCTGTAGTGGGCTGTGGTGGGCTGTGTTGGGCTGGGACGGGCTGTAGTGTGCCGTGGTGGGCTGGGACGAGCCGTGGTGGGCTGTGGTGGGCCGTGGTTCGCTGGGACGGGCCGTGGTGGCCTGGGACGGGCCGTGGTGGCCTGGGACGGGCCGTGGTGGGCTGGGACGGGCCGTGGTGGGCTGGGGCGAGCCATGGTGGGCTGGGACGGGCTCTGGTGGGCTTGGACAGGCTGTGGTGGGCTGGGACGAGCCGTAGTAGGCTGGGACGGGCCATGATCTGCCGCGACGGGCCGTGGTGGGTTGTTGTGAGCCGTGGTGGGCTGTGGTGGACCGTGGTGGGCTGTGGTGGACCGTGGTGGGCTCTGATGGGCTGTGGTAAGCTGGGACGGGATGTGGTAAGCTGGGACGGGCTTTCGTGGGCTGGGACGGGTTGTCGTGGGCTGGGACGGGCTGGGACGGGCCGTGGTGGGCTGGGACAGGCCGTGGTGGGCTGGGACAGGCCGTGGTGAGCTGGGACGGGCCGTGGTGGGCCGTGACAGGCTGTGGCGGCCTCAGACGGGCCGTGGCGGGCTGGGACGGGCCGTGGTGGGCTGGGACGGGCTGTGGTGGGCTGGGCTGGGCCGTGGCAAGCCGTGGTGGGCCGTGGTAAGCTGTGACGGGCCGTGGTGGGCTGGGTCGGACTGTGGTGTGGTAGGACGGGCTGTGGTGTGGTGGGACGGGCTGGGGTGGGCTGGGACGGGCTGGGGTGGGCTGGGACGGGCCGTGGTGGGCCGGGACGGGCCGTGGTGGGCCGGGACGGGCCGTGGTGGGCGGGCACGGGCCGTGGTGGGCCGGGACGGGCCGTGGTGGGCCGGGATAGGCTGTGTTTTGCTGGGACGGGCTGTGATTGGCTGGGACGGGCTGTGATTGGCTGGGACGGGCCGTGGTGGGCCGGGACTGGCCGTGGTGGGCCGGGCCGGGCCGTGGCGGGCTGGGACGGGTTGTGGCGGACTGGGAGGAACTGTGGTGGTCTGTGGTGGGCTGGGATGAGCTGGGACAGGCTGGGACGGGTTGTGGTGGGCTGTGTTGGGCTGGGACGGGCTGTGGTGGGCTGGGACGGGCTGTAGTGGGCTGTGGTGTGCTATGGAGGGCTGTGGTGGGCTGTGATGTGCCGTAGTGGTCTGGGCTGGGCCGTGGTGGGCTGGGATGGGCCGTGGTGGGCTGGGATGGGCTTTGCTGGGCTGGGACGGGCCGTGGTGGGCCGGGACGGGCCGTGGTGGGCTGGGACAGGTTGTGGCGGGCTGTGGTGGGCTGGGATAAGCTGGGACAAGCTGTGGTGGGCCGGGACGGGCTCTGGTGGGCTGGGAGGAGCTGTGGTGGGCTTCTATGGGCTGGTTCTTTATGTGGTGGGTTGGGACGGGCTGTGACGGGCTGTGGTCGGCTGGTATGAGCTGGGACAAGCTGTGGTGGGCCGGGACGGGCTCTGGTGGGCTGGGACGGGCTGTGGTGAGCTGGGACGGGCTGTGGTGGCCTGTGGTGGGCGGGGACGGGCTGTGGTGGTCTGGGATGGGCTGGGAGAGGCTGTGGTGGGCCGTGGTAAGCCATGGTCGGCTGTGGCGGGCTGGGACGGGCTGTGGTGGGCTGTGGTGTGCCATGGTGGGCTGGAACAGGCTGCGGTGGGCTGGGACGTGCTGCGGTGGGCTGGGACGGGCTGTGGTGGGCTGGAAAGGGCTGTGGTGGGCTAGGACAGGCTGTGGTGGGACGGGGACGGGCTGTGGTTGGTTGTGGTGTTCTGTGACGGGCTGGGACTTTCTGTGGTGAGCTGCGACAGTCTGTGGTGGTCTGGAAAGAGCTGTGGTGGGCCGGGCCGGGCCGTGGTGGGCCGGGACAGGCTGTGGTGGGCCGGGACGGGCCGTGCTGGGCTGGGACGGGCTGTGGCGAGCTGGGACGGGTTGTGGTGGGCTGGGACTGGTTGTGGCGGGCTGGGACGAACCGTGATGGTCTGTGGAGGGCTGGGACGGGCCGTAGTGGGCTGGGACAGGCTGTGGTGGGCTGGGACAGGCTGTGGTGGGCCGGGACGGGCCGTGGTGGGCCGGGACGGGCCGTGGTGGGCCAGGACGGGCCGTGGTGGGCTGGGACGGGTTGTGGCGGGCTGGGACGTACTGTGGTGGGCTGTGGTGGGCTGGGACGGGCCGTGGTGGGCTGGGACGGGCTCTGGTGGTATGGACCGGGCTGTGGTGGGCTGGGAAGGGCTGGAATGGGCTGTGGTGGGTTTGGATGGGCTGTGGTGGGCTGGCACGGTGTGTGGTGGGCTGGGACAGGCTGTGGTGGGCTTGGACCTGCTGTTGTTGTCGGGGATGGGTTGTGGTAGGTCCGGGACGGGCTGTGGTGGGCTGGGACGGGCTGTGGTGGGCTGGGAAGGCCTGGGACGGGCTGGGACGAGCTGTGGTGGGCGGGCACGGGCTGTGGTGGGCGGGGACGGGCTGTGGTGGGCGGGGACGGGCTGTGGTGGGCTGTGGTAGGCTGTGGTGTGCTGTAGTGGCCTGTGGTGGGCTGGGACGCGTTGTGGTGGGCTGGGACGGGCTGTCGTGGGCTGGGACGGGCTGTCGTGGGCTGTGGGGGCCTGGGACATGCTGTGGTGGACTGGGAAGGGCTGGGACGAGCTGTGACGGGCTGGGACGAGCTGCGACGGTCTGTGGTGGTCTGGAACGGGCCGTGGTGGGCTGGGACGGGCCGTGGTGGGCCGGGCCGGGCTGTGGCAAACTGGGACGGGTTGTGGCGAGCTGGGACGGGTTGTGGTGGGCTGGGACGAACTGTGGTGGTCTGTGGTGGGCTGGGACGGGCCGTGGTGGGCTGGGACAGGCTGTGGTGGGCCGGGACGGGCCGTGGTGGGCCGGGACGGGCCGTGGTGTGCCGGGACGGGCCGTGGTGGGCTGGGACGGGTTGTGGCGGGCTGGGACGAACTGTGGTGGTCTGTGGTGGGCTGGGAGGGGCTGTGGTGGGCTGGGACGGGCTCTGGTGGTATGGACCGGGCTGTGGTGGGCTGGGAAGGGCTGGAATGGGCTGTGGTGGGTTGGGATGGGCTGTGGTGGGCTGGCACGGTGTGTGGTGGGCTGGGACAGGCTGTGGTGGGCTTGGACCTGCTGTTGTTGTCGGGGATGGGTTGTGGTAGGTCCGGGACGGGCTGTGGTGGGCTGGGACGGGCTGTGGTGGGCTGGGAAGGCCTGGGACGGGCTGGGACGAGCTGTGGTGGGCGGGGACGGGCTGTGGTGGGCGGGGACGGGCTGTGGTGGGCGGGGACGGGCTGTGGTGGGCTGTGGTAGGCTGTGGTGTGCTGTAGTGGCCTGTGGTGGGCTGGGACGGGTTGTGGTGGGCTGGGACAGGCTGTGGTGGGCTGTGGTGGGCTGTGGTGGGCTGTGGTGGGCTGGGACGGGCTGTCGTGGGCTGGGACGGGCTGTCGTGGGCTGTGGGGGCCTGGGACATGCTGTGGTGGGCTGGGAAGGGCTGGGACGAGCTGTGACGGGCTGGGACGAGCTGTGACGGGCTGTGGTGTGCTGTAGTGGCCTGTGGTGGGCTGGGACGGGTTGTGGTGGGCTGGACAAACTTTGGTGGGCTGGGATTAGCTGGGACAGGCGGGGACGGGTTGTGGTGGGCTGGGACGGGCTGTGGTGGGCTGGGACAGGCTGTAGTGGGCTGTGGTGTGCTGTGGAGGGCTGGGACGGGCTGTGATGTGCCGTGGTGGGCTGGGACGGGCCGCGGTGGGCTGGGATGGGCTAGGACGGGCCGTGGTGGGCTGGGGCGGGCTGTGGTGGGCTGGGACGGGCTGGGACTGGCTGTGGTGGGCTGTGGTGGGCTGCGACAAGCTGGGACAGGCCGTGGTGGGTTGTTATGGGCCGTGGCGGGCTGTGGTAAGCTGGGACGGGATGTGGTAAGCTGGGACGGTCTGGGAAGGTCTGGGACGGGCTGTGGTGGGCTGGGACGGGCTGTGGTGGGCTTGGACCTGCTGTGGTGGTCAGGGACGGGTTCTGGTAGGTCCGGGATGGGCTGTCGTGGTCCGGGACGGGCTGTGGTGGGCTGGGAAGTGCTGGGACGGTCTGGGACGAGCTGGGACGGGCTGTAGTGGGCGGGGACGGGCTGTGGTGGGCTGGTGCGGGCTGGAGCGGGCTGTGGTGGGTTGTGGTGAGCTGGGACGGGCTGACACGGGCTGTGGTGGGCTGTGGTAAGCTGGGACGGGTTGTGGTGGGCTGGGATGGGCTGGGACTTTCTGTGGTGAGCTGCGACGGGCCGTGGTGGGCCGGGACGGGCCGTGGTGGGCCGGGACGGGCCGTGGTGGGCTGGGACGGGCTGTGGTGGGCTGTGGTAGACCGTGGTGGGCTGTGATGGGCTGTGGTAAGCTGGGACGGTATGTGGTAAGCTGGGACAGGCTGTGGTGGGCCGGGACGGGCCGTGGTGGGCTGGGACGGACCGTGGTGGTCTGGGACGGGTTGTGGCGGGCTGGGACGAACTGTGGTGGTCTGTGTGGGCTGGGACGGGCCGTGGTGGGCTGGGACGGGCTGTGGTGGGCTGCGGTAGGCTGTGGTGTGCTGTAGTGGTCTGTGGTGGGCTGGGACGGGCTGTCGTGGGATGGGACGGGCTGTCGTGGGCTGGGACGGGCTGTCGTAGGCTGTGGGGGCCTGGGACATGCTGTGGTGGGCTGGGAAGGGCTGGGACGAGCTGTGACGGGCTGGGGCGAGCTGTGATTGGCTGTGGTCTGTTGTAGTGGCCTGTGGTGGGCTGGGACGGGCTGTGGTGGGCTGGGACGGGCTGTGGTGGGCTGGGACGGGCTGTGGTGGGCTGGGACAAACTGTGGTGGGCTGTGGTGGGCTGGGATGAGCTGGGACAGGCTGAGACGGGCTGGGACGGTCTGCGGTGGGCTGGGACGGTCTGCGGTGGGCTGGGACAGGCTGCGGTGGGCTGGGACGGGCTGCGGTGGGCTGGGACGGGCTGGGACGGGCTGGGACGGGCTGTGGTGGGCGGTGACGGGCTGTGGTGGGCTGGGACAAACTGTGGTGGGCTGTGGTAGGCTGGGATGAGCTGGGACAGGCTGAGACGGTCTGTTGTGGGCTGTGGTGGGCTAGGACGGGCTGTGGTGGCCTGGGACGGGCTGTAGTGGGCTGTGGTTGGCTGTGGAGGGCTGGGACGGGCCGTGGTGGGCTGGGATGGGCTGGGACGGGCCATGGTGGGCTGGAACGGGCTGTGGTGGGCTGGGATGGGCTTGGACGGGCTGTGGTGGACTGGGTGGGGCTGTCGTGGGCTGTGGTGGGCTGGGACGTGCTGTGGTGGGCTGGGACGTGCTCTAGTGTTCTGGGACAGCCCGTGGTGGGCCGGGACGGGCCGTGGTGGGTTGTTATGGGCCGTGGCGGGCTGGGACGGGCTGTGGTGGGCTGTGGTGGACCGTGGTGGGCTGTGATGGGCTGTGGTAAGCTGGGACGGGATGTGGTAAGCTGGGACGGGCTTTCGTGGGCTGGGACGGGCTTTCGTGGGCTGGGACGGGCTTTCGTGGGCTGGGACGGTCTGCGGTGGGCTGGGATGGTCTGCGGTGGGCTGGGATGGTCTGCGGTGGGCTGGGATGGTCTGCAGTGGGCTGGGACAGGCTGCGGTGGGCTGGGACGGGCTGCGATGGGCTGGGACGGGCTGCGGTGGGCTGGTACGGGCTGTGGTGGGTGGTGACGGGCTGTGGTGGGCTGGGAAGGCCTGGAACGGGCTGCGACGACCTGGGACGGGCTGTGGTGGGCGGGGACGGGCTGTGGTGGGCTGGGACGGGCTCTGGTGGTCTGGAACGGGCTGTGGTGGGCTGGGAAGGGCTGGAATGGGCTGTGGTGGGCGGGGACGGGCTGTGGTGGGCTGGTACGGGCTGTGGCGGGCTGGAGCGGGCTGTGGTGGGTTGTGGTGAGCTGGGACGGGCTGACACAGGCTGTGGTGGGCTGTGGTAAGCTGGGACGGGTTGTCGTGGGCTGGGACGGGCTGGGACTTTCTGTGGTGAGCTGCGACGGTCTGTGGTGGGCTGGAACGGGCTGTGGTGGGCTGGGACAGGCTGTGGTGGGCTGGGACGGGCCGTGGTGGGCTGGGTCGGACTGTGGTGGGCTGGGACGGGCTGTGGTGGGCTGTGGTGGGCTGGGACAGGCTGTGGTGGGCTGGGACGGGCTGTCGTGGGCTGGGACGGGCTGTCGTGGGCGGGGACGGGCTGTCGTGGGCTGGGACGGGCTGTCGTGGGCTCTGGGGGCCTGGGACGGGCTGTGGTGGGCTGGGAAGGGCTGGGACGAGCTGTGACGGGCTGGGACGAGCTGTGATGGGCTGTGCTGTGCTGTAGTGGCCTGTGATGTGCTGTAGTGGCTTGTGGTGGGCTGGGACGGGCTGTGGTGGGCTGGGACTGGCTATGGTGGGCTGGGACGGGCTATGGTGGGCTGCGACGGGCTGGGACGGGCTGTGGTGGGCTGGGACGGGCCGTGGTAATCCGGGACGGGCTCTGGTAGGCCGGGACGGGCTGTGGTGGGCTGTGGTGAGTTGGGACGGGCTGTGGTGGACTGTGGTGGGCTGGGACGGGCTGCGGTGGGCTGGGACGGGATGTGGTGGACAGGGACGGGCTGTGGTGTGCGGGGACGTGCTGTGGTGGGCTTGGACGGGCTGGGACGTGCTGGGATGGTCTGTAGTGGGCTGTGGTGGGCTGGCACGGTCTGGGACGGGATGTGGTGAGCTGGGACGGGCTGTGGGCTGGGACGGGCTGGGACGGGCCGTGGTGGGCCGGGACGGGCTGTGGTAAGCCGGGATTGGCTCTGGTGGGCTTGGACGGGCTGTGGTGTGCTGTGGTGGGTTGGGACTGGCTGTGGTGGGCTGGGACGGGCTGTGGTGAGCTGGGACGGGCTGTGGTGAGCTGGGACGGGCTGTGGTGAGCCGGGACGGGCTGTGGCGGGCCGAGACAGGCTGTGGTGGGCGGAGACGGGCTGTGGTGGGCGGAGACGGCCTGGGACGTTCTGTGGTGGGCTGGGACATTCTGTGGTGGGCTGGGACGAGCAGGGATGGGCTGTGGTGGGCTGGGACAGGCTGTGCTGGGCTGGGACGGGCTGTGGTGGGCTGGGACAAGCTGTGGTGGGCAGGGACGGTCTGTGGTGGGCTGGGACGGGCTGTGGTGGGCTGGGACGGCCTGTGGTGGGCTGGGACTGGCTGTGTTGGGCTTGAGACGGTCTGTGGTGTGCTGGGACGGGCTCTGGTGGCCTGGAACGAGCTGGGACGGGCTGTGGTGGGTTGGGACGGTCTGTGGTGGGCTGGGACGGGCTGTGATGGGCTGGGACGGGCTATGGTGGACTGGGACGGGCTGGGATGGGCTGGGACGGGCTGGGACAGGCTGTGGTGGGCTGTGGTGTGCTGGGACGGGATGGGACGGGCTGTGGTGGGCAGGGACGGTCTGTGGTGGGCTGTGGTGGGCTGGGACGGTCTGCGGTGGGCTGGGACGGTCTGCGGTGGGCTGGGAAGGGCTGAGACGGGCTGTGGTGGGCTGGGACGGGCTGTGGTGGGCCGGGATGGGCTGTGGTGGGCCGTGGTGGGCAGGGACGGGCTGTGGTGGGCTGTGGTGGGCCGTTTTGGGCCTGGATGGGAAGGGGTGGGCTGTGGTGGGCCGTGGTGGGCTGGGACGGGCTGTGGTGGGCTGTGGTGGGCCGTGGCTCGCTGCGGTGGGCCGTGGAGGGCTGGGACGGGCTGGGACGGGCTCTGGTGGTCTGGAACGGGCTGTGGTGGGCTGGGACGGGCTGGGACGTGCTGTGGTGGGCTGGGACGGGCTGTGGTGGGCTGGGACGGGCTGTGGTGTGCTGGGACAGGCTGTGGTGTTCTGGGACGGGCTGTGGTAGGCTGTGGTGGGCTGGGACGGGCTGGGACGAGCTGTGGTGGGCTGGGATGGGCTGTGGTTGGCTGGGACGGGCTGCTGTGGGCTGGGACGGGCTGGGACGGGCTGGGACAGGCTGGGATAGGCTGAGATAGGCTGTGGTGGCCTGGGATATTCTGTGGTGGGCTGTGGTGGGCTCTGGTGGTCTGGAACAAGCTGTGGTTGGGCTGGGACGGGCTGTGGTGGGCTGGGACAAGCTGTGGTTTGCGGGGACGGGCTGCGGTGGGCGGGGACGGGCTGTGGTGGGTTGGGACAGGCTGTGGTGGGCTGGGACGGGCTGAGATGGGCTGTGGTGGGCTGGGACGGGCCGTGGTGGGTTGGGACGGGCTGTGGTGGGCGGGGATGAACTGTGGTGGGCGGGGATGGGATGTGGTGGGCGGGGATGGGCTGTGGTGGGCGGAGACGGGCTGTGGTGGGCGGAGACGGGCTGTGGTGGGCTGGGACGGGCCGTGGTGGGCTGGGACGGGCTGTGGTGGGCTGGGACTGGCTATGGTGGGCTGGGACGGGCTATGGTGGGCTGCGACGGGCTGGGACGGGCTGTGGTGGGCTGGGACGGGCCGTGGTAATCCGGGACGGGCTCTGGTAGGCCGGGACGGGCTGTGGTGGGCTGTGGTGAGTTGGGACGGGCTGTGGTGGACTGTGGTGGGCTGGGACGGGCTGCGGTGGGCTGGGACGGGATGTGGTGGACAGGGACGGGCTGTGGTGTGCGGGGACGTGCTGTGGTGGGCTTGGACGGGCTGGGACGTGCTGGGATGGTCTGTAGTGGGCTGTGGTGGGCTGGCACGGTCTGGGACGGGATGTGGTGAGCTGGGACGGGCTGTTGGCTGGGACGGGCTGGGACGGGCCGTGGTGGGCCGGGACGGGCTGTGGTAAGCCGGGATTGGCTCTGGTGGGCTTGGACGGGCTGTGGTGTGCTGTGGTGGGTTGGGACTGGCTGTGGTGGGCTGGGACGGGCTGTGGTGAGCTGGGACGGGCTGTGGTGAGCTGGGACGGGCTGTGGTGAGCCGGGACGGGCTGTGGCGGGCCGAGACAGGCTGTGGTGGGCGGAGACGGGCTGTGGTGGGCGGAGACGGCCTGGGACGTTCTGTGGTGGGCTGGGACATTCTGTGGTGGGCTGGGACGAGCAGGGATGGGCTGTGGTGGGCTGGGACAGGCTGTGCTGGGCTGGGACGGGCTGTGGTGGGCTGGGACAAGCTGTGGTGGGCAGGGACGGTCTGTGGTGGGCTGGGACGGGCTGTGGTGGGCTGGGACGGCCTGTGGTGGGCTGGGACTGGCTGTGTTGGGCTTGAGACGGTCTGTGGTGTGCTGGGACGGGCTCTGGTGGCCTGGAACGAGCTGGGACGGGCTGTGGTGGGTTGGGACGGTCTGTGGTGGGCTGGGACGGGCTGTGATTGGCTGGGACGGGCTATGGTGGACTGGGACGGGCTGGGATGGGCTGGGACGGGCTGGGACAGGCTGTGGTGGGCTGTGGTGTGCTGGGACGGGATGGGACGGGCTGTGGTGGGCAGGGACGGTCTGTGGTGGGCTGTGGTGGGCTGGGACGGTCTGCGGTGGGCTGGGACGGTCTGCGGTGGGCTGGGAAGGGCTGAGACGGGCTGTGGTGGGCTGGGACGGGCTGTGGTGGGCCGGGATGGGCTGTGGTGGGCCGTGGTGGGCAGGGACGGGCTGTGGTGGGCTGTGGTGGGCCGTTTTGGGCCTGGATGGGAAGGGGTGGGCTGTGGTGGGCCGTGGTGGGCTGTGGCAGGCCGTGGTGGGCTGGGACGGGCCGTGGTGGGCTGTGGTGGGCCGTGGCTCGCTGCGGTGGGCCGTGGAGGGCTGGGACGGGCTGGGACGGGCTCTGGTGGTCTGGAACGGGCTGTGGTGGGCTGGGACGGGCTGGGACGTGCTGTGGTGGGCTGGGATGGGCTGTGGTGGGCTGGGACGGGCTGTGGTGTGCTGGGACAGGCTGTGGTGTTCTGGGACGGGCTGTGGTAGGCTGTGGTGGGCTGGGACGGGCTGGGACGAGCTGTGGTGGGCTGGGATGGGCTGTGGTTGGCTGGGACGGGCTGCTGTGGGCTGGGACGGGCTGGGACGGGCTGGGACAGGCTGGGATAGGCTGAGATAGGCTGTGGTGGCCTGGGATATTCTGTGGTGGGCTGTGGTGGGCTCTGGTGGTCTGGAAGAAGCTGTGGTTGGGCTGGGACGGGCTGTGGTGGGCTGGGACAAGCTGTGGTTTGCGGGGACGGGCTGCGGTGGGCGGGGACGGGCTGTGGTGGGTTGGGACAGGCTGTGGTGGGCTGGGACGGGCTGAGATGGGCTGTGGTGGGCTGGGACGGGCCGTGGTGGGTTGGGACGGGCTGTGGTGGGCGGGGATGAACTGTGGTGGGCGGGGATGGGATGTGGTGGGCGGGGATGGGCTGTGGTGGGCGGAGACGGGCTGTGGTGGGCTGGGACGGGCTGTGGTGGGCTGGGACGGGCTGTGGTGGGCTGGGACGGGCTGTGGTGGGCTGGGACATTCTGTGGTGGGCTGGGACGGGCTGGGACGGGCTGTGGTGGGCTGGGACAGGCTGTGTTTGGCGGGGACGGGCTGTGGCTGGCGGTGAAGTGCTGTGGTGGGCTGGGACAGGCTGGGAAGGGCTGTGGTGTGCGGTGACGGTCTGTGGTGAGCTGGGACAGGCTGGGAAGGGCTGTGGTGGGCTGTGGTGGGCTGGAACGGGCTGTGGTTGTCTGGAACGGGCTGTGATGGGCTGGGACATGCTGGGACGGGCTGTGGTGGACTGGGACGGTCTGTGGTGTTCTGGGACGGGCTGACACGGGCTGTGGTGGGCTGTGGTGTGCTGGGACGGGCTGTGGTGGGCTGGGACGGGCTGGGACGGGCTCTGGTGGGTTGTGGTGGACTGGGACGGTCTGTGGTGTGCTGGGACGGTCTGTGGTGTGCTGGGACGGGCTGTGGTGGGCTGGGACGGGCTGTGCTGGTCTGTGGTGGGCTGGGACGGGCTGTGGTGGGCTGTGGTGGGCTGGGACGGGCTGTGGTGGGCTGGGACAGGCTGGGATAGGCTTAGACAGGCTGTGGTGGGCTGGGACGGGCTGTGGTGGGCGGGGATGAACTGTGGTGGGCGGGGACGGGCTGTGGTGGGCGGAGACGGGTTGTGGTGGGCTGGGACGGTCTGTGGTGGGCTTGGACGGTCTGTGGTGGGCCGGGGTGGGCTGTGGTGGGCCGTGGCAGGCTGTGGTGGGCCGGGACGGGCTGTGGTGGGCCGGGACGGGCTGTGGTGGGCGGAGACGGGCTGTGGTGGGCGGAGACGGCCTGGGACGGTCTGTGGTGGGCTGGGACTTTCTGTGGTGGGCTGGGACGGGCTGGGACGAGCAGGGATGGGCTGTGGTGGGCTGGAACAGGCTGTGGTGGGCTGGGACGGGCTGTGGTGGGCAGGGACGGTCTGTGGTGGGCGGGGACTGGCTGTGGTGGGCTGGGACGGGCTGTGGTGGGCTGAGACGGGCTGTAGGTGGGCTTGAGACGGACGGTCTGTGGTGTGCTGGGACGGGCTCTGGTGGTCTGGAACGAGCTGGGATGGGCTGTGGTGGGCTGGGACGGTCTTTGGTGGGCTGGGACGGGCTGTGATGGGCTGGGACGGGCTATGGTGGACTGGGACGGGCTGTGGTGGGCTGGGACGGGCTGGGACAGGCTGTGGTGGGCTGTGGTGGACTGGGATGGGCCGTGGTGGGCCGGGACGGGCCGTGGTGGGCCGGGACGGGCTGGGATGGGCTATGGTGGGCTGGGGCGGGCTGTGGTGGGCTGGCACGGGCTGTGGTCGGCTGGGACGTGCCGTGGTGGGCTGGGACGGGCTGGGACGCGCTGTGGTGGGCTGGGACGCGCTGTGGTGGGCTGGGACGGGCTGTGGTGGGCTGGGCCGTGCTGTGGTGGGTTGGGACGGGCTCTGGTGCGCTCTGTTGGGTTGTGATGAGCTGAGACAGTCTGTGGTGGGTTGGGACGGGCTGTGGAGTGCTGTGGAGGGCTGTGGTGGGCTTGGACAGGCTGTGGTGGGTTGAGATCTGTCGTGGTGGGCCGTGGTGGGCTGGGATGGGCCGTGGTGGGCTGGGATGGGCCGTGGTGGGCCGGGACGGGCCGTGGTGGGCCGGGACGGGCAGTGGTGGGCCGTGACGGTCCGTGGTAATCTGGGACGGGCTGTGGTGGGCTGGCACGGGCTGTGATGGGCTGGGACGAGCTGTGACGGGCTGGGACGGGCTGTGGTGGGTTGGAACGGGCTGTGGTGGGCTGGGACGGGCTGTGGTGGTCTGGGACGGGATGCGGTGGGCCGTGGTGGGCTGTGGTGGGCCGTGGTGGGCTGGGACAGGCTGTGTTGGGCTATGACGTGCCGTGGTGTGCCGTGGTGAACTGTGGTGGGCTGTGGTAAGCCGTGGTGGGTTGTGGTGGGCCGTGGTGGGCTGTGGTCGGACGTGGTGGGCTGGGACAAGCTGTGGTGGGCCGGTACGGGCTGTGGTGTGCTGGGACAAGCTGTGGTGTGCTGGGACTGGCTGTGGTGGACTGTGGTGGGCTTGGACAGGCTGTGGTGGGCTTGGATGGGCTGTGGTGGGCTATGGTCGTGTGGAACGGGCTGGGACAGGCTGGGACGTGCTGTGGTGGGCGGAGACGTACTGTGGTGGGCTGTGGTGTGCTGTGGTGGGCTGGGACGGGCTGTGGGGGGCTGTGGAGGGCTGGGACAGGCTGGGACAGGCTGTGGTGGGCTGTGGTAAGCTGGGACGGGCTCTGGCGGACTGGGACGGTCTGTGTTGAGCTGTGGTGGGCTGGGACGGGCTGTGGTGGGCTGGGACAAGCTGTGGTGGGCTCTGGTGGGATGGGACGGGTTAGTGGTGGGCTGTGGTGGGCTGGGACGGGCTGTGGTGGGCCGTAGTGGGCTGTGGTGGGCTGGGACAGGCTGGCACGGGCTGTGGTGGGCTGGTATTGGCTGGCACGGGCTGGGACGGGCCGTGGTGGGCTGGGACGGGCCGTGTTTGCCTGGGACGGGCCGTGTTTGCCTGGGACGGGCCGTGGTGGGCTGGGACAGGCCGTGGTGGGCTGGGACGGGCCGTGGTGGGCTGGGACGGGCCGTGGTGCGCTGGGACGAATTGTGGTGGGCTGGGACGAGTTGTGGTGGGCTGGGACGGGATGTCGTGGTCCGGGTCGGGCTGTGGTGGGCTGGGACGGGCTGTGGTGGGCTGGGACGCGCTGTGGTGCACTGGGACGAGTTGTGGTGGGCTGGGACGGGATGTCGTGATCCGGGTCGGGCTGTGGTGGGCTGGAACGGGCTGTGGTGGGCCATGGTGGGCTGTGGTGGGCTGGGACGGGCCGTGGTGAACTGTGGTGGGCTGGGACGGGCTGTGGGGGGCTGGGACGGGCTGTGGTGGGATGTGGTGAGCTGGGACAGGCTGGGACGGGCTGTGGTGGGCTGGGACAGGCTGGGTCAGACTGTGGTGGGCTGGGACGTGCTCTGGTGGGTTGGAACGTGCCGTGGTGGGCTGGGACGGGCTGTGTTGGGCTGGGACGGGCAGTGGTGGGCTGGGACGGGCAGTGGTGGGCTGGGACGGGCAGTGGTGGGCTGGGACGGGCTGTGGTGGGCTGGGACAGGCTGCGGTGGGTTGGGATGGGCAGTGGTGGGCTGGGACGGGCTGTGGTGTGCTGAGGTGGGCCGCGGTGGGCTGGGACGGATCATGATGGGCCGGGACAGGCGGTGATGGGCCTGGACGGGCCGTGGTGGACCGTAGTGGGCTGGGACGGGCTTTGGTGGGCCGGGACGTGCTGTTGTAGGCTGTGGTGTGCTGGGACTTTCTGTGGTGGGCTGGGACGGGCTGTGGTGGGCTGGGACGGGCTGTGGTGGGCTGGGATGGGCTGTGGTGGGCTGGGACGGGCTGTGGTGGGCTGGGACGCGCTGTGGTTGGCTGGGAAGGGCTGGGACGGGCTGTGGTGGGCTGGGATGGGCTGTGGTTGGCTGGGATGGGCTGTTGTTGGCTGAAAAGGGCTGTGGAGGGCTGGGACAAGTTGTGGTGGGCTGTGGTGGGCTGAGACGGGCTGTGGTGCTCTGCGGTAGGCTGTGGTGTGCTGTAGTGGCCTGTGGTGGGCTGGGACGGGCTGTGGTGGGCGGGGACAGTCTGTGGTTGGTTGGGACGGGCTCTGGTGCGCTGTGTTGGGTTGTGATGAGCTGAGACAGTCTGTGGTGGGTTGGGACGGGCTGTGGAGAGCTGTGCAGGGCTGTGGTGGGCTTGGACAGGCTGTGGTGGGTTGAGATCTGTCGTGGTGGGCCGTGGTGGGCTGGGACGGGCCGTGGTGTGCTGGGATGGGCCGTGGTGGGCTGCGACGGGCCGTGGTGGGCCGGGACAAACCGTGGTGGGCCGGGATGGGCCGTGGTGGGCCGGGACGGTCCGTGGTAATCTGGGACGGGCTGTGGTGGGCTGGGATGGGCTGTGGTGGGCTGGGACGAGCTGTGGTGGGCTGGGACGGGCTGTGGTGGGCTGGGACGGGCTGTGGTGGGCTGGGACGGGATGCGGTGGGCTGGGACGGGATGCGGTGCGCCGTGGTGGGCTGTGGTGGGCTGGGACAGGCTGTGGTGGGCTATGGCGTGCCGTGGTGGGCCGTGGTGAACTGTGGTGGGCTGTGGTAAGTCGTGGTGGGTTGTGGTGGGCCGTGGTGGGCTGTGGTCAAACGTGGTGGGCTGGGACAAGCTGTGGTGGGCTGGGAGGGGCCGTGGTGGGCCAGGACTGGCCTTGGTTGGCCGTGACGGGCCGTGGTGGGCCGGGCCGGGCTGTAGTGGGCCGGGTCACGTTGTGGTGGGCGGGGACAGGCTGTGGTGAGCAGGGAAGGGCTGTGGTGGCCTGGGACGGGCTTTGGTGGGCTCTGGTGGGCTGGAAGGGGATCTGGTGGGCTGGGACGGGCTGTGGTAAGCTGTAATGGGCTGTGGTGGGCTTGGACGGGCTGTGGTGGGTTGTAGTGAGCTGAGATGGGCTGGGACGGGCTGTGGTGGGCTGTATTGGGCTATGGTGGGCTGTGGTGGGCTGGGACGGGCTGTGGCGGGCTGTGGTCGGCTGGGACGAGCTGTGGTCGGCTGGGACGGGCTGTGGTGGGCTGGGACGGGCTGTGGTGGGCTGGGACTGGCTGTGGTGGGCTGGGACGGGCTGTGGTGGGCTGTGGTGGGCTGGGACGGGCTGTGGTGAGCCGGGACGGGCTGTGGTGGGCTGAGACGGGTTCTGGTGGGCCGGGACGGGCTGTGGTGGGACGGGATGGGCTGTGGTGTGCCGGGACGGGTTGTGGTGGACTGGGACGGGCTGTGGTGGGCTGGGACGCGCTGTGGTGCACTGGGACGAATTGTGGTGGGCTAGGACGGGATGTCGTGATCCGGGTCGGTCTGTGGTGGGCTGGGACGGGCTGTGGTGGGCCGGGACAAGCTGTGGTAGGTTGGGACGGGCTCTGGTGGACTGGGACGGGCTCTGGTGGGCTGGAACGGGCCGTGGTGGGCTGGGACGGGCTGTGGTGGGCTGTGGTGGGCTGGGACGGGCTGTGGTGAGCCGGGACGGGCTGTGGTGGGCTGAGACGGGTTCTGGTGGGCCGGGACGGGCTGTGGTGGGACGGGATGGGCTGTGGTGTGCCGGGACGGGTTGTGGTGCACTGGGACGAATTGTGGTGGGCTGGGACGGGATGTCGTGATCCGGGTCGGGCTGTGGTGGGCTGGGACGGGCTGTGGTGGGCCGGGACAAGCTGTGGTAGGTTGGGACGGGCTCTGGTGGACTGGGACGGGCTCTGGTGGGCTGGAACGGGCCGTGGTGGGCTGAGATGGGCTGTGGTGGGGTGTGGTGAGCTGAGACGGTCTGGGAGGGGCTGAAACGGGCTGGGTTGGCTCTGGGGGTCTGGGAGGGGCTGGGAAGGCTTGTGGTGGGCTGGGACGAGCTGGGACGGGCTGGGACGGGCTGTGGTGGGCTGGGACGGGCAGTGGTGGGCTGGGACGGGCTGTGGTGGGCTGTGGTAAGCTGGGACGGGCTGAGGTGGGTTGAGACGGGCTGTGGTGGGCTGGGATAGGCTGCGGTGGTCTGGGACGGGCTGCGATGGGCTGGGACGGGCTGTGGTGGGCTGGGACGAGCTGTGGTGGGCCGTGGTGGGTTTTGGTGGGTTGTGATGGGCCGTGGTGGGCTGTGGTAAGCTGGGACGGGCTGTGGTGGGCTGCGACGGGCTGTGGTGGGTAGGCACGGGCTGTGGTGGGCTGGGACGGGCTGGGACAGGTTGGTACGGGCTGGGACGGACTGTGGTGGGCTGGGAAGGGCTGTGGTGGGCTGGGACGGTCTGTGGTGGGCTGTGGTGGGCTGGGACAGGCTGTGGTGGGCTGGGAAGGGTTGTGGTGGGCTGGGACGGGCTGTGATGCTTCAGGGATGGGCTGTGGTGGGCCGGGACGGGCTGTGGTGGGCTGTGGTGGCCTGGGACGAGTTGTAGTGGGCCGGGACGGACTGTGGTGGGCTGTGGTGGGCTGTGGTGGGTTCTGGTGAGCTTAGACGGGCTGTGGTGGGCTGTGGTTGGCTGGGACGGGCTGTGGTGGGCTGGGACGGGCTGTTGTAGGCTGGGACGGGCTGTGGTGGGCTGGGATGGGCTAGGACAGACTGGGACGGACTGTGGTGGTCAGTGGTTGTCTGGGACATGCTTTGGTGGGCTGGGACATGCTGTGGTGGGCTGGGACGGGCTGTGGTGGCCTGGGACGGGCTGGCACTGGCTGGGACGAGCTGGCACGGGCTGGAACGAGCTGGCACGGGCTGGAACGAGCTGGCACGGACTGGGACGGGCTGGAACGGGCTGTGGTGGGCTTGGGCGGGCTGTGGTGGGCTGGGACGGGCTCTGCTGGTGTGGAAAGGGCTGTGGTGGGCTGTGGTTGGCTGGGACGGGCTGTGGTGGGCTGGGACGGGCTGTGGTGGGCTTTGGTGAGCTGAGACGGGCTGGCACGGGCTGTGGTAAGCTGGGACGGGCTCTGGTGGGCTGGGACGGTCTGTGATGGGCTGTGGTGGGCCGGGACGGGCTGTGGTGGGCTGTGGTGGGCTGGGACGGGCTGTGGTGAGCCGGGACGGGCTGTGGTGGGCTGAGACGGGTTCTGGTGGGCCGGGACGGGCTGTGGTGGGACGGGATGGGCTGTGGTGTGCCGGGACGGGTTGTGGTGGACTGGGACGGGCTGTGGTGGGCTGGGACGCGCTGTGGTGCACTGGGACGAATTGTGGTGGGCTGGGACGGGATGTCGTGATCCGGGTCGGGCTGTGGTGGGCTGGGACGGGCTGTGGTGGGCCGGGACAAGCTGTGGTAGGTTGGGACGGGCTCTGGTGGACTGGGACGGGCTCTGGTGGGCTGGAACGGGCCGTGGTGGGCTGAGATGGGCTGTGGTGGGGTGTGGTGAGCTGAGACGGTCTGGGAGGGGCTGAAACGGGCTGGGTTGGCTCTGGGGGTCTGGGAGGGGCTGGGAAGGCTTGTGGTGGGCTGGGACGAGCTGGGACGGGCTGGGACGGGCTGTGGTGGGCTGGGACGGGCAGTGGTGGGCTGGGACGGGCTGTGGTGGGCTGTGGTAAGCTGGGACGGGCTGAGGTGGGTTGAGACGGGCTGTGGTGGGCTGGGATAGGCTGCGGTGGTCTGGGACGGGCTGCGATGGGCTGGGACGGGCTGTGGTGGGCTGGGACGAGCTGTGGTGGGCCGTGGTGGGTTTTGGTGGGTTGTGATGGGCCGTGGTGGGCTGTGGTAAGCTGGGACGGGCTGTGGTGGGCTGCGACGGGCTGTGGTGGGTAGGCACGGGCTGTGGTGGGCTGGGACGGGCTGGGACAGGTTGGTACGGGCTGGGACGGACTGTGGTGGGCTGGGAAGGGCTGTGGTGGGCTGGGACGGTCTGTGGTGGGCTGTGGTGGGCTGGGACAGGCTGTGGTGGGCTGGGAAGGGTTGTGGTGGGCTGGGACGGGCTGTGATGCTTCAGGGATGGGCTGTGGTGGGCCGGGACGGGCTGTGGTGGGCTGTGGTGGCCTGGGACGAGTTGTAGTGGGCCGGGACGGACTGTGGTGGGCTGTGGTGGGCTGTGGTGGGTTCTGGTGAGCTTAGACGGGCTGTGGTGGGCTGTGGTTGGCTGGGACGGGCTGTGGTGGGCTGGGACGGGCTGTTGTAGGCTGGGACGGGCTGTGGTGGGCTGGGATGGGCTAGGACAGACTGGGACGGACTGTGGTGGTCAGTGGTTGTCTGGGACATGCTTTGGTGGGCTGGGACATGCTGTGGTGGGCTGGGACGGGCTGTGGTGGCCTGGGACGGGCTGGCACTGGCTGGGACGAGCTGGCACGGGCTGGAACGAGCTGGCACGGGCTGGAACGAGCTGGCACGGACTGGGACGGGCTGGAACGGGCTGTGGTGGGCTTGGGCGGGCTGTGGTGGGCTGGGACGGGCTCTGCTGGTGTGGAAAGGGCTGTGGTGGGCTGTGGTTGGCTGGGACGGGCTGTGGTGGGCTGGGACGGGCTGTGGTGGGCTTTGGTGAGCTGAGACGGGCTGGCACGGGCTGTGGTAAGCTGGGACGGGCTCTGGTGGGCTGGGACGGTCTGTGATGGGCTGTGGTGGGCCGGGACGGGCTGTGGTGGGCTGTGGTGGGCTGGGACGGGCTGTGGTGAGCCGGGACGGGCTGTGGTGGGCTGAGACGGGTTCTGGTGGGCCGGGACGGGCTGTGGTGGGACGGGATGGGCTGTGGTGTGCCGGGACGGGTTGTGGTGGACTGGGACGGGCTGTGGTGGGCTGGGACGCGCTGTGGTGCACTGGGACGAATTGTGGTGGGCTGGGACGGGATGTCGTGATCCGGGTCGGGCTGTGGTGGGCTGGGACGGGCTGTGGTGGGCCGGGACAAGCTGTGGTAGGTTGGGACGGGCTCTGGTGGACTGGGACGGGCTCTGGTGGGCTGGAACGGGCCGTGGTGGGCTGAGATGGGCTGTGGTGGGGTGTGGTGAGCTGAGACGGTCTGGGAGGGGCTGAAACGGGCTGGGTTGGCTCTGGGGGTCTGGGAGGGGCTGGGAAGGCTTGTGGTGGGCTGGGACGAGCTGGGACGGGCTGGGACGGGCTGTGGTGGGCTGGGACGGGCAGTGGTGGGCTGGGACGGGCTGTGGTGGGCTGTGGTAAGCTGGGACGGGCTGAGGTGGGTTGAGACGGGCTGTGGTGGGCTGGGATAGGCTGCGGTGGTCTGGGACGGGCTGCGATGGGCTGGGACGGGCTGTGGTGGGCTGGGACGAGCTGTGGTGGGCCGTGGTGGGTTTTGGTGGGTTGTGATGGGCCGTGGTGGGCTGCTCTTGGCTGGGACGGGCTGTGGAGGGCTGGGACGGGCTGTTGTAGGCTGGGACGGGCTGTGGTGGGCTGGGATGGGCTAGGACAGACTGGGACGGGCTGTGGTGGTCAGTGGTTGTCTGGGACATGCTTTGGTGGGCTGGGACATGCTGTGGTGGGCTGGGACGGGCTGTGGTGGGCTGGGACGGGCTGACACGGGCTGGGACGAGCTGGCACGGGTTGGAACGAGCTGGCACGGGCTGGAACGAGCTGGCACGGACTGGGACGGGCTGGAACGGGCTGTGGTGGGCTTGAGCGGGCTGTGGTGGGCTGGGACGAGCTATGGTGGGCTGGGACGGGCTCTGGTGGTGTGGAAAGGGCTGTGGTGGGCTGGGACGGGCTGTGGTGGGCTGGGACGGGCTGTGGTGGGCTTTGGTGAGCTGAGACGGGCTGTGGTGGGCTGGGACGGTCTGTGATGGGCTGTGGTGGGCTGGGACAGGCTATGGTGTGCGGGGATGGGCTGTGCTGGGCGGTGACGGGCTGTGGTGGGCTGGGACGAGCTGTGGTGGGCTGCTACAGGCCATGGTGGGCTGGGACGGGCTGTGGTCAGTCGTGGTGGGCTGGGACGGGCCGTGGTGGCTCGGGACGGACTCTGGTGGGCCGGGACAAGCTCTGGTGGCCTGTGACGGGCTGTGGTGGGCTTGGACGGGCTGTGGTGGGCTGGGATGGGCTGTGGTGGGCTGGGACGGGCTGTGGTGGGCTGTGGTGGCCTGTGGTGGGCTGGGACGAGTTGTAGTGGGCCGGGACGGGCTGTGGTGGGCTGTGGTGAACTGAGACGGGCTGTGGTGGGCTGTGGTAAGCTGGGATGGGCTGTGGTGGGCCGGGACGTGCTGGGACGGGCTCTGATGGTCTGGAACGGGCTGTTGTGGGCTGGGACGGGCTGTGGTGGGCTGGGATGGGCCGTGGTGGGCTGGGACGGACTGTGGTGGGCTGGGAAGGGCCGTGGTGGGCTGGGACGGGCTGTGGTGGTCTGTGGTGGGCTGGGACGGGCTGTGGTGGGCTGGGACGGGCTGTGATGGGCTGGGACGGGTTGTGGTGGGCTGGGACGGGTTGTGGTGGGCTGGGACGGGCTATGGTGGTGCTTCAGGGACGGGCTGTGGTGGGCTGGGACGGGCTGTGGTGGGCTGTGGTGGGCTGGGACAAGTTGTAGTGGGCCGGGACGGACTGTGGTGGGCTGTGGTGGGCTGTGGTGGGTTCTGGTGAGCTTAGATGGGCTTTGGTGGGCTGTGGTGTTTAGGGACGGGCTGTGGTGGGCTGGGACGGGCCTTGGTGGGCTGGAAATGGCCGTGGTGGGCCGTGGTGGGCTGGGACGGGCCGTGGTGGGCTGTGGTGGGTTCTGGTGAGCTTAGACGGGCTTTGGTGGTCTGTGGTGGGCTGGAACGGTCTGTGGTGGGCTGAGACGGTCTGTGGTGGGCTAGGATGGGCTGTGGTGGGCTGGGACGGGCTGTGGTGGGCGGGGAGGGGTTTTGTTGGGTGGGGACGGGCTGTGGTGGGCGGGGACGGGTTGTGGTGGGCTGGGATGGGCTGTGGTAAGCTGGGACGGGCTCTGGTAGTCTGGAACTGGCTGTGTTAGGCTGGGATGGGCTGGGACGTGCTGGGACAAGCTGGGACATGCTGGGACGGGCTGTGGTGGGGTGACATGGGCCCTGGTAGGCTGTGCAGGACTGTGCTGGGCTTTGGTGGGCTGGGACGGGCCGTGGTGGGCTTTGGTGGGCTGGGACGGTCTGTGGTGGGCCGTGGTGGGCTGGGACGGACCGTGGTGGGCTGGGACGGACCGTGGTGGGCTGGGACGGACCGCGGTGGGCTGGGACGGGCCTTGGTAGGCTGGGACGGGCCGTGGTGGGCTGGGACGGGCCGTGGTGGTCTGAGACAGGCTGGTACTTGATGTGGTGGGATGTGACGGGCTGTGGTGGGCGGGGACGGGCTGTGGTTGGTTGTGGTGGACTGGGACGGGCTGTGGTTGGCTGGGACGGGCCGTGATGAGCTGAGACGGGCTGTGGTAGGCCGTGTTGGGCCGGGACAGGCCTGGTGGGCTGTGGAGTTCTGGGACGGGCTGTGGTGGGCTGGGACGGACTTGGACGCACTATGGTGTGATGGGACGGGCTGGGACGGCCTGTGTTGCGATGGGACGGGCTGTGGTGGGCCGTGGTGGGCTGGGACGGGCCGTGGTGGGCTGTGACGGGCCGTGGTGGGCTGGGACGGGCCGTGGTGGGCTGGGACGGGCCGTGGTGGGCCGTAGTGGGCTGTGGTGGGCCGTGTTGGGCTGGGACGGGCTGTGGTGGGTTGGGACGGGCCGTGGTGGGCTGGGACGGGCTGCGGTGGGCTGAGACAGGCTGTGTTGGGCTGGGACGAGCCGTAGTAGGCCGGGACAGGCCGTGATGGGCCGGGACGGGCCGTGGTGGCTTGTTCTGGGCCGTGGTGGGCTGGGACGGGCTGTGATGGGCTGTGGTAAGCTGGGACGGGATGTGGTAAGCTGGGACGGGCTTTCGTGGGCTGGGACGGGCCGTTGTGGTCTGGGACTGGCTGGGACGGGCCGTGGTGAGCTGGGACGGGCCGTGGTGGGCTGGGACAGCCCGTGGTGGGCTGGGACAGGCTGTGGTGGGCTGGGACGGGCCGTGGTGGGCCGGGACGGGCCGTGGTGGGCCGGGACGGGCCGTGGCGGGCTGGGACGAACTGTGGTGGGCTGGGATGAACTGTGGTGGTCTGTGGTGGGCTGGGACGGGCTGTGGTGAGCTGGGACGGGCTGTGGCGGGTTAGGACGGGCCGTGGCGGGCTGGGACGGGCCGTGGCAGGTTGGGACGGGCCGTGGTGGGCTGGGACGGGCCGTGGTGGGCTGTGGTGGTCTGTGGTGGGATGGGATGAGTCGTGGTGGGCCGTGGTAAGCTGTGACGGGCCGTGGTGGGCTTGGACGGACTCTGGTGTGGTGGGACGGGCTGTGGTTGGCTGGGACGGGCTGCGGTGGGGTGTGGTGGGTTGGGACCGGCTGCGGTGGGCTGTGGTGGGCTGGGACGGGCTGCGGTGGGCTGTGGTGGGCTGGGATCGGCTGCGGTGGGGTGTGGTGGGCTGGGACCGGCTGCGGTGGGCTGTGGTGGGTTGTGGTGAGCTGGGACAGGCTGTGGTGGGCTGGAATGGGCTGGGACGGGCTGTGGCGGGTGTGGTGGACTGGGACGCGCTGTGGTGAGCTGAGACGGGCTGTGGTGGGCTGGGATTTGCTGGGACGGCTGGGACGGGCTGCGGTGGGCTGGGACGGGCTGCGGTGGGCTGGGACGGGCTGCGGTGGGCTGCGGTGGGCTGGGACGGTCTGCGGTCGGCTGGGACGGGCTGCGGTGGGCGGGGACGGGCTGTGGTGGGCTGTGATGGGCCGTGGTGGGCCGGGACAGGCTCTGGTGGGCCGGGACAGACTCTGGTGTGCTGTGGAGGGCTGGGACGGGCTGTGGTGGGCTGGGACGGACTTGAACGCATTGTGGTGGGATGGGACGGGCTGGGACGGCCTGTGTAGGGCTGGGAGGGGCTGTGGTGGGCTGTGGGGGGCTGGGAAGGGCTGTGGTGGGCTGGGACGGGCTAGGACGGGCTATGGTGGGCTGGGACGGGCTGTGGTGGGCTTGGACGGGCTGTGGTGGGTGGGGACAGGCTGTGGTGGGCTGGGATAAGTTGTGTTGGGCTGGGACAGGCTGTGGTGGGCTGGGACGGGCTATGGAGAGCTGTGGAGAGCTGTGGTGGGCTGGGACGGGCCGTGGAGGGCTGGGACGGGCCGTGGTGGGGTGGGACGGGCTGCGACGGGCTGTGGTGGGCTGCGACGGGCTGTGGTGGGCTGCGGCGGGCTGTGGTGGGCTGCAACGGGCTGGGACGGGCCGTGGTTGGCTGGGACGGGCCGTGGTGGGCTGGGATGGGCCGTGGTGGGCTGGGACGGGCCGTGGTGGGCTGGGCTGGGCTGTGGTGGGCTGCGGTGAGTAGGGACGGGCTGTGGTGGGCTGTGACGGGCTGGGGTGACCTGGGACGGGCTGTGGTGGGCGGGGACGGGCTGTGGTGGGCTGTGGTGGGCTCTGGTGGTCTGGAACGGGCTGTGGTGGGCTGGGAAGGGCTGGAATGGGCTTTGGTGGGTTGAGACGGGCTGTGGTGGGTTGGGACGGGCTGTGGTGGGCTTGGAAATGCTGGGGTGGTCAGGGACGGGTTCTGGTAGGTCCGGGACGGGCTGTCGTGGTCCAGGACGGGCTGGGAAGTGCTGGGACGGTCTGGGACGAGCTGGGACGGGCTGTGGTGAGCGGGGACGGGCTGTGGTGGGCGGGGACGGGCTGTGGTGGGCTGGAGCGAGCTTTGGTGGGTTGTGGTGAGCTGGGATGGGCTGACACGGGCTGTGGTGGGCTGTGGTAAGCTGGGACGGGCTGTGGTGGGCTGGGACGGGCTGTGGTGGGCTGGGACGGGCTGGGACGGGCTGTGGTGGGCTGGGACGGGCTGCGGTGGGCTGGGACGGCCTGCGGTGGGCTGGGACGGCCTGTGGTGGGCTGGGACGGGCTGGGACGGGCTGTGGTGGGCTGGGATGGGCTGTGGTTGGCTGGGACAGGCTCAGCTGGGCTGAGGTGGGCCTTGGTGGGCGGGGACGGGCCGTGGTGGGCGGAGACAGCCCGTGGTGAGCTGGGAAGGGTTGGGACGGGCTGGAACGGGCTGTGGTGGGCTGAGACGGGCCGTGGTGGGCTTGGACGGGCTGTGGTGGGCTGTGCTTGGCTGGGACGGGCTGTGGTGGGCTGGGACGGGCTGTGGTGGGCTGGGACGGGCTGTGGTGGGTTGGGACGGGCTGGGACAGGCTGTGGTGGGCTGCGACGGGCTGTGGTGGGCTGGGACGGGCTGTGACGGACTGTGGTGCTCTGGGATGAGCTGGGAAAAGCTGTGGTGGGCTGCGACGGGCTGTGGTGGGCTGGGACGAGCTGGGACGGGTTGTGGTGTGCTGGATTTGACTGGGACGGGCTGTGGTGTGCTGGGACGGGCCGTGGTGGGCTGGTAAGGGTTGTGGTAGGCTGTGGTGGGCTGGGACGGGCTGTGGTGGGTCGGGACGGGCCGTGGTTAGCCGTGGTGGGCTGAAACAGGCTGGGACGGGCTGTGGTGGGCTGTGGTGACCTGTGGTGGGCTGTGGTGACCTGTGGTGGGCTGGGATGGGTTGCGGTGGGCTGGGACGGGCTGCGGTGGGCTGGGACGGGCTGGCACGGGCTGCGGTGGGCTCGTATTGGCTGGCACGGACTGGCACGGGCTGCGGTTGGCTGTGGTGTGCTGTTGTGGGCTGGGACAGGCCGTGGTGGGCTGGGACGGACTGTGATGAACTGAGACGGGCTGTGGTGGGCCGTGTTGGGCCGGGACAGGCCCTGGTGGGCTGTGTAGTGCTGGGACGGGCTGTGGTGGGCTGTGGAGTGCTGGGACGGTCTGTGGTGGGCTGTGGAGTGCTGGGACGGGCTGTGGTTGCCTGGGACGGGCTGGGACGGGCTGTGTTGGGCTGGGCCGGGCTGTGGTGGGCTGGGACGGGCCGTGGTGGGCTGGGACGGGCCGTGGTGGGCTGGGACGGGCCGTGGTGGGCTGGGACGGGCTGTGGTGGGTTGGGACAGGCTGGGACGGGCTGTGGTGGGCTGGGACGGGCCGTGGTGGGCTGGGACGGCTTCGAACGGGCTGTGGTGGGCTTCGAACGGGCTGTGGTGGGCTTCGAACGGGCTGTGGTGGGCTGGGACAGGCTGTGGTGGGCTGGGACGGGCTGTGGTGGGCTGGAACGGGCTGTGGTGGTCCGGGACGGGCTGTGGTGGGCTGTGGTGGGCTGGGACGGGCTGTGGTGGGCTGGGACGGGCTGTGGTGGGCTGGGACTTGCTGTGGTGTGCTGTGGTTTGTCCATCAAACAGCTTCTCTGTTTTCCTGTCTCTCAGGCCAACAGTTTTACCGTCTCCTCGGTCTCTGCCCCCTCTTGGCTTCGTCGTTTCATTATTGGAATGAAAGGACAGTACCTGGCCAAAATAACTCAGCAGATGCCAAAGGTATGGGTGAGCTGGTTAGCTTAGCACCCCCGGCGTAGAAAAAGGTTTAGTCCAGATCACTCGTCACGAAAGAGAGAGGTGTATTCTAGCGTGGGTAAAACCAGGGGGAAATGACACAGATCTTTGCCGTTCAAGGGAACCCTCTCTTTTACTGCTGCAAACACTGCTCCTCCTATGTTATTGTCATGGGTTGAGCCCTTCCAAGGAAGCTTTATGTGGTGCTGTTTTGAGAACTGATGTAGTAGGATACCTGGAAATGGCGAGTGCAGCAAGGCTTCTCCCTGGGGAGTTAGACGGTATCTAGATAAAGGCTAGATGAGTAAACTTCTCCAAAGCCCTTGCAGAAACCGGGACGGCACCAGAGCCTTGGGCTCTAGGCACTGCCATATGGCCGAAATTGTTAAGTTTCTGACTTGTAAAATTGTGGGGATTTGGTCTGGGCTTTTTGGGAAGGAGCACATCTCTCAGTGGCAGGGATCGATGGTGTAGGCCTGACCAAAAGCATTGGCCTGGCTTGGATCTTGGCAAATTCTGAAGAGATTCATTGTCCTTCACCTCAAGGTTCACATCAAATTCACTGGAGGAGAGGATAACATCACTTTGGAAGGACCTACAGAAGATGTGCATGTGGCTCAGGAACAGATTGAAGCCATGCTCAAGGAACTGGTGAGCTGCAGTTACTAGTTCCAGTAAGAAACTGGGGGAAGAAGGGGCAACAGAGCAGAGGTGATGAGGTGTTTGTCACATCCATAGGATGTCTTGGCATGCTTAATCGAACTTGCAGGAGACAAATTGTGTGGCAGGTGGATGACACCCCTTGGTCATCCATAGCATCCTTGAAAAGTCAGCATTAATTTTTTTGGTGCGGAGAAGGAAGGATTCTCTTGGTTATAGCTGGAGAGGCATAGAAGTGAGTCTTTTCGATGTTTCATGAGCACAATGCTCTCTTCTCAAAGCAGAGGAATGCTTGTGCTCTGCTTAAGAGCAGAAGTGCTTGTAGCTGACCGCTGGTGAGTCAGTGCCAATACTGGCAGGAGGCAGTTACTTAGGGCACGAGACAGAAGCGGTGGCCTGTCCTACCTGGCCCTATATAATATAATATATAATAGTGGACATACATACATATATAGATATAGATATAAAAATATAATTCTTTTTAGATCCACGGGATGGATTACGCAATAATCAAGGCTGACCACCAATTCCACCGACACCTCATTGGCAAGAACGCAGCTAAACGGTAAGTGGAGTGCCTTTCTAGTCCTTCCCATGCTCACACTCTTCGTGTTTAGTAGATGGTATCAGGGGCTCTGTAGCTCACCCAGTGTGCTGTCTCCATCACATTTCCTCTGCTTTTCTGGAGTGGTGGTGGTACAAGGAGAGAAATGGGCCGTCAGGCCTTGCGATGGCTTTAACGGGTGAAAGTACCTTGGGAGCCTGAACAGTAGTGGAATTACTTTGATGTGTCCTGGAGGAATTTTTTTTTTTTTTTTTTTTTTTCCACACGCTGCTCTGTGCGAATGACATTTTAGCAGCCAGTTGTGGGTGGTGGAAATGTGCTTGGTGAGCTTCTCCCTGTAGAGGAATGAAGGCGGTGGGTTGATTAGCATTGATAACACGCAGCTGTGGCCTTGCCTCAGAGGCAGTGGGTTGATTGACGTGGATGACGTGCAGGTGTAGCTGGTTCCCGCTAAGGGGTTAAATAGCCCTGTGGCTTGTGGGAGAGGGTGTCAGCTGGAGGAGGAGCAGTGTGGTCTGGCCTCTGGAGGAAGGCGCTACAGCACCAGCAGTACAATATGGTCAACGGTAAAGCCTTGTTGCGGTCTGCTAGTTTGATAGCACTGCAACGTGACCCCAGCCAAGAGTTTGGGGTAGAAAGGAACGATTATCCTCTGCTCTAAATGTGATACTGTTTGGGGAAGAAACACGCCTCGCTCTGACAAGGGAACAATGGGCTCTGTAGATGCCACGGTATTTACTTGGACAGGCTCTCGTGTGGCACAGGTCTGCTCTCACTGAACTCCAGGGGGAAGAGGCAATTTCCCCTGTCTCAACCCTACCCCGCTGAGCCCTTCCCAGAGGCGGCTTTACTTCTTCATCAGCCTCTGAGCAGTGATAATCCAGGTGCCTTGCTTCCAGGTCTTTGCCTAGCAGACGGCGTCACCACAGTCCTTGCCTCGAAGTGAACAGGATGAAGGATCTGTACAAGGTGTCTGTGCGCATTCCCCCGGACAACGAGAAGAGCAACCCGATCAGAATGGAAGGAGACCCACAGGGGGTCCCACAGGCCAAGAAAGAGCTGCTGGAACTCGCTTCCCGTATGGTGAGTGGGTAGGACGTGATGTTTGGGAGACTGCAGGGTTTGCGCTCTCGTGTTCCCTTGTAACCTTCTGGTGCGAGTGTGTGCCCCTTGCCCACGGAGCACTTGGATCTCATGACAAGTGCAAGTTCCTCTTCACAAATGTCTTCCCCTGTTCCCTCGGGTAGCCCTTCTCTGTCAACGCAGAGTGAATTTTGTCTGGAGAAAAGAGGGACAGTGCTGGCAAGTAAACCGTCGGGCAGCAAACCGCTAAGTCAAAGTAGATGGCTCTCCGGCTGAACACTCAGTGTGCCCTCTGTTCCCATCAGGAAAATGAACACGCTGCGGACCTAATTGTCGAGCAGAAATTCCACCGGACCATCATTGGGCAGAAGGCTGAGCGGGTCTGGGAAATCCGGGAGCAATTCCCAGAGGTAAGGCTTTGTAGGAGAGGAGGAATCCAGAGGGGTTCTTTCCTACATGGGTAGTAGGCCTGTCGTCACAGAAGTCGTAACTTTAGTGGCTCTGTAGCGCAAGTGTCTGAGAAGATAGTTCTTTTAGCCAGAGGCCGCTAACACGGTTCCCCTTTTCTGAATGGGAAAAGGGCATGTGTAGGATCCCCCCAACCTTTGCATGTGTCTGACACAAGGGTTCTTGCTTTTGCTTGAGCTAACTAGAAATGACCGCTCCTGCAGGTTATCATCGGCTTCCCAGACCCTGCACACAAGAGTGACATCGTCCAACTCCGAGGTCCCAAAAACGAGGTGGAGAAGTGCACCGAGTACATGCAAAAGATGGTGGCAGACCTGGTAAGGAGGTCTTCTGCCTGCTCTTCCCTCCTACGTGCCTGGATAACCCTGGGGCAAAGCAGAGCTCTACTGGCTTGGGTAGAGCTAAAACACCTCAAGAGGAGGGAGCTGTCGGCGCTGTTTTGGCTGAATGGAGGCAGGGGGATAGTACCTGTTATGGGAAGGCTATAGGGGAACGTCCTTGCCTTTGTTTAGTCTTACAAAAGTCCCTCGTATAGAGAACTTCCTTGGGTCTAAGCCTGTTCTCAAAAGCTCGTTTATCAGAGCTCCTGAAGTCGGGCCTCCCTTGCCACGACAGTGTAAACTTCATGTCTCCCTTCCTTTCTCCCTTAGGTTGAAAACAGCTTTTCTATTTCTGTCCCCATCTGCAAACAGTTCCACAAGAACATCATAGCGAAAGGAGGTGCCAAAATCAAGAAGGTGAGATATTGTTCCTAACACAGGTGGGCCGGGACGGGCCGCGGTGGGCCGGGACGGGCTGGGACAGGCTGTAACCGGCTGTGGTGGGCCGTGGTGGGCTGTGGTGGGCCGTGGTGGGCTGGGACGGGCCGTGGTGGGCTGGGACGGGCCGTGGTGGGCTGGGACGGGCCGTGGTGGGCTGGGACGGGCCGTGGTGGGCTGCAACGGGCCGTGGTGGGCTGGGACGGGCCGTGGTGGGCTGCAACGGGCCGTGGTGGGCTGGGACGGGCCGGTACTTGATGTGGTGGGCTGGGACGGGCTGTGGTAGGCTGGAACGGGCTGTGATGGGCTGTGATGGGTTCTGGGGGGCTGTGGTGATCTCTGGTGTGCTGTGGTGGCCTTTGGTGGGCTGGGACGGCCTGTGGTGGGCTCTGGTGGGCTGTGGTGGTCTGGAACGGGCTGGGACGGGCTGGGACGAACTGTGGTGGGCTGGGACGGGCTGTGGTGGGCTGGGACGGGCTGTGGTGGGCTGGGACGGGCTCTGGTGGGCTCTGGTGGGCTGTGGTGGGCTGGGACGGGCTGTGGTGGGCTCTGGTGGGCTGTCGTGGGCCGTGGTGGGCTGGGACGGGCCGTGGTGGGCTGGGACGGGCCGTGGTGGGCTGGGACGGGTTGGGATAGGCTGCGGTGGGCCGTGGTGTGCTGTGGTGGGCTGTGGTTGGCTGGGATAGGCTGTGGTGAGCTGAGACGGGCTCTGGAGGTCTGTGGTGGGCTCGGACGGCTTGTGGTGGGCTGGGACGGGCTGTGGTGGGCTGGGACGGGCTGCGGTGGGTTGTGGAGAGCTGGGACAGGCTGTGACGGGCTGTGGTGGGCTGCGACGGGCTCTGGGGGTCTGGGACAGGCTTGGACGAGCTGGGACAGGCTGGGACGAGCTGGGACAGGCTGGGACGGTCTGTGGTGGGCTGGGACGGTCTGTGGTGGGCTGGGACGGTCTGTGGTGGGCTGGGACGGGCAGTGGTGGGCTGGGACGGGCAGTGGTGGGCTGGGACGGGCTGTGGTGGGCTGGGACGGGCTGTGGTGGGCTGGGACGGGCTGTGGTGGGCCGGGACGGGCCGTGGTGGGCTGTGGTGCGCCGTGTTTATCTGGGACGAGCTGTGGTGGGCCATGGCGGGCCGTGGTGGGCTGGGACGGGCCATGGTTTGCCGTGGTGGGCTGAAACAGGCTGTGGTGACCGGTGGTGGGCTGTGGTGACCGGTGGTGGGCTGTGGTGACCGGTGGTGGGCTGTGGTGACATGTGGTGGGTTGCGGTGGGCTGGGACGGGTTTCGGTGGGCTGGGATAAGCTGTGTTGGGCTGCGACGGGCTGTGGTAGGCTGGGATGAGCTGTGGAGGGTTGGGACGGGCTGTGGAGGGTTGGGAAGGGCTGTGCTGGGCTTGGACAGGCTGTGGTGGGCTGAGATGGGCTCTGGTGGGCTGGTACAGGCTGTGGTGGGCTGGGACGAGCCGTAGTAGGCCGGGACGGGCCGTGGTGGGTTGTAATGGGCCGTGGTGGGCTGGGATGGGCCGTGGTGGGCTGGGACGGGCCGTGGTGGGCTGGGACGGGCTGGGACGGGCTCTGGTGGTCTGTGGTGGGCTGTGGTGGGCTGGGACGAGCCGTAGTAGGCCGGGACGGGCCGTGGTGGGCTGGGATGAGCCGTAGTAGGCCGGGACGGGCTGTGGTGGGTTGTTATGGGCCGTGGTGGGATGGGACGGTCTGTGGTGGGCTGTGGTAGACCGTGGTGGGCTGTGATGGGCTGTGTTAAGCTGGGACAGGATATGGTAAGCTGGGACGGGCTTTCGTGGGCTGGGACAGGCCGTCGTAGGCCGTGGTGGGCCGGGACAGGCCGTGGTGGGCCGGGCCGGGCCGTGGTGGGCCGGGCCGGGCCGTGGTGGGCCGGGCCGGGCCGTGGCGGGCTGGGACGAACTGTGGTTGGCTGGGATGAACTGTGGTGGTCTGTGGTGGGCTGGGACGGGCTGTGGTGAGCTGGGACGGGACGTGGCGGGCTAGGACGGGCCGTGGCGGGTTGGGACGGGCCGTGGCAGTTTGGGACGGGCTGTGCTGGGCTGGGACGGGCCGTGGTGGGCTGGGATGGGCCGTGGAAAGCCGTGGTGGGCCGTGGTAAGCTGTGACGGGCCGTTGTGGGCTGGGATGGACTCTGGTGTGGTGGGACGGGCTGCGGTGGGGTGTGGTGCGCTGGGACCGGCTGCGGTGGGCTGTGGTGGGCTGGGACCGGCTGTGGTTGGCTGTGGTGGGTTGTGGTGAGCTGGGACAGGCTGTGGTGGGCTGGAATGGGCTGGGACGGGCTGTGGTGGGTGTGGTGGACTGGGACGCGCTGTAGTGAGCTGAGACAGGCTGTGGTGGGCTGGGATTTGCTGGGTGGGCTGGGACGGGCTGCGGTGGGCTGGGGCGGGCTGCGGTGGACTGGGGCGGGCTGCGGTGTGCTGGGAAGTGCTGGGACGGGCTGTGGTGGGCGGGGACGGGCTGTGGTGGGCAGGGACGGGCTGTGTTGGGCGGGGACGGGCTGTAGCCAGCTGGAGCGGGCTGTGGTGGGTTGTGGTGAGCTGGGACGGGCTGACACGGGCTGTGGTGGGCTGTGGTAAACTGGGACGGGCTGGGATGGGCTGGGACGGGTGTGGTGGGCTGGGACGGGCTGTGGTGGGCTGAGACGGGCTGTGATGAGCTGTGATGGGCCGTGGTGGGCCGGGACAGGCTCTGGTGGACTGTGGAGGGCTGGGACGGGCTCTGGTGGGCTGGGACGGACATGGACGCACTGTGGTGGGCTGGGACGGGCTGGGACGGCCTGTGTAGGGCTGGGAGGGGCTGTGGGGGGCTGGGACGGGCTAGAACGGCTATGGTGTGCTGGGACGGGCTGTGGTGGGCTTGGATGGGCTGTGCTGTGCTGGAACGGTCTGGGACGAGTTGTGGTGAGTGTGGTGGGCTGGGATGGGCTGGGACGGACTGTGTTTGGCTGGGACGGGCTGTGGTGGGCCGTGGTGGGCTGGGACAGGCTGTGGTGAGCTGAGACGGGCTGTGGTGGGCTGTGTCGGGCTGGTACGAGCTGTGACGGGGTGGGACGGGCTGTGGTGGGCTGGAACGGGCTGTGGTGGTCTGTGGTGGGCGGGGACGGGCTGTGGTGGGCTGGGACAAGCTGTGGTGGGGTGGAAAGGGCTTTGGTGGGCTGGAACAGGCTGTGGTGGGTTGGGACAGGCTGGGACA
Source organism: Falco cherrug (assembly GCF_023634085.1). Lineage (NCBI taxonomy): Eukaryota > Metazoa > Chordata > Aves > Falconiformes > Falconidae > Falco > Falco cherrug. The sequence continues at coordinate 503,074 of NW_026599500.1, read as the reverse complement.
TGCTGGGACGGTGTGTGGTGGACTGGGATGGTCTGTGGTGTGCTGGGGCGGGCTGTGGTGGGCAGGGATGGGCTGTGGTGGGGCGTGGTGGGCTGGGACGGGCCGTGGTGAACCGTGGTGGGCTGTGGTGGGCCGTGGTGAGCCGTTTTGTGCCGGTATGGGAAGGGATGGGCTGTGGTGGGCCGTGGTGGGCTGGGACAGGTCATGGTGGGCTGAGAAGGCCCGTGGTGAACTGTGGTGGGCTGTGGTGGGCCGTGGTGGGCTGGGATGGGCCGTGGTGGGCCGTGGTGGTCTGGGACAGGCTGTGGTGGGCTGTGGTGGGTTCTGGTGAGCTTGAGACGGGATGTGCTGGGCTGGGACGGGCTCTGGTGGGCTGGGACGGGCTGGGACGGGCTGTGGTGGGCTGGGACGGGCTGGGACGGGCTGTGGTGGGCTGGGACGGGCTGTGGTGGGCTGGGACGGGCTGGGACGGGCTGGGACGGGCTGTGGTGTGCTGGGACGGGCTGTGGTGGGCTGTGGTGGTCTGGGACGGGCTGGGACGGGCTGTGGTGGGCTGTGGTGGGTTCTGCTGGGCTTGAGACGGGCTGTGGTGGGCTGGGATGGGCTGAGACGAGTTCTGGTTGTCTGGAACGAGCTGGGACGGGCTGTGGTGGGCGGGGACGGGCTGTGGTGGGCGGGGACGGGCTGTGGTGGGCGGGGACGGGCTGTGGTGTGCTGGGACGGGCTGTGGTGGGCTGGAACAGGCTGTGGTGGGTTGGGACAGGCTGGGACATGCTGGGACGGTGTGTGGTGGGCTGGGATGGTCTGTGGTGTGCTGGGGCGGGCTGTGGTGGGCAGGGACGGGCTGTGGTGGGGCGTGGTGGGCTGGGACGGGCCGTGGTGAACCTTGGTGGGCTGTGGTGGGCCGTGGTGAGCCGTTTTGAGCCGGTATGGGAAGGGATGGGCTGTGGTGGGCCGTGGTGGGCTGGGACAGGTCATGGTGGTCTGAGAAGGCCCGTGGTGAACTGTGGTGGGCCGTGGTGGGCTGTGGTGTGCCGTTTTGAGCCGGTATGGGAAGGGATGGGCTGGGACAGGTCATGGTGGGCTGAGACAGGTCATAGTGGTCTGAGATGGCCCGTGGTGAACTGTGGTGGGCTGTGGTGGGCCGTGGTGGGCTGGGATGGGCCGTGGTGGGCCGTGGTGGTCTGGGACAGGCTGTGGTGGGCTGTGGTGGGTTCTGGTGAGCTTGAGACGGGATGTGCTGGGCTGGGACGGGCTCTGGTGGGCTTGGACGGGCTGGGACGGGCTGTGGTGGGCTGGGACGGGCTGGGACGGGCTGTGGTGGGCTGGGACGGGCTGTGGTGGGCTGGGACGGGCTGTGGTGGGCTGGGACGGGCTGTGGTGGGCAGGGACGGGCTGTGGTGGGCTTGGACGGGCTGTGGTGTGCTGGGACGGGCTGGGATGGGCTGTGGTGTGCTGGGACAGGCTGGGACGAGCTGGGACGGGCTGGGACGGGCTGTGGTAAACTGGGACGGGTTGGGACGGGCTATTGTGGAATGGGACTGGCTGTGGTGGGCTGGGACTGGCTGTGGTGGGCTGGGACGGGCTGGGACGAGCTGGAACTGGATGGGACGGGCTGGGATGGGCTGTGGTGGGCTGGGACGGGCTGTGGTGGGCCGTGGTGGGCGGGGACGGGCCGTGGTGAACCGTGGTGGGCCGTGTTGGGCCGTTTTGGTCCGGGATGGGAAGGGGTGGGCTGTGGTTGGCCGTGGTGGGCTGGGACGGGCCGTGGTGGGCTGGGACGGGCCGTGGTGGGCTGGTACGGGCTGTGGTGGGCTGGGACGGGCTGTGGTGGGTTCTGGTGAGCTTGAGATGGGCTGTGGTGGGCTAGGAAGGGCTGGGACGGGCTCTGGTGGGCTGGAACGGGCTGTGGTGGGCCAGGACAGGCTGTGGTGGGCGGGGATGAACTGTGGTGGGCGGGGATGGGCTGTGGTGGGCGGAGACGGTCTGTGGTGGGCTGGGACGGTCTGTGGTGGGCTGGGACGGGCTGTGGTGGTCTGGAACAGGCTGTGGTGGGTTGGGACAGGCTAGGACATGCTGGGACAGTGTGTGGTGGACTTGGATGGTCTGTGGTGTGCTAGGACGGGCTGTGGTGGGCAGGGATGGGCTGTGGTGGGGCGTGGTGGGCCGTTTTGAGCCGGTATGGGAAGGGATGGGCTGTGGTGGGCCGTGGTGGGCTGGGACAGGTCATGGTGGCCTGAGATGGCCCGTGGTGAACTGTGGTGGGCTGTGGTGGGCCGTGGTGGGCTGGGACGGGCCGTGGTGGTCTGTGTTGGGCCGTGGTGGTCTGGGACAGGCTGTGGTGGGCTTTGGTGGGTTCTGGTGAGCTTGAGATGGGCTGTGGTGGGCTAGGAAGGGCTGGGACGGGCTCTGGTGGGCTGGAACGGGCTGTGGTGGGCCAGGACAGGCTATGGTGGGCCGGGATGAACTGTGGTGGGCGGGGATGGGCTGTGGTGGGCGGAGACGGGTTGTGGTGGGCTGGGACGGTCTGTGATGGGCTGTGGTTGGCTGTGGTGTGCTGGGACAGGCTTTGGAGGGTTGGGACGGGCTGGGACGGGCAGTGGTGGGCTGTGGTGGGTTCTGCTGAGCTTGAGACGGGCTGTGGTGGGCTGGGACGGGCTGAGACGAGTTCTGGTTGTCTGGAACGAGCTGGGACGGGCTGTGGTGGGCGGGGACGGGCTGTGGTGGGCTGGGACGGGCTGTGGTGGGCAGGCACGGGCTATGGTGGGCGGGGACAGGCTGTGGTGGTCTGGAATGGTCTGTGGTGGGCTGGGACGGGCTGCGGCAGGCTGGGACGGGCTGTGCTGGTCTGTGGTGGACTGGGACGGGCTGTGGTCGACGGGGACGGGCGGGGACGGGCTGTGGTGATCTGGGACAAGCTGTGGTGATCTGGGACGGGCTGTGGTGATCTGGGACGGGCTGTGGTAAGCTGTAACGGTCTGTGTTGGGCTGGGACTGGCTGTGGTTAGCTGGGACGGGCTGGGATGAGCTGGGATTGGCTGGGACGGGCTGGGAAGGGCTGTGGTGGGCTGGGACGGGCTGTGGTGGGCCGTGGTGGGCGGGGACGAGCCGTGGTGAATTGTGGTGCGCCGTGGTTGGCCGTTTTGGGCCGGGATGGGAAGGGGTGGGCTGTGGTGGGCCGTGGTGGGCTGGGACAGGTCGTGGTGGGCTGTGGTGGGCCGTGGTGGGCTGTGGTGGGCCGTGGTGGGCTGGGATGGGCCGTGGTGGGCTGGGACGGGCCGTGGTGGGCTGGGACGGGCCGTGGTGGGCTGGGACGGGCTGTGGTGTGCTGGGACAGGCTGTGGTGTGCTGGGACGAGCTGTCGTGTGCTGGGACGGGCTGTGGTCGACGGGGACGGGCGGGGACGGGCTGTGGTGGGCGGGGACGGGCTGTGGTGGGCTGTGGCGGGCTGGAACGGGCTGTGGCAAGCTGGGACGGGCTGTGGTGGACTGGGACGGGCTGTGGTCGACAGGGACGGGCGGGGATGGGCTGTGGTGGGCTGGGACGGGCTGTGGTGAGCTTTGGTGGGCCGTGGTTCGCTGTGGTCGGCCGTGGTGGGCTGGGACGGGCCATGGTGGGCTGTGGTGGGCCGTGGTGGTCTGGGACAGGCTGTGGTGGGCTGTGGTGGGTTCTGGTGAGCTTGAGACGGGCTGTGGTGGGCTGGGACGGGCTGGGACGGGCTCTGGTGGTCTGGAACAGGCTGGGACGGGCTGTGGTGGGCTGGGATGGGCTGGCACGGGCTGTGGTGGGCTGGGACGGCCTGTGGTGTACTGGGAGGGGCTGTGGTGGGCTGGGACGGGCTGTGGTGTGCTCGGACGGGCTGTGGTGGGCTGGGACGGGCTGGGACGGGCTGTGGTGGTCTGGGACGGGCTGGGATGGGCTGTGGTGGGCTGTGGTGGGTTCTGCTGGGCTTGAGACGGGCTGTGGTGGGCTGGGGCGGGCTGAGACGAGTTGTGGTTGTCTGGATCGAGCTGGGACGGGCTGTGGTGGGCGGGGACGGGCTGGGATGGGCCGTGGTGGGCTGGGACGGGCCGTGGTTTGCCGTGGTGGGCTGAAACAGGCTGTTGTGACCTGTGGTGGGCTGTGGTGACCGGTGGTGGGCTGTGGTGACCTGTGGTGGGCTGTGGTGGGCTGGGACGGGTTGCGGTGGGCTGGGACGGGTTTCGGTGGGCTAGGACGGGCTGCGGTGGGCTGGGACGGGCTGCGGTGGGCTGGGATAAGCTGTGTTGGGCTGCGACGGGCTGTGGTAGGCTGGGATGAGCTGTGGAGGGTTGGGACGGGCTGTGGAGGGCTGTGCTGGGCTTGGACGGGCTGTGGTGGGCTGAGATGGGCCGTGGTGGTCCGTGGTGGGCTGGGACGGGCCGTGCTGGGCTAGGACGGGCTGTGGTGAACTGTGGTGGGCTGTGATGGGCCGTGGTGGGCTGGGACGGGCCGTGGTGGGCTGGGACAGGCTGTGGTGGGCTGTGGTGGACTGGGAAGGGCCGTGGTGGGCCGTGGTGTGCTCTGGTGGGCCATGGTGGACCGTGGTTGGCCGTGGTGGGCCGGCACAGGCCGTGGTTAGCCGTGGTGGGCTGAAACAGGCTGGGACGGGCTCTAGTGGGCTGGGACGGGATGTGGTGGGCTGGGACGGGCCGTGGTGGGCTGGGACGGGCCGTGGTGGGCTGTGGTGGGCTGGGACGGGCTGTGGTGGGCTGTGGTGGGCTGGGACGGGCTGTGGTCGTCTGGGACGGGTTGTGGTGGTCTGGGACGGGCTGTGGTGGGCTGGGACGGGCTGTGGTGGGCTGTGGTGGGCTGGGACGGGCTGTGGTCGTCTGGGACGGGCTGTGGTGGGCCGGGACGGGCTGTGGTGGGCCGGGACGGGCTGTGGTGGGCCGGGACGGGCTGTGGTGGGCCGGGACGGGCCGTGGTGGGCTGCGACGGGCCGTGGTGGGCCGTGGTAGTCTGGGACGGGCCGTGGTTGGCTGGGGCGGGCTGTGGTGGGCTGGGACGGGCTGTGGTGGGCTGGGACGGGCCATCGTGGAGAGCGGAGACGGCCTGTGTTGGGCTGGGACGGGCTGTGATAAGCTGTAACCGGCTGTGGTGGGCTGGGATGGGCCGTGGTGGGCTAGGACGGTCCGTGGTGGGCTGGGACAAGCCGTGGTGGGCTGGGACGGGCTATGGAGAGCTGTGGTGGGCTGTGGTGGGCTGGGACGGGCTAGTGGTGGGCTGGGACGGGCTGTGGTGTGCTGGGACGGGCCGTGGTGAGCTGCGACCGGCCGTGGTGGGCTGGGACCGGCCGTGGTGGGCTGGGACGGGCTCTGGTGGGCTGGGACAGGCTGTGGTGGGCTGGGACGAGCCGTAGTAGGCTGGGACGGGCCGTAGTAGGCTGGGACGGGCCGTTGTGGGTTGTTATGGGCCGTGGTGGGATGGGACGGTCTGTGGTGGGCTGTGGTAGACCGTGGTGGGCTGTGATGGGCTGTGGTAAGCTGGGACGGGATATGGTAAGCTGGGACGGGCTTTCGTGGGCTGGGACAGGCCGTCGTGGGCTGGGCCGGGCCGGGCCGGGCCGTGGTGAGCTGGGACGGGCCGTGGGGGGCCGGGACGGGCCGTGGGGGGCCGGGCCGGGCCGTGGCGGGCCGGGACGAACTGTGGTGGGCTGGGACGAACTGTGGTGGTCTGTGGCGGGCTGGGACGGGCTGTGGTGAGCTGGGACGGGCCGTGGCGGGCTGGGACGGGCCGTGGCGGGCTGGGACGGGCCGTGGCGGGCTGGGACGGGCCGTGGCGGGCTGGGACGGGCCGTGGTGGGCTGGGATGGGCCGTGGAAAGCCGTGGTGGGCCGTGGTAAGCTGTGACGGGCCGTTGTGGGCTGGGATGGACTCTGGTGTGGTGGGACTGGCTGCGGTGGGGTGTGGTGGGCTGGGACCGGCTGCGGTGGGCTGTGGTGAGCTGGGACCGGCTGTGGTTGGCTGTGGTGGGTTGTGGTGAGCTGGGACAGGCTGTGGTGGGCTGGAATTGGCTGGGACGGGCTGTGGTGGGTGTGGTGGACTGGGACGCGCTGTAGTGAGCTGAGACGGGCTGTGGTGGGCTGGGATTTGCTGGGACGGCTGGGACGGGCTGTGGTGGTCGGGGACGGGCTGTGGTGGGCGGGGACGGGCTGTGGTGGGCTGGGATAAGCTGTGTTGCGCTGGGATGGGCTGTGGAGGATTGGACCGGGCTATGGAGAGCTGTGGAGAGCCGTGGTGGGCTGGGACGGGCCGTGGTGGGCTGGGACGGGCCGTGGTGGGCTGGGACGGGCTCTGGTGGTGAGCAGAGACGGCCTGTGTTGGGCTGGGACGGGCTGTGATAAGCTGTAACCGGCTGTGGTGGGTCGTGGTGGGCTGGGACGGGCCGTGCTGGGCTGGGGCGGGTTGGGACGGGCTGGGACTGGCTGTGGTGGGCTGTGGTGGGCTGGGACGGGCTGTGGTGGGCTGGGACGGGCTGGGACGGGCCGTGGTGGGCTGGGACAGGCTCTGGTGGGCTGGGACAGGCTGTGGTGGGCTGGGACGAGGCGTAGTAGGCCGGGACGGGCCGTGGTGGGTTGTTATGGGCCGTGGTGCGTTGTTATGGGCCGTGGTGGGTTGTTATGGGCTGTGGTGGGTTGTTATGGGCCGTGGTGGGTTATTATGGGCCGTGGTGGGCTGGGACGGGCCGTGGTGGGCTGGGACGGGCCGTGGTGGGCTGGGACGGGCCGTGGTGGGCTGGGACGGGTCGTGGTGGGCTGGGACGGGCCGTGGTGAGCTGCGACGGGTTGGGACCGACCGTGGTGAGTTGGGACGGGCTCTGGTGGGCTGGGACGACCTCTGGTGGGCTGGGACGGGCTCTGGTGGGCTTGGACGGGCTCTGGTGGGCTGGGACGGGTTCTGGTGGGCTGGAACGGGTTCTGGTGGGCTGGGACGGGCTATGGTGGGCGGGGACGGGCTGTGGTGGTCTGGGACGGTCTGTGGTAGGCTGGAACGGTCTGTGGTGGGCTGGGACGGTCTGTGGTGGGCTGGGACGGTCTGTGGTGGGCTGGGACGGTCTGTGGTGAGCGGGGACGGGATGTGGTGGTCTGGAATGGTCTGTGGTGGGCTGGGACGGTCTGTGGTGGGCTGGGACGGGCTGCGGCAGGCTGTGACAGGCTATGCTGGTCTGTGGTGGGTTGGGACGGGCGGGGACGGGCTGTGGTGGGCTGGGACGGGCTGTGGTGGTCTGGAACAGGCTGTGGTGGGTTGGGACAGGCTGGGACATGCTGGGACGGTGTGTGGTGGACTGGAATGGTCTGTGGTGGGCCGTGGTGGGCTGGTATGGGCCGTGGTGGGCTGTGGTGGGCCGTTTAGAGCCGGTATGGGAAGGGATGGGCTGTGGTGGGCCGTGGTGGGCTGGGACAGGTCATGGTGGTCTGAGATGGCCCGTGGTGGACTGTGGTGGGCTGTGGTGGGCCGTGGTGGTCTGGGACAGGCTGTGGTGGGCTGTGGTGGGTTCTGGTGAGCTTGAGATGGGCTGTGGTGGGCTGGGACGGGCTGTGGTGGGCTGGGACGGGCTCTGGTGTGCTGGGACGGGCTGTGGTGGGCTTGGACGGGCTGTGGTGTGCTGGGCCGGGCTGGGAGGGGCTGTGGTGTGCTGGGACGGGCTGTGGTGGGCTGGGCCGGGCTGGGCTGGGGCCGTGGTGGGACGGGCTGTGGTGTGCTGGGACGGGCTGTGGTGGGCTGGGGCGGGCTGTGGTGGGCTGGGGCGGGCTCTGGTGGGCTGGGACGGGCTCTGGTGGGCTGGGACGGGCCGTGGTGGGCTGGGACGGGCCGTGGTGGGCTTGGACGGGCCGTGGTGGGCTGGGACGGGCCGTGGTGGGCTGTGACGGGCCGTGGTGGGCGGGGACGGGCCGTGGTGGGCGGGGACGGGCTCTGGTGGGCTGGGACGGGCCGTGGTGGGCTGGGACGGGTCGTGGTGGGCTGGGACGGGCCGTGGTGGGCTGGGACGGGCCGTGGTGGGCTGTGACGGGCCGTGGTGGGCGGGGACGGGCCGTGGTGGGCGGGGACGGGCCGTGGTGGGCTGGGACGGGCCGTGGTGGGCGGGGACGGGCCGTGGTGGGCTGGGACGGGCCGTGGTGGGGGCGGACGGGCCGTGGTGGGCTGGGACGGTCTGTGGTGGGCTGTGCTGGTCTGGCCTGGGGTGGGACGGTCTGTGGTGGGCTGGGACAGGCTGGGAGGGGCTGGGACGGGCTGTGCTGGTCTGTGGTGGGCTGGGACGGGTGGGGACGGGCTGGGACGGGCTGTGGCGGGCTGGGACGGGCTGTGGTGGGCTAGGGACGGGCTGTGGTGTGCTGGGACGGGCTGTGGTAGTCTGAAACAGGCTGTGGTGGGTTGTGACAGGCTGTGGTGGGTTGGGACGGGCTGTGGTGGGGCGTGGTGGGCTGGGACAGGCCGTGGTGAACCGTGGTGGGCTGTGGTGGGCCGTGGTGGGCCGTTTTGAGCCGGTATGGGAAGGGATGGGCTGTGGTGGGCCGTGGTGGGCTGGGACAGGTCATGGTGGGCTGGGACAGGTCATGGAGGGCTGAGATGGCCCGTGGTGAACTGTGGTGGGCTGTGGTGGGCCGTGGTGGGCTGGGACGGGCCGTGGTGGGTTGGGACGGGCTGGGACAGGCTCTGGTGGGCTGTGGTGGGCTGGGACGGGCTGTGGTGGGCTGGGACTGGCTGTGGTGGGCTGGGACGGGCTGTGGTGGGCTGGGACGGGCTGTGGTGGGCTGGGACATTCTGTGGTGGGCTGGGACAGGCTGTGGTGGGCTGGGACATTCTGTGGTGTGCTGGGACGGTCTGTGGTGGGCTGGGACGGGCTGTGGTGGGCTGGGACGGGCTGTGGTGGGCTGTGCTGGTCTGTGGTGGGCTGGGACGGGCTGTGGTGTGCTGGGACGGGCTGTGGTGTGCTGGGACGGGCTGTGGTGGGCTGTGGTGGTCTGGGACGGGCTGGGACGGGCTGTGGTGGGTTCTGCTGAGCTTGAGACGGGCTGTGGTGGGCTGGGACGGGCTGAGACGAGTTCTGGTGGTCTGGAACGAGCTGGGACGGGCTGTGGTGGGCTGGGACGGGCTATGGTGGGCGGGGACGGGCTGTGGTGGTCTGGGACGGTCTGTGGTGGGCTGGGATGGGCTGTGCAGGCTGCGACGGGCTGGGACGGGCTGGGACAGGCTGTGGTGTGCTGGGACGGGCTGTGCTGGTCTGTGGTGGGCTGGGACGGGCGGGGACAGGCTGTGGTGGGCTGGGACGGGCTGTGGTGGGCTAGGGACGGGCTGTGGTGTGCTGGGACGGGGTGTGCTGGTCTGTGGTGGGCTGGGACGGGCGGGGACGGGCTGTGGTGGGCTGGGACGGGCTGTGGTGGGCTAGGGACGGGCTGTGGTGTTCTGGGACGGGCTGTGGTGGTCTGGAACAGGCTGTGGTGGGTTGGGACAGGCTGGGACATGCTGGGACGGTGTGTGGTGGACTGGGATGGTCTGTGGTGTGCTGGGACGGGCTGTGGTGGGCAGGGATGGGCTGTGGTGGGCGGGAAAGGGCTGTGGTGGGCGGGGACAGGCTCTGGTGGGCAGGGACAGGCTTTGCTGGTCTGGAATGGTCTGTTGTTGGCTGGGACGGGCTGTGGTGGGCTGGGACGCGCTGTGGTGGGCTGGGACGCGCTGTGGTGGGCTGGGACGCGCTGTGGTGGGCTGGGACGCGCTGTGGTGGGCTGGGACGGGCTGTGGTGGGCTGGGACGCGCTGCGGTGGGCTGGGAAGGGCTGGGACGGGCTGTGGTGGGCCAGGACCGGCCTTGGTTGGCCATGACGGGCCGTGGTGGGCCGGGCCGGGCTGTAGTGGGCGGGGACAAGTTGTGGTGGGCGGGGACAGGCTGTGGTGAGCAGGGAAGGGCTGTGGTGGCCTGGGACGGGCTGGGACGGGCTGTGGTGAGCGGGGACGGGCTGTGGTGGGCGGGGACGGGCTTTGGTGGGCTGGGACGGGCTGTGGTGGGCTCTGGTGGGCTGGAACGGGGTCTGGTGGGCTGGGACGGGCTGTGGTAAGCTGTAATGGGCTGTGGTGGGCTTGGACGGGCTGTGGTGGGTTGTGGTGAGCTGAGACGGGCTGTGGTGTGCTGTATTGGGCTGTGGTGGGCTGTATTGGGCTGTGGCAGGCTGGGACGGGCTGTGGTGGTCTGTGGTGGGACGGGACGGGCTGTGGTGGGCTGGGACGGGCTGTGGTGGTCTACGGTAGCCTGTGGTGTGCTGTAGTGGCCTGTGGTGGGCTGGGACGGGCTGTGGTGGGCTGTGGTGGGACGGGACGGGCTGTGGTGAGCCAGGACGGGCTGTGGTGTGCTGAGACGGGCTGTGGTGGGCCGGGACGGGCTGTGGTGGGACGGGACGGGCTGTGGTGGGCCGGGACGGGCTGTGGTGGGACGGGATGGGCTGTGGTGTGCCGGGACGGGCTGTGGTGGGCTGGGACGCGCTGTGGTGCACTGGGACGCGCTGTGGTGCACTGGGACGAATTGTGGTGGGCTGGGACGGGCTGTGGTGAGCCGTGGTGGGCCGTTGTGGGCTGGGACGGGCCGTGGTGAACTGTGGTGGGTTGGGACGGGCTGTGGGGGGCTGGGTCGGGCTAAGACGGGCTGTGGTGGTCTGGGACGGGTCGCAGTGGGCTGGGACGGGCTGTGGTGGGCTGGGACGGGCTGTGGTGGTCTACGGTAGCCTGTGGTGTGCTGTAGTGGCCTGTGGTGGGCTGGGCTGGGCCGTGGTGGGTTGGGCCGTGCCGTGGTGGGCCGGGACCGGTCTTGGTTGGCTGGGACGGGCCGTGGTGGGCCGGGAAGGGCCGTAGTGGGTGGGGACAAGTTGTGGTGGGCAGGGACGGGCTGTGGTGGGCGGGGATGGGCTGTGGTGGGCGGGGACGGGCTTTGGTGGGCTGGGACGGGCCGTGGTGGGCTGGGACGAGCTGTGGTGGGCCGTGGTGGGCTGGGACAGGCTGTGGTGAGCTGAGACGGGCTATGGTGGGCTGGGACGTGCCGTGGTGGGCCGTGGTGAACTGTGGTGTGCTGTGGTGGGCTGTGGTGGGACTTAGTGGGCTGGGACAAGCTGTGGTGGGCTGGGAGAAGCTGTGGTGGGCTGGGACGGGCTGTGGTGGGCCAGGCTGGGCTGTGTAGGGCCGGGGCGGGCTGTGGTGGGCCGGGACGAGCTGTGGTTGGTGGGGACGGGTTCTGGTGTTCTGGAATGGGCTGTGGTGGGCTGGGACGGGCTGGGAAGTGCTGGGACGGTCTGTAGTGGGCTGTGGTGGGCTGGCACGGGCTGGGACGGGCCGTGGTGAGCTGGGACGGGCCGTGGTGTGCTGGGACGGGCCGTGGTGGGCTGGGACGGGCCGTGGTGGGCTGGGACGGGCCGTGGTGTGCTGGGACGGGCCGTGGTGGACTGGGACGGGCCGTGGTGGGCTGGGATGGGCTGTGGTGGGGTGTGGTGAGCTGAGACGGTCTGGGACGGGCTGAAACGGGCTGGGCCGGGTCTGGGGGTCTGGGAGGGGCTGGGACGGGCTTTGGTGGGCTGGGACGAGCTGGGACGGGCTGGGACGGGAAGTGGTGGTCTGGGACGAGCAGTGGTGGGCTGAGGTGGACCATGGTGGGCCGGGACGGGCGGTGATGGGCCTGGACGGGCCGTGGTGGACCGTAGTGGGCTGGGACGGGCTTTGGTGGGCCTGGACGTGCTGTTGTAGGCTGTGGTGTGCTGGGACGGGCTGTGGTGGGCTGGGACGGGCTGTGGTGGGCTGGGACGGGCTGTGGTGGGCTGGGACGGGCTGGGACGGGCTGTGGTGGGCTGGGACGGGCTGTGGTGTGCTGGGACGGGCCGTGGTGGGCTGGGATGGGCTGTGGTGGGCGGGAAAGGGCTGTGGTGGGCGGGGACAGGCTCTGGTGGGCAGGGACAGGCTCTGCTGGTCTGGAATGGTCTGTTGTTGGCTGGGACGGGCTGTGGTGGGCTGGGACGCGCTGTGGTGGGCTGGGACGCGCTATGGTGGGCTGGGATGCGCTGTGGTTGGCTGGGACGGGCTGTGGTGGGCTGGGACGCACTGCGGTGGGCTGGGAAGGGCTGGGACGGGCTGTGGTGGGCCAGGACCGGCCTTGGTTGGCCATGACGGGCCGTGGTGGGCCGGGCCGGGCTGTAGTGGGCGGGGACAAGTTGTGGTGGGCGGGGACAGGCTGTGGTGAGCAGGGAAGGGCTGTGGTGGCCTGGGACGGGCTGGGACGGGCTGTGGTGAGCGGGGACGGGCTGTGGTGGGCGGGGACGGGCTTTGGTGGGCTGGGACGGGCTGTGGTGGACTCTGGTGGGCTGGAACGGGGTCTGGTGGGCTGGGACGGGCTGTGGTAAGCTGTAATGGGCTGTGGTGGGCTTGGACGGGCTGTGGTGGGTTGTGGTGAGCTGAGACGGGCTGTGGTGTGCTGTATTGGGCTGTGGTGGGCTGTATTGGGCTGTGGCAGGCTGGGACGGGCTGTGGTGGTCTGTGGTGGGACGGGACGGGCTGTGGTGGGCTGGGACGGGCTGTGGTGGTCTACGGTAGCCTGTGGTGTGCTGTAGTGGCCTGTGGTGGGCTGGGACGGGCTGTGGTGGGCTGGGACGGGCTGTGGTGGGCTGTGGTGGGACGGGACGGGCTGTGGTGAGCCAGGACGGACTGTGGTGTGCTGAGACGGGCTCTGGTGGGCCGGGACGGGCTGTGGTGGGCCGGGACGGGCTGTGGTGGGACGGGACGGGCTGTGGTGGGACGGGACGGGCTGTGGTGTGCCGGGACGTGCTGTGGTGGGCTGGGACGCGCTGTGGTGCACTGGGACGCGCTGTGGTGCACTGGGACGAATTGTGGTGGGCTGGGACGGGCTGTGGTGAGCCGTGGTGGGCCGTTGTGGGCTGGGACGGGCCATGGTGAACTGTGGTGGGTTGGGACAGGCTGTGGGGGGCTGGGTCGGGCTAAGATGGGCTGTGGTGGGCTGGGACGGGTCGCAGTGGGCTGGGACGGGCTGGGACGGGCTGTGGTGGGCTGAGGTGGGCCGTGGTAGGCTGTGCTGGGCTGTGCTGGGCTGTGGTGGGCTGGGACGGGCCGTGGTGGGCCGTGGTGGGCTGTGGTGGGCTGTGCTGGGCTATGGTGGTCTGTGGTGGGCTGGGACGGGCTGTGGTGGGCTGTGGTGGGACGGGACAGGCTGTGGTGGGCTGGGACGGGCTGTGGTGGTCTACGGTAGCCTGTGGTGTGCTGTAGTGGCCTGTGGTGGGCTGGGACGGGCTGTGGTGGGCTGGGAGGGGCTGTGGTGGGCTGGGACGGGCTGTGGTGGGCTGTGGTTGGACGGGACGGGCTGTGGTGAGCCAGGACGGGCTGTGGTGTGCTGAGACGGGCTCTGGTGGGCCGGGACGGGCTGTGGTGGGACGGGATGGGCTATGGTGGGCCGGGACAAGCTGTGGTAGGTTGGGACGGGCTCTGGTGGACTGGGACGGGCTCTGGTGGGCTGGAACAGTCCGTGGTGGGCTGGGATGGGCTGTGGTGGGGTGTGGTGAGCTGAGACGGTCTGGGACGGGCTGAAACGGGCTGGGCTGGCTCTGGGGGTCTGGGAAGGGCTGGGAAGGCCTGTGGTGGGCTGGGACGGGCTGGGACGGGCAGTGGTGGGCTGGGACGGGCAGTGGTGGGCTGGGACGGGCAGTGGTGGGCTGAGGTGGGCCGCGGTGGGCCGGGACGGGCCATGGTGGGCCGGGACGGGCGGTGATGGGCCTGGACGGGCCGTGGTGGACCGTAGTGGGCTGGGACGGGCTTTGGTGGGCCGGGACGTGCTGTTGTAGGCTGTGGTGTTCTGGGACGGGCTGTGGTGGGCTGGGACGGGCTGTGGTGGGCTGGGACGGGCTGTGGTGGGCTGGGACGGGCTGTGGTGGGCTGGGACGGGCTGTGGTGGGCTGTGGTGGGACGGGACGGGCTGTGGTGGGCCGGGACGGGCTGTGGTGGGACGGGACGGGCTGTGGTGGGACGGGATGGGCTGTGGTGTGCCGGGACGGGCTGTGGTGGGCTGGGACGCGCTGTGGTGCACTGGGACGAATTGTGGTGGGCTGGGACGGGCTGTGGTGAGCCGTGGTGGGCCGTTGTGGGCTGGGACGGGCCGTGGTGAACTGTGGTGGGTTGGGACGGGCTGTGGGGGGCTGGGTCGGGCTAAGACGGGCTGTGGTGGGCTAGGACGGGTCGCAGTGGGCTGGGACGGGCTGTGGTGGGCTGGGACGGGCTATGGTGGGCCGGGACAAGCTGTGGTAGGTTGGGACGGGCTCTGGTGGACTGGAACGGCCTCTGCTGGGCTGGAACAGGCCGTGGTGGGCTGGGATGGGCTGTGGTGGGGTGTGGTGAGCTGAGACGGTCTGGGAGGGGCTGAAACGGGCTGGGCCGGCTCTGGGGGTCTGGGAGGGGCTGGGAAGGCCTGTGGTGGGCTGGGACGAGCTGGGACGGGCTGGGACGGGCAGTGGTGGGCTGGGACGGGCTGTGGTGGGCTGGGACGGGCCGTGGTGGGCTGCGGTGGGCCGCGGTGGGCCTGGACGGACCATGGTGGGCCGGGACGGGCGGTGATGGGCCTGGACGGGCCGTGGTGGACTGTAGTGGGCTGGGACGGGCAGTGGTGGGCCGGGACGAGCTGTTGTAGGCTGTGGTGGGCTGGGACGGGCTGTGGTGGGCTGGGACGGGCTGTGGTGCACTGGGACGAATTGTGGTGGGCTGGGACGGGCTGTGGTGAGCCGTGGTGGGCCGTTGTGGGCTGGGACGGGCCGTGGTGAACTGTGGTGGGTTGGGACGGGCTGTGGGGGGCTGGGTCAGGCTAAGACGGGCTGTGGTGGGCTGGGACGGGTCGCAGTGGGCTGGGACGGGCTGGGACGTGCTGGGACGGGCTGTGGTGGGCTGAGGTGGGCCGTGGTAGGCTGTGCTGGGCTGTGCTGGGCTGTGGTGGGCTGGGACGGGCCGTGGTGGGCCGTGGTGGGCTGTGGTGGGCTGAGACGTACTGTGGTGGTCTGTGGTGGGCTGGGACGGGCTGTGGTGGGCTGTGGTGGGCTGGGACGGGCTGTGGTGGGCTGTGGTGGGCTGGGACTGGCTGTGGTGGGCTGGGACAGGCTGTCACTGGCTGTGGTGGGCTGGTATTGGCTGGCACGAACTGGGACGGGCCGTGGTGGGCTGGGACGGGCCGTGGTCGGCTGGGACGGGCTGTGGTGGGCCGCGGTGGGCCGTTGTGGGCTGGAACCGGCCGTGGTGAACTGTGGTGAGCTGTGGGGGGCTATGACGGGATGTGGTGAGCTGGGACGGGCTGTGGTGAGCTGGATCGGGCTGAGATGGGCTGTGGTGGGCCGGGACGGGCTGGGACGGGCTGTGGTGGGCTGTGGTGGGCTGGGACGGGCTGTGGTGGTCTATGGTGGGATGGGACGGGCTGGGACGGGATGTGGTGGGCCGCAATGGACTGGGACAGGCTGGGACGGGCTGTGGTGGGCTGGGACAGGCTGGGACGGGCTGTGGTGGGCTGGGACAAGCTGTGGTGGGCTGTGGTGGGCTGAAACAGGCTGTGGTGGGCTGGGATGCGCTGTGGTGGGCTGCGATGCGCTGTGGTGGGCTGGGACGTGCTGTGGTGGGCTGGGAAGGGCTGGGACGGGCTGTGGTGGGCTGGGACGGGCTGTGGTTGGCTGGGATGGGCTGTGGTCGGCCGGGACGGGCTGTGGTGGGCTGGGACGTGCTGTGGTAGGCTGTGGTGTGCTGGGATGGGCTGTCGTGGGCTGGGACGGGCTGTCGTGGGCTGGGACGGGCTGTGGTGGGCTGGGACGAGCTGTGGTGGGCTGGGACGGGCTGGGAAGGGCTGGGACGGGCTGTGGTGTGCTGGGATGGGATTTGCTGGGCTGGGACGGACTGTGGTGGGCTGGGACGGGCTGTGGTGGGCTGAGACGGGCTGTGGTGGGCTGGGACGGGCTGTGGTGGGCTGAAAAGGGCTGTGGTGGGCTGGGACGGGCTGTGGTGGGCTGGGACGGGCTGTGGTGGGCTGGGACGGGATGCGGTGGGCCGTGGTGAGCTGTGGTGGGCCGTGGTGGGCTGGGACAGGCTGTGGTGGGCTATGACGTGCCGTGGTGTGCCGTGGTGAACTGTGGTGGGCTGTGGTAAGCCGTGGTGGGTTGTGGTGGGCCGTGATGGGCTGTGGTCGGACGTGGTGGGCTGGGACAAGCTGTGGTGGGCTGGGACGGGCCGTGATGGGCCGGGACCGGCCTTGGTTGGCCGTGACGGGCCGTGGTGGGCCGGGCCGGGCTGTAGTGGGCGGGGACAAGTTGTGGTGGGCGGGGACAGGCTGTGGTGAGCAGGGAAGGGCTGTGGTGGCCTGGGACGGGCTGGGACGGGCTGTGGTGGGCGGGGACGGGCTGTGGTGGGCTGGGACTGGCTGGGAAGGGCTGGGACGGGCTGTGGTGTGCTGGGATGGGCTTTGCTGGGCTGGGACGGACTGTGGTGGGCTGGGACGGGCTGTGGTGGGCTGAGACGGGCTGTGGTGGGCTGGGACGGGCTCTGGTGGGCTGGGACAAGCTGTGGTGGGCTGTGGTGGGCTGAAAAGGGCTGTGGTGGGCTGGGACGGGCTGTGGTGGGCTGGGACGGGCTGTGGTGGTCTGGGACGGGCTGTGGTGGGCTGGGACGGGATGCGGTGGGCCGTGGTGAGCTGTGGTGGGCCGTGGTGGGTTGGGACGGGCTGTGGTGGGCCAGGAAGGGCCGTAATGGGCGGGGACAAGTTGTGGTGGGCGGGGACAAGTTGTGGTGGGCGGGGCCGGGCTGTGGTGGGCGGGGATCATCTGTGGTGGGCGGGGACGGGCTTTGGTGGGCTGTGGTGGGCTGGAACGGACTCTGGTGGGCTGGGACGGGCTGTGGTGGGCTGGGACAAACTGTGGTGGGCTGGGACAAACTGTGGTAGTCTGTGGTGGGCTGAGACGGGCTGTGGTGGGCTGGCACGGGCTCTGGTGGGCTGGGACAAGTTGTGGTGGGCTGTGGTGGGCTGAGACGGGCTGTGGTGGTCTGCGGTAGGCTGTGGTGTGCTTTAGTGGCCTTTGGTGGGCTGGGACAGGCTGTGGTGGTCTGTGACGGGCTGTGGTGGGCCGTGTTTGGCTGTGGTGGGTTGTGGTGGGCTGGGACAGGCTGTGGTGAGTTGAGACGGGCTGTGGTGGGCTGGGACAGGATGTGGTGGGCTGGGCCGGGCTGTGGTGGGTTGGGACAGGCTCTGGTGCACTGTGTTGGGTTGTGATGAGATGAGACAGTCTGTGGTGGGTTGGGACGGGCTGTGGAGAGCTGTGGAGGGCTGTGGTGGGCTTGGACGGGCTGTGGTGGGTTGAGATCTGTCGTGGTGGTCCGTGGTGGGCTGGGATGGGCCGTGGTGGGCTGGGACGGTCTGTGGTGGTCTGTGGTGGGCTGGGACGGGCTGTGGTGGGCTGGGACGGGCTGTGGTGGGCTGGGACGGGCTGTGGTGGGCTGGGACGGGCCGTGGTGGGCTGGGCTGGGCCGTGGTGGGCTGGGACGGTCTGTGGTGGTCTGTGGTGGGCTGGGACGGGCTGTGTTGGGCTGGGACGGGTAGTGGTGGGCTGGGACGGGCTGTGGTGCTTCAGGGATGGGCTGTGGTGGGCCGGGACGGGCTGTTGTGGGCTGTGGTGGGCTGGTACGAGTTGTAGTGGGCCGGTACGGACTGTGGTGGGATGTGGTGGGCTGTGGTGGGTTCTGGTGAGCTTAGACGGGCTTTGGTGGGCTGTGGTGTTTAGGGACGGGCTGTGGTGGGCTGGGACGGGCCTTGGTGGGCTGGAAATGGCCGTGGTGGGCCGTGGTGGGCTGGGACGGGCCGTGGTGGGCTGTGGTGGGTTCTGGTGAGCTTAGACGGGCTTTGGTGGCTGTGGTGGGCTGGAACGGTCTGTGGTGGGCTGGGACGGTCTGTGGTGGGCTAGGACGGGCTGTGGTGGGCTGGGACGGGCTGTGGTGGGTTGGGACGGTCTGGGACGGGCTGTGGTTGGCTGGGACGGGCTGTGGTGGGCTGGGACGGGCTGTGGTGGGCTGGGACGGGCTGTGGTGGGCTGGGACGGGATGGGATGGGCTGTGGTGGGCTGTGACGGGCTGTGGTGAGCTGAGACGTGTCGTGGTGGGCTGGGACGGGCTGTGGTGAGCTAGGAAGGGCTGGGACGGGCTGTGGTGGGCTGGGACGGGCCGTGGTGGGCTGGGACGGGCTGTGGTGGGCTGGGACGGGCTGTTGTAGGCTGGGACGGGCTGTGGTGGGCTGGGATGGGCTGGGACAGACTGGGACGGGCTGTGGTGGTCAGTGGTTGCCTGGGATATACTGTGGTGGGCTGGGACATGCTGTGGTGGGCTGGAACGGGCTGTGGTGGGCTGGGACGGGCTGTGGTGGTGTGGAAAGGGCTGTGGTGGGCTGGGGCACGCTGTGGTGGGCTGGGACGGGCTGTGGTGGGCTGGGACGGGCCGTGGTGGGCTGGGACAGGCCGTGGTGGGCTGGGAAGGGTTGTGGTGGGCTGGGACGGTCTGTGGTGGGCTGTGGTGGGCTGGGACGGGCCGTGGTGGGCTGGGACGGGCCGTAGTGCGCTGTGGTGGGTTCTGGTTAGCTTAGACGGGCTTTGGTGGGCTGTGGTGGGCTGGGACAGGCTGTGGTGGGCTGGGACCGGCTGTGGTGGGCTGGGACGGGCTGTGGTGGGTTGGGACGGGCTGCGACGGGCTGTGGTGTGCTGGGACGGGCTGTGGTGGGCTGGGACGGGCTGTGGTGAGCTGAGACGGGCCGTGGTGGGCTGGGACGGGCTGTTGTGGGCTGTGCTTGGCTGGGACGGGCTGTGGTGGGCTGGGACGGGCTGTTGTAGGCTGGGACGGGCTGTGGTGGGCTGGGATGGGCTGGGACAGACTGGGACGGGCTGTGGTGGTCAGTGGTTGCCTGGGACATGCTGTGGTGGGCTGGGACAGGCTGTGGTGGGCTGGGACGAGCTGTGGTGGGCTGGGACGGGCTGGCACGTGCTGGGACGGGCTGGAACGAGCTGGCACGGACTGGGACGGGCTGGCACGGGCTGCGGTGGGCTGGAACGGGCTGTGGTGGGCTTGGACGGGCTGTGGTGTGCTGGGACTAGCTATGGTGGGCTGGGACGGGCTCTGGTGGTGTCGAAAGGGCTGTGGTGGGCTGGGACGGGCTGTGGTGGGCTGTGGTGGGCTGTGGTTGGCTGGGACGGGCTGTGGTGGGCCGGCAGAGGCTGTGGTGGGCTGTGGTGAGCTGAGACGGGCTTGCACGGGCTGTGGTAAGCTGGGACGGGCTCTGGTGGGCTGGGACGGTCTGTGATGGGCTGTGGTGGGCTGGGACGGGCTGTGGTGAGCTGGGAAGAGCTGGGATGAGCTGGGACCGGCTGTGGTGGGCTGGGACCGGCTATGGTGGGCGGGGATGGTCTGTGCTGGGCGGTGACGGGCTGTGGTGGGCTGGGACGAGCTGTGGTGGGCTGGGACGGGCTGTGGTGGGCTGGGACGGGCTGGCACGGGCTGTGGTGGGCTGTGGTGGCCTGTGGTGGGCTGGGACGGGCTGTGGTGGGCTGGGACGGGCTGTGGTGGGCTGGGACGGGCTGTGTTGGGCTGGGACGGCTTGTGGTGGGCTGGGACGGGCTGTGGTGGGCTTTCGTGGGCTGTGGTGGGCTTTCGTGGGCTGTGGTGGGCTTTCGTGGGCCGTGGTGGGCTGGGACGGGCTGTGGTGGGCTGGCACGGGCTGGGACGGGCTGTGGTGGGTTGTGGAGAGCTGGGAAGGGCTGTGACGGGCTGTGGTGGGCTGCGACGGGCTCTGGGGGTCTGGGACAGGCTTGGACGAGCTGGGACAGTCTGGGACAGGCTGTGGTCGGCTGAGACGGGCTGGGAGGGGCTGGGACGGGCTGTGTTGGGTGGGGACGGGCTGTGGTGGTCCGGGACGGACTCTGGTGGGCTGTGGTGGGGTGGGACGGGCTGGGACGGGCTGTGGTGGGCTGGGACGGTCTGGGACGGGCCTTGGCGGTCTGGGACGGGCCGTGGTTGGCTGGGAAGGGCTGTGGTGGGCTGGGATGGGCCGTGGCAAGCCGTGGTGGGCCGTGGTAAGCTGTGACGGGCCGTGGTGGGCTGGAACGGACTCTGGTGTGGTGGGATGGGCTGTTGTGGGCTGGGACGGGCTGCGGTGGGGTGTGGTGGGCTGGGACCGTCTGCGGTGGGCTGTGGTGGGCTGGGACGGGCTGTGGTGGGCTGGGACGGGCTGTGGTGGGCTGGGATGGGCTGTGGTGGGCGGAGACGGGCTGTGGTGGGCAGGGATGGGCTGTGGTGGGCGGGGACGGGCTGTGGTGGGCTGGTACGGGCTTTGGTAAGCTATAACGGGCTGTGGTGGGCTGGGACGGGCTGTGGTGGGCGGGGACGGGCTGTGGTGTGATAGGACGGGCTGTGGACGACGGGGACGGGCTGGGACGGGCTGTGGTGGGCGGGGACGGGCTGTGGTAAGCTGTAACGGGCTGTGGTGGGCTGGGACTGGCTGTGGTTAGCTGGGACGGGCTGGGATGAGCTGGGATTGGCTGTGATGGGCTGTGGTGGGCTGGGACGGGCTGTGGTGGGCCGTGGTGGGCTGGGACGGGCCGTGGTGGGCTGGGACGGGCCGTGGTGGGCTGTGGCGGACCGTGGTGGGCTGTGGCGGGCTGGAACAAGCTGTGGCGAGCTGGGACGGGCTGTGGTAAGCTGGGACGGGCTGGGACAGGCTGGGACAGGCTGGGACGGGCTATTGTGGAATGGGACTGGCTGTGGTGGGCTGGGACTGGCTGTGGTGGGCTGGGACGGGCTGGGACGAGCTGGGACTGGATGGGACGGGCTGGCATGGGCTGTGGTGGGCTGGGACGGGCTGTGGTGGGCCGTGGTGGGCGGGGACGGGCCGTGGTGAGCCGTGGTGGGCCGTGTTGGGCCGTTTTGGGCCGGGATGGGAAGGGGTGGGCTGTGGTGGGCCGTAGTGGGCTGGGACGGGCCGTGGTGGGCTGTGGTGGGCCGTGGTGGGCCGTTTTGGGCCGGTATGGGAAGGGATGGGCTGTGGTGTGCCGTGGTGGGCTGGGACAGGTCATGGTGGGCTCAGACGGCCCGTGGTGAACTGTGGTGGGCTGGGACAGGCTGTGGTGGGCGGGGAGGGATTTTGTTGGGCGGGGACAGGCTGTGGTGGGCGGGGACGGGTTGTGGTGGGCGGGGACGGGCTATGGTGGGCGGGGACGGGCTGTGGTGGGCGGGGACGTGCTGTTGTAAGCTGTGACGGACTGTGACGAGCTGAGACGGCCTGTGGTGGGCCGTGTTGGGCCGGGACAGGCCCTGGTGGGCTGTGGAGCGCTGGGACGGGCTGTGGTGGTCTGGGACTGACTTGGACGCACTGTGGTGTGATGGGACGGGCTGGGACGGCCTGTGTTGGGCTGGGACGGGTGGTGGTGGGATGTGGTGGAGTGGAATGGGCTGTGGTGGGCTGGGACGGGCCGTGGAGGGCTAAGACGGGCCGTGGTGGGCTGGGACAGGCTGTGGTGGGCCTTAGTGGGCTGTGGTGGGCCTTAGTGGGGTGTGGTGGGCCGTGGTGGGCCGGGACGAGCTGTGGTGAGCCGGGACGGGCTGTGGTGGGCTGGGACGGGCTGGGACGGGTTGCGCTGGGCTGAGACGGGCTGCGCTGGGCTGGGACGGGCTGCGCTGGGCGGGGACGGGCTGCGCTGGGCGGGGACGGGCTGTGGTAGGCTGAGAAAGGCTGGTACGTGCTGTGGTGAGCGGAGACGGGCTGCGGTGGGCTGGGACGGGCTGTGGTGGGCTGGGACGGACTGGTACTTGATGTGGTGGGCTGGGACGGGCTGTGGTGGTCTGGGACAAGCTGGGACTGGCTGTGGTGGGCTGTGACCAGCTGTGGTGGGCTGGGACGGGCTGTTGTGGGCTGTGGTGGGCTGGGACGGGCTGTGGTGGGCTGGGACAGGCTGTGGTGGGCTGGGATAAGCTGTGTTGGGCTGGGACGGGCTGTGTTAGGCTGGGATGGGCTGTGGAGGATTGGGACAGGCTATGGAGAGCTGTGGAGAGCTGGGACGGTCTGTGGTGGGCTGGGACAGGCTGTGGTGGGCTTGGACCTGCTGTGGTGGTCGGGGACGGGTTGTGGTAGGTCCGGGACGGGCTGTCGTGGTCCGGGACGGGCTGTGGTGGGCTGGGAAGGCCTGGGACGGGCTGGTACGAGCTGGGACGGGCCGTTGTGGGCGGGGACGGGCCGTTGTGGGCGGGGACGGGCCGTGGTGGGCGGGGACGGGCTGCGGTGGGCGGGGACGGGCTGGGACGAGCTGTGGTGGGCTGCGGTAGGCTGTGGTGTTCTGTAGTGGTCTGTGGTGTTCTGTAGTGGGCTGTGGTGTTCTGTAGTGGGCTGTGGTGGGCTGGGACGGGCTGTGGGGAGCTGGGACGGGCTGTGGTGGGCTGGGACGGGCTGTGCTGGGCTGGGACGGGCTGCGGTGGGCTGGGATGAGCTGGGACAGGCTGGGACGGGCTGTGGTGGGCTGGGACGGGCTGTAGTGGGCTGTGGTGGGCTGTGTTGGGCTGGGACGGGCTGTAGTGTGCCGTGGTGGGCTGGGCCGGGCCGGGTGGGCTGGGATGGGCTGTGGTGGGCCGTGGTGTGCTGGGACGAGCCGTGGTGGGCTGTGGTGGGCCGTGGTTCGCTGGGATGGGCCGTGGTGGCCTGGGACGGGCCGTGGTGGCCTGGGACGGGCCGTGGTGGGCTGGGACGGGCTGGGACGAGCCGTGGTGGGCTGGGACGGGCCGTGGTGGGCTGGGACGAGCCATGGTGGGCTGGGACGGGCTCTGGTGGGCTTGGACAGGCTGTGGTGGGCTGGGACGAGCCGTAGTAGGCTGGGACGGGCCATGGTCTGCCGCGACGGGCCGTGGTGGGTTGTTATGGGCCGTGGTGGGCTGTGGTGGACCGTGGTGGGCTGTGGTGGACCGTGGTGGGCTCTGATGGGCTGTGGTAAGCTGGGACGGGATGTGGTAAGCTGGGACGGGCTTTCGTGGGCTGGGACGGGTTGTCGTGGGCTGGGACGGGCTGGGACGGGCCGTGGTGGGCTGGGACAGGCCGTGGTGAGCTGGGACGGGCCGTGGTGGGCCGTGACAGGCCGTGGCGGCCTCAGACGGGCCGTGGCGGGCTGGGACGGGCCGTGGTGGGCTGGGACGGGCTGTGGTGGGTTGTGGTGGGCTGTTGTGGGCTGGGACGGGCCGTGGTGAACTGTGGTGGGCTGGGACGGGCTGTGGGGGGCTGGGTCGGGCTGTGGTGGGCTGGGCTGGGCCGTGGCAATCCGTGGTGGGCCGTGGTAAGCTGTGACGGGCCGTGGTGGGCTGGGTCGGACTGTGGTGTGGTGGGACGGGCTGTGGTGTGGTGGGACGGGCTGGGGTGGGCTGGGACGGGCTGGGGTGGGCTGGGACGGGCCGTGGTGGGCCGGGACGGGCCGTGGTGGGCCGGGACGGGCCGTGGTGGGCGGGCACGGGCCGTGGTGGGCCGGGACGGGCCGTGGTGGGCTGGGACAGGCTGTGGTGGGCTGGGACGGGCTGTGATTGGCTGGGACGGGCTGTGATTGGCTGGGACGGGCCGTGGTGGGCCGGGACTGGCCGTGGTGGGCCGGGCCGGGCCGTGGCGGGCTGGTACGGGTTGTGGCGGACTGGGACGAACTGTGGTGGTCTGTGGTGGGCTGGGATGAGCTGGGACAGGCTGGGACGGGTTGTGGTGGGCTGTGTTGGGCTGGGACGGGCTGTGGTGGGCTGGGATGGGCTGTGGTGGGCTGGGACGGGCTGTGGTGGGCTGGGACGGGCTGTGGTGGGCTTGGACCTGCAGTGGTGGTCAGGGACGGGTTCTGGTAGGTCCGGGATGGGCTGTCGTGGTCCAGGACGGGCTGTGGTGGGCTGGGAAATGCTGGGACGGTCTGGGATGAGCTGGGACGGGCTGTGGTGGGCGGGGACGGGCTGTGGTGGGCTGGTACGGGCTGTGGCGGGCTGGAGCGGGCTGTGGTGGGTTGTGGTGAGCTGGGACGGGCTGACACGGGCTGTGGTGGGCTGTGGTAAGCTGGGACGGGTTGTGGTGGGCTGGGATGGGCTGGGACTTTCTGTGGTGAGCTGCGACGGGCTGTGGTGGGCCGGGACGGGCCGTGGTGGGCCGGTACGGGCCGTGGTGGGCTGGGACGGGCTGTGGTGGGCTGTGGTAGACCGTGGTGGGCTGTGATGGGCTGTGGTAAGCTGGGACGGGATGTGGTAAGCTGGGACAGGCTGTGGTGGGCCGGGATGGGCCGTGGTGGGCTGGGACGGACCGTGGCGGTCTGGGACGGGTTGTGGCGGGCTGGGACGAACTGTGGTGGTCTGTGGTGGGCTGGGACGGGCCGTGGTGGGCTGGGACGGGCTGTGGTGGGCTGCGGTAGGCTGTGGTGTGCTGTAGTGGTCTGTGGTGGGCTGGGACGGGCTGTCGTCGGATGGGACGGGCTGTCGTGGGCTGGGACGGGCTGTTGTAGGCTGTGGGGGCCTGGGACATGCTGTGGTGGGCTGGGAAGGGCTGGGACGAGCTGTGACGGGCTGGGGCGAGCTGTGATTGGCTGTGGTCTGTTGTAGTGGCCTGTGGTGGGCTGGGACGGGCTGTGGTGGGCTGGGACGGGCTGTGGTGGGCTGGGACAAACTGTGGTGGGCTGTGGTGGGCTGGGATGAGCTGGGACAGGCTGAGACGGGCTGGGACGGTCTGCGGTGGGCTGGGGCCGTCTGCGGTGGGCTGGGACAGGCTGCGGTGGGCTGGGACGGGCTGCGGTGGGCTGGGACGGGCTGCGGTGGGCTGGGACCAGCTGTGGTGGGCGGTGACGGGCTGTGTTGGGCTGGGACAAACTGTGGTGGGCTGTGGTGGGCTGGGATGAGCTGGGACAGGCTGAGACGGGCTGTGGTGGGCTGTGGTGGGCTGGGACGGGCTGTGGTGGCCTGGGACGGGCTGTAGTGGGCTGTGGTGGGCTGTGGAGGGCTGGGACGGGCTGTAGTGTGCCGTGGTGGGCTGGGACGGGCCGTGGTGGGCTGGGATGGGCTGGGACGGGCCATGGTGGGCTGGAACGGGCTGTGGTGGGCTGGGATGGGCTTGGACGGGCTGTGGTGGGCTGGGTGGGGCTTTCGTGGGCTGTGGTGGGCTGGGACGTGCTGTGGTGGGCTGGGACGTGCTCTAGTGTTCTGGGACAGGCTGTGGTGGGCTGGGACGAGCCGTAGTAGGCCGGGAAAGGCCGTGGTGGGCCGGGACGGGCCGTGGTGGGTTGTTATGGGCCGTGGTGGGCTGGGACGGGCTGTGGTGGGCTGTGGTGGACCGTGGTTGCCTGTGATGGGCTGTGGTAAGCTGGGACGGGATGTGGTAAGCTGGGACGGGCTTTCGTGGGCTGGGACGGGCTTTCGTGGGCTGGGACGGGCTTTCGTGGGCTTGGGACGGGCTTTCGTGGGCTGGGACGGTCTGCGGTGGGCTGGGATGGTCTGCGGTGGGCTGGGACGGGCTGCGATGGGCTGGGACGGGCTGCGGTGGGCTGGTACGGGCTGTGGTGGGCGGTGACGGGCTGTGGTGGGCTGGGAAGGCCTGGAACGGGCTGCGACGACCTGGGACGGGCTGTGGTGGGCGGGGACGGGCTGTGGTGGGCTGGGACGGGCTCTGGTGGTCTGGAACGGGCTGTGGTGGGCTGGGAAGGGCTGGAATGGGCTGTGGTGGGCGGGGACGGGCTGTGGTGGGCGGGGACGGGCTGTGGTGGGCTGGTACGGGCTTTGGCGGGCTGGGGCGGGCTGTGGTGGGTTGTGGTGAGCTGGGACGGGCTGACACAGGCTGTGGTGGGCTGTGGTAAGCTGGGACGGGTTGTCGTGGGCTGGGACGAGATGGGACTTTCTGTGGTGAGCTGCGACGGTCTGTGGTGGGCTGGAACGGGCTGTGGTGTGCTGGGACGGGATGGGACGGGCTGTGGTGGGCGGGGACGGTCTGTGGTGGGCTGTGGTGGGCTGGGACGGTCTGCGGTGGGCTGGGATGGGCTGAGACGGGCTGTGGTGGGCTGGGACAGGCTGTGGTGGGCCGGGATGGGCTGTGGTGGGCCGTGGTGGGCAGGGACAGGCTGTGGTGGGCTGTGGTGGGCCGTTTTGGGCCTGGATGGGAAGGGGTGGGCTGTGGTGGGCCGTGGTGGGCTGTGGCAGGCCGTGGTGGGCTGGGACGGGCCGTGGTGGGCTGTGGTGGGCCGTGGCTAGCAGCGGTGGGCCGTGGAGGGCTGGGACGGGCTGGGACGGGCTCTGGTGGTCTGGAACGGGCTGTGGTGGGCTAGGATGGGCTGGGACGTGCTGTGGTGGGCTGGGACGGGCTGGGACGGGCTGTGGTGGGCTGGGACGGGCTGTGGTGTGCTGGGACAGGCTGTGGTGTTCTGGGACGGGCTGTGGTAGGCTGTGGTGGGCTGGGACGGGCTAGGACGGTCTGTGGTGGGCTGGGACAGTCTGTGGTGGGCTGGGACGGGCTGTGGTGGGCGGGGATGGGCTGGGACAGGCTGGGACAAGCTGTGGTGGGCTGGGATGGGCTGTGGTTGGCTGGGACGGGCTGCTGTGGGCTGGGACGGGCTGGGACGGCCTGGGACAGGCTGGGATAGGCTGAGATAGGCTGTGGTGGCCTGGGATATTCTGTGGTGGGCTGTGTTGGGCTCTGGTGGTCTGGAACAAGCTGTGGTTGGGCTGGGACGGGCTGTGGTGGGCTGGGACAAGCTGTGGTTTGCGGGGACGGGCTGCGGTGGGCGGGGACGGGCTGTGGTGGGCTGGGACGGGCTGCGGTGGGCTGGGACGGGCTGAGACAGGCTGTGGTGGGCTGGGACGGGCTGTGACGGGCTGTGGTGGGCTGGGACGGGCTGTGGTGGGCTGGGACGGGCTGTGGTGAGCTGGGACGGGCTGTGGTGGGCCGGGACGGGCTGTGGCGGCCCGGGGCGGGCTGTGGCAGGCCGGGACGGGCTGTGGCAGGCCGGGACGGGCTGTGGCGGGCCGGGACGGGCTGTGGTGGGCCGGGACGGGCTGTGGTGGGCCGAGACGGGCTGTGCTGTGCGGAGACGGGCTGTGGTGGTCTGGAACGAGTTGGGACGGTCTGTGGTGGGCTGGGACGGGCTGTGATGGTCTGTGGTGGGCTATGGTGTACTGGGACGGGCTGGGATGGGCTGGGACGGGCTGGGACGGGCTGTGGTGGGCTGTGGTGTGCTGGGACAGGCTGTGGTGTGCTGGGACGGGCTGTGGTGTGCTGGGACGGAATGGGACGGGCTGTGGTGGGCGGGGACGGTCTGTGGTGGGCTGTGGTGGGCTGGGACGGTCTGCGGTGGGCTGGGACGGTCTGCGGTGGGCTGGGATGGGCTGAGACGGGCTGTGGTGGGCTTGGACGGGCTGTGGTAGGCCGGGATGGGCTGTGGTGGGCCGTGGTGGCAGGGACGGGCTGTGGTGGGCTGTGGTGGGCCGTTTTGGGCCTGGATGGGAAGGGGTGGGCTGTGGTGGGCCGTGGTGGGCTGTGGCAGGCCGTGGTGGGCTGGGACGGGCCGTGGTGGGCTGTGGTGGGCCGTGGCTCGCTGCGGTGGGCCGTGGAGGGCTGGGACGGGCTGGGACGGGCTCTGGTGGTCTGGAACGGGCTGTGGTGGGCTGGGACGGGCTGGGACGTGCTGTGGTGGGCTGGGACGGGCTGGGACGGGCTGTGGTGGGCTGGGACAGGCTGTGGTGTGCTGGGACAGGCTGTGGTGTTCTGGGACGGGCTGTGGTAGGCTGTGGTGGGCTGGGACGGGCTAGGACGGTCTGTGGTGGGCTGGGACAGTCTGTGGTGGGCTGGGACGGGCTGTGGTGGGCGGGGACGGGCTGTGGCGGGCCGGGACGGGCTGTGGCGGGCCGGGACGGGCTGTGGTGGGCCGAGACGGGCTGTGGTGTGCGGAGACGGGCTGTGGTGGTCTGGAACGAGTTGGGACGGTCTGTGGTGGGCTGGGACGGGCTGTGATGGTCTGTGGTGGGCTATGGTGTCATGGGACGGGCTGGGATGGGCTGGGACGGGCTGGGACGGGCTGTGGTGGGCTGTGGTGTGCTGGGACAGGCTGTGGTGTGCTGGGACGGGCTGTGGTGTGCTGGGACGGAATGGGACGGGCTGTGGTGGGCGGGGACGGTCTGTGGTGGGCTGTGGTGGGCTGGGACGGTCTGCGGTGGGCTGGGACGGTCTGCGGTGGGCTGGGATGGGCTGAGACGGGCTGTGGTGGGCTTGGACGGGCTGTGGTGGGCCGGGATGGGCTGTGGTGGGCCGTGGTGGCAGGGACGGGCTGTGGTGGGCTGTGGTGGGCCGTTTTGGGCCTGGATGGGAAGGGGTGGGCTGTGGTGGGCCGTGGTGGGCTGTGGCAGGCCGTGGTGGGCTGGGACGGGCCGTGGTGGGCTGTGGTGGGCCGTGGCTCGCTGCGGTGGGCCGTGGAGGGCTGGGACGGGCTGGGACGGGCTCTGGTGGTCTGGAACGGGCTGTGGTGGGCTGGGACGGGCTGGGACGTGCTGTGGTGGGCTGGGACGGGCTGGGACGGGCTGTGGTGGGCTGGGACAGGCTGTGGTGTGCTGGGACAGGCTGTGGTGTTCTGGGACGGGCTGTGGTAGGCTGTGGTGGGCTGGGACGGGCTAGGACGGTCTGTGGTGGGCTGGGACAGTCTGTGGTGGGCTGGGACAGGCTGTGGTGGGCGGGGACGGGCTGGGACAGGCTGGGACGAGCTGTGGTGGGCTGGGATGGGCTGTGGTTGGCTGGGACGGGCTGCTGTGGGCTGGGACGGGCTGGGACGGCCTGGGACAGGCTGGGATAGGCTGAGATAGGCTGTGGTGGCCTGGGATATTCTGTGGTGGGCTGTGTTGGGCTCTGGTGGTCTGGAACAAGCTGTGGTTGGGCTGGGACGGGCTGTGGTGGGCTGGGACAAGCTGTGGTTTGCGGGGACGGGCTGCGGTGGGCTGGGACGGGCTGTGGTGGGCTGGGACGGGCTGCGGTGGGCTGGGACGGGCTGAGACGGGCTGTGGTGGGCTGGGACGGGCTGTGGTGGGTTGGGACGGGCTGTGGTGGGCGGGGATGAACTGTGGTGGGCGGGGATGGGCTGTGGTGGGCTGGGACGGGCTGTGGTGGGCTGGGACGGGCTGTGGTGGGCTGGGACGGGCTGTGGTGGGCTGGGACATTCTGTGGTGGGCTGGGACGGGCTGGGACGGGCTGTGGTGGGCTGGGACAGGCTGTGTTGGGCGGGGACGGGCTGTGGCTGGCGGTGAAGTGCTGTGGTGGGCTGGGACAGGCTGGGAAGGGCTGTGGTGGGCTAGGACGGTCTGTGGTGAGCTGGGACAGGCTGGGAAGGGCTGTGGTGGGCTGTGGTGGGCTGGAACGGGCTGTAGTGGTCTGGGACGGTCTGTGGTGTGCTGGGACGGGCTGACACGGGCTGGGACGGGCTGTGGTGTGCTGGGACGGGCCGTGGAGGGCTGGGACGGGCTGGGACGGGCTCTGGTGGTCTGGAACGGGCTGTGGTGGGCTGGGACGGGCTGGGACGTGCTGTGGTGGGCTGGGACGGGCTGGGACGGGCTGTGGTGGGCTGGGACAGGCTGTGGTGTGCTGGGACAGGCTGTGGTGTTCTGGGACGGGCTGTGGTAGGCTGTGGTGGGCTGGGACGGGCTAGGACGGTCTGTGGTGGGCTGGGACAGTCTGTGGTGGGCTGGGACAGGCTGTGGTGGGCGGGGACGGGCTGGGACAGGCTGGGACGAGCTGTGGTGGGCTGGGATGGGCTGTGGTTGGCTGGGACGGGCTGCTGTGGGCTGGGACGGGCTGGGACGGCCTGGGACAGGCTGGGATAGGCTGAGATAGGCTGTGGTGGCCTGGGATATTCTGTGGTGGGCTGTGTTGGGCTCTGGTGGTCTGGAACAAGCTGTGGTTGGGCTGGGACGGGCTGTGGTGGGCTGGGACAAGCTGTGGTTTGCGGGGACGGGCTGCGGTGGGCTGGGACGGGCTGTGGTGGGCTGGGACGGGCTGCGGTGGGCTGGGACGGGCTGAGACGGGCTGTGGTGGGCTGGGACGGGCTGTGGTGGGTTGGGACGGGCTGTGGTGGGCGGGGATGAACTGTGGTGGGCGGGGATGGGCTGTGGTGGGCTGGGACGGGCTGTGGTGGGCTGGGACGGGCTGTGGTGGGCTGGGACGGGCTGTGGTGGGCTGGGACATTCTGTGGTGGGCTGGGACGGGCTGGGACGGGCTGTGGTGGGCTGGGACAGGCTGTGTTGGGCGGGGACGGGCTGTGGCTGGCGGTGAAGTGCTGTGGTGGGCTGGGACAGGCTGGGAAGGGCTGTGGTGGGCTAGGACGGTCTGTGGTGAGCTGGGACAGGCTGGGAAGGGCTGTGGTGGGCTGTGGTGGGCTGGAACGGGCTGTAGTGGTCTGGGACGGTCTGTGGTGTGCTGGGACGGGCTGACACGGGCTGGGACGGGCTGTGGTGTGCTGGGACGGGCTGTGGTGGGCTGGGACGGGCTGGAACGGGCTGTGGTGGGTTGTGGTGGACTGGGACGGTCTGTGGTGTGCTGGGACGGTCTGTGGTGTTCTGGGACGGGCTGTGGTGGGCTGGGACGGGCTGTGGTGGGCTGTGGTGGGCTGGGACGGGATGGGACGGGCTGTGGTGGGCTGTGGTGGGCTGGGACGGGCTGCGGTGGGCTGGGACAGGCTGGGATAGGCTTAGACAGGCTGTGGTGGGCTGGGACGGGCTGCGGTGGGCTGGGACAGGCTGGGATAGGCTTAGACAGGCTGTGGTGGGCTGGGACGGGCTGTGGTGGGCGGGGATGAACTGTGGTGGGCGGGGATGGGCTGTGGTGGGCGGAGACGGGCTGTGGTGGGCTGGGACGGTCTGTGGTGGGCTTGGACGGTCTGTGGTGGGCCGGGGTGGGCTGTGGTGGGCCGTGGCAGGCTGTGGTGGGCCGGGCCGTGCTGTGGTGGGCCGGGATGGGCTGTGGTGGGCGGAGACGGGCTGTGGTGGGCGGAGACGGCCTGGGACGGTCTGTGGTGGGCTGGGACTTTCTGTGGTGGGCTGGGACGGGCTGGGACGAGCAGGGATGGGCTGTGGTGGGCTGGGACAGGCTGTGCTGGGCTGGGACGGGCTGGGACGGGCTGTGGTGGGCTGTGGTGGGCTGGGACGGGCTGTGGTGGGCTGGGACAGGCTGGGATAGGCTTAGACAGGCTGTGGTGGGCTGGGACGGGCTCTGGTGGTCTGGACCGGGCTGTGGTGGGCGGGGATGAACTTTGGTCGGCGGGGATGGGCTGTGGTGGGCGGAGACGGGTTGTGGTGGGCTGGGACGGTCTGTGGTGGGCTGGGACGGTCTGTGGTTGGCCGGGACGGGCTGTGGTGGGCCGGGACGGGCTATGGTGGGCCGGGACGGTCTGTCGTGGGCGGAGACGGGCTGTGGTGGGCGGAGACGGCCTGGGACGGTCTGTGGTGGGCTGGGACTTTCTGTGGTGGGCTGGGACGGGCTGGGACGAGCAGGGATGGGCTGTGGTGGGCTGGGATGGGCTGTGGTGGGCTGGGACGGGCTGTGGTGGGCGGGGACGGTCTGTGGTGGGTGGGGACCGGCTGTGGTGGGCTGGGACGGGCTGTGGTGGGCTGGGACTGGCTGTAGGTGGGCTTGAGACGGTCTGTGGTGTGCTGGGACGGGCTCTGGTGGTCTGGAACGAGCTGGGATGGGCTGTGGTGGGCTGGGACGGTCTGTGGTGGGCTGGGACGGGCTGTGATGGGCTGGGACGGGCTATGGTGGACTGGGACGGGCTGTGGTGGGCTGGGACGGGCTGGGACAGGCTGTGGTGGGCTGTGGTGGACTGGGACGGGCTGTGGTGTGCTGGGACGGGCTGTGGTGTGCTAGGACGGGATGGGACGGGCTGTGGTGGGCGGGGACGGTCTGTGGTGGGCTGTGGTGGGCTGGGACGGACTGTGGTGTGCTGGGACGGGCTGTGGTGTTCTGGGACGGGCTGTGGTGGGCTGTGGAGGGCTGGGACAGGCTGTGGTGGGCTGTGGTAAGCAGGGACGGGCTCTGGCGGACTGGGACGGTCTGTGTTGAGCTGTGGTGGGCTGGGACGGGCTGTGGTGGGCTGGGTCAAGCTGTGGTGGGCTCTGGTGGGATGGGACGGGTTAGTGGTGGGCTGTGGTGGGCTGGGACGGGCTGTGGTGGGCCGTAGTGGGCTGTGGTGGGCTGGGACAGGCTGGCACAAGCTGTGGTGGGCTGGTATTGGCTGGCACGGGCTGGGACGGGCCGTGGTGGGCTGGGACGGGCCGTGGTGGGCTGGGACGGGCCGTGTTTGGCTGGGACGAGCCGTGGTGGGCTGGGACGGGGCATGGTGGGCTGGGACGGGCCGTGGTGGGCTGGTACGGGCTGTGGTGGGCTGGGACGGTCTGTGGTTGGCTATGGTTGACTGGGAAGTACTGTGGTGGTCTGGGACGGGCTGGGATGGGCTGGGACGGGCTGGGATGGGCTATGGTGGGCTGGGACGGGCTGTGGTGGGCTGGCACGGGCTGTGGTGGGCTGGGACGTGCCGTGGTCGGCTGGGACGTGCCGTGGTGGGCTGGGACGGGCTGGGACGGGCTGGGACGCGCTGTGGTGGGCTTGGACGCGCTGTGGTGGGCTGGGACGCGCTGTGGTGGGCTGGGATGGGCTGTGGTGGGCTGGGCCGTGCTGTGGTGGGTTGGGACAGGCTCTGGTGCGCTGTGTTGGGTTGTGATGAGCTGAGACAGTCTGTGGTGGGTTGGGACGGGCTGTGGAGAGCTGTGGAGGGCTGTGGTGGGCTTGGACAGGCTGTGGTGGGTTGAGATCTGTCGTGGTGGGCCGTGGTGGGCTGGGATGGGCCGTGTTGGGCTGGGATGGGCCGTGGTGGGCTGGGATGGGCCGTGGTGGGCTGGGATGGGCCGTGGTGGGCCGGGACGAGCCGTGGTGGGCCGGGACGGGCTGGGATGGGCTCTGGTGCGCTGTGTTGGGTTGTGATGAGCTGAGACAGTCTGTGGTGGGTTGGAACGGGCTGTGGAGAGCTGTGGAGGGCTGTGGTGGGCTTGGACAGGCTGTGGTGGGTTGAGATCTGTCGTGGTGGGCCGTGGTGGGCTGGGAAGGGCCGTGGTGGGCTGTGGTGGGCTGTGGTGGGCTGGGATGGGCCGTGGTGGGCCGGGACTGGCCGTGGTGGGCCGGGACGGGCTGGGATGGGCTATGGTGGGCTGGGACGGGCTGTGGTGGGCTGGCACGGGCTGTGGTCGGCTGGGACGTGCCGTGGTGGGCTGGGACAGGCTGGGACGGGCTGGGACGCGCTGTGGTGGGCTGGGACGCGCTGTGGTGGGCTGGGACGGGCTGTGGTGGGCTGGGCCGTGCTGTGGTGGGTTGGGACGGGCTCTGGTGCGCTCTGTTGGGTTGTGATGAGCTGAGACAGTCTGTGGTGGGTTGGGACGGGCTGTGGAGTGCTGTGGAGGGCTGTGGTGGGCTTGGACAGGCTGTGGTGGGTTGAGATCTGTCGTGGTGGGCCGTGGTGGGCTGGGATGGGCCGTGGTGGGCCGGGACGGGCCGTGGTGGGCCGGGACGGGCAGTGGTGGGCCGTGACGGTCCGTGGTTATCTGGGACGGGCCGTGGTTTGGCTGGCACGGGCTGTGATGGGCTGGGACGAGCTGTGACGGGCTGGGACGGGCTGTGGTGGGTTGGAACGGGCTGTGGTGGGCTGGGACGGGCTGTGGCGGGCTGGGACGGGATGCGGTGGGCTGTGGTGGGCCGTGGTGGGCTGGGACAGGCTGTGTTGGGCTATGACGTGCCGTGGTGTGCCGTGGTGAACTGTGGTGGGCTGTGGTAAGCCGTGGTGGGTTGTGGTGGGCCGTGGTGGGCTGTGGTCGGACGTGGTGGGCTGGGACAAGCTGTGGTGGGCCGGTACGGGCTGTGGTGTGCTGGGACAAGCTGTGGTGGGCTGGGACTGGCTGTGGTGGACTGTGGTGGGCTTGGACAGGCTGTGGTGGGCTGGGATGGGCTGTGGTGGGCTATGGTCGTGTGGAACGGGCTGGGACAGGCTGGGACGGGCTGTGGTGGGCGGAGACGTACTGTGGTGGGCTGTGGTGTGCTGTGGTGGGCTGGGACGGGCTGTGGTGGGCTGTGGAGGGCTGGGACAGGCTGGGACAGGCTGTGGTGGGCTGTGGTAAGCTGGGACGGGCTCTGGCGGACTGGGACGGTCTGTGTTGAGCTGTGGTTGGCTGGGACGGGCTGTGGTGGGCTGGGACAAGCTGTGGTGGGCTCTGGTGGGATGGGACGGGTTAGTGGTGGGCTGTGGTGGGCTGGGACGGGCTGTGGTGGGCCGTAGTGGGCTGTGGTGGGCTGGGACAGGCTGGCACGGGCTGTGGTGGGCTGGTATTGGCTGGCACGGGCTAGGACGGGCCGTGGTGGGCTGGGACGGGCCGTGTTTGGCTGGGACGGGCTGTGGTGGGCTGGGACGGGCCGTGGTGGGCTGGGACGGGCCGTGGTGCGCTGGGACGAATTGTGGTGGGCTGGGACGAGTTGTGGTGGGCTGGGACGGGATGTCGTGGTCCGGGTCGGGCTGTGGTGGGCTGGGACGGGCTGTGGTGGGCTGGGACGCGCTGTGGTGCACTGGGACGAGTTGTGGTGGGCTGGGACGGGATGTCGTGATCCGGGTCGGGCTGTGGTGGGCTGGGACGGGCTGTGGTGGGCCGTGGTGGGCTGTGGTGGGCTGGGACGGGCCGTGGTGAACTGTGGTGGGCTGGGACGGGCTGTGGGGGGCTGGGTCGGGCTGTGACGGGCTGTGGTGGGCTGGGACGGGCTGTGGTGGGATGTGGTGAGCTGGGACAGGCTGGGACGGGCTGTGGTGGGCTGGGACAGGCTGGGTCAGACTGTGGTGGGCTGGGACGTGCTCTGGTGGGTTGGAACGTGCCGTGGTGGGCTGGGACGGGCTGTGTTGGGCTGGGACGGGCAGTGGTGGGCTGGGACGGGCAGTGGTGGGCTGGGACGGGCAGTGGTGGGCTGGGACGGGCTGTGGTGGGCTGGGACAGGCTGCGGTGGGTTGGGATGGGCAGTGGTGGGCTGGGACGGGCTGTGGTGTGCTGAGGTGGGCCGCGGTGGGCTGGGACGGATCATGATGGGCCGGGACAGGCGGTGATGGGCCTGGACGGGCCGTGGTGGACCGTAGTGGGCTGGGACGGGCTTTGGTGGGCCGGGACGTGCTGTTGTAGGCTGTGGTGTGCTGGGACTTTCTGTGGTGGGCTGGGACGGGCTGTGGTGGGCTGGGATGGGCCGTGGTGGGCTGGGACGGGCCGTGGTGGGCCGGGACGGACCGTGGTGTGCCGGGCCGGGCCGTGGTGGGCCGGGCCGGTCCGTGGTAATCTGGGACGGGCTGTGGTGGGCTGGGACGGGCTGTGGTGGGCTGGGACGAGCTGTGGTGGGCTGGGACGGGCTGTGGTGGGCTGGGACGGGCTGTGGTGGGCTGGGACGGGATGCGGTGGGCTGGGACGGGATGCGGTGCACCGTGGTGGGCTGTGGTGGGCCGTGGTGGGCTGGGACAGGCTGTGGTGGGCTATGGCGTGCCGTGGTGGGCCGTGGTGAACTGTGGTGGGCTGTGGTAAGTCGTGGTGGGTTGTGGTGGGCCGTGGTGGGCTGTGGTCAAATGTGGTGGGCTGGGACAAGCTGTGGTGGGCTGGGAGGGGCCGTGGTGGGCCAGGACTGGCCTTGGTTGGCCGTGACGGGCCGTGGTGGGCCGGGCCGGGCTGTAGTGGGCCGGGTCACGTTGTGGTGGGCGAGGACAGGCTGTGGTGAGCAGGGAAGGGCTGTGGTGGCCTGGGATGGGCTGGGACGGGCTGTGGTGAGCGGGGACGGGCTGTGGTGGGCGGGGACGGGCTTTGGTGGGCTCTGGTGGGCTGGAAGGGGATCTGGTGGGCTGGGACGGGCTGTGGTAAGCTGTAATGGGCTGTGGTGGGCTTGGACGGGCTGTGGTGGGTTGTGGTGAGCTGAGATGGGCTGGGACGGGCTGTGGTGGGCTGTATTGGGCTATGGTGGGCTGTGGTGGGCTGGGACGGGCTGTGGCGGGCTGTGGTGGGCTGGGACGAGCTGTGGTGGGCTGGGACGGGCTGTGGTGGGCTGGGACGGGCTGTGGTGGGCTGGGACTGGCTGTGGTGGGCTGGGACGGGCTGTGGTGGTCTACGGTAGCCTGTGGTGGGCTGGGAGGGGCTGTGGTGGGCTGGGACGGGCTGTGGTGGGCTGTGGTGGGCTGGGACGGGCTGTGGTGAGCCGGGACGGGCTGTGGTGGGCTGAGACGGGTTCTGGTGGGCCGGGACGGGCTGTGGTGGGACGGGATGGGCTGTGGTGTGCCGGGACGGGTTGTGGTGGACTGGGACGGGCTGTGGTGAGCCGGGACGGGCTGTGGTGGGCTGGGACGGGATGTCGTGATCCGGGTCGGGCTGTGGTGGGCTGGGACGGGCTGTGGTGGGCCGGGACAAGCTGTGGTAGGTTGGGACGGGCTCTGGTGGACTGGGACGGGCTGTGGTGGGCTGGAACGGGCCGTGGTGGGCTGAGATGGGCTGTGGTGGGGTGTGGTGAGCTGAGACGGTCTGGGAGGGGGTGAAACGGGCTGGGTTGGCTCTGGGGGTCTGGGAGGGGCTGGGAAGGCTTGTGGTGGGCTGGGACGAGCTGGGACGGGCTGGGACGGGCTGTGGTGGGCTGGGACGGGCAGTGGTGGGCTGGGACTGGCTGTGGTGGGCTGGGACGGGCTGGGACGGGCTGTGGTGGGCTGGGACGCGCTGTGGTGGGCTATGGTGGGCTGTGGTGGGCTTTCGTAGGCTGGGACAGTCTTTGGCGGGCCGTGGTAGGCTGGGACAGGCTGTGGCGGGCCGTGGTGAGCCGTGGTGGGCTGTGGTGTGTTGTGGTGGGCCGTGGTGGGCTGGGACGGGCCATGGTGGGCTGGGACGGGCTTTGGTGGGTTGTGGTGGGCTTGGACTGGCTGTGGTGGGCTGGGACGGGCTGTGGTGGGCTGGGACAGGCTGGGACGGGCTGTGGTGGGCTGGGACGGGCTTTGGTGGGTTGTGGTGGGCTTGGACAGGCTGTGGTGCGCTGAGATCGGCCATGGTGGGCTGGGACGGGTTGTAGTGCGCTGGCACGGGCCGTGGTGGGCTGGCACGGGCCGTGGTTGGCCGGGACGGGCCGTGCTAGGCCGGGACTGGCAGTGGTTTGCCGGGCCGGGCCGTGGTAATCTGGGACGGGCCGTGGTGGGCTGAGACTGGCTGTGGTGGGCTGGGACAAGCTGTGGTGGGTTGAGACGGGCTGTGGTGGGCTGGGATAGGCTGCGGTGGTCTGGGACGGGCTGCGGTGGGCTGGGACGGGCTGTGGTGGTCTGGGACGAGCTGTGGTGGGCCGTGGTGGGTTTTGGTGGGTTGTGATGGGCCGTGGTGGGCTGTGGTAAGCTGGGACGGGCTGTGGTGGGCTGCGACGGGCTGTGGTGGGTAGGCACGGGCTGTGGTGGGCTGGGACGGGCTGGGACAGGTTGGTACGGGCTGGGACGGGCTGTGGGGGCTTTGGTGGGCTGTGGTGTGCTGGGACGAGTTGTGGTGGGTTCTGGTGGGCTGGGACGGGCCGGACCGGGCTGTGGTGGGCTGGGACGGGCTGTGGTGGGTTGTGGCTGGCTGGGACGGGCTGTGGTGGGCTGGGACAGGCTGTGGTTGGCTATGGTGGGCTGGGAAGGCCTGTGGTGGTCTGGGACGGGCTGGGATGTGCTGGGACGGGCTAGGATGGGCTATGGTGGGCTGGGACGAGCTGTGGTATGCTGGGGCGGGCTGTGGTGGGCTGTGTTGGGCTGGGAAGGCCTGTTGTGGTTTGGGATGGGCTGGGACAGGCTTTGGTTGGCTATGGTGGGCTAGGACTGGCTGTGGTGGGCTGGGACGGGCTGGGACGGGCTGTGGTGGGCTGGGACGCGCTGTGGTGGGCTATGGTGGGCTGTGGTGGGCTTTCGTAGGCTGGGACAGTCTTTGGCGGGCCGTGGTAGGCTGGGACGGGCTGTGGCGGGCCGTGGCGGGCCGTGGTGGGCTGTGGTGTGTCGTGGTGGGCCGTGGTGGGTTGGGACGGGCTGGGACGGGCTGTGGTGGGCTGAGACGGGCCGTGGTGGGCTGGGATGGGCCGTGGTGGGCTGAGACGGGCCGTGGTGGGATGGGACGGGCTGTGGTGGGCTGTGCTTGGCTGGGACGGGCTGTTGTAGGCTGGGACGGGCTGTGGTGGGCTGGGATGGGCTGGGACAGACTGGGACGGGCTGTGGTGGTCAGTGGTTGCCTGGGACATGCTGTGGTGGGCTGGGACATGCTTTGGTGGGCTGGGACGCGCTGTGGTGGGCTGTGGTGGGCTGGGACGGGCTGTGGTGGGCTGGGACGGGCTGGCACGGGCTGGGACGAGCTGGCACGGGCTGGAACGAGCTGGCACGGACTGGGACGGGCTGGAAAGGGCTGTGGTGGGCTGGAACGGGCTGTGGTGGGCTTGGACGGGCTGTGGTTGGCTGGGACGAGCTATGGTGGGCTGGGACGGGCTCTGGTGGTGTGGAAAGGGCTGTGGTGGGCTGGGACGGGCCGTGATGGGCTGGGACGGGCTCTGGTGGTGTGGAAAGGGCCGTGGTGAGGTGGGACGGGCCGTGGTGGGCTGGGACAGGCTGTGGTGGGCTGGGAAGGGCTGTGGTGGGCTGGGACGGGCTGTGATGCTTCAGGGATGGGCTGTGGTCGGCCGGGACGGACTGTGGTGGGCTGGGAAGGGCCGTGGTGGGCTGGGACAGGCTGTGGTGGGCTGGGAAGGGCTGTGGTGGGCTGGGACGGGCTGTGATGCTTCAGGGATGGGCTGTGGTGGGCCGGGACGGGCTGTGGTGGGCTGTGGTGGCCTGGGACGAGTTGTAGTGGGCCGGGACGGACTGTGGTGGGCTGTGGTGGGCTGTGGTGGGTTCTGGTGAGCTTAGACGGGCTGTGGTGGGCTGTGGTTGGCTGGGACGGGCTGTGGTGGGCTGGGACGGGCTGTTGTAGGCTGGGACGGGCTGTGGTGGGCTGGGATGGGCTAGGACAGACTGGGACGGGCTGTGGTGGTCAGTGGTTGTCTGGGACATGCTTTGGTGGGCTGGGACATGCTGTGGTGGGCTGGGACGGGCTGTGGTGGCCTGGCACGGGCTGGCACGGGCTGGGACGTGATGGCACGGGCTGGAACGAGCTGGCACGGGCTGGAACGAGCTGGCATGGACTGGGACGGGCTGGAACGGGCTGTGGTGGGCTTGGGCGGGCTGTGGTGGGCTGGGACGGGCTCTGGTGGTGTGGAAAGGGCTGTGGTGGGCTGGGACGGGCTGTGGTGGGCTGTGGTGTCCTGTGGTGGGCTGGGACGAGTTGTAGTGGGCCGGGACGGGCTGTGGTGGGCTGTGGTGAACTGAGACGGGCTGTGGTTGGCTGTGGTAAGCTGGGATGGGCTGTGGTGGGCCGGGCCGTGCTGGGACGGGCTCTGATGGTCTGGAACGGGCTGTTGTGGGCTGGGACGGGCTGTGGTGGGCTGGGATGGGCCGTGGTGGGCTGGGACGGACTGTGGTGGGCTGGGAAGGGCCGTGGTGGGCTGGGATGGCCTGTGGTGGGCTGGGATGGGCTGTGGTGGTCTGGGACGGGTTGTGGTGGGCTGGGACGGGCTGTGGTGCTTCAGGGATGGGCTATGGTGGGCTGGGACGGGCTGTGGTGGGCTGGGACGGGTTGTGGTGGGCTGGGACGGGCTGTGATGCTTCAGGGATGGGCTGTGGTGGGCCGGGACGGGCTGTGGTGGGCTGTGGTGGGCTGGGACGAGTTGTAGTGGGCCGGGACAAAATGTGGTGGGCTGTGGTGGGCTGTGGTGGGTTCTGGTGAGCTTAGACGGGTTGCCGTGGGCTGTGGTGGGCTGGGACGGTCTGTGGTGGGCTATGACGGTCTGTGGTGGGCTGGGACGGTCTGTGGTGGGCTGGGACGGGCTGTGGTGGGCTGGGACGGGCTGTGGTGGGTTGGGTCGGGCTTGGACGGGCTGTGGTGGGCTGGGACGGGCTGTGGTGAGCTGGGACGGGCCGTGGTGGGCTGGGATGGGCCGTGGTGGGCTGTGGTTGGCTGGGACGGGCTGTGGAGGGCTGGGACGGGCTGTTGTAGGCTGGGACGGGCTGTGGTGGGCTGGGATGGGCTAGGACAAACTGGGACGGGCTGTGGTGGTCAGTGGTTGTCTGGGACATGCTTTGGTGGGCTGGGACATGCTGTGGTGGGCTGGGACGGGCTGTGGTGGGCTGGGACGGGCTGACACGGGCTGGGACGAGCTGGCACGGGCTGGAACGAGCTGGCACGGGCTGGAACGAGCTGGCACGGACTGGGACGGGCTGGAACGGGCTGTGGTGGGCTTGGGCGGGCTGTGGTGGGCTGGGACGAGCTATGGTGGGCTGGGACGGGCTCTGGTGGTGTGGAAAGGGCTGTGGTGGGCTGGGACGGGCTGTGGTGGGCTGTGGTTGGCGGGGACGGGCTCTGGTGGGCTGGGACGGGCTGTGGTGGGCTTTGGTGAGCTGAGACGGGCTGGCACGGGCTGTGGTAAGCTGGGACGGGCTCTGGTGGGCTGGGACGGTCTGTGATGGGCTGTGGTGGGCTGGGACGGGCTGTGGTGAGCTGGGAAGCGCTGGGATGAGCTGGGACGGGCTGTGGTGTGCTGGGACAGGCTATGGTGTGCGGGGATGGGCTGTGCTGGGCGGTGACGGGCTGTGGTGGGCTGGGACGAGCTGTGGTGGGCTGCTACAGGCCGTGGTGGGCTGGGACGGGCTGTGGTCAGTCGTGGTGGGCTGGGACGGGCCGTGGTGGCTCGGGACGGACTCTGGTGGGCTGGGACAAGCTCTGGTGGCCTGTGACGGGCTGTGGTGGGCTTGGACGGGCTGTGGTGGGCTGGGACGGGCTGTGGTGGGCTGGGACGGGCTGTGGTGGGCTGTGGTGGCCTGTGGTGGGCTGGGACTAGTTGTAGTGGGCCGGGACGGGCTGTGGTGGGCTGTGGTGAACTGAGACGGGCTGTGGTGGGCTGTGGTAAGCTGGGATGGGCTGTGGTGGGCCGGGACGTGCTGGGACGGGCTCTGATGGTCTGGAACGGGCTGTTGTGGGCTGGGACTGGCTGTGGTGGGCTGGGACGGGCCGTGGTGGGCTGGGACGGACTGTGGTGGGCTGGGAAGGGCCGTGGTGGCTGGGACGGTCTGTGGTGGTCTGTGGTGGGCTGGGACGGGCTGTGGTGGGCTGGGACGGGCTGTGGTGGGCTGGGACGGGCTGTGGTGGGCTGGGACGGGTTGTGGTGGGCTGGGACGGGCTGTGGTGCTTCAGGGACGGGCTGTGGTGGGCTGGGACGGGCTGTGGTGGGCTGGGACAAGTTGTAGTGGGCCGGGACGGACTGTGGTGGGCTGTGGTGGGCTGTGGTGGGTTCTGGTGAGCTTAGACGGGCTTTGGTGGGCTGTGGTGTTTAGGGACGGGCTGTGGTGGGCTGGGACGGGCCTTGGTGGGCTGGAAATGGCCGTGGTGGGCTGGGACGGGCCGTGGTGGGCTGTGGTGGGTTCTGGTGAGCTTAGACGGGCTTTGGTGGTCTGTGGTGGGCTGGAACGGTCTGTGGTGGGCTGGGACGGTCTGTGGTGGGCTAGGATGGGCTGTGGTGGGCTGGGACGGGCTGTGGTGGGCTGGGACGGGCTGTAGTGGGTTGGGACAAGCTGTGGTGGGTTGCGACGGGCTGGGACGGGCTGTGGTGGGCTGGGACCGGCTGTGGTGAGCTGAGACGGGCCGTGGTGGGCTGGGACGGGCTGTGGTGGGCTGTGCTTGGCTGGGACGGGCTGTGGTGGGCTGGGACGGGCTGTTGTAGGCTGGGACGGGCCGTGGTGGGCTGGGAAAGGCCGTGGTGGGCTGGGACGGGCCGTGGTGGGCTGTGACGGGCCGTGGTGAGCTGGGACGGGCCGTGGTGAGCTGGGACGGGCCGTGGTGGGCTGGGACGGGCTGTGGTGGGCTTGAACAGGCTGTGGTGGGCTGGGATGAGCCGTAGTAGGACGGGACGGGCCGTGGTGGGCCGGGATGGGCCGTGGTGGGCTGGGACAGGCCGTGGTGGGCCGGGACGGGCCGTGGTGGGCTGGGACGGGCTGTGGTGGGCTGTGGTGGACCGTGGTGGGCTGTGATGGGCTGTGGTAAGCTGGGACGGGATTTGGTAAGTTGGGACGGGCTTTCGTGGGCTGGGACGGGCTGTCGTGGGCTGGGACGGCCTGGGACGGGCCGTGGTGAGCTGGGACGGGCCGTGGTGGGCTGGGACGGGCCGTGGTGGGCTGGGATGGGCTGTGGTGGGCTGCGGTGAGTAGGGACGGGCTGTGGTGGGCTGTGACGGGCTGGGATGACCTGGGACGGGCTGTGGTGGGCGGGGACGGGCTGTGGTGGGCTGTGGTGGGCTCTGGTGGTCTGGAACGAGCTGTGGTGGGCTGGGAAGGGCTGGAATGGGCTTTGGTGGGTTGAGACGGGCTGTGGTGGGTTGGGACGGGCTGTGGTGGGCTTGGAAATGCTGTGGTGGTCAGGGACGGGTTCTGGTAGGTCCGGGACGGGCTGTCGTGGTCCAGGACGGGCTGGGAAGTGCTGGGACGGTCTGGGACGAGCTGGGACGGGCTGTGGTGGGCGGGGACGGGCTGTGGTGGGCGGGGACGGGCTGTTGTGGGCTGGTACGGGCTGTGGTGGGCTGGAGCGAGCTTTGGTGGGTTGTGGTGAGCTGGGATGGGCTGACACGGGCTGTGGTGGGCTGTGGTAAGCTGGGACGGGCTGTGGTGGGCTGGGACGGGCTGTGGTGGGCTGGGACGGGCTGGGACGGGCTGTCGTGGGCTGGGACGGGCTGCGGTGGGCTGGGACTGCCTGCGGTGGGCTGGGACGGCCTGTGGTGGGCTGGGATGGGCCGTGATGGTCTGGGACGGGCTCTGGTGGTGTGGAAAGGGCCGTGGTGAGGTGGGACGGGCCGTGGTGGGCTGGGACAGGCTGTGGTGGGCTGGGAAGGGCTGTGGTGGGCTGGGACGGGCTGTGATGCTTCAGGGATGGGCTGTGGTGGGCCGGGACGGGCTGTGGTGGGCTGTGGTGGCCTGGGACGAGTTGTAGTGGGCCGGGACGGACTGTGGTGGGCTGTGGTGGGCTGTGGTGGGTTCTGGTGAGCTTAGACGGGCTGTGGTGGGCTGTGGTTGGCTGGGACGGGCTGTGGTGGGCTGGGACGGGCTGTTGTAGGCTGGGACGGGCTGTGGTGGGCTGGGATGGGCTAGGACAGACTGGGACGGGCTGTGGTGGTCAGTGGTTGTCTGGGACATGCTTTGGTGGGCTGGGACATGCTGTGGTGGGCTGGGACGGGCTGTGGTGGCCTGGCACGGGCTGGCACGGGCTGGGACGTGATGGCACGGGCTGGAACGAGCTGGCACGGGCTGGAACGAGCTGGCACGGACTGGGACGGGCTGGAACGGGCTGTGGTGGGCTTGGGCGGGCTGTGGTGGGCTGGGACGGGCTCTGGTGGTGTGGAAAGGGCTGTGGTGGGCTGGGACGGGCTGTGGT
Source organism: Falco cherrug (assembly GCF_023634085.1). Taxonomy (NCBI): domain Eukaryota; kingdom Metazoa; phylum Chordata; class Aves; order Falconiformes; family Falconidae; genus Falco; species Falco cherrug. The sequence goes on along the minus strand of NW_026599500.1, from coordinate 459,453 downwards.
GGGCTGTGGTGTCCTGTGGTGGGCTGGGACGAGTTGTAGTGGGCCGGGACGGGCTGTGGTGGGCTGTGGTGAACTGAGACGGGCTGTGGTTGGCTGTGGTAAGCTGGGATGGGCTGTGGTGGGCCGGGCCGTGCTGGGACGGGCTCTGATGGTCTGGAACGGGCTGTTGTGGGCTGGGACGGGCTGTGGTGGGCTGGGATGGGCCGTGGTGGGCTGGGACGGACTGTGGTGGGCTGGGAAGGGCCGTGGTGGGCTGGGATGGCCTGTGGTGGGCTGGGATGGGCTGTGGTGGTCTGGGACGGGTTGTGGTGGGCTGGGACGGGCTGTGGTGCTTCAGGGATGGGCTATGGTGGGCTGGGACGGGCTGTGGTGGGCTGGGACGGGTTGTGGTGGGCTGGGACGGGCTGTGATGCTTCAGGGATGGGCTGTGGTGGGCCGGGACGGGCTGTGGTGGGCTGTGGTGGGCTGGGACGAGTTGTAGTGGGCCGGGACAAAATGTGGTGGGCTGTGGTGGGCTGTGGTGGGTTCTGGTGAGCTTAGACGGGTTGCCGTGGGCTGTGGTGGGCTGGGACGGTCTGTGGTGGGCTATGACGGTCTGTGGTGGGCTGGGACGGTCTGTGGTGGGCTGGGACGGGCTGTGGTGGGCTGGGACGGGCTGTGGTGGGTTGGGTCGGGCTTGGACGGGCTGTGGTGGGCTGGGACGGGCTGTGGTGAGCTGGGACGGGCCGTGGTGGGCTGGGATGGGCCGTGGTGGGCTGTGGTTGGCTGGGACGGGCTGTGGAGGGCTGGGACGGGCTGTTGTAGGCTGGGACGGGCTGTGGTGGGCTGGGATGGGCTAGGACAAACTGGGACGGGCTGTGGTGGTCAGTGGTTGTCTGGGACATGCTTTGGTGGGCTGGGACATGCTGTGGTGGGCTGGGACGGGCTGTGGTGGGCTGGGACGGGCTGACACGGGCTGGGACGAGCTGGCACGGGCTGGAACGAGCTGGCACGGGCTGGAACGAGCTGGCACGGACTGGGACGGGCTGGAACGGGCTGTGGTGGGCTTGGGCGGGCTGTGGTGGGCTGGGACGAGCTATGGTGGGCTGGGACGGGCTCTGGTGGTGTGGAAAGGGCTGTGGTGGGCTGGGACGGGCTGTGGTGGGCTGTGGTTGGCGGGGACGGGCTCTGGTGGGCTGGGACGGGCTGTGGTGGGCTTTGGTGAGCTGAGACGGGCTGGCACGGGCTGTGGTAAGCTGGGACGGGCTCTGGTGGGCTGGGACGGTCTGTGATGGGCTGTGGTGGGCTGGGACGGGCTGTGGTGAGCTGGGAAGCGCTGGGATGAGCTGGGACGGGCTGTGGTGTGCTGGGACAGGCTATGGTGTGCGGGGATGGGCTGTGCTGGGCGGTGACGGGCTGTGGTGGGCTGGGACGAGCTGTGGTGGGCTGCTACAGGCCGTGGTGGGCTGGGACGGGCTGTGGTCAGTCGTGGTGGGCTGGGACGGGCCGTGGTGGCTCGGGACGGACTCTGGTGGGCTGGGACAAGCTCTGGTGGCCTGTGACGGGCTGTGGTGGGCTTGGACGGGCTGTGGTGGGCTGGGACGGGCTGTGGTGGGCTGGGACGGGCTGTGGTGGGCTGTGGTGGCCTGTGGTGGGCTGGGACTAGTTGTAGTGGGCCGGGACGGGCTGTGGTGGGCTGTGGTGAACTGAGACGGGCTGTGGTGGGCTGTGGTAAGCTGGGATGGGCTGTGGTGGGCCGGGACGTGCTGGGACGGGCTCTGATGGTCTGGAACGGGCTGTTGTGGGCTGGGACTGGCTGTGGTGGGCTGGGACGGGCCGTGGTGGGCTGGGACGGACTGTGGTGGGCTGGGAAGGGCCGTGGTGGCTGGGACGGTCTGTGGTGGTCTGTGGTGGGCTGGGACGGGCTGTGGTGGGCTGGGACGGGCTGTGGTGGGCTGGGACGGGCTGTGGTGGGCTGGGACGGGTTGTGGTGGGCTGGGACGGGCTGTGGTGCTTCAGGGACGGGCTGTGGTGGGCTGGGACGGGCTGTGGTGGGCTGGGACAAGTTGTAGTGGGCCGGGACGGACTGTGGTGGGCTGTGGTGGGCTGTGGTGGGTTCTGGTGAGCTTAGACGGGCTTTGGTGGGCTGTGGTGTTTAGGGACGGGCTGTGGTGGGCTGGGACGGGCCTTGGTGGGCTGGAAATGGCCGTGGTGGGCTGGGACGGGCCGTGGTGGGCTGTGGTGGGTTCTGGTGAGCTTAGACGGGCTTTGGTGGTCTGTGGTGGGCTGGAACGGTCTGTGGTGGGCTGGGACGGTCTGTGGTGGGCTAGGATGGGCTGTGGTGGGCTGGGACGGGCTGTGGTGGGCTGGGACGGGCTGTAGTGGGTTGGGACAAGCTGTGGTGGGTTGCGACGGGCTGGGACGGGCTGTGGTGGGCTGGGACCGGCTGTGGTGAGCTGAGACGGGCCGTGGTGGGCTGGGACGGGCTGTGGTGGGCTGTGCTTGGCTGGGACGGGCTGTGGTGGGCTGGGACGGGCTGTTGTAGGCTGGGACGGGCCGTGGTGGGCTGGGAAAGGCCGTGGTGGGCTGGGACGGGCCGTGGTGGGCTGTGACGGGCCGTGGTGAGCTGGGACGGGCCGTGGTGAGCTGGGACGGGCCGTGGTGGGCTGGGACGGGCTGTGGTGGGCTTGAACAGGCTGTGGTGGGCTGGGATGAGCCGTAGTAGGACGGGACGGGCCGTGGTGGGCCGGGACGGGCCGTGGTGGGCTGGGACAGGCCGTGGTGGGCCGGGACGGGCCGTGGTGGGCTGGGACGGGCTGTGGTGGGCTGTGGTGGACCGTGGTGGGCTGTGATGGGCTGTGGTAAGCTGGGACGGGATTTGGTAAGTTGGGACGGGCTTTCGTGGGCTGGGACGGGCTGTCGTGGGCTGGGACGGCCTGGGACGGGCCGTGGTGAGCTGGGACGGGCCGTGGTGGGCTGGGACGGGCCGTGGTGGGCTGGGATGGGCTGTGGTGGGCTGCGGTGAGTAGGGACGGGCTGTGGTGGGCTGTGACGGGCTGGGATGACCTGGGACGGGCTGTGGTGGGCGGGGACGGGCTGTGGTGGGCTGTGGTGGGCTCTGGTGGTCTGGAACGGGCTGTGGTGGGCTGGGAAGGGCTGGAATGGGCTTTGGTGGGTTGAGACGGGCTGTGGTGGGTTGGGACGGGCTGTGGTGGGCTTGGAAATGCTGTGGTGGTCAGGGACGGGTTCTGGTAGGTCCGGGACGGGCTGTCGTGGTCCAGGACGGGCTGGGAAGTGCTGGGACGGTCTGGGACGAGCTGGGACGGGCTGTGGTGGGCTGGGACGGGCTGTGGTGGGCGGGGACGGGCTGTGGTGGGCGGGGACGGGCTGTTGTGGGCTGGTACGGGCTGTGGTGGGCTGGAGCGAGCTTTGGTGGGTTGTGGTGAGCTGGGATGGGCTGACACGGGCTGTGGTGGGCTGTGGTAAGCTGGGACGGGCTGTGGTGGGCTGGGACGGGCTGTGGTGGGCTGGGACGGGCTGGGACGGGCTGTCGTGGGCTGGGACGGGCTGCGGTGGGCTGGGACTGCCTGCGGTGGGCTGGGACGGCCTGTGGTGGGCTGGGATGGGCTGGGACGGGCTGTGGTGGGCTGGGATGGGCTGTGGTTGGCTGGGACAGGCTCAGCTGGGCTGAGGTGGGCCTTGGTGGGCTGGAACGGGCTGTGGTGGGCTGAGACGGGCCGTGGTGGGCTGGGACGGGCTGTGGTGGGCTGTGCTTGGCTGGGACGGGCTGTGGTGGGCTGGGACGGGCTGTTGTAGGCTGGGACGGGCCATGGTGGGCTGGGAAAGGCCGTGGTGGGCTGGGACGGGCTGTGGTGGGCTGTTGTGGGTTCTGGTGAGATTAGACGGGCTTTGGTGGGCTGTGGTGGGCTGGGACAGGCTGTGGTGGGCTGGAACGGGCTGTGGTGGGCTAGCACGGGCTGTGGTGGGTTGGGACGGGCTGGGACGGGCTGTGGTGGGCTGGGACGGGCTGTGGTGGGCTGGGACGGGCTGTGGTGGGCTGAGACGGGCCGTGGTGGGCTGGGACAGGCTGTGGTGGGCTGTGCTTGGCTGGGACGGGCTGTGGTGGGCTGGGACAGGCTGTGGTGGGCTGGGACGGGCTGTTGTAGGCTGGGACGGGCTGTGGTGGGCTGGGACGGGCTGTGGTGGGCTGGGACGGGCTAGCACGGGCTGGGACGGGCTGGCACGGGCTGGAACGAGCTGGCACGGACTGGGACGGGCTGGCACGGGCTGTGGTGGGCTGGAACGGGCTGTGGTGGGCTTGGACGGGCTGTGGTGGGCTGGGACGAGCTATGGTGGGCTGGGACGGGCTCTGGTGGTGTCGAAAGGGCTGTGGTGGGCTGGGACGGGCTGTGGTGGGCTGTGGTTGGCTGGGACGGGCTGTGGTGGGCTGTGGTGAGCTGAGACGGGCTGGCACGGGCTGTGGTAAGCTGGGACGGGCTCTGGTGGGCTGGGACGGTCTGTGATGGGCTGTGGTGGGCTGGGACGGGCTGTGGTGGGCTGGGACAGGCTGTGGTGGGCTGGGACGGGCTGTTGTAGGCTGGGACGGGCTGTGGTGGGCTGGGACGGGCTAGCACGGGCTGGGACGGGCTGGCACGGGCTGGAACGAGCTGGCACGGACTGGGACGGGCTGGCACGGGCTGTGGTGGGCTGGAACGGGCTGTGGTGGGCTTGGACGGGCTGTGGTTGGCTGGGACGAGCTATGGTGGGCTGGGACGGGCTCTGGTGGTGTCGAAAGGGCTGTGGTGGGCTGGGACGGGCTGTGGTGGGCTGTGGTTGGCTGGGACGGGCTGTGGTGGGCTGTGGTGAGCTGAGACGGGCTGGCACGGGCTGTGGTAAGCTGGGACGGGCTCTGGTGGGCTGGGATGGTCTGTGATGGGCTGTGGTGGGCTGGGACGGGCTGTGGTGAGCTGGGTAGGGCTGGGACGAGCTGGGACTGGCTGTGGTTGGCGGGGACCGGCTATGGTGGGTGGGGATGGTCTGTGCTGGGCGGTGACGGGCTGTGGTGGGCTGGTACGGTCTGTGGTGCGCTAAGACGGGCTCTGGTGGTCTGGAACAGGCTGTGCTGGGCTGGGACGGGCTGGGACGGGCTGTGGTGGGCTGTGCTTGGCTGGGACGGGCTGTGGTGGGCTGGGACGGGCTGTTGTAGGCTGGGACGGGCTGTGGTGGGCTGGGATGGGCTGGAACAGACTGGGAGGGGCTGTGGTGGTCAGTGGTTCCCTGGGACATGCTGTGGTGGGCTGGGACATGCTGTGGTGGGCTGGGACGGGCTGTGGTGGGCTGTGGTGGGCTGGGACGGGCTGTGGTGGGCTAGGACGGTCTGTGGTTCGCTAAGACGGGCTCTGGTGGTCTGGAACAGGCTGTGGTGGGCTGGGACGGGCTGGGACGGGCTGTGGTGGGCTGGGACGGGCTGTGGTGGGCTGTGGTGGCCTGTGGTGGACTTGGACGAGTTGTAGTGGGCCGGGACGGGCTGTGGTGGGCTGTGGTGAACTGAGACGGGCTGTGGTGGGCTGTGGTAAGCTGGGACGGGCTGTGGTGGGCCGGGACGTGCTGGGACGGGCTGTGGTGGTCTGGAATGGGCTGTTGTGGGATGGGACGGGCTGTGGTGGTCTGGGACGGGCTGTGGTGGGCTGGGACGGACTGTGGTGGGCTGGGAAGGGCCGTGGTGGGCTGGGACGGTCTGTGGTGGTCTGTGGTGGGCTGGGATGGGCTGTGGTGGGCTGGGACGGGTTGTGGTGGGTTGGGACGGGCTGTGGTGCTTCAGGGACGGGCTGTGGTGGGCTGTGGTGGGCTGGGACGAGTTGTAGTGGGCCGGGACGGACAGTGGTGGGCTGTGGTGGGCTGTGGTGGGTTCTGGTGAGCTTAGACAGGCTTTGGTGGGCTGTGGTGTGCTGGGACGGTCTGTGGTGGGCTGGGACGGGCCGTGGTGGGCTGGGAAAGGCCGTGGTGGGCTGGGACGGGCCGTGGTGGGCTGTGGTGGGTTCTGGTGAGCTTAGACAGGCTTTGGTGGGCTGTGGTGGGCTGGGACAGGCTGTGGTGGGTTGGGACGGGCTGGGACAGGCTGTGGTGGGCTGCGACGGGCTGTGGTGGGCTGGGACGGGCTGTGACGGGCTGTGGTGCTCTGGGACGAGCTGGGAAAAGCTATGGTTGGCTGCGACGGGCTGTGGTGGGCTGGGACGAGCTGTGACGGGTTGTGGTGTGCTGGATTTGACTGGGACGGGCTGTGGTGTGCTGGGACGGGCCGTGGTGGGCTGGTAAGGGTTGTGGTAGGCTGTGGTGGGCTGGGACGGGCTGTGGTGGGTCGGGACGGGCCGTGGTTAGCCGTGGTGGGCTGAAACAGGCTGGGACGGAATGTGGTGGGCTGTGGTGACCTGTGGTGGGCTGTGGTGACCTGTGGTGGGCTGGGATGGGTTGCGGTGGGCTGGGACGGGCTGCGGTGGGCTGGGACGGGCTGGCATGGGCTGCGGTGGGCTCGTATTGGCTGGCACGGACTGGCACGGGCTGCGGTGGGCTGTGGTGTGCTGTTGTGGGCTGGGACAGGCCGTGGTGGGCTGGGACGGACTGTGATGAACTGAGACGGGCTGTGGTGGGCCGTGTTGGGCCGGGACAGGCCCTGGTGGGCTGTGTAGTGCTGGGACGGGCTGTGGTGGGCTGTGGAGTGCTGGGACGGTCTGTGGTGGGCTGTGGAGTGCTGGGACGGGCTGTGGTTGCCTGGGACGGGCTGGGACGGGCTGTGTTGGGCTGGGCCGGGCTGTGTTGGGCTGGGACGGGCCATGGTGGGCTGGGACGGGCCGTGGTGGGCTGGGACGGGCCGTGGTGGGCTGGGACGGGCTGTGGTGGGTTGGGACAGGCTGGGACGGGCTGTGGTGTGCTGGGACGGGCCGTGGTGGGCTGGGACGGCTTCGAACGGGCTGTGGTGGGCTTCGAACGGGCTGTGGTGGGCTTCGAACGGGCTGTGGTGGGCTGGGACAGGCTGTGGTGGGCTGGGACGGGCTGTGGTGGGCTGGAACGGGCTGTGGTGGGCTGGGACGGGCTGTGGTGGGCTGTGGTGGCCTGTGGTGGGCTGGGACTAGTTGTAGTGGGCCGGGACGGGCTGTGGTGGGCTGTGGTGAACTGAGACGGGCTGTGGTGGGCTGTGGTAAGCTGGGATGGGCTGTGGTGGGCCGGGACGTGCTGGGACGGGCTCTGATGGTCTGGAACGGGCTGTTGTGGGCTGGGACTGGCTGTGGTGGGCTGGGATGGGCCGTGGTGGGCTGGGACGGGCTCTGGTGGGCTGGGAAGGGCCGTGGTGGCTGGGACGGTCTGTGGTGGTCTGTGGTGGGCTGGGACGGGCTGTGGTGGGCTGGGACGGGCTGTGGTGGGCTGGGACGGGCTGTGGTGGGCTGGGACGGGTTGTGGTGGGCTGGGACGGGCTGTGGTGCTTCAGGGACGGGCTGTGGTGGGCCGGGACGGGCTGTGGTGGGCTGGGACAAGTTGTAGTGGGCCGGGACGGACTGTGGTGGGCTGTGGTGGGCTGTGGTGGGTTCTGGTGAGCTTAGACGGGCTTTGGTGGGCTGTGGTGTTTAGGGACGGGCTGTGGTGGGCTGGGACGGGCCTTGGTGGGCTGGAAATGGCCGTGGTGGGCCGTGGTGGGCTGGGACGGGCCGTGGTGGGCTGTGGTGGGTTCTGGTGAGCTTAGACGGGCTTTGGTGGTCTGTGGTGGGCTGGAACGGTCTGTGGTGGGCTGGGACGGTCTGTGGTGGGCTAGGATGGGCTGTGGTGGGCTGGGACGGGCTGTGGTGGGCTGGGACGGGCTGTAGTGGGTTGCGACGGGCTGGGACGGGCTGTGGTGGGCTGGGACAAGCTGTGGTGGGCTGAGACGGGCTGTGGTGGGCTGGGACAGGCTGTGGTGGGTTGCGACGGGCTGGGACGGGCTGTGGTGGGCTGGGACCGGCTGTGGTGAGCTGAGACGGGCCGTGGTGGGCTGGGACGGGCTGTGGTGGGCTGTGCTTGGCTGGGACGGGCTGTGGTGGGCTGGGACGGGCTGTTGTAGGCTGGGACGGGCCGTGGTGGGCTGGGAAAGGCCGTGGTGGGCTGGGACGGGCCGTGGTGGGCTGTGACGGGCCGTGGTGAGCTGGGACGGGCCGTGGTGAGCTGGGACGGGCCGTGGTGGGCTGGGACGGGCTGTGGTGGGCTTGGACAGGCTGTGGTGGGCTGGGATGAGCCGTAGTAGGACGGGACGGGCCGTGGTGGGCCGGGACGGGCCGTGGTGGGCTGGGACAGGCCGTGGTGGGCCGGGACGGGCCGTGGTGGGCTGGGACGGGCTGTGGTGGGCTGTGGTGGACCGTGGTGGGCTGTGATGGGCTGTGGTAAGCTGGGACGGGATTTGGTAAGTTGGGACGGGCTTTCGTGGGCTGGGACGGGCTGTCGTGGGCTGGGACGGCCTGGGACGGGCCGTGGTGAGCTGGGACGGGCCGTGGTGGGCTGGGACGGGCCGTGGTGGGCTGGGATGGGCTGTGGTGGGCTGCGGTGAGTAGGGACGGGCTGTGGTGGGCTGTGACGGGCTGGGATGACCTGGGACGGGCTGTGGTGGGCGGGGACGGGCTGTGGTGGGCTGTGGTGGGCTCTGGTGGTCTGGAACGGGCTGTGGTGGGCTGGGAAGGGCTGGAATGGGCTTTGGTGGGTTGAGACGGGCTGTGGTGGGTTGGGACGGGCTGTGGTGGGCTTGGAAATGCTGTGGTGGTCAGGGACGGGTTCTGGTAGGTCCGGGACGGGCTGTCGTGGTCCAGGACGGGCTGGGAAGTGCTGGGACGGTCTGGGACGAGCTGGGACGGGCTGTGGTGGGCTGGGACGGGCTGTGGTGGGCGGGGACGGGCTGTGGTGGGCGGGGACGGGCTGTTGTGGGCTGGTACGGGCTGTGGTGGGCTGGAGCGAGCTTTGGTGGGTTGTGGTGAGCTGGGATGGGCTGACACGGGCTGTGGTGGGCTGTGGTAAGCTGGGACGGGCTGTGGTGGGCTGGGACGGGCTGTGGTGGGCTGGGATGGGCTGGGACGGGCTGTCGTGGGCTGGGACGGGCTGCGGTGGGCTGGGACTGCCTGCGGTGGGCTGGGACGGCCTGTGGTGGGCTGGGATGGGCTGGGACGGGCTGTGGTGGGCTGGGATGGGCTGTGGTTGGCTGGGACAGGCTCAGCTGGGCTGAGGTGGGCCTTGGTGGGCTGGAACGGGCTGTGGTGGGCTGAGACGGGCCGTGGTGGGCTGGGACGGGCTGTGGTGGGCTGTGCTTGGCTGGGACGGGCTGTGGTGGGCTGGGACGGGCTGTTGTAGGCTGGGACGGGCCATGGTGGGCTGGGAAAGGCCGTGGTGGGCTGGGACGGGCTGTGGTGGGCTGTTGTGGGTTCTGGTGAGATTAGACGGGCTTTGGTGGGCTGTGGTGGGCTGGGACAGGCTGTGGTGGGCTGGAACGGGCTGTGGTGGGCTAGCACGGGCTGTGGTGGGTTGGGACGGGCTGGGACGGGCTGTGGTGGGCTGGGACGGGCTGTGGTTGGCTGGGACGGGCTGTGGTGGGCTGAGACGGGCCGTGGTGGGCTGGGACAGGCTGTGGTGGGCTGTGCTTGGCTGGGACGGGCTGTGGTGGGCTGGGACAGGCTGTGGTGGGCTGGGACGGGCTGTTGTAGGCTGGGACGGGCTGTGGTGGGCTGGGACGGGCTGTGGTGGGCTGGGACGGGTTAGCACGGGCTGGGACGGGCTGGCACGGGCTGGAACGAGCTGGCACGGACTGGGACGGGCTGGCACGGGCTGTGGTGGGCTGGAACGGGCTGTGGTGGGCTTGGACGGGCTGTGGTGGGCTGGGACGAGCTATGGTGGGCTGGGACGGGCTCTGGTGGTGTCGAAAGGGCTGTGGTGGGCTGGGACGGGCTGTGGTGGGCTGTGGTTGGCTGGGACGGGCTGTGGTGGGCTGTGGTGAGCTGAGACGGGCTGGAACGGGCTGTGGTAAGCTGGGACGGGCTCTGGTGGGCTGGGACGGTCTGTGATGGGCTGTGGTGGGCTGGGACGGGCTGTGGTGGGCTGGGACAGGCTGTGGTGGGCTGGGACGGGCTGTTGTAGGCTGGGACGGGCTGTGGTGGGCTGGGACGGGCTGTGGTGGGCTGGGACGGGCTAGCACGGGCTGGGACGGGCTGGCACGGGCTGGAACGAGCTGGCACGGACTGGGACGGGCTGGCACGGGCTGTGGTGGGCTGGAACGGGCTGTGGTGGGCTTGGACGGGCTGTGGTGGGCTGGGACGAGCTATGGTGGGCTGGGACGGGCTCTGGTGGTGTCGAAAGGGCTGTGGTGGGCTGGGACGGGCTGTGGTGGGCTGTGGTTGGCTGGGACGGGCTGTGGTGGGCTGTGGTGAGCTGAGACGGGCTGGCACGGGCTGTGGTAAGCTGGGACGGGCTCTGGTGGGCTGGGATGGTCTGTGATGGGCTGTGGTGGGCTGGGACGGGCTGTGGTGAGCTGGGTAGGGCTGGGACGAGCTGGGACTGGCTGTGGTTGGCGGGGACCGGCTATGGTGGGTGGGGATGGTCTGTGCTGGGCGGTGACGGGCTGTGGTGGGCTGGTACGGTCTGTGGTGCGCTAAGACGGGCTCTGGTGGTCTGGAACAGGCTGTGCTGGGCTGGGACGGGCTGGGACGGGCTGTGGTGGGCTGTGCTTGGCTGGGACGGGCTGTGGTGGGCTGGGACGGGCTGTTGTAGGCTGGGACGGGCTGTGGTGGGCTGGGATGGGCTGGAACAGACTGGGAGGGGCTGTGGTGGTCAGTGGTTCCCTGGGACATGCTGTGGTGGGCTGGGACATGCTGTGGTGGGCTGGGACGGGCTGTGGTGGGCTGTGGTGGGCTGGGACGGGCTGTGGTGGGCTAGGACGGTCTGTGGTTCGCTAAGACGGGCTCTGGTGGTCTGGAACAGGCTGTGGTGGGCTGGGACGGGCTGGGACGGGCTGTGGTGGGCTGGGACGGGCTGTGGTGGGCTGTGGTGGCCTGTGGTGGACTTGGACGAGTTGTAGTGGGCCGGGACGGGCTGTGGTGGGCTGTGGTGAACTGAGACGGGCTGTGGTGGGCTGTGGTAAGCTGGGACGGGCTGTGGTGGGCCGGGACGTGCTGGGACGGGCTGTGGTGGTCTGGAATGGGCTGTTGTGGGATGGGACGGGCTGTGGTGGTCTGGGACGGGCTGTGGTGGGCTGGGACGGACTGTGGTGGGCTGGGAAGGGCCGTGGTGGGCTGGGACGGTCTGTGGTGGTCTGTGGTGGGCTGGGATGGGCTGTGGTGGGCTGGGACGGGTTGTGGTGGGTTGGGACGGGCTGTGGTGCTTCAGGGACGGGCTGTGGTGGGCTGTGGTGGGCTGGGACGAGTTGTAGTGGGCCGGGACGGACAGTGGTGGGCTGTGGTGGGCTGTGGTGGGTTCTGGTGAGCTTAGACAGGCTTTGGTGGGCTGTGGTGTGCTGGGACGGTCTGTGGTGGGCTGGGACGGGCCGTGGTGGGCTGGGAAAGGCCGTGGTGGGCTGGGACGGGCCGTGGTGGGCTGTGGTGGGTTCTGGTGAGCTTAGACAGGCTTTGGTGGGCTGTGGTGGGCTGGGACAGGCTGTGGTGGGTTGGGACGGGCTGGGACAGGCTGTGGTGGGCTGCGACGGGCTGTGGTGGGCTGGGACGGGCTGTGACGGGCTGTGGTGCTCTGGGACGAGCTGGGAAAAGCTATGGTGGGCTGCGACGGGCTGTGGTGGGCTGGGACGAGCTGTGACGGGTTGTGGTGTGCTGGATTTGACTGGGACGGGCTGTGGTGTGCTGGGACGGGCCGTGGTGGGCTGGTAAGGGTTGTGGTAGGCTGTGGTGGGCTGGGACGGGCTGTGGTGGGCCGGGACGGGCCGTGGTTAGCCGTGGTGGGCTGAAACAGGCTGGGACGGAATGTGGTGGGCTGTGGTGACCTGTGGTGGGCTGTGGTGACCTGTGGTGGGCTGGGATGGGTTGCGGTGGGCTGTGGTGTGCTGTTGTGGGCTGGGACGGGCTGGCATGGGCTGCGGTGGGCTCGTATTGGCTGGCACGGACTGGCACGGGCTGCGGTGGGCTGTGGTGTGCTGTTGTGGGCTGGGACAGGCCGTGGTGGGCTGGGACGGACTGTGATGAACTGAGACGGGCTGTGGTGGGCCGTGTTGGGCCGGGACAGGCCCTGGTGGGCTGTGTAGTGCTGGGACGGGCTGTGGTGGGCTGTGGAGTGCTGGGACGGTCTGTGGTGGGCTGTGGAGTGCTGGGACGGGCTGTGGTTGCCTGGGACGGGCTGGGCCGGGCTGTGTTGGGCTGGGACGGGCCATGGTGGGCTGGGACGGGCCGTGGTGGGCTGGGACGGGCCGTGGTGGGCTGGGACGGGCTGTGGTGGGTTGGGACAGGCTGGGACGGGCTGTGGTGTGCTGGGACGGGCCGTGGTGGGCTGGGACGGCTTCGAACGGGCTGTGGTGGGCTTCGAACGGGCTGTGGTGGGCTTCGAACGGGCTGTGGTGGGCTGGGACAGGCTGTGGTGGGCTGGGACGGGCTGTGGTGGGCTGGAACGGGCTGTGGTGGTCCGGGACGGGCTCTGGTGAGTTGTGGTGGGCTGGGACGGGCTGTGGTGAGCTGGGACGGGCTGGGACGGGCTGTGGTGGGCTGGGACTTGCTGTGGTGTGCTGTGGTTTGTCCATCAAACAGCTTCTCTGTTTTCCTGTCTCTCAGGCCAACAGTTTTACCGTCTCCTCGGTCTCTGCCCCCTCTTGGCTTCGTCGTTTCATTATTGGAAAGAAAGGACAGTACCTGGCCAAAATAACTCAGCAGATGCCAAAGGTATGGGTGAGCTGGTTAGCTTAGCACCCCCGGCGTAGAAAAAGGTTTAGTCCAGATCACTCGTCACGAAAGAGAGAGGTGTATTCTAGCGTGGGTAAAACCAGGGGGAAATGATACAGATCTTTGCTGTTCAAGGGAACCCTCTCTTTTACTGCTGCAAACACTGCTCCTCCTATGTTATTGTCATGGGTTGAGCCCTTCCAAGGAAGCTTTATGTGGTGCTGTTTTGAGAACTGATGTAGTAGGATACCTGGAAATGGCGAGTGCAGCAAGGCTTCTCCCTGGGGAGTTAGACGGTATCTAGATAAAGGCTAGATGAGTAAACTTCTCCAAAGCCCTTGCAGAAACCGGGACGGCACCAGAGCCTTGGGCTCTAGGCACTGCCATATGGCCGAAATTGTTAAGTTTCTGACTTGTAAAATTGTGGGGATTTGGTCTGGGCTTTTTGGGAAGGAGCACATCTCTCAGTGGCAGGGATCGATGGTGTAGGCCTGATCAAAAGCATTGGCCTGGCTTGGATCTTGGCAAATTCTGAAGAGATTCATTGTCCTTCACCTCAAGGTTCACATCAAATTCACTGGAGGAGAGGATAACATCACTTTGGAAGGACCTACAGAAGATGTGCATGTGGCTCAGGAACAGATTGAAGCCATGCTCAAGGAACTGGTGAGCTGCAGTTACTAGTTCCAGTAAGAAACTGGGGGAAGAAGGGGCAACAGAGCAGAGGTGATGAGGTGTTTGTCACATCCATAGGATGTCTTGGCATGCTTAATCGAACTTGCAGGAGACAAATTGTGTGGCAGGTGGATGACACCCCTTGGTCATCCATAGCATCCTTGAAAAGTCAGCATTAATTTTTTTGGTGCGGAGAAGGAAGGATTCTCTTGGTTATAGCTGGAGAGGCATAGAAGTGAGTCTTTTCAATGTTTCATGAGCACAATGCTCTCTTCTCAAAGCAGAGGAATGCTTGTGCTCTGCTTAAGAGCAGAAGTGCTTGTAGCTGACCGCTGGTGAGTCAGTGCCAATACTGGCAGTAGGCAGTTACTTAGGGCACGAGACAGAAGCGGTGGCCTGTCCTACCTGGCCCTATATAATATAATATATAATAGTGGACATACATACATATATAGATATAGATATAAAAATATAATTCTTTTTAGATCCACGGGATGGATTACGCAATAATCAAGGCTGACCGCCAATTCCACCGACACCTCATTGGCAAGAACGCAGCTAAACGGTAAGTGGAGTGCCTTTCTAGTCCTTCCCATGCTCACACTCTTCGTGTTTAGTAGATGGTATCAGGGGCTCTGTAGCTCACCCAGTGTGCTGTCTCCATCACGTTTCCTCTGCTTTCCTGGAGTGGTGGTGGTACAAGGAGAGAAATGGGCCGTGAGGCCTTGCGATGGCTTTAACGGGTGAAAGTACCTTGGGAGCCTGAACAGTAGTGGAATTACTTCTCTGTGCGAATGACATTTTAGCAGCCAGTTGTGGGTGGTGGAAATGTGCTTGGTGAGCTTCTCCCTGTAGAGGAATGAAGGCGGTGGGTTGATTAGCATTGATAACACGCAGCTGTGGCCTTGCCTCAGAGGCAGTGGGTTGATTGACGTGGATGACGTGCAGGTGTAGCTGGTTCCCGCTAAGGGGTTAAATAGCCCTGTGGCTTGTGGGAGAGGGTGTCAGCTGGAGGAGGAGCAGTGTGGTCTGGCCTCTGGAGGAAGGCGCTACAGCACCGGCAGTAGAATATGGTCAACGGTAAAGCCTTGTTGCGGTCTGCTAGTTTGATAGCACTGCAACGTGACCCCAGCCAAGAGTTTGGGGTAGAAAGGAACGATTATCCTCTGCTCTAAATGTGATACTGTTTGGGGAAGAAACACGCCTGGCTCTGACAAGGGAACAATGGGCTCTGTAGATGCCACGGTATTTACTTGGACAGGCTCTCGTGTGGCACAGGTCTGCTCTCACTGAACTCCAGGGGGAAGAGGCAATTTCCCCTGTCTCAACCCTACCCCGCTGAGCCCTTCCCAGAGGCGGCTTTACTTCTTCATCAGCCTCTGAGCAGTGATAATCCAGGTGCCTTGCTTCCAGGTCTTTGCCTAGCAGACGGCGTCACCACAGTCCTTGCCTCGAAGTTAACAGGATGAAGGATCTGTACAAGGTGTCTGTGCGCATTCCCCCGGACAACGAGAAGAGCAACCCGATCAGAATGGAAGGAGACCCACAGGGGGTCCCACAGGCCAAGAAAGAGCTGCTGGAACTCGCTTCCCGTATGGTGAGTGGGTAGGACGTGATGTTTGGGAGACTGCAGGGTTTGCGCTCTCGTGTTCCCTTGTAACCTTCTGGTGCGAGTGTGTGCCCCTTGCCCACGGAGCACTTGGATCTCATGACAAGTGCAAGTTCCTCTTCACAAATGTCTTCCCCTGTTCCCTCGGGTAGCCCTTCTCTGTCAACGCAGAGTGAATTTTGTCTGGAGAAAAGAGGGACAGTGCTGGCAAGTAAACCGTCGGGCAGCAAACCGCTAAGTCAAAGTAGATGGCTCTCCGGCTGAACACTCAGTGTGCCCTCTGTTCCCATCAGGAAAATGAACACGCTGCGGACCTAATCGTCGAGCAGAAATTCCACCGGACCATCACTGGGCAGAAGGCTGAGCGGGTCTGGGAAATCCAGGAGCAATTCCCAGAGGTAAGGCTTTGTAGGAGAGGAGGAATCCAGAGGGGTTCTTTCCTACATGGGTAGTAGGCCTGTCGTCACAGAAGTCGTAACTTTAGTGGCTCTGTAGCGCAAGTGTCTGAGAAGATAGTTCTTTTAGCCAGAGGCCGCTAACACGGTTCCCCGTTTCTGAATGGGAAAAGGGCATGTGTAGGATCCCCCCAACCTTTGCATGTGTCTGACACAAGGGTTCTTGCTTTTGCTTGAGCTAACTAGAAATGACCGCTCCTGCAGGTTATCATCGGCTTCCCAGACCCTGCACACAAGAGTGACATCGTCCAACTCCGAGGTCCCAAAAACGAGGTGGAGAAGTGCACCGAGTACATGCAAAAGATGGTGGCAGACCTGGTAAGGAGGTCTTCTGCCTGCACTTCCCTCCTCCGTGCCTGGATAACCCTGGGGCAAAGCAGAGCTCTACTGGCTTGGGTAGAGCTAAAACACCTCAAGAGGAGGGAGCTGTCAGCGCTGTTTTGGCTGAATGGAGGCAGGGGGATAGTACCTGTTATGGGAAGGCTATAGGGGAACGTCCTTGCCTTTGTTTAGTCTTACAAAAGTCCCTCGTATAGAGAACTTCCTTGGGTCTAAGCCTGTTCTCAAAAGCTCGTTTATCAGAGCTCCTGAAGTCGGGCCTCCCTTGCCACGACAGTGTAATCTTCAGTTCTCCCTTCCTTTCTCCCTTAGGTTGAAAACAGCTTTTCTATTTCTGTCCCCATCTGCAAACAGTTCCACAAGAACATCATAGCGAAAGGAGGTGCCAACATCAAGAAGGTGAGATACTGTTCCTAACACAGGTGGGCCGGGCCGGGCCGGGCCATGGCGGGCCGTGGTGGGCCGCGGTGGGCCGGGCCGGGCCGCGGTGGGCCGGGCCGCGGTGGGCCGGGCCGCGGTGGGCCGGGCCGGGCCGCGGTGGGCCGGGCCGGGCTGCGACGGGCCGGGCCGGGCTGCGATGGGCCGGGACAGGCTGGGCTGGGCTGTGGTGGGCCGGGACGGGCTGGGACGAGTTGTGGTGGGTGTGGTGGGCTGGGACGGGCTGGGATGGACTATGTTTGGCTGGGACGGTCTGTGGTGGGCCGCGGTGGGCTGGGACGGGCCGCGG
This sequence comes from Falco cherrug, assembly GCF_023634085.1. NCBI lineage: Eukaryota > Metazoa > Chordata > Aves > Falconiformes > Falconidae > Falco > Falco cherrug. The sequence continues at coordinate 442,791 of NW_026599500.1, read as the reverse complement.
TGGGCTGGGACGGGCTGCGACGGGCCGGGACAGGCTCGGCTGGGCTGTGGTGGGCCGGGACTGGCTGGGACGAGTTGTGGTGGGTGTGGTGGGCTGGGACGGGCTGGGATGGACTATGTTTGGCTGGGACGGTCTGTGGTGGGCCGTGGTGGGCTGGGACGGGCTGCGGTCAGCGGTGGTGGGCCGTGGTGGGCCGTGTTGGGCTAGGACGGGCTGTGGTGGGTTGGGACGAGCTGTGGTGGGCCGGGATGGGCCGTGGTGGGCTGTGGTCCGCCGTGTTTGGCTGGGACGAGCTGTGGTGGGCTGGGACGGGCTGGGACGGGGCCGTGGTGGGCTGGGACGGGGCCGTGGTGGGCTGGGACGGGGCCGTGGTGGGCTGGGACGGGGCTGTGGTGGGCTGGGACGGGTTGGGATGGGCTGGGACGGGCTGGGATGGGTTGCGGTGGGCTCGGATGGGTTGCGGTGGGCTCGTATTGGCTGGCACGGGCTGGGACGGGATGCATTGGGTTGGGATGGGCTGCGGTGGGCTGGGACGGGCTGTGACCAGCTGTGGTGGGCTGTGGTGGGCTGGGACGAGCGGGGACGGGCTGGGACGGGCCGTGGTGGGCTGGGACGGGCCGTGGTGGGCTGGGACGGGCCGTGGTGGGCTGGGACGAACTTGTTGGTCTGTGGTGGGCTGGGACGGGCCGTGGTGGGCTGGGACGGGCCGTGGTGGGCTGGGACGGGCCGTGGTGGGCTGGGACGGGCGGTGGTGGGCTGGGACGAACTTGTTGGTCTGTGGCGGGCTGGGACGGGCCGTGGCGGGCTGGGACGGGCCGTGGCGGGCTGGGACGGGCCGTGGCGGGCTGGGACAGGCCGTGGCGGGCTGGGACGGTCTGTGGTGGGCTGGGAAGGGCTGTGGTGGGCTTGGACCTGCTGTGGTGGTCAGGGATGGGTTCTGGTAGGTCCGGGACGGGCTGTCGTGGTCCAGGACGAGCTGTGGTGGGCTGGGAAGTGCTGGGATGGTCTGGGACGAGCTGGGATGGGCTGTGGTGGGTTGTGGTGAGCTGGGACGGGCTGACACAGGCAGTGGTGGTCTGACACAGGCTGTGGTGGGCCGGGACGGGCCGTGGTGGGCCGGGACGGGCCGTGGTGGGCTGGGACGAACTGTGGTGGTCTGTGGTGGGCCGGGACGGGCCGTGGTGGGCCGGGACGGGCCGTGGTGGGCTGAGACGAACTTGTTGGTCTGTGGTGGGCTGGGACGGGCTGCGGTGGGCTGGGACGGGCTGCGGTGGGCTGGGACGGGCTGCGGTGGGCTGGGACGGGCTGCGGTGAACTGGGACGGGCTGGGACGCACTGTGGTGGGCTGGGACAGGCTGTGGTGGGCGGGGAGGGGTTTTGTTGGGCGGGGACAGGCTGTGGTGGGCGGGGACAGGTTTTGGTGGTCGGGGACGGGCTGTGGTAGGCTGAGACAGGCTCGTACGTGCTGCGGTGAGCGGAGACGGGCTGCGGTGGGCTGGGACGGGCTGTGGTGAACTGGGACGGGCTGGGACGGGCCGTGGTGGGCCGGGACGGGCCCTGGTGGGCCAGGACGGGCCGTGGTGGGCTGGGACGGGTTGTGGCGGGCTGGGACGAACTGTGGTGGGCCGTGGTGGGCTGGGACGGGCCGTGGTGGGCTGGGACGGGCTCTGGTGGTATGGACCGGGCTGTGGTGGGCTGGGAAGGGCTGGAATGGGCTGTGGTGGGTTGGGATGGGCTGTGGTGGGCTGGGACGGGCTGTGGTGGGCTTGGACCTGCTGTTGTGGTCGGGGACGGGTTGTGGTAGGTCCGGGACGGGCTGTCGTGGTCCGGGACGGGCTGTGGTGGGCTGGGAAGGCCTGGGACGGGCTGGGACGAGCTGGGACGGGCTGTGGTGGGCGGGGACGGGATCTGGTGGGCTGGGACAGGCTGTGGTGGGCTGGGACGGGCTCTGGTGGTCTCAAACCGGCTGTGTTAGGTTGGGAAGGGCTGGAATGGGCTTTGGTGGGTTGGGACGGTCTGTGGTGGGCTGGGACGGTCTGTGGTGGGCTGGGACGGGCTGTGACGGGCTGTGGTCGGCTGGTATGAGCTGGGACAAGCTGTGGTGGGCCAGGACAGGCTCTGGTGGGCTGGGACGGGCTGTGGTGAGCTGGGACGGGCTGTGGTGGGCTGTGACGGGCTGTGGTGGTCTGGGATGGGCTGGGACAGGCTGTGGTGGCCGTGGCAAGCCATGGTGGGCTGTGGTGGGCTGGGACAGGCTGCGGTGGGCTGGAAAGGGCCGTGGTGGGCGGTGACGGGTTGTGGTGTTCTGTGACGGGCTGGGACTTTCTGTGGTGAGCTGCGACGGTCTGTGGTTTTCTGGAACGGGCCGTGGTGGGCTGGGACGGGCCGTGGTGGGCCGGGACGGGCCGTGCTGGGCTGGGACGGGTTGTGGCGAGCTGGGACGGGTTGTGGCGGGCTGGGACGAACTGTGGTGGTCTGTGGTGGGCTGGGACGGGCCGTGGTGGGCTGGGACGGGCCGTGATGGGCTGGGACAGGCTGTGGTGGGCCGGGACGAGCCGTGGTGGGCCGGGACGGGCCGTGGTGGGCCGGGACGGGCCGTGGTGGGCTGGGACGGGTTGTGGTGGGCTGGGACGAACTGTGGTGGTCTGTGGTGGGCTGGGAAGTGCTGGGACGGTCTGGGACGAGCTGGGATGGGCTGTGGTGGGCGGGGACGGTCTGTGGTGGGCGGGGACAGGCTGTGGCGGGCTGGAGCGGGCTGTGGTGGGTTGTGGTGAGCTGGGACGGGCTGACACGGGCTGTGGTGGGCTGTGGTAAGCTGGGACGGGTTGTGGTGGGCTGGGATGGGCTGGGACTTTCTGTGGTGAGCTGCGACGGTCTGTGGTGGTCCGGGACGGGCCGTGGTGGGCCGGGACGGGCCGTGGTGGGCTGGGACGGGCTGTGGTGGGCTGTGGTAGACCGTGGTGGGCTGTGGTAAGCTGGGACGGGATGTGGTAAGCTGGGACAGGCTTTCGTGGGCCGGGACGGGCCGTGGTGGGCTGGGACGGACCGTGGTGGGCTGGGACAAACTGTGGTGGGCTGGGATGAGCTGGGACAGGCGGGGACGGGTTGTGGTGGGCTGGGACGGGCTGTGGTGTGCTGGGACGGGCTGTAGTGGGCTGTGGTGTGCTGTGGAGGGCTGGGACGGGCTGTGATGTGCCGTGGTGGGCTGGGACGGGCTACGGTGGGCTGGGATGGGCTAGGACGGGCCGTGGTGGGCTGGGGCGGGCTGTGGTGGGCTGGGACGGGCTGGGACTGGCTGTGGTGGGCTGTGGTGGGCTGCGACAAGCTGGGACAGGCCGTGGTGGGTTGTTATGGGCCGTGGCGGGCTGTGGTAAGCTGGGACGGGATGTGGTAAGCTGGGACGTTCTGGGAAGGTCTGGGACGGGCTGTGGTGGGCTGGGACGGGCTGTGGTGGGCTTGGACCTGCTGTGGTGGTCAGGGACGGGTTCTGGTAGGTCCGGGATGGGCTGTCGTGGTCCAGGACGGGCTGTGGTGGGCTGGGAAGTGCTGGGACGGTCTGGGACGAGCTGGGACGGGCTGTGGTGGGCGGGGACGGGCTGTGGTGGGCTGGTACGGGCTGTGGCGGGCTGGAGCGGCCTGTGGTGGGCTGGGACGGGCTGTGGTGGGCTGGGACAAACTGTGGTGGGCTGTGGTGGGCTGGGATGAGCTGGGACAGGCTGAGACGGGCTGGGACGGTCTGCGGTGGGCTGGGATGGTCTGCGGTGGGCTGGGACAGGCTGCGGTGGGCTGGGACGGGCTGCGATGGGCTGGGACGGGCTGTGGTGGGCTGGGACGGGCTGTGGTGGGCGGTGATGGGCTGTTGTAGCCTGGGAAGGCCTGGAACGGGCTGGGACGACCTGGGACGGGCTGTGGTGGGCGGGGACGGGCTGTGGTGGGCTGGGACTGGCTCTGGTGGTCTGGAACGGGCTGTGGTGGGCTGGGAAGGGCTGGAATGGGCTGTGGTGGGCGGGGACGGGCTGTGGTGGGCGGGGACAGGCTGTGGTGGGCTGGGACAGGCTGTGGTGGGCTGTGGTGGGCTGGGACGGGCTGTGGTGGGCTGGGACGGGCTCTGGTAGGCTGGGACGGGCTGTGGTGGGCTGGGACGCACTGTGGTGGGCTGGGACAGGCTGTGGTGGGCGGGGAGGGGTTTTGTTGGGCGGGGACAGGCTGTGGTGGGCGGGGACAGGTTTTGGTGGTCGGGGACGGGCTGTGGTAGGCTGAGACAGGCTCGTACGTGCTGCGGTGAGCGGAGACGGGCTGCGGTGGGCTGGGACGGGCTGTGGTGAACTGGGACGGGCTGGGACGGGCCGTGGTGGGCCGGGACGGGCCGTGGTGGGCCGGGACGGGCCGTGGTGGGCTGGGACGGGTTGTGGCGGGCTGGGACGAACTGTGGTGGGCTGTGGTGGGCTGGGACAGGCCGTGGTGGGCTGGGACGGGCTCTGGTGGTATGGACCGGGCTGTGGTGGGCTGGGAAGGGCTGGAATGGGCTGTGGTGGGTTGGGACGGGCTGTGGTGGGCTGGGACGGGCTGTGGTGGGCTTGGACCTGCTGTTGTGGTCGGGGACGGGTTGTGGTAGGTCCGGGACGGGCTGTCGTGGTCCGGGACGGGCTGTGGTGGGCTGGGAAGGCCTGGGACGGGCTGGGACGAGCTGGGACGGGCTGTGGTGGGCGGGGACGGGATCTGGTGGGCTGGGACAGGCTGTGGTGGGCTGGGACGGGCTCTGGTGGTCTCAAACCGGCTGTGGTGGGTTGGGAAGGGCTGGAATGGGCTTTGGTGGGTTGGGACGGTCTGTGGTGGGCTGGGACGGTCTGTGGTGGGCTGGGACGGGCTGTGACGGGCTGTGGTCGGCTGGTATGAGCTGGGACAAGCTGTGGTGGGCCAGGACAGGCTCTGGTGGGCTGGGACGGGCTGTGGTGAGCTGGGACGGGCTGTGGTGGCCTGTGGTGGGCTGTGACGGGCTGTGGTGGTCTGGGATGGGCTGGGACAGGCTGTGGTGGGCCGTGGTAAGCCATGGTGGGCTGTGGTGGGCTGGGACAGGCTGCGGTGGGCTGGAAAGGGCCGTGGTGGGCGGTGACGGGTTGTGGTGTTCTGTGACGGGCTGGGACTTTCTGTGGTGAGCTGCGACGGTCTGTGGTTGTCTGGAACGGGCCGTGCTGGGCTGGGACGGGTTGTGGCGAGCTGGGACGGGTTGTGGCGGGCTGGGACGAACTGTGGTGGTCTGTGGTGGGCTGGGACGGGCCGTGGTGGGCTGGGACGGGCCGTGATGGGCCGGGACGGGCCGTGGTGGGCCGGGACGGGCCGTGGTGGGCCGGGACGGGCCGTGGTGGGCTGGGACGGGTTGTGGCGGGCTGGGACGAACTGTGGTGGTCTGTGGTGGGCTGGGAAGTGCTGGGACGGTCTGGGACGAGCTGGGACGGGCTGTGGTGGGCGGGGACGGGCTGTGGTGGGCGGGGACAGGCTGTGGCGGGCTGGAGCGGGCTGTGGTGGGTTGTGGTGAGCTGGGACGGGCTGACACGGGCTGTGGTGGGCTGTGGTAAGCTGGGACGGGTTGTGGTGGGCTGGGATGGGCTGGGACTTTCTGTGGTGAGCTGCGACGGTCTGTGGTGGTCCGGGACGGGCCGTGGTGGGCCGGGACGGGCCGTGGTGGGCCGGGACGGGCCGTGGTGGGCCGGGACGGGCCGTGGTGGGCTGGGACGGGCTGTGGTGGGCTGTGGTAGACCGTGGTGGGCTGTGATGGGCTGTGGTAAGCTGGGACGGGATGTGGTAAGCTGGGACAGGCTTTCGTGGGCCGGGACGGGCTGTGGTGGGCCGGGACGGACCGTGGTGGGCTGGGACAAACTGTGGTGGGCTGGGATGAGCTGGGACAGGCGGGGACGGGTTGTGGTGGGCTGTGGTGGGCTGGGACGGGCTGTGGTGTGCTGGGACGGGCTGTAGTGGGCTGTGGTGTGCTGTGGAGGGCTGGGACGGGCTGTGATGTGCCGTGGTGGGCTGGGACGGGCTACGGTGGGCTGGGATGGGCTAGGACGGGCCGTGGTGGGCTGGGGCGGGCTGTGGTGGGCTGGGACGGGCTGGGACTGGCTGTGGTGGGCTGTGGTGGGCTGCGACAAGCTGGGACAGGCCGTGGTGGGTTGTTATGGGCCGTGGCGGGCTGTGGTAAGCTGGGACGGGATGTGGTAAGCTGGGACGTTCTGGGAAGGTCTGGGACGGGCTGTGGTGGGCTGGGACGGGCTGTGGTGGGCTTGGACCTGCTGTGGTGGTCAGGGACGGGTTCTGGTAGGTCCGGGATGGGCTGTCGTGGTCCAGGACAGGCTGTGGTGGGCTGGGAAGTGCTGGGACGGTCTGGGACGAGCTGGGACGGGCTGTGGTGGGCGGGGACGGGCTGTGGTGGGCTGGTACGGCCTGTGGCGGGCTGGAGCGGCCTGTGGTGGGCTGGGACGGGCTGTGGTGGGCTGGGACAAACTGTGGTGGGCTGTGGTGGGCTGGGATGAGCTGGGACAGGCTGAGACGGGCTGGGACGGTCTGCGGTGGGCTGGGATGGTCTGCGGTGGGCTGGGACAGGCTGCGGTGGGCTGGGACGGGCTGCGATGGGCTGGGACGGGCTGTGGTGGGCTGGGACGGGCTGTGGTGGGCGGTGATGGGCTGTGGTAGCCTGGGAAGGCCTGGAACGGGCTGGGACGACCTGGGACGGGCTGTGGTGGGCGGGGACGGGCTGTGGTGGGCTGGGACTGGCTCTGGTGGTCTGGAACGGGCTGTGGTGGGCTGGGAAGGGCTGGAATGGGCTGTGGTGGGCGGGGACGGGCTGTGGTGGGCGGGGACAGGCTGTGGTGGGCTGGTACGGGCTGTGGCGGGCTGGAGCGGGCTGTGGTGGGTTGTGTTGAGCTGGGACGGGCTGACACGGGCTGTGGTGTGCTGTGGTAAGCTGGGACAGGTTGTCGTGGGCTGGGACGGGCTGGTACTTTTTGTGGTGAGCTGCGACGGTCTGTGGTGGGCTGGAACGGGCTGTGGTGGGCTGGGACAGGCTGTGGTGGGCTGGGACGGGCCGTGGTAAGCCGGGACGGGCCGTGGTTGGCTGGGACAGGCCGTGGTGGGCCGGGACGGGCCGTGGTGGGCCGGGACGGGCCGTGGTGGGCTGGGACGGGCCGTGGCGGTCTGGGACGGGTTGTGGTGGGCTGGGACGAACTGTGGTGGTCTGTGGTGGGCTGGGACGGGCTCGGACGAGCTGTGACGGGCTGGGACGGGCTGTGGTGGGCTGCGGTAGGCTGTGGTGTGCTGTAGTGGTCTGTGGTGGGCTGGGACGGGCTGTCGTGGGATGGGACGGGCTGTCGTGGGCTGGGATGGGCTGTCGTGGGCTGTGGGGGCCTGGGACATGTTGTGGTGGGCTGGGAAGGGCTGGGAGGAGCTGTGACGGGCTGGGGCAAGCTGTGATGGGCTGTGGTGTGCTGTAGTGGCCTGTGGTGGGCTGGGACGGGCTGTGGTGGGCTGGGACAAACTGTGGTGGGCTGGGATGAGCTGGGACAGGCGGGGACGGGCTGTGATGTGCCGTGGTGGGCTGGGACAGGCCGCGGTGGGCTTGGATGGGCTAGGACGGGCCGTGGTGGGCTGGGGCGGGCTGTGGTGGGCTGGGACGGGCTGGGACTGGCTGTGGTGGGCTGTGGTGGGCTGCGACAAGCTGGGACTGGCCGTGGTGGGATGGGACGGGCTGTGGTGGGCTGGTACGGGCTGTGGCGGGCTGGAGCGGGCTGTGGTGGGTTGTGGTGAGCTGGGACGGGCTGACACGGGCTGTGGTGGGCTGTGGTAAGCTGGGACGGGTTGTGGTGGGCTGGGATGGGCTGGGACTTTCTGTGGTGAGCTGCGACGGTCTGTGGTGGTCCGGGACGGGCCGTGGTGGGCCGGGACGGGCCGTGGTGGGCTGGGACGGGCTGTGGTGGGCTGTGGTAGACCGTGGTGGGCTGTGATGGGCTGTGGTAAGCTGGGACGGGATGTGGTAAGCTGGGACAGGCTTTCGTGGGCCGGGCCGGGCCGTGGTGGGCCGGGCCGGGCCGTGGCGGGCTGGGACGGACCGTGGCGGGCTGGGACGGGTTGTGGCGGGCTGGGACGAACTGTGGTGGTCTGTGGTGGGCTGGGACGGGCTGTGGTGGGCTGCGGTAGGCTGTGGTGTGCTGTAGTGGTCTGTGGTGGGCTGGGACGGGCTGTCGTGGGCTGTGGGGGCCTGGGACATGCTGTGGTGGGCTAGGAAGGGCTGGGACGAGCTGTGACGGGCTGGGGCGAGCTGTGATTGGCTGTGGTCTGTTGTAGTGGCCTGTGGTGGGCTGGGACGGGCTGTGGTGGGCTGGGACGGGCTGTGGTGGGCTGGGACAAACTGTGGTGGGCTGGGACAAACTGTGGTGGGCTGTGGTGGGCTGGGATGAGCTGGGACAGGCTGAGACGGGCTGGGACGGTCTGCGGTGGGCTGGGATGGTCTGCGGTGGGCTGGGACAGGCTGCGGTGGGCTGGGACGGGCTGCGATGGGCTGGGACGGGCTGCGGTGGGCTGGGACGGGCTGTGGTGGGCTTGGACCTGCTGTGGTGGTCAGGGACGGGTTCTGGTAGGTCCGGGACGGGCTGTCGTGGTCCAGGACGGGCTGTGGTTGGCTGGGAAGTGCTGGGACGGTCTGGGACGAGCTGGGATGGGCTGGGACTGGCTGTGGTGGGCTGGGACGGGCTGTGGTGGGCTGGGACGGGCTGGGACGGGCTGTGGTGGGCTGGGAAGGGCTGGTATGGGCTTTGGTGGGTTGAGACGGGCCGTGGTGGGTTGGGACGGTCTGCGGTGGGCTTGGACCTGCTGTGGTGGTCAGGGACGGGTTCTGGTAGGTCCGGGACGGGCTGTCGTGGTCCAGGACGGGCTGTGGTTGGCTGGGAATTGCTGGGACGGTCTGGGACGAGCTGGGACGGTCTGGGACGAGCTGACACGGGCAGTGGTGGTCTGACACAGGCTGTGTTGGGCTGGGACGGGCTGTGGTGGGCTGGTACGGGCTGTGGCGGGCTGGAGCGAGCTTTGGTGGGTTGTGGTGAGCTGGGACGGGCGTACACGGGCTGTGGTGGGCTGTGTTGGGCTGGGACGGGCTGTGTTGGGCTGGGACGGGCTGGGACGCCTTGGAAGGGCTGTGGTGGGTGGTGACGGGTTGTGGTGTTCTGTGACAAGCTGGGACTTTCTGTGGTGAGCTGTGACGGTCTGTGGTGGGCTGGAACGGGCTGTGGTGGGCTGGGACGGGCTGTGGTGGGCTGGGACAGGCTGTGGTGGGCTGGGACGGGCTGGGACGTGCTGAGATGGGCCATGGTGAGCTGGGACGGGCAGTGGTGGGCTGGGACGGGCTCTGGTGGGCTGGGGTAGGCTGTGGTGGGCTGGGACGAGCCGTAGTAGGCCGGGACGGGCCGGTGTAGGCCGGGACGGGCCGTGGTGGGCCGGGACGGGCCATGGTGGGTTGTTATGGGCCATGGTGGGCTGTGACAGGCTGTGGTGGGCTGTGGTGGACCGTGGTGGGCTGTGATGGGCTGTGGTAAGCTGGGATGGGATGTGATGGGCTGGGACGGGCTGTCGTGGGCTGGGACGGGCTGGGACGGGCCGTGGTGAGCTGGGACGGGCCGTGGTGGGCTGGGACAGCCCGCGGTGGGCTGTGACAGGCTGAGGTTGACCGGGACGGGCCGTGGTGGGCTGGGACGAACTGTGGTGGGCTGGGATGAACTGTGGTGGTCAGTGGTGTGCCGGGACGGGCCGTGGTGGGCCGGGACGGGCCGTGGTGGGCCGGGATGGGTTGTGGCGGGCTGGGACGAACTGTGGTGGTTTGTGGCGGGCCGGGACGGGCCGTGGCGGGCCGTGACGGGCCGTGGCAAGCTGTGACGGGCCGTGGCAAGCTGTGACGGGCCGTGGCGGGCTGGGACGCGCTGCGCTGGGCTGGGACGGGCTGCGCTGCCCTTGGACGGGCTGCGGTGGGCGGGGACGGGCTGTGGTGGGCGGGGACGGGCTGTGGTAGGCTGAGACAGGCTGGTACGTGCTGTGGTGAGCGGAGACGGGCTGCGGTGGGCTGGGACGGGCTGTGGTGGGCTGGGACGGGCTGGGACAGACTGTGGTGGGCTGGGACAGGCTGTGGTGGGCGGGGAGGGTTTTTGTTGGGCGGGGACGGGCTGTGGTGGGCGGGGACGGGCTGTGGTGGGCGGGGACGGGCTGTGGTGGGCAGGGACAGGCTGTGGTGGGCGGGGACGGGCTGTTGTAAGCTGTGACGGACCGTGATGAGCTGAGACGGCCTGTGGTGGGCCGTGTTGGGCCGGGACAGGCCCTGGTGGGCTGTGGAGCGCTGGGACAGGCTGTGGTAGGCTGGGACGGACTTGGACGCACTGTGGTGTGATGGGACGGGCTGGGACGGCCTGTGTTGGGCTGCGACGGGCTGTGGTGGGCTGTGGTGGAGTGGGAAGGGCTGTGGTGGGCCATGGTGGGCCGTGGTGGGCTGGGACGGGCCGTGGAGGGCTAAGACGGGCCGTGGTGGGCTGGGACAGGCTCTGGTGGGCCGTAGTGGGGTGTGGTGGGCCGTGTTGGGCCGGGATGAGCTGTGGTGAGCCGGGACGGGCTGTGGTGGCCTGGGACGGGCTGGGACGGGTTGCGGTGGTCTGGGACGGGTTGCGGTGGTCTGGGACAAGCTGCGCTGGGCTGGGACAGGCTGCGCTGGGCTGGGACGGGCTGCGCTGGGCGGGGACGGGCTGCGCTGGGCGGGGACGGGCTGTGGTAGGCTGAGACAGGCTGGTACGTGCTGTGGTGAGTGGAGACGGGCCGCGGTGGGCTGGGACGGGCCGCGGTGGGCCGTGGTGGGCTTCGAACGGGCCGTGGTGGGCTTCGAACGGGCCGTGGTGGGCCGGGACGGGGCCGTGGTGGGCCGGGACGGGGCTGTGGTGGGCCGGGACGGGGTTGTGGTGGGCTGGGACGGGCTGGGACGGGATGCATTGGGCTGGGACGGGCTGCGGTGGGCTGGGTCGGGCTGTGACCAGCTGTGGTGGCCTGTGGTGGGCTGGGACGAGCGGGGACGGGCTGGGACGGGCCGTGGTGAACTGGGACGAACTTGATGGTCTGTGGCGGGCTGGAACGGGCCGTGGCGGGCTGGGACGGGCCGTGGCGGGCTGGGACGGGCCGTGGCGGGCTGGGAAGGGCTGTGGTGGGCTTGGAACTGCTGTGGTGGTCAGGGATGGGTTCTGGTAGGTCCGGGACGGGCTGTCGTGGTCCAGGACGAGCTGTGGTGGGCTGGGAAGTGCTGGGATGGTCTGGGACGAGCTGGGATGGGCTGTGGTGGGTTGTGGTGAGCTGGGACGGGCCGACACAGGCTGTGGTGGGACGGGCCGTGGTGGGCCGGGACGGGCCGTGGTGGGCCGGGACGGGTTGTGGCGGGCTGGGACGAACTGTGGTGGTCTGTGGTGGGCCGGGACGGGCCGTGGTGGGCCGGGACGGGCCGTGGCAAGCTGTGACGGGCTGTGGCAAGCTGTGACGGGCCGTGGCGGGCTGGGACACGCTGCGCTGGGCTGGGACACACTGCGCTGGGCTGGGACGCGCTGCGCTGGGCTGGGACGCGCTGCGCTGGGCTGGGACGCGCTGCGCTGGGCTGGGACGCGCTGCGCTGGGCTGGGACGGGCTGCGCTGCCCTTGGACGGGCTGCGGTGGGCGGGGACGGGCTGTGGTGGGCGGGGACGGGCTGTGGTAGGCTGAGACAGGCTGGTATGTGCTGTGGTGAGCGGAGACGGGCTGCGGTGGGCTGGGACGGGCTGTGGTGAACTGGGACGGGCTGGGACGGACTGTGGTGGGCTGGGACAGGCTGTGGTGGGCGGGGAGCGTTTTTGTTGGGCGGGGACGGGCTGTGGTGGGCAGGGACGGGCTGTGGTGGGCGGGGACGGGCTGTTGTAAGCTGTGACGGACTGTGATGAGCTGAGACGGCCTGTGGTGGGCCGTGTTGGGCCGGGACAGGCCCTGGTGGGCTGTGGAGCGCTGGGACAGGCTGTGGTGGGCTGGGACAGACTTGGACGCACTGTGGTGTGATGGGACGGGCTGGGACGGCCTGTGTTGGGCTGCGATGGGCTGTGGTGGGCTGTGGTGGAGTGGGAAGGGCTGTGGTGGGCCATGGTGGGCCGTGGTGGGCTGGGACGGGCCGTGGAGGGCTAAGACGGGCCGTGGTGGGCTGGGACAGGCTGTGGTGGGCCTTAGTGGGCTGTGGTGGGCCGTGTTGGGCCGGGACGAGCTGTGGTGAGCCGGGACGGGCTGTGGTGGCCTGGGACGGGCTGGGACGGGTTGCGCTGGGCTGGGACGGGCTGCGCTGGGCGGGGACGGGCTGCGCTGGGCGGGGACGGGCTGCGCTGGGCGGGGACGGGCTGTGGTAGGCTGATACAGGCTGGTACGTGCTGTGGTGAGCGGAGACGGGCTGACATGGGCTGGGACGGGCCGTGGTTGGCTGGGACGGACTGGTACTTGATGTGGTGGGCTGGGACGGGCTGTGGTGGTCTGGGACAAGCTGGGACTGGCTGTGGTGGGCTGTGACCAGCTGTGGTGGGCTGTGACGGGCTGTCGTGGGCTGGGATGGGCTAGGATGGGCTGTGGTGGGCTGGGACGGGCTGTGGTGGGCTGTGACCAGCTGTGGTGGGCTGTGACCAGCTGTGGTGGGCTGGGACGAGCTGGGACGGGCTGGGACGAGCTGGGACGGGCTGGGACGGGCAGGGACGGGCTGGGACGGGCGGGGACGGGCTGGGACGGGCGGGGACGGGCTGTGGTGGGCGGGGACGGGCTCTGGTGGGCGGGGACGGGCTTTGGTGGGCTGGAATGGGCTGTGGTGGGCTGGGACAGGCTGGCACGTGCTGAGACGGGTTGGGACGGGCTGGGACGGTCTGTAGTGGGCTGTGGTGGGCTGTGGTGGGCTGGGACGGGCTGTGGTGGGCTGGGACGGGCTGTGGTGGGCTGGGACGGGCTGTCGTGGGCTGGGACGGGCTGTCGTGGGCTGGGACGGGCTGTCGTGGGCTGGGACGAGCTGGGACGGGCCGTGGTGGGCTGGGACGGGCCGTGGTGGGCGGGGACGGGCCGTGGTGGGCGGGGACGGGCTCTGGTGGGCAGGGACGGGCTTTTGTGGTCTGGAACGGGCTGTGGTGTGCTGGGACGGGCTGTGGTGTTCGGGGACGAGCTGGGACGGGCTGGGATGGGCTGTGGTGGGCGGGGACGGGCTGTGGTGGGCTGGGACAGGCTGTGGTGGGCTGTGGTGGGCTGTGGTGGGCCGTGGTGGGCTGGGACGGGCCGTGGTGGGCTGTGGTGGGCCGTCGTGGGCCGTTTTGGGCCGGTATGGGAAGGGATGGTCTGTGTTGGGCCGTGGTGGGCTGGGACAGGTCATGGTGGGCTGAGACGGCCCGTGGTGAACTGTGGTAGGCTGTGGTGGGCCGTGGTAGGCTGTGGTGGGCCGTGGTAGGCTGGGACGGGCCGTGGTGGGCTGTGGTGGGCCGTGGTTCGCTGTGGTGGGCTGGGAGAGCCCGTGGTAGGTTGTGGTGGGCCGTGGTGGTCTGAGACGGCCTATGGTGGGCTGTGGTGGGTTCTGGTGAGCTTGAGACGGGCTGTGGTTGGCTGGGACGGGCTGGGACAGGCTGTGGTGGTCTGGGACGGGCTGTGGTGCGCTGGGACGGGCTGTGGTGAGCTGGGACGGGCTGTGGTGGGCTGCGATGGGCTGCGGTGGGGTGTGGTGGGCTGGGACCAACTACGGTGGGCTGCGGTGGGCTGGGACGGGCTGCGGTGGGCTGGGACGGGCTGCGGTGGGCTAGGACGTGCTGCGGTGGGCTGGGACGGGCTGGGATGGGCCGTGGTGGGCTGGGACGGGCTCTGGTGGGCTGGGATAGGCTGTGGTGGGCTGGGACGTGCCGTAGTATACCGGGACGGGCCGTGGTGGGCCGGGACGGGCCGTGGTGGGTTGTTATGGGCTGTGGTTGGCTGGGACGGGCTGTGGTGGGCTGTGGTGGACCGCGGTGGGCTGTGATGGGCTGTGGTAAGCTGGGACGGGATGTGGTAAGTTGGGACGGGCTCTGGTGGGTTGGGACGGGCTGTGGTGCGCTGTGGTTGGCTGGGACGGGCTGTGGTGGGCGGGGACGGGCTTTGGTGGGTTAGTGGTGGGCTGGGACGACCTCTGGTGGTCTGGGACGGGCTGTGGTGGGCTGTGGTGAGCTGGGACGGGCTCTGGTGGGTTGGCACGGGGCGTGGTGGGCTGTGGTGGGCTGGGACGGGCTGTGGCGGGCTGGGACGGGATGCGGTGGTCTGGGACATACTGTGGTGGGCTGGGACGGGCTGGGACGGGCTGTGGTGCTCTGTGGTGGGCTGGGACGTGCCGTGCTGGACCGTGGTGGGCTTGGATGGGCCGTGGTGGGCTGTGGTCGGCCGTGGTGGGCTGTGGTGGGCTGTGGTCGGTTGTGGTGGGCTGGGACGGGCTGTGGTGGGCTCAGATGGGATGTGGTGGGCTTGGACCTGCTGTGGTGGTCAGGGACGGGTTCTGGTAGGTCCGGGATGGGCTGTCGTGGTCCAGGACAGGCTGTGGTGGGCTGGGAAGTGCTGGGACGGTCTGGGACGAGCTGGGACGGGCTGTGGTGGGCGGGGACGGGCTGTGGTGGGCTGGTACGGCCTGTGGTGGGCTGTGGTGTGATGGGACGGGCTGTGGTGGGCTGGGATCGGCTGGGATAGGCTGTGGTTGGTTATGGTGGGCTGGGAAGAGCTGTGGTGGTCTGGGACAAGCTGTGGTGGGCTGTGGTGGGCTGGGACGGGCTGTGGTGGGCTGGGACGGGCTGTAGTGGGCTGAGGCGTGCTGTGGTGGGCTGGGACGGTCTGTGGTGGGCTGTGGTGGTCTGTGGTGGCCTGAGACGAGCTGTGGTGGGCTGGGACGGGCTGTGGTGGGCTGTGGTGGGTTCTGAAGGGCTGTGGTGGGCTGTGGTGGGTTGGGACGCGCTGTGGTGGGTAGGGACGGGCTGTGGTGGGCTGTGGTGTGTTGTGACGGGTTGGCACGGGCTGGGACGGGCCGTGGTGGGCTGGGATGGGCTGCGGTGGGCTGTGGTGGGCTGGGACAGGCTGTGTTGAGCTGAGACGGGTTCTGGAGGGCTGTGGTGGGCTGGGACGGGCTGTGGTGAACTGTGGTGGGCCGTGGTGGGCTGTGGTGGGCTTTCGTGAGCTGTGGTGCGCTGGGACGGGCTGGGACGGGCTGGGACGGGCTGTGGTGGGCGAGGATGGGCTGTGACGGGCTGTGGTGGGCGAGGACGTGCTGGGACGGGCTGTGGTGGGTTGTGGAGAGCTGGGATGGTCTGTGACGGGCTGTGGTGGGCTGCGACGGGCTCTGGTGGTCTGGGACGGGCTGGGACAGGCTGGGACGGGCTGTGGTGGGCTGAGACGGGCTGTGGTGGTCTGGGACGGGATGCAATGGGCTGGGACGGGCTGCGGTGGGCTGGGGCGGGCTGAGACGGGCTGGGACG
This sequence comes from Falco cherrug, assembly GCF_023634085.1. Taxonomy (NCBI): domain Eukaryota; kingdom Metazoa; phylum Chordata; class Aves; order Falconiformes; family Falconidae; genus Falco; species Falco cherrug. The sequence goes on along the minus strand of NW_026599500.1, from coordinate 427,261 downwards.
GGCTGTGGTGGGCTGGGACGGGCTGTGGTGGGCTGGGACGGGCTGTGGTGGGCTAGGACGGGCTGTGGTGTGCTGGGACAAGTTGTGGTGGTTTGTGGTGCGTCGTGTTGGGCCAGACCGGGCTGTGGTTGGCCCTAACAGGCTGTGGTGAGCAGGGAATGGCTGTGGTGGTCTGACGGCTTGGGACGGTCTGTGGTAGGCTGGGACGGGCTGTGGTGAGCTGTGGTGGGCTGGGACGGACTGGGACGGGCTGGGACGGGCTGTGGTGGGCTGGGACGAGCTGTGGTGGGCTGGGACGGGCTGTGGTGGGCTGGGACGGGCTGTGGTGGGCTGGGACGGGCTCGGAAGGGCCGTGGTGGGCTGGGCCGGGCGGTGGTGAACTGTGGTGGGCTGTGGTGGGCGATATTAGGATGTGGTGGGCTGGGACGGGCCGTGGTCGGCTGGGACGGGCTGTGGTGGGCTGGGACTGGTTGGGATGAACTGAGACGAGCTGTGGTGGGCTGGGACGGTCTGTGGTGAGCAGGGAAAGGCTGTGGTGGTCTGGGACGGGTTGGGACGAGCTGTGGTGACCTGGGCCGTGGTGGGATGGTCTGGGACAAGTCGTGGTGGGCTGGGACGGGCTGTGGTGGGCGGGGACGGTCTGTGGTGGCCTGGGACGGGCTGTGGTGGGCTGGGGTGGGCCGCGGTGGGCCAGGACGGACCATGGTGGGCCGAGACGGGCGGTGATGGGCCTGGACGGGCCGTGGTGGACCGTAGTGGGCTGGGACGGGCTTTGGTGGGCCGGGACGTGCTGTTGTAGGCTGTGGTGTGCTGGGACGGGCTGTGGTGGGCTGTGGTAAGCTGGGACGGGCTGTGGTGGGCCAGGACGTGCTGGGACGGGCTCTGATGGTCTGGAATGGGCTGTTGTGGGCTGGGACGGGCCGTGGTGGGCTGGGACGGGCTGTGGTGGGCTGGGACGGGTTGTGGTGGGCTGGGACGGGTTGTGGTGGGTTGGGACGGGCTGTGGTGCTTCAGGGACGGGCTGTGGTGGGCTGTGGTGGCCTGATGGTGGGCTTGGACGAGTTGTAGTGGGCCGGGACGTGCTGTGGTGGGCTGTGGTGAACTGAGACGGGCTGTGGTGGGCTGTGCTTGGCTGGGACGGGCTGTGGTGGGCTGGGACGGGCTGTGGTCGGTTGGGACGGGCTGGGACGAGCTGGGACGGGCAGTGGTGGGCTGGGACGGGCAGTGGTGGGCTGGGACGGGCTGTGGTGGGCTGGGACGGGCTGTGGTGGGCTGGGACGGTCTGGTGTGGGCTGTGGTAAGCTGGGACGGGCTGTTGTGGGCTGTGATGGGCTGTGGTGGGCTGTGGTGTGCTGGGACATGCTGTGGTGAACTGGGAAGTGCTCTGGTGGTCTGGAATGGGCTGTGGTGGGCTGGGACGGGCCGTGGCGGGCTGCGGTGGGCTGGGACGGGCTGTGGTGGGCTGGGACGGGCTGTGGTGAGCTGAGACGGGCCGTGGTGGGCTGGGACGGGCTGTGGTGGGCTGTGCTTGGCTGGGATGGGCTGTGGTGGGCTGGGACGGGCTGGCACGGGCTGGGACGGGCTGGAACGAGCTGGCACGGACTGGGACGAGCTGGCACGGGCTGGAACGAGCTGGCACGGACTGGGACGAGCTGGCACGGGCTGGAACGAGCTGGCACGGACTGGGACGGGCTGGCACGGGCTGTGGTGGGCTGGAACGGGCTGTGGTGGGCTGGGACGGGCTCTGGTGGTGTCGAAAGGGCTGTGGTGGGCTGGGACGGGCTGTGGTGGGCTGTGGTGGGCTGTGGTTGGCTGGGACGGGCTGTGGTGGGCCGGCACGGGCTGTGGTGGGCTGTGGTGGGCTGTGGTGAGCTGAGACGGGCTGGCACGGGCTGTGGTAAGCTGGGACGGGCTCTGGTGGGCTGGGACGGTCTGTGACGGGCTGTGCTGGGCTGGGACGGGCTGTGGTGAGCTGGGAAGAGCTGGGATGAGCTGGGACCGGCTGTGGTGGGCGGGGACCGGCTATGGTGGGCGGGGATGGTCTGTGCTGGGCGGTGATGGGCTGTGGTTGGCTGGGATGAGCTGTGGTGGGCTGGGACGGGCTTTGGTGGGCTGGGACGGGCTGTGGTGCGCTAAGACGGGCTCTGGTGGTCTGGAACAGGCTGTGGTGGGCTGGGACGGGCTGGGATGGGCTGTGGTGGGCTGGGACAGGCTGTGGTGGGCTGTGGTGGCCTGTGGTGGACTTGGACGAGTTGTAGTGGGCCGGGACGGGCTGTGGTGGGCTGTGGTGAACTGAGACGGGCTGTGGTGGGCTGTGGTATGCTGGGACGGGCTGTGGTGGGCCGGGACGTGCTGGGACGGGCTCTGATGGTCTGGAATGGGCTGTTGTGGGCTGGGACGGGCTGTGGTGGTCTGGGACGGGCCGTGGTGGGCTGGGACGGACTGTGGTGGGCTGGGAAGGGCCGTGGTGGGCTGGGACGGTCTGTGGTGGGCTGTGGTGGGCTGGGACGGGCTGTGGTGGGCTGGGACGGGTTGTGGTGGGTTGGGACGGGCTGTGGTGCTTCAGGGACGGGCTGTGGTGGGCTGTGGTGGGCTGGGACGAGGTGTAGTGGGCTGGGACGGACTGTGGTGGGCTGTGGTGGGTTCTGGTGAGCTTAGACGGGCTTTGGTGGGCTGTGGTGTGCTGGGACGGTCTGTGGTGGGCTGGGACGGGCCGTGGTGGGCTGGGAAAGGCCGTGGTGGGCTGGGACGGGCCGTGGTGGGCTGTGGTGGGTTCTGGTGAGCTTAGACAGGCTTTGGTGGGCTGTGGTGGACTGGGACGGGCTCTGGTGGGCTGGAACAGGCCGTGGTGGGCTGGGACGCGCTGTGGTGGGCTGGGAAGGGCTGAGACGGGCTGTGGTGGGCTGGGATGGGCTGTGGTTGGCTGAAAAGGGCTGTGGAGGGCTGGGACAAGTTGTGGTGGGCTGTGGTGGGCTGAGACGGGCCGTGGTGGTATGCGGTAGGCTGTGGTGGGCTGGGACGGGCTGTGGTGGGCTGGGACGGGCTGTGGTGGGCTGGGACGGGCTGTGGTGGGCTGGGACGGGCCGTGGTGGGCTGCGACAGGCTGTGGTGGGCTGGGACGGGCTGTGGTGGGCTGGAACAGGCTGGGATGAGCTGTGGTGGGCTGGGACAAGTTCTGGTGGGCTGGGACGGGCTGAGATGGGCTGGGACGGGCTGGGACGCCTTGGACGGGCTGTGGTGGGCGGTGACGGGTTGTGGTGGGCGGGGACGGGCTCTAGTGGGCTGTGGTGGGCTGGGACATTCTGTGGTGGGCTGGGTCGGGCTGTGGTGGGCTGTGGTGGGCTGGGACGGGCTGGCACGGGCTGGGACGGGCTGGCACGGGCTGGGACGAGCTGGCACGGGCTGAGACGAGCTGGCACGGGCTGTGGTGGGCTGGAACGGGCTGTGGTGGTGTGGAAAGAGCTGTGGTGGGCTGAGACGGGCTGTGGTGGGCTGGGACGGGCTGTGGTGGGTGGTACGGGCTGTGGTGGGCTGGGACGGGCTGTGGTGGGTTGGGACGGGCTGGGATGGGCTGTGGTGGGCTGGGATGGGCTGTGGTTAGCTGAGACGGGCCGTGGTGGTCTGGGACGGGCTGTGGTGGGCTGTGCTTGGCTGGGACGGGCTGTGGTGGGCTGGGACGGGCTGTTGTAGGCTGGGACGGGCTGTGGTGGGCTGGGATGGGCTGGGACAGACTGGGACGGGCTGTGGTGGTCAGTGGTTGCCTGGGACATGCTGTGGTGGGCTGGGATGGGCTGTGGTGGGCTGGGACGGGCTGGCACGGGCTGGGACGGGCTGGCATGGGCTAGGACGAGCTGGCACGGGCTTCAACGAGCTGGCACGGGCTGGAACGAGCTGGCACGGACTGGGACGGGCTGGCACGGGCTGTGGTGGGCTGGAACGGGCTGTGGTGGGCTGGGACGGGCTGTGGTGGTGTGGAAAGGGCTGTGGTGGGCTGGGACGGGCTGTGGTGTGCTGGGACGGGCTCTGGTGGTGTGGAAAGGGCTGTGGTGGGCTGGGACGGGCCGTGGTGGGCTAGGACGGACTGTGGTGGTCTGGGAAGGGCTGTGTTAGGCTGGGACGGTCTGTGGTGGTCTGTGGTGGTCTGTGGTGGTCTGTGGTGGGCTGGGACGGGTTGTGGTGTGCTGGGACGGGCTGTGGTGGGCTGGCACAGGCTCTGGTGGGCTGTGGTGGGCTGGGACAGGATGTGGTGGGCTGGGACGGGCTGTGGTGGGCTGGGACGGGCTGTGGTGGACTGGGACGGGTTGTGGTGGGCTGGGACGGGCTGTGGTGGGCTGGCACGGGCTCTTGTGGGCTGTGGTGGGCTGGGACAGGATGTGGTGGGCTGGGACGGGATGTGGTGGGCTGGGGCGGGCTGTGGTGGGCCGTGTTTGGCTGTGGTGGGTTGTGGTGGACTGGGACGGGCCGTGGTGGGCTGTGGTGGGCTGGGACGGGCTGTGGTGGGCTGGGACGGGCTGGCACGGGCTGGGACGGGCTGGCACGGGCTGGGACGAGCTGGCACGGGCTGGAACGAGCTGGCACGGGCTGGAACGAGCTGGCACGGACTGGGACGGGCTGGCACGGGCTGTGGTGGGCTTGGGCGGGCTGTGGTGGGCTGGGACGGGCTCTGGTGGTGTGGAAAAAGCTGTGGTGGGCTGGGACGGGCTGTGGTGGGCTGTGGTGGGCTGGGACGGGCTGGCACGGGCTGTGGTAAGCTGGGACGGGCTCTAGTGGGCTGGGACGGTCTGTGATGGGCTGTGCTGGGCTGGGACGGGCTGTGGTGGGCTGGGACGAGCTGGGACGAGCTGGGACAGGCTGTGGTGGGCGGGGACCGGCTATGGTGGGCGGGGATGGTCTGTGCTGGGCGGTGACGGGCTGTGGTGGGCTGGGACGAGCTGTGGTGGGCTGGGACATGCCTTGGTGGGCTGGGACGGGCTGTGGTCAGTCGTGGTGGGCTGGGACGGGCCGTGGTGGCTCGGGACGGACTCTGGTGGGCCGGGACAAGCTCTGGTGGCCTGTGACGGGCTGTGGTGGGCTTGGACGGGCTGGGATGGGCTGTGGTGGGCTGGGACGGGCTGTGGTGGGCTGTGGTGGCCTGTGGTGGGCTTGGACGAGTTGTAGTGGGCCGGGACGTGCTGTGGTGGGCTGTGGTGAACTGAGACGGGCTGTGGTGGGCTGTGGTAAGCTGGGACGGGCTGTGGTGGGCCAGGACGTGCTGGGACGGGCTCTGATGGTCTGGAATGGGCTGTTGTGGGCTGGGACGGGCCGTGGTGGGCTGGGACGGACTGTGGTGGGCTGGGAAGGGCCGTGGTGGGCTGGGACGGTCTGTGGTGGTCTGTGGTGGTCTGGGACGGGCTGTGGTGGGCTGGGACGGGTTGTGGTGGGTTGGGACGGGCTGTGGTGCTTCAGGGACGGGCTGTGGTGGGCTGTGGTGGGCTGGGGCGAGTTGTAGTGGGCCGGAACGGACTGTGGTGGGCTGTGGTGGGCTGTGGTGGGTTCTGGTGAGCTTAGACGGGCTTTGGTGGGCTGTGTTGTGCTGGGACGGTCTGTGGTGGGCTGGGACGGGCCGTGGTGGGCTGGGACAGGCCGTGGTGGGCTGGGACGGGCCGTAGTGGGCTGTGGTAGGTTCTGGTGAGCTTAGACGGGCTTTGGTGGGCTGTGGTAAGCTGGGACGGGCTGTGGTGGGCTGGGACGGGCTGCGACGGGCTGTGGTGTGCTGGGACGGGCTGTGGTGGGCTGGGACGGGCTGTGGTGAGCTGGGACGGGCCGTGGTGGGCTGGGACGGGCCGTGGTGGGCTGTGCTTGGCTGGGACGGGCTGTGGTGAGCTGGGACAGGCTGTTGTAGGCTGGGACGGGCTGTGGTGGGCTGGGACGGGCTGTGGTGGTCAGTGGTTTCCTGGGACATGCTGTGGTGGGCTGGGACGGAATGTGGTGGGCTGTGGTGGGCTGGGACGGGCTGGCACGGGCTGGGACGGGCTGGAACGAGCTGGCACGGACTGGGACGGGCTGGCACGGGCTGTGGTGGGCTGGAACGGGCTGTGGTGGGCTGGGACGGGCTCTGGTGGTGTCGAAAGGGCTGTGGTGGGCTGGGACGGGCTGTGGTGGGCTGTGGTTGGCTGGGACGGGCTGTGGTGGGCCGGCACGGGCTGTGGTGGGCTGTGGTGAGCTGAGACGGGCTGGCACGGGCTGTGGTAAGCTGGGACGGGCTCTGGTGGGCTGGGACGGTCTGTGATGGGCTGTGCTGGGCTGGGACAGGCTGTGTTGAGCTGGGAAGGGCTGGGACGAGCTGGGACTGGCAGTGGTGGGCGGGGATGGTCTGTGCTGGACGGTGACAGGCTGTGGTGGGCTGGGACGAGCTGTGGTGGGCTGGGACAGGCCTTGGTGGGCTGGGATGGGCTGTGGTCAGTCGTGGTGGGCTGGGACGGGCCGTGGTGGCTCGGGACGGACTCTGGTGGGCCGGGACAAGCTCTGGTGGCCTGTGACGGGCTGTGACGGGCTGTGGTGGGCTTGGACGGGCTGGGATGGGCTGTGGTGGGCTGGGACGGGCTGTGGTGGGCTGTGGTGGCCTGTGGTGGGCTTGGACGAGTTGTAGTGGGCCGGGACGTGCTGTGGTGGGCTGTGGTGAACTGAGACGGGCTGTGGTGGGCTGTGGTAAGCTGGGACGGGCTGTGGTGGGCCAGGACGTGCTGGGACGGGCTCTGATGGTCTGGAATGGGCTGTTGTGGGCTGGGACGGGCCGTGGTGGGCTGGGACGGGCCGTGGTGGGCTGGGACGGACTGTGGTGGGCTGGGAAGGGCCGTGGTGGGCTGGGACGGTCTGTGGTGGTCTGTGGTGGTCTGGGACGGGCTGTGGTGGGCTGGGACGGGTTGTGGTGGGTTGGGACGGGCTGTGGTGCTTCAGGGACGGGCTGTGGTGGGCTGTGGTGGGCTGGGGCGGGTTGTAGTGGGCCGGAACGGACTGTGGTGGGCTGTGGTGGGCTGTGGTGGGTTCTGGTGAGCTTAGACGGGCTTTGGTGTGCTGTGTTGTGCTGGGACGGGCCGTGGTGGGCTGGGACGGGCCGTGGTGGGCTGGGACGGACCGTAGTGGGCTGTGGTGGGTTCTGGTGAGCTTAGACGGGCTTTGGTGGGCTGTGGTGGGCTGGGACAGGCTGTGGTGGGCTGGGACGGGCTGTGGTGGGCTGGGACGGGCTGTGGTGGGCTGCGACGGGCTGTGGTGTGCTGGGACGGGCTGTGGTGGGCTGGGACGGGCTGTGGTGAGCTGGGACGGGCCGTGGTGGGCTGGGACGGGCCGTGGTGGGCTGTGCTTGGCTGGGACGGGCTGTGGTGGGCTGGGACAGGCTGTTGTAGGCTGGGACGGGCTGTGGTGGGCTGGGACGGGCTGTGGTGGTCAGTGGTTGCCTGGGACATGCTGTGGTGGGCTGGGACATGCTGTGGTGGGCTGGGACGGAATGTGGTGGGCTGTGGTGGGCTGGGACGGGCTGGCATGGGCTGGGACGGGCTGGAACGAGCTGGCACGGACTGGGACGGGCTGGCACGGGCTGTGGTGGGCTGGAACGGGCTGTGGTGGGCTGGGACGGGCTCTGGTGGTGTCGAAAGGGCTGTGGTGGGCTGGGACGGGCTGTGGTGGGCTGTGGTTGGCTGGGACGGGCTGTGGTGGGCCGGCACGGGCTGTGGTGGGCTGTGGTGAGCTGAGACGGGCTGGCACGGGCTGGGACGGGCTGGAACGAGCTGGCACGGACTGGGACGGGCTGGCACGGGCTGTGGTGGGCTGGAACGGGCTGTGGTGGGCTGGGACGGGCTCTGGTGGTGTCGAAAGGGCTGTGGTGGGCTGGGACGGGCTGTGGTGGGCTGTGGTTGGCTGGGACGGGCTGTGGTGGGCCGGCACGGGCTGTGGTGGGCTGTGGTGAGCTGAGACGGGCTGGCACGGGCTGTGGTAAGCTGGGACGGGCTCTGGTGGGCTGGGACGGTCTGTGATGGGCTGTGCTGGGCTGGGACGGGCTGTGGTGAGCTGGGAAGGGCTGGGACGAGCTGGGACTGGCAGTGGTGGGCGGGGATGGTCTGTGCTGGACGGTGACAGGCTGTGGTGGGCTGGGACGAGCTGTGGTGGGCTGGGACAGGCCTTGGTGGGCTGGGATGGGCTGTGGTCAGTCGTGGTGGGCTGGGACGGGCCGTGGTGGCTCGGGACGGACTCTGGTGGGCCGGGACAAGCTCTGGTGGCCTGTGACGGGCTGTGACGGGCTGTGGTGGGCTTGGACGGGCTGGGATGGGCTGTGGTGGGCTGGGACGGGCTGTGGTGGGCTGTGGTGGCCTGTGGTGGGCTTGGACGAGTTGTAGTGGGCCGGGACGTGCTGTGGTGGGCTGTGGTGAACTGAGACGGGCTGTGGTGGGCTGTGGTAAGCTGGGACGGGCTGTGGTGGGCCAGGACGTGCTGGGACGGGCTCTGATGGTCTGGAATGGGCTGTTGTGGGCTGGGACGGGCCGTGGTGGGCTGGGACGGGCCGTGGTGGGCTGGGACGGACTGTGGTGGGCTGGGAAGGGCCGTGGTGGGCTGGGACGGTCTGTGGTGGTCTGTGGTGGTCTGGGACGGGCTGTGGTGGGCTGGGACGGGTTGTGGTGGGTTGGGACGGGCTGTGGTGCTTCAGGGACGGGCTGTGGTGGGCTGTGGTGGGCTGGGGCGAGTTGTAGTGGGCCGGAACGGACTGTGGTGGGCTGTGGTGGGCTGTGGTGGGTTCTGGTGAGCTTAGACGGGCTTTGGTGTGCTGTGTTGTGCTGGGACGGGCCGTGGTGGGCTGGGACGGGCCGTGGTGGGCTGGGACGGGCCGTAGTGGGCTGTGGTGGGTTCTGGTGAGCTTAGACGGGCTTTGGTGGGCTGTGGTGGGCTGGGACAGGCTGTGGTGGGCTGGGACGGGCTGTGGTGGGCTGGGACGGGCTGTGGTGGGCTGCGACGGGCTGTGGTGTGCTGGGACGGGCTGTGGTGGGCTGGGACGGGCTGTGGTGAGCTGGGACGGGCCGTGGTGGGCTGGGACGGGCCGTGGTGGGCTGTGGTGTGCTGGGACGGGCTGTGGTGGGCTGGGACAGGCTGTTGTAGGCTGGGACGGGCTGTGGTGGGCTGGGACGGGCTGTGGTGGTCAGTGGTTGCCTGGGACATGCTGTGGTGGGCTGGGACATGCTGTGATGGGCTGGGACGGAATGTGGTGGGCTGTGGTGGGCTGGGACGGGCTGGCACGGGCTGGGACGGGCTGGAACGAGCTGGCACGGACTGGGACGGGCTGGCACAGGCTGTGGTGGGCTGGAACGGGCTGTGGTGGGCTGGGACGGGCTCTGGTGGTGTCGAAAGGGCTGTGGTGGGCTGGGACGGGCTGTGGTGGGCTGTGGTTGGCTGGGACGGGCTGTGGTGGGCCGGCACGGGCTGTGGTGGGCTGTGGTGAGCTGAGACGGGCTGGCACGGGCTGTGGTAAGCTGGGACGGGCTCTGGTGGGCTGGGACGGTCTGTGATGGGCTGTGCTGGGCTGGGACGGGCTGTGGTGAGCTGGGAAGGGCTGGGACGAGCTGGGACCGGCAGTGGTGGGCGGGGACCGGCTATGGTGGGCGGGGATGGTCTGTGCTGGGCGGTGACGGGCTGTGGTGGTCTGGGACGAGCTGTGGTGGGCTGGGACATGCCTTGGTGGGCTGGGACGGGCTGTGGTCAGTCGTGGTGGGCTGGGACGGGCCGTGGTGGCTCGGGACGGACTCTGGTGGGCCGGGACAAGCTCTGGTGGCCTGTGACGGGCTGTGACGGGCTGTGGTGGGCTTGGACGGGCTGGGATGGGCTGTGGTGGGCTGGGACGGGCTGTGGTGGGCTGTGGTGGCCTGTGGTGGGCTTGGACGAGTTGTAGTGGGCCGGGACGTGCTGTGGTGGGCTGTGGTGAACTGAGACGGGCTGTGGTGGGCTGTGGTAAGCTGGGACGGGCCGTGGTGGGCCAGGACGTGCTGGGACGGGCTCTGATGGTCTGGAATGCGCTGTTGTGGGCTGGGATGGGCCGTGGTGGGCTGGGACGGGCCGTGGTGGGCTGGGACGGACTGTGGTGGGCTGGGAAGGGCCGTGGTGGGCTGGGACGGTCTGTGGTGGTCTGTGGTGGGCTGGGACGGGCTGTGGTGGGCTGGGACGGGTTGTGGTGGGTTGGGACGGGCTGTGGTGCTTCAGGGACGGGCTGTGGTGGGCTGTGGTGGGCTGGGGCGAGTTGTAGTGGGCCGGGACGGACTGTGGTGGGCTGTGGTGGGCTGTGGTGGGTTCTGGTGAGCTTAGACGGGCTTTGGTGGGCTGTGTTGTGCTGGGACGGTCTGTGGTGGGCTGGGACGGGCCGTGGTGGGCTGGGACAGGCCGTGGTGGGCTGGGACGGGCCGTAGTGGGCTGTGGTGGGTTCTGGTGAGCTTAGACGGGCTTTGGTGGGCTGTGGTGGGCTGGAACGGGCTGTGGTGGGCTGGGACGGGCTGTGGTGGGCTGGGACGGGCTGCGACGGGCTGTGGTGTGCTGGGACGGGCTGTGGTGGGCTGTGGTGGCCTGTGGTGAGCTGGGACGGGCCGTGGTGGGCTGGGACGGGCCGTGGTGAACTGTGCTTGGCTGGGACGGGCTGTGGTGGGCTGGGACAGGCTGTTGTAGGCTGAAACGGGCTGTGGTGGGCTGGGACGGGCTGTGGTGGTCAGTGGTTGCCTGGGACATGCTGTGGTGGGCTGGGACATGCTGTGGTGGGCTGGGACGGAATGTGGTGGGCTGTGGTGGGCTGGGACGGGCTGGCACGGGCTGGGACGGGCTGGAACGAGCTGGCACGGACTGGGACGGGCTGGCACGGGCTGTGGTGGGCTGGAACGGGCTGTGGTGGGCTGGGACGGGCTCTGGTGGTGTCGAAAGGGCTGTGGTGGGCTGGGACGGGCTGTGGTGGGCTGTGGTTGGCTGGGACGGGCTGTGGTGGGCCGGCACGGGCTGTGGTGGGCTGTGGTGAGCTGAGACGGGCTGGCACGGGCTGTGGTAAGCTGGGACGGGCTCTGGTGGGCTGGGAAGGGCTGGGACGAGCTGGGACTGGCAGTGGTGGGCGGGGACCGGCTATGGTGGGCGGGGATGGTCTGTGCTGGGCGGTGACGGGCTGTGGTGGGCTGGGACGAGCTGTGGTGGGCTGGGACAGGCCTTGGTGGGCTGGGACGGGCTGTGGTCAGTCGTGGTGGGCTGGGACGGGCCGTGGTGGCTCGGGACGGACTCTGGTGGGCCGGGACAAGCTCTGGTGGCCTGTGACGGGCTGTGACGGGCTGTGGTGGGCTTGGACGGGCTGGGATGGGCTGTGGTGGGCTGGGACGGGCTGTGGTGGGCTGTGGTGGCCTGTGGTGGGCTTGGACGAGTTGTAGTGGGCCGGGACGTGCTGTGGTGGGCTGTGGTGAACTGAGACGGGCTGTGGTGGGCTGTGGTAAGCTGGGACGGGCCGTGGTGGGCCAGGACGTGCTGGGACGGGCTCTGATGGTCTGGAATGGGCTGTTGTGGGCTGGGACGGGCCGTGGTGGGCTGGGACGGGCCGTGGTGGGCTGGGACGGGCCGTGGTGGGCTGGGACGGACTGTGGTGGGCTGGGAAGGGCCGTGGTGGGCTGGGACGGTCTGTGGTGGTCTGTGGTGGGCTGGGACGGGCTGTGGTGGGCTGGGACGGGTTGTGGTGGGTTGGGACGGGCTGTGGTGCTTCAGGGACGGGCTGTGGTGGGCTGTGGTGGGCTGGGGCGGGTTGTAGTGGGCCGGAACGGACTGTGGTGGGCTGTGGTGGGCTGTGGTGGGTTCTGGTGAGCTTAGACGGGCTTTGGTGTGCTGTGTTGTGCTGGGACGGTCTGTGGTGGGCTGGGACGGGCCGTGGTGGGCTGGGACGGGCCGTGGTGGGCTGGGACGGGCCGTAGTGGGCTGTGGTGGGTTCTGGTGAGCTTAGATGGGCTTTGGTGAGCTGTGGTGGGCTGGGACAGGCTGTGGTGGGCTGGAACGGGCTGTGGTGGGCTGGGACGGGCTGTGGTGGTCAGTGGTTGCCTGGGACATGCTGTGGTGGGCTGGGACATGCTGTGGTGGGCTGGGACGGAATGTGGTGGGCTGTGGTGGGCTGGGACGGGCTGGCACGGGCTGGGACGGGCTGGCACGGGCTGTGGTGGGCTGGAACGGGCTGTGGTGGGCTGGGACGGGCTCTGGTGGTGTCGAAAGGGCTGTGGTGGGCTGGGACGGGCTGTGGTGGGCTGTGGTTGGCTGGGACGGGCTGTGGTGGGCCGGCACGGGCTGTGGTGGGCTGTGGTGAGCTGAGACGGGCTGGCACGGGCTGTGGTAAGCTGGGACGGGCTCTGGTGGGCTGGGACGGTCTGTGATGGGCTGTGCTGGGCTGGGACGGGCTGTGGTGAGCTGGGAAGGGCTGGGACGAGCTGGGACCGGCAGTGGTGGGCGGGGACCGGCTATGGTGGGCGGGGATGGTCTGTGCTGGGCGGTGACGGGCTGTGGTGGGCTGGGACGAGCTGTGGTGGGCTGGGACAGGCCTTGGTGGGCTGGGACGGGCTGTGGTCAGTCGTGGTGGGCTGGGACGGGCCGTGGTGGCTCGGGACGGACTCTGGTGGGCCGGGACAAGCTCTGGTGGCCTGTGACGGGCTGTGACGGGCTGTGGTGGGCTTGGACGGGCTGGGATGGGCTGTGGTGGGCTGGGACGGGCTGTGGTGGGCTGTGGTGGCCTGTGGTGGGCTTGGACGAGTTGTAGTGGGCCGGGACGTGCTGTGGTGGGCTGTGGTGAACTGAGACGGGCTGTGGTGGGCTGTGGTAAGCTGGGACTGGCTGTGGTGGGCCAGGACGTGCTGGGACGGGCTCTGATGGTCTGGAATGGGCTGTTGTGGGCTGGGACGGGCCGTGGTGGGCTGGGACGGGCCGTGGTGGGCTGGGACGGACTGTGGTGGGCTGGGAAGGGCCGTGGTGGGCTGGGACGGTCTGTGGTGGTCTGTGGTGGGCTGGGACGGGTTGTGGTGGGTTGGGACGGGCTGTGGTGCTTCAGGGACGGGCTGTGGTGGGCTGTGGTGGGCTGGGGCGAGTTGTAGTGGGCTGGGACGGACTGTGGTGGGCTGTGGTGGGCTGTGGTGGGTTCTGGTGAGCTTAGACGGGCTTTGGTGGGCTGTGTTGTGCTGGGACGGTCTGTGGTGGGCTGGGACGGGCCGTGGTGGGCTGGGACAGGCCGTGGTGGGCTGGGACGGGCCGTAGCGGGCTGTGGTGGGTTCTGGTGAGCTTAGACGGGCTTTGGTGGGCTGTGGTGGGCTGGAACGGGCTGTGGTGGGCTGGGACGGGCTGTGGTGTGCTGGGACGGGCTGTGGTGGGTTGGGACGGGCTGCGACGGGCTGTGGTGTGCTGGGACGGGCTGTGCTTGGCTGGGACGGGCTGTGGTGAGCTGGGACGGGCCGTGGTGGGCTGGGACGGGCTGTGGTGGGCTGTGCTTTGCTGGGACGGGCTGTGGTGGGCTGGGACGGGCTGTTGTAGGCTGGGACGGGCTGTGGTGGGCTGGGATGGGCTGGGACAGACTGGGACGGGCTGTGGTGGTCAGTGGTTGCCTGGGACATGCTGTGGTGGGCTGGGACATGCTGTGGTGGGCTGGGACGGGCTGTGGTGGGCTGTGGTGGGCTGGGACGGGCTGGGACGGGCTGGGACGGGCTGGAACCAGCTGGCACGGACTGGGACGGGCTGGCACGGGCTGTGGTGGGCTGGAACGGGCTGTGGTGGGCTTGGACAAGCTGTGGTGGGCTGGGACGGGCTCTGGTGGTGTCGAAAGGGCTGTGGTGGGCTGGGACGGGCTGTGGTGGGCTGTGGTGGGCTGTGGTTGGCTGGGACGGGCTGTGGTGGGCCGGCACGGGCTGTGGTGGGCTGTGGTGAGCTGAGATGGGCTGGCACGGGCTGTGGTAAGCTGGGACGGGCTCTAGTGGGCTGGGACGGTCTGTGATGGGCTGTGCTGGGCTGGGACGGGCTGTGGTGAGCTGGGAAGGGCTGGGACGAGCTGGGACCGGCAGTGGTGGGCGGGGACCGGCTATGGTGGGCGGGGATGGTCTGTGCTGGGCGGTGACGGGCTGTGGTGGGCTGGGACGAGCTGTGGTGGGCTGGGACGGGCTTTGGTGGGCTGGGACGGTCTGTGGTGCACTAAGACGGGCTCTGGTGGTCTGGAACAGGCTGTGGTGGGCTGGGACGGGCTGGGACGGGCTGTGGTGGGCTGGGACGGGCTGTGGTGGGCTGTGGTGGCCTGTGGTGGACTTGGACGAGTTGTAGTGGGCCGGGACGGGCTGTGGTAGGCTGTGGTGAACTGAGACGGGCTGTGGTGGGCTGTGGTACGCTGGGACGGGCTGTGGTGGGCCGGGACGTGCTGGGACGGGCTCTGATGGTCTGGAATGCGCTGTTGTGGGCTGGGACGGGCCGTGGTGGGCTGGGACGGGCCGTGGTAGGCTGGGACAGACTGTGGTGGGCTGGGACTGGCTGTGGTGGGCTGGGACGGGCTGTGGTGGGCCGTGGTGGGCGGGGACGGGCCGTGGTGAACCGTGGTGGGCCGGGATGGGAAGGGGTGGGCTGTGGTGGTCTGTGGTGGGCTGGGACAGGTCGTGGTGAGCTGGGACGGGCCGTGGTGGGCTGTGGTGGGCCGTGGTTCGCTGTGGTGGGCCGTGGTGGGCTGAGAGAGCCCGTGGTGGGCTGTGGTGGGCCGTGGTGGTCTGAGACAGCCTATGGTGGGCTGTGGTGGGTTCTGGTGAGCTTGAGACGGGCTGTGGTTGGCTGGGACGGGCTGGGACAAGCTCTAGTGGTCTGGGACAGGCTGTGGTGGGCTCGGACGGGCTGGGACGGGCCGTAGTGGGCCGTGGTGGGCTGGGACGGGCCGTGGTGGGCTGGGACGTGCTGGGATGGACTGGGACGGGCTGTGGTGCGCTGGGATGGGCTGTGGTGAGCTGGGACGGGCTGTGGTGGACCGTGCTTGGCCGTGGTGGGCCGGCACAGGCCGTGGTTAGCCGTGGTGGGCTGAAACAGGCTGGGACCATCTCTGGTGGGCTGGGACGGGCTGTGGTGGGCTGGGACGGGTTGTGGTGGGTTGGGACGGGCTGTGGTGCTTCAGGGACGGGCTGTGGTGGGCTGTGGTGGGCTGGGACGAGTTGTAGTGGGCTGGGACGGGCTGTGGTGGGCTGGGACGGGCCGTGGTGGGCTGGGACAGACTGTGGTGGGCTGGGAAGGGCCGTGGTCAGCTGGGACGGTCTGTGGTGGTCTGTGGTGGGCTGGGACGGGCTGTGGTGGGCTGGGACGGGTTGTGGTGGGTTGGGACGGGCTGTGGTGCTTCAGGGACGGGCTGTGGTGGGCTGGGACGAGGTGTAGTGGGCTGGGACGGACTGTGGTGGGCTGTGGTGGGTTCTGGTGAGCTTAGACGGGCTTTGGTGGGCTGTGGTGTGCTGGGACGGTCTGTGGTGGGCTGGGACGGGCCGTGGTGGGCTGGGAAAGGCCGTGGTGGGCTGGGACGGGCCGTGGTGGGCTGTGGTGGGTTCTGGTGAGCTTAGACAGGCTTTGGTGGGCTGTGGTGGGTTGGGACAGGCTGTGGTGGGCTGGGACGTGCTGGGATGGACTGGGACGGGCTGTGGTGCGCTGGGATGGGCTGTGGTGAGCTGGGACGGGCTGTGGTGGACCGTGCTTGGCCGTGGTGGGCCGGCACAGGCCGTGGTTAGCCGTGGTGGGCTGAAACAGGCTGGGACCATCTCTGGTGGGCTGGGACGGGCTGTGGTGGGCTGGGACGGGTTGTGGTGGGTTGGGACGGGCTGTGGTGCTTCAGGGACGGGCTGTGGTGGGCTGTGGTGGGCTGGGACGAGTTGTAGTGGGCTGGGACGGGCTGTGGTGGGCTGGGACGGGCCGTGGTGGGCTGGGACAGACTGTGGTGGGCTGGGAAGGGCCGTGGTGGGCTGGGACGGTCTGTGGTGGTCTGTGGTGGGCTGGGACGGGCTGTGGTGGGCTGGGACGGGTTGTGGTGGGTTGGGACGGGCTGTGTTGCTTCAGGGACGGGCTGTGGTGGGCTGTGGTGGGCTGGGACGAGGTGTAGTGGGCTGGGACGGACTGTGGTGGGCTGTGGTGGGCTGTGGTGGGTTCTGGTGAGCTTAGACGGGCTTTGGTGGGCTGTGGTGTGCTGGGACGGTCTGTGGTGGGCTGGGACGGGCCGTGGTGGGCTGGGAAAGGCCGTGGTGGGCTGGGACGGGCCGTGGTGGGCTGTGGTGGGTTCTGGTGAGCTTAGACAGGCTTTGGTGGGCTGTGGTGGGTTGGGACAGGCTGTGGTGGGCTGGAACGGGCTGTGGTGGGCGGGGACGGGCTGTGGTGGGCTGGGACGGGCTGTGGTGGGCTGGGACGGGCTGTGGCAGGCTGGGACGGGCTGTGGTGGGCTGGGACGGGCTGTGGTGGGTGGGGACAGGCTGTGGTGAGCTGGGATAAGCTGTGTTGGGCTGGGACGGGCTGTGTTAGGCTGGGATGGGCTGTGGAGGATTGGGACGGGCTATGGAAAGCTGTGGAGAGCTGGGACGGGCTGTGGTGGGCTGGGACGGGCTGTAGTGGGCTGGGACGGGCTGTGGTGGGCTGGGACGGGCTGTGGTGGGTGGGGACAGGCTGTGGTGGGCTGGGATAAGCTGTGTTGGGCTGGGACGGGCTGTGTTAGGCTGGGATGGGCTGTGGAGGATTGGGACGGGCTATGGAAAGCTGTGGAGAGCTGGGACGGTCTGTGGTGGGCTGGGACAGGCTGTGGTGGGCTTGGACCTGCTGTGGTGGTCGGGGACGGGTTGTGGTAGGTCCGGGACGGGCTGTCGTGGTCCGGGACGGGCTGTGGTGGGCTGGGAAGGCCTGGGACGGGCTGGGACGGGCTGGGACGAGCTGGGACGGGCTGTGGTGGGCGGGGACGGGCTGTGGTGGGCGGGGACGGGCTGTGGTGGGCGGGGACGGGCTGTAGTGGGCTGGGACCGGCTGTGGTGGGCTGGGACGGGCTGTGGTGGGTGGGGACAGGCTGTGGTGGGCTGGGATAAGCTGTGGTAGGCTGGGACGGGCTGTGTTAGGCTGGGATGGGCTGTGGAGGATTGGGACGGGCTATGGAAAGCTGTGGAGAGCTGGGTCGGTCTGTGGTGGGCTGGGACAGGCTGTGGTGGGCTTGGACCTGCTGTGGTGGTCGGGGACGGGTTGTGGTAGGTCCGGGACGGGCTGTCGTGGTCCGGGACGGTCTGTGGTGGGCTGGGAAGGCCTGGGACGGGCTGGGACGAGCTGGGACGGGCTGTGGTGGGCGGGGACGGGCTGTGGTGGGCGGGGACGGGCTGTAGTGGGCTGGGACGGGCTGTGGTGGGTGTGGACAGGCTGTGGTGGGCTGGGATAAGCTTTGGTGGGCTGGGACGGGCTGTGTTAGGCTGGGATGGGCTGTGGAGGATTGGGACGGGCTATGGAAAGCTATGGAGAGCTGGGACGGTCTGTGGTGGGCTGGGACAGGCTGTGGTGGGCTTGGACCTGCTGTGGTGGTCGGGGACGGGTTGTGGTAGGTCCGGGACGGGCTGTCGTGGTCCGGGACGGGCTGTGGTGGGCTGGAAAGGCCTGGGACGGGCTGGGAGGGGCTGTGACGAGCTGGGACGGGCTGTGGTGGGCGGGGAAGGGCTGTGGTGGGCGGGGACGGGCTGTGGTGGGCGGGGACGGGCTGTGGTGGGCGGTGACGGGCTGTGGTGGGCTGGGACCGGCTGGGAAGGGCTGTGGTGGGCGGTGATGGGCTGTGGTGGGCGGTGACGGGCTGTGGTGGGCTGGGACCGGCTGGGACATGCTGGGATGGTCTGTGGTGGACAGGGACGGTCTGTGGTTTGGTGGGACGGGCTGCGGTGGGCTGGGACGGGCTGGGACGGGCTATGGTGGGCTGTGGTGGGTTCTGGTGAGCTTGAGATGGGCTGTGTTGGGCTGGGATGGGCTGAGACGAGTTCTGGTGGTCTGGAATGAGTTGGGACGGGCTGTGGTGGGCGGGGACGGGCTGTGGTGGTCTGGAACGGTCTGTGGTGTGCTGGGACAAGATGCGGCGGGCTGCGACGGGCTGGGACGGGCTGGGACAGGCTGTGGTGTGCTGGGACGGGCTGTGCTGGTCTGTGGTGGGCTGGGACGGGCGGGGACGGGCTGTGGTTGGCTGGGACGGGCTGGGATGGGCTGGCACGGGCTGGGACGGGCTGTGCTGGGCTAGGGACGGGCTGTGGTGGGCTGGGACGGGCTGTGGTGGTCTGGAACAGGCTGTGGTGGGTTGGGACAGGCTGGGACATGCTGGGACGGTGTGTGGTGGACTGGGATGGTCTGTGGTGTGCTGGGACGGGCTGTGGTGGGCAGGGATGGGCTGTGGTGGGGCGTGGTGGGCTGGGACGGGCCGTGGTGGGCTGTGGTGGGCCGTGGTGGTCTGGGACAGGCTATGGTGGGCTTTGGTGGGTTCTTGTGAGCTTGAGATGGGCTGTGGTGGGCTGGGACGGGCTGGGACGGGATCTGATGGTCTGGAACGAGCTGTGATGTGCTGTAATGGGCTGTGGTGGGCTGGGACGGGCTGTGGTGGGCTGGGACGGGCTGGGACGGGCTCTGGTGGGCTGTGGTGGGCTGGGACATGCTGTGGTGGGATGGGACATGCTGTGGTGTGCTGGGACGGGCTGTGGTGTGCTGGGACGAGCTGTGGTGGGCTGGGACGGGCTGGGACGGGCTGGGACGGGCTGGGACGAGTTGTAGTTTGCTGGGACGGCCTGGGGTGGGCGGGGACGTGCTGTGGTGTGCTGGGACGGGCTGTTGTGTGCTGGGACGGGCTGTGGTGGGCGGGGGACGGGCCGTGGTGGGCCGTGGTGGGCTGGGATGGGTCCTGATGGACTTGGACGGGCCGTGGTGGGCTGGGACGGGCCGTGGTGGACTGGGACGGGCTGTGGTGGGCTGGGACGGGCTGGGACGGGCTCTGGTGGGCTGTGGTGTGATGGGATGGGCTTTGGTGAGCTGGGACGGGCTGTGGTGAACCATGGTGGGGTGTGCTGGGCCGTGGTGGGCTGGGACGGGCTGTGGTGGGTTGTGGTGGGCCGTGGTGGGCTGGGACGGGCCGTGGTGGCCTGGGACGGGCCGTGGTGGCCTGGGACGGGCCGTGGTGGCCTGGGATGTACCGTGGTGGGCTGGGACGGGATGTGGTGGGCTGTGGCGGGCTGTGGTGGGCCGTGGTGTGCTGGGACGGGCCGTTGTGGGCTGTGGTGGGCCGTGGTGGTCTGGGACGGGCTGTGGTAAACTGGGACGGGCTGTGGTGGGCTGGGACGAGCTGTGGTGGGCTGGGACAGGCCTTGGTGGGCTGGGACGGGCTGTGGTCAGTCGTGGTGGGCTGGGACGGGCCGTGGTGGCTCGGGACGGACTCTGGTTGGCCGGGACAAGCTCTGGTGGCCTGTGACGGGCTGTGACGGGCTGTGGTGGGCTTGGACGGGCTGGGATGGGCTGTGGTGGGCTGGGACGAGCTTTGGTGGGCTGTGGTGGCCTGTGGTGGGCTTGGACGAGTTGTAGTGGGCCAGGACGTGCTGTGGTGGGCTGTGGTGAACTGAGACGGGCTGTGGTGGGCTGTGGTAAGCTGGGACGGGCTGTGGTGGGCCAGGACGTGCTGGGACGGGCTCTGATGGTCTGGAATGGGCTGTTGTGGGCTGGGACGGGCCGTGGTGGGCTGGGACGGGCCGTGGTGGGCTGGGACGGACTGTGGTGGGCTGGGAAGGGCCGTGGTGGGCTGGGACGGTCTGTGGTGGTCTGTGGTGGGCTGGGACGGGTTGTGGTGGGCTGGGACGGGTTGTGGTGGGTTGGGACGGGCTGTGGTGCTTCAGGGACGGGCTGTGGTGGGCTGTGGTGGGCTGGGACGAGGTGTAGTGGGCTGGGACGGACTGTGGTGGGCTGTGGTGGGCTGTGGTGGGTTCTGGTGAGCTTAGACGGGCTTTGGTGGGCTGTGGTGTGCTGGGACGGTCTGTGGTGGGCTGGGACAGGCCGTGGTGGGCTGGGACAGGCCGTGGTGGGCTGGGACGGGCCGTAGTGGGCTGTGGTGGGTTCTGGTGAGCTTAGACGGGCTTTGGTGGGCTGTGGTGGGCTGGAACGGGCTGTGGTGGGCTGGAACGGGCTGTGGTGGGCTGGGACGGGCTGTGGTGGGCTGGGACGGGCTGTGGTGGGTTGGGACGGGCTGCGACGGGCTGTGGTGTGCTGGGACGGGCTGTGCTTGGCTGGGACGGGCTGTGGTGAGCTGGGACGGGCCGTGGTGGGCTGGGACGGGCTGTGGTGGGCTGTGCTTTGCTGGGACGGGCTGTGGTGGGCTGGGACGGGCTGTTGTAGGCTGGGACGGGCTGTGGTGGGCTGGGATGGGCTGGGACAGACTGGGACGGGCTGTGGTGGTCAGTGGTTGCCTGGGACATGCTGTGGTGGGCTGGGACATGCTGTGGTGGGCTGGGACGGGCTGGCACGGGCTGGGACGGGCTGGCACGGGCTGGCACGAACTGGGACGGGCTGGCACGGGCTGTGGTGGGCTGGAACGGGCTGTGGTGGGCTTGGACAAGCTGTGGTGGGCTGGGACGAGCTATGGTGGGCTGGGACGGGCTCTGATGGTGTCGAAAGGGCTGTGGTGGGCTGGGACGGGCTGTGGTGGGCTGTGGTGGGCTGTGGTTGGCTGGGACGGGCTGTGGTGGGCCGGCACGGGCTGTGGTGGGCTGTGGTGAGCTGAGACGGGCTGGCACGGGCTGTGGTAAGCTGGGACGGGCTCTGGTGGGCTGGGACGGTCTGTGATGGGCTGTGCTGGGCTGGGACGGGCTGTGGTGAGCTGGGAAGGGCTGGGACGAGCTGGGACCGGCAGTGGTGGGCGGGGACCGGCTATGGTGGGCGGGGATGGTCTGTGCTGGGCGGTGACAGGCTGTGGTGGGCTGGGACGAGCTGTGGTGGGCTGGGACGGGCTTTGGTGGGCTGGGACGGTCTGTGGTGCACTAAGACGGGCTCTGGTGGTCTGGAACAGGCTGTGGTGGGCTGGGACGGGCTGGGACGGGCTGTGGTGGGCTGGGACGGGCTGTGGTGGGCTGTGGTGGCCTGTGGTGGACTTGGACGAGTTGTAGTGGGCCGGGACGGGCTGTGGTAGGCTGTGGTGAACTGAGACGGGCTGTGCTGGTCTGTGGTGGGCTGGGACGGGCGGGGACGGGCTGTGGTTGGCTGGGACGGGCTGGGATGGGCTGGCACGGGCTGGGACGGGCTGTGCTGGGCTAGGGACGGGCTGTGGTGGGCTGGGACGGGCTGTGGTGGTCTGGAACAGGCTGTGGTGGGTTGGGACAGGCTGGGACATGCTGGGACGGTGTGTGGTGGACTGGGATGGTCTGTGGTGTGCTGGGACGGGCTGTGGTGGGCAGGGATGGGCTGTGGTGGGGCGTGGTGGGCTGGGACGGGCCGTGGTGGGCTGTGGTGGGCCGTGGTGGTCTGGGACAGGCTATGGTGGGCTTTGGTGGGTTCTTGTGAGCTTGAGATGGGCTGTGGTGGGCTGGGACGGGCTGGGACGGGATCTGATGGTCTGGAACGAGCTGTGATGTGCTGTAATGGGCTGTGGTGGGCTGGGACGGGCTGTGGTGGGCTGGGACGGGCTGGGACGGGCTCTGGTGGGCTGTGGTGGGCTGGGACATGCTGTGGTGGGATGGGACATGCTGTGGTGTGCTGGGACGGGCTGTGGTGTGCTGGGACGAGCTGTGGTGGGCTGGGACGGGCTGGGACGGGCTGGGACGGGCTGGGACGAGTTGTAGTTTGCTGGGACGGCCTGGGGTGGGCGGGGACGTGCTGTGGTGTGCTGGGACGGGCTGTTGTGTGCTGGGACGGGCTGTGGTGGGCGGGGACGGGCCGTGGTGGGCCGTGGTGGGCTGGGATGGGTCCTGATGGACTTGGACGGGCCGTGGTGGGCTGGGACGGGCCGTGGTGGACTGGGACGGGCTGTGGTGGGCTGGGACGGGCTGGGACGGGCTCTGGTGGGCTGTGGTGTGATGGGATGGGCTTTGGTGAGCTGGGACGGGCTGTGGTGAACCATGGTGGGGTGTGCTGGGCCGTGGTGGGCTGGGACGGGCTGTGGTGGGTTGTGGTGGGCCGTGGTGGGCTGGGACGGGCCGTGGTGGCCTGGGACGGGCCGTGGTGGCCTGGGACGGGCCGTGGTGGCCTGGGATGTACCGTGGTGGGCTGGGACGGGATGTGGTGGGCTGTGGCGGGCTGTGGTGGGCCGTGGTGTGCTGGGACGGGCCGTTGTGGGCTGTGGTGGGCCGTGGTGGTCTGGGACGGGCTGTGGTAAACTGGGACGGGCTGTGGTGGGCTGGGACGAGCTGTGGTGGGCTGGGACAGGCCTTGGTGGGCTGGGACGGGCTGTGGTCAGTCGTGGTGGGCTGGGACGGGCCGTGGTGGCTCGGGACGGACTCTGGTTGGCCGGGACAAGCTCTGGTGGCCTGTGACGGGCTGTGACGGGCTGTGGTGGGCTTGGACGGGCTGGGATGGGCTGTGGTGGGCTGGGACGAGCTTTGGTGGGCTGTGGTGGCCTGTGGTGGGCTTGGACGAGTTGTAGTGGGCCAGGACGTGCTGTGGTGGGCTGTGGTGAACTGAGACGGGCTGTGGTGGGCTGTGGTAAGCTGGGACGGGCTGTGGTGGGCCAGGACGTGCTGGGACGGGCTCTGATGGTCTGGAATGGGCTGTTGTGGGCTGGGACGGGCCGTGGTGGGCTGGGACGGGCCGTGGTGGGCTGGGACGGACTGTGGTGGGCTGGGAAGGGCCGTGGTGGGCTGGGACGGTCTGTGGTGGTCTGTGGTGGGCTGGGACGGGTTGTGGTGGGCTGGGACGGGTTGTGGTGGGTTGGGACGGGCTGTGGTGCTTCAGGGACGGGCTGTGGTGGGCTGTGGTGGGCTGGGACGGGTTGTGGTGGGCTGGGACGGGCTGTTGTAGGCTGGGACGGGCTGTGGTGGGCTGGGATGGGCTGGGACAGACTGGGACGGGCTGTGGTGGTCAGTGGTTGCCTGGGACATGCTGTGGTGGGCTGGGACATGCTGTGGTGGGCTGGGACGGGCTGGCACGGGCTGGGACGGGCTGGCACGGGCTGGCACGAACTGGGACGGGCTGGCACGGGCTGTGGTGGGCTGGAACGGGCTGTGGTGGGCTTGGACAAGCTGTGGTGGGCTGGGACGAGCTATGGTGGGCTGGGACGGGCTCTGATGGTGTCGAAAGGGCTGTGGTGGGCTGGGACGGGCTGTGGTGGGCTGTGGTGGGCTGTGGTTGGCTGGGACGGGCTGTGGTGGGCCGGCACGGGCTGTGGTGGGCTGTGGTGAGCTGAGACGGGCTGGCACGGGCTGTGGTAAGCTGGGACGGGCTCTGGTGGGCTGGGACGGTCTGTGATGGGCTGTGCTGGGCTGGGACGGGCTGTGGTGAGCTGGGAAGGGCTGGGACGAGCTGGGACCGGCAGTGGTGGGCGGGGACCGGCTATGGTGGGCGGGGATGGTCTGTGCTGGGCGGTGACAGGCTGTGGTGGGCTGGGACGAGCTGTGGTGGGCTGGGACGGGCTTTGGTGGGCTGGGACGGTCTGTGGTGCACTAAGACGGGCTCTGGTGGTCTGGAACAGGCTGTGGTGGGCTGGGACGGGCTGGGACGGGCTGTGGTGGGCTGGGACGGGCTGTGGTGGGCTGTGGTGGCCTGTGGTGGACTTGGACGAGTTGTAGTGGGCCGGGACGGGCTGTGGTAGGCTGTGGTGAACTGAGACGGGCTGTGCTGGTCTGTGGTGGGCTGGGACGGGCGGGGACGGGCTGTGGTTGGCTGGGACGGGCTGGGATGGGCTGGCACGGGCTGGGACGGGCTGTGCTGGGCTAGGGACGGGCTGTGGTGGGCTGGGACGGGCTGTGGTGGTCTGGAACAGGCTGTGGTGGGTTGGGACAGGCTGGGACATGCTGGGACGGTGTGTGGTGGACTGGGATGGTCTGTGGTGTGCTGGGACGGGCTGTGGTGGGCAGGGATGGGCTGTGGTGGGGCGTGGTGGGCTGGGACGGGCCGTGGTGGGCTGTGGTGGGCCGTGGTGGTCTGGGACAGGCTATGGTGGGCTTTGGTGGGTTCTTGTGAGCTTGAGATGGGCTGTGGTGGGCTGGGACGGGCTGGGACGGGATCTGATGGTCTGGAACGAGCTGTGATGTGCTGTAATGGGCTGTGGTGGGCTGGGACGGGCTGTGGTGGGCTGGGACGGGCTGGGACGGGCTCTGGTGGGCTGTGGTGGGCTGGGACATGCTGTGGTGGGATGGGACATGCTGTGGTGTGCTGGGACGGGCTGTGGTGTGCTGGGACGAGCTGTGGTGGGCTGGGACGGGCTGGGACGGGCTGGGACGGGCTGGGACGAGTTGTAGTTTGCTGGGACGGCCTGGGGTGGGCGGGGGACGTGCTGTGGTGTGCTGGGACGGGCTGTTGTGTGCTGGGACGGGCTGTGGTGGGCGGGGACGGGCCGTGGTGGGCCGTGGTGGGCTGGGATGGGTCCTGATGGACTTGGACGGGCCGTGGTGGGCTGGGACGGGCCGTGGTGGACTGGGACGGGCTGTGGTGGGCTGGGACGGGCTGGGACGGGCTCTGGTGGGCTGTGGTGTGATGGGATGGGCTTTGGTGAGCTGGGACGGGCTGTGGTGAACCATGGTGGGGTGTGCTGGGCCGTGGTGGGCTGGGACGGGCTGTGGTGGGTTGTGGTGGGCCGTGGTGGGCTGGGACGGGCCGTGGTGGCCTGGGACGGGCCGTGGTGGCCTGGGACGGGCCGTGGTGGCCTGGGATGTACCGTGGTGGGCTGGGACGGGATGTGGTGGGCTGTGGCGGGCTGTGGTGGGCCGTGGTGTGCTGGGACGGGCCGTTGTGGGCTGTGGTGGGCCGTGGTGGTCTGGGACGGGCTGTGGTAAACTGGGACGGGCTGTGGTGGGCTGGGACGAGCTGTGGTGGGCTGGGACAGGCCTTGGTGGGCTGGGACGGGCTGTGGTCAGTCGTGGTGGGCTGGGACGGGCCGTGGTGGCTCGGGACGGACTCTGGTTGGCCGGGACAAGCTCTGGTGGCCTGTGACGGGCTGTGACGGGCTGTGGTGGGCTTGGACGGGCTGGGATGGGCTGTGGTGGGCTGGGACGAGCTTTGGTGGGCTGTGGTGGCCTGTGGTGGGCTTGGACGAGTTGTAGTGGGCCAGGACGTGCTGTGGTGGGCTGTGGTGAACTGAGACGGGCTGTGGTGGGCTGTGGTAAGCTGGGACGGGCTGTGGTGGGCCAGGACGTGCTGGGACGGGCTCTGATGGTCTGGAATGGGCTGTTGTGGGCTGGGACGGGCCGTGGTGGGCTGGGACGGGCCGTGGTGGGCTGGGACGGACTGTGGTGGGCTGGGAAGGGCCGTGGTGGGCTGGGACGGTCTGTGGTGGTCTGTGGTGGGCTGGGACGGGTTGTGGTGGGCTGGGACGGGTTGTGGTGGGTTGGGACGGGCTGTGGTGCTTCAGGGACGGGCTGTGGTGGGCTGTGGTGGGCTGGGACGAGGTGTAGTGGGCTGGGACGGACTGTGGTGGGCTGTGGTGGGCTGTGGTGGGTTCTGGTGAGCTTAGACGGGCTTTGGTGGGCTGTGGTGTGCTGGGACGGTCTGTGGTGGGCTGGGACAGGCCGTGGTGGGCTGGGACAGGCCGTGGTGGGCTGGGACGGGCCGTAGTGGGCTGTGGTGGGTTCTGGTGAGCTTAGACGGGCTTTGGTGGGCTGTGGTGGGCTGGAACGGGCTGTGGTGGGCTGGAACGGGCTGTGGTGGGCTGGGACGGGCTGTGGTGGGCTGGGACGGGCTGTGGTGGGTTGGGACGGGCTGCGACGGGCTGTGGTGTGCTGGGACGGGCTGTGCTTGGCTGGGACGGGCTGTGGTGAGCTGGGACGGGCCGTGGTGGGCTGGGACGGGCTGTGGTGGGCTGTGCTTTGCTGGGACGGGCTGTGGTGGGCTGGGACGGGCTGTTGTAGGCTGGGACGGGCTGTGGTGGGCTGGGATGGGCTGGGACAGACTGGGACGGGCTGTGGTGGTCAGTGGTTGCCTGGGACATGCTGTGGTGGGCTGGGACATGCTGTGGTGGGCTGGGACGGGCTGGCACGGGCTGGGACGGGCTGGCACGGGCTGGCACGAACTGGGACGGGCTGGCACGGGCTGTGGTGGGCTGGAACGGGCTGTGGTGGGCTTGGACAAGCTGTGGTGGGCTGGGACGAGCTATGGTGGGCTGGGACGGGCTCTGATGGTGTCGAAAGGGCTGTGGTGGGCTGGGACGGGCTGTGGTGGGCTGTGGTGGGCTGTGGTTGGCTGGGACGGGCTGTGGTGGGCCGGCACGGGCTGTGGTGGGCTGTGGTGAGCTGAGACGGGCTGGCACGGGCTGTGGTAAGCTGGGACGGGCTCTGGTGGGCTGGGACGGTCTGTGATGGGCTGTGCTGGGCTGGGACGGGCTGTGGTGAGCTGGGAAGGGCTGGGACGAGCTGGGACCGGCAGTGGTGGGCGGGGACCGGCTATGGTGGGCGGGGATGGTCTGTGCTGGGCGGTGACAGGCTGTGGTGGGCTGGGACGAGCTGTGGTGGGCTGGGACGGGCTTTGGTGGGCTGGGACGGTCTGTGGTGCACTAAGACGGGCTCTGGTGGTCTGGAACAGGCTGTGGTGGGCTGGGACGGGCTGGGACGGGCTGTGGTGGGCTGGGACGGGCTGTGGTGGGCTGTGGTGGCCTGTGGTGGACTTGGACGAGTTGTAGTGGGCCGGGACGGGCTGTGGTAGGCTGTGGTGAACTGAGACGGGCTGTGGTGGGCTGTGGTGGGCCGGGACGTGCTGGGACGGGCTCTGATGGTCTGGAATGCGCTGTTGTGGGCTGGGACGGGCTGTGGTGGGCTGGGACGGGCCGTGGTAGGCTGGGACAGACTGTGGTGGGCTGGGACTGGCTGTGGTGGGCTGGGACGGGCTGTGGTGGGCCGTGGTGGGCGGGGACGGGCCGTGGTGAACCGTGGTGGGCCGGGATGGGAAGGGGTGGGCTGTGGTGGTCTGTGGTGGGCTGGGACAGGTCGTGGTGAGCTGGGACGGGCCGTGGTGGGCTGTGGTGGGCCGTGGTTCGCTGTGGTGGGCCGTGGTGGGCTGAGAGAGCCCGTGGTGGGCTGTGGTGGGCCGTGGTGGTCTGAGACAGCCTATGGTGGGCTGTGGTGGGTTCTGGTGAGCTTGAGACGGGCTGTGGTTGGCTGGGACGGGCTGGGACAAGCTCTGGTGGTCTGGGACGGGCTGTGGTGGGCTCGGACGGGCTGGGACGGGCCGTAGTGGGCCGTGGTGGGCTGGGACGGGCCGTGGTGGGCTGGGACGTGCTGGGATGGACTGGGACGGGCTGTGGTGCGCTGGGATGGGCTGTGGTGAGCTGGGACGGGCTGTGGTGGACCGTGCTTGGCCGTGGTGGGCCGGCACAGGCCGTGGTTAGCCGTGGTGGGCTGAAACAGGCTGGGACCATCTCTGGTGGGCTGGGACGGGCTGTGGTGGGCTGGGACGGGTTGTGGTGGGTTGGGACGGGCTGTGGTGCTTCAGGGACGGGCTGTGGTGGGCTGGGACGAGTTGTAGTGGGCTGGGACGGGCTGTGGTGGGCTGGGAAGGGCCGTGGTGGGCTGGGAAGGGCCGTGGTGGGCTGGGACAGTCTGTGGTGGTCTGTGGTGGGCTGGGACGGGCTGTGGTGGGCTGGGACGGGTTGTGGTGGGTTGGGACGGGCTGTGGTGCTTCAGGGACGGGCTGTGGTGGGCTGTGGTGGGCTGGGACGAGTTGTAGTGGGCTGGGACGGACTGTGGTGGGCTGTGGTGGGCTGTGGTGGGTTCTGGTGAGCTTAGACGGGCTTTGGTGGGCTGTGTTGTGCTGGGACGGTCTGTGGTGGGCTGGGACGGGCCGTGGTGGGCTGGGAAAGGCCGTGGTGGGCTGGGACGGGCCGTGGTGGGCTGTGGTGGGTTCTGGTGAGCTTAGACAGGCTTTGGTGGGCTGTGGTGGGCTGGGACAGGCTGTGGTGGGCTGGAACGGGCTGTGGTGGGCTGGAACGGGCTGTGGTGGGCGGGGACGGGCTGTGGTGGGCTGGGACGGGCTGTGGCAGGCTGGGACGGGCTGTGGTGGGCTGGGACGGGCTGTGGTGGGTGGGGACAGGCTGTGGTGAGCTGGGATAAGCTGTGTTGGGCTGGGACGGGCTGTGTTAGGCTGGGATGGGCTGTGGAGGATTGGGACGGGCTATGGAAAGCTGTGGAGAGCTGGGACGAGCTGTGGTGGGCTGGGACGGGCTGTAGTGGGCTGGGACGGGCTGTGGTGGGCTGGGACAGGCTGTGGTGGGTGGGGACAGGCTGTGGTGGGCTGGGATAAGCTGTGTTGGGCTGGGACGGGCTGTGTTAGGCTGGGATGGGCTGTGGAGGATTGGGACGGGCTATGGAAAGCTGTGGAGAGCTGGGACGGTCTGTGGTGGGCTGGGACAGGCTGTGGTGGGCTTGGACCTGCTGTTGTGGTCGGGGACGGGTTGTGGTAGGTCCGGGACGGGCTGTCGTGGTCCGGGACGGGCTGTGGTGGGCTGGGAAGGCCTGGGACGGGCTGGGACGGGCTGGGACGAGCTGGGACGGGCTGTGGTGGGCGGGGACGGGCTGTGGCGGGCGGGGACGGGCTGTGGTGGGCGGGGACGGGCTGTGGTGGGCGGGGACGGGCTGTAGTGGGCTGGGACGGGCTGTGGTGGGTGTGGACAGGCTGTGGTGGGCTGGGATAAGCTTTGGTAGGCTGGGACGGGCTGTGTTAGGCTGGGATGGGCTGTGGAGGATTGGGACGGGCTATGGAAAGCTATGGAGAGCTGGGACGGTCTGTGGTGGGCTGGGACAGGCTGTGGTGGGCTTGGACCTGCTGTGGTGGTCAGGGACGGGTTGTGGTAGGTCCGGGACGGGCTGTCGTGGTCCGGGACGGTCTGTGGTGGGCTGGGAAGGCCTGGGACGGGCTGGGACGAGCTGGGACGGGCTGTGGTGGGCGGGGACGGGCTGTGGTGGGCGGGGACGGGCTGTAGTGGGCTGGGACGGGCTGTGGTGGGTGGGGACAGGCTGTGGTGGGCTGGGATAAGCTTTGGTGGGCTGGGATAAGCTGTGTTAGGCTGGGATGGGCTGTGGAGGATTGGGACGGGCTATGGAAAGCTATGGAGAGCTGGGACGGTCTGTGGTGGGCTGGGACAGGCTGTGGTGGGCTTGGACCTGCTGTGGTGGTCGGGGACGGGTTGTGGTAGGTCCGGGACGGGCTGTCGTGGTCCGGGACGGGCTGTGGTGGGCTGGAAAGGCCTGGGACGGGCTGGGACGGGCTGTGGTGGGCGGGGAAGGGCTGTGGTGGGCGGGGACGGGCTGTGGTGGGCGGGGACGGGCTGTGGTGGGCGGGGACGGGCTGTGGTGGGCTGGGACCGGCTGGGAAGGGCTGTGGTGGGTGGTGATGGGCTGTGGTGGGCGGTGACGGGCTGTGGTGGGCTGGGACCGGCTGGGACATGCTGGGATGGTCTGTGGTGGACAGGGACGGTCTGTGGTTTGGTGGGACGGGCTGCGGTGGGCTGGGACGGGCTGGGACGGGCTATGGTGGGCTGTGGTGGGTTCTGGTGAGCTTGAGATGGGCTGTGTTGGGCTGGGATGGGCTGAGACGAGTTCTGGTGGTCTGGAATGAGCTGGGACGGTCTGTGGTGGGCTGGGACAGGCTGTGGTGGGCTTGGACCTGCTGTGGTGGTCGGGGACGGGTTGTGGTAGGTCCGGGACGGGCTGTCGTGGTCCGGGACGGGCTGTGGTGGGCTGGGAAGGCCTGGGACGGGCTGGGACGAGCTGGGACGGGCTGTGGTGGGCGGGGACGGGCTGTGGTGGGCGGGGACGGGCTGTAGTGGGCTGGGACGGGCTGTGGTGGGTGTGGACAGGCTGTGGTGGGCTGGGATAAGCTTTGGTGGGCTGGGACGGGCTGTGTTAGGCTGGGATGGGCTGTGGAGGATTGGGACGGGCTATGGAAAGCTATGGAGAGCTGGGACGGTCTGTGGTGGGCTGGGACAGGCTGTGGTGGGCTTGGACCTGCTGTGGTGGTCGGGGACGGGTTGTGGTAGGTCCGGGACGGGCTGTCGTGGTCCGGGACGGGCTGTGGTGGGCTGGGACGGGCTGGGAGGGGCTGTGACGAGCTGGGACGGGCTGTGGTGGGCGGGGAAGGGCTGTGGTGGGCGGGGACGGGCTGTGGTGGGCGGGGACGGGCTGTGGTGGGCGGTGACGGGCTGTGGTGGGCTGGGACCGGCTGGGAAGGGCTGTGGTGGGCGGTGATGGGCTGTGGTGGGCGGTGACGGGCTGTGGTGGGCTGGGACCGGCTGGGACATGCTGGGATGGTCTGTGGTGGACAGGGACGGTCTGTGGTTTGGTGGGACGGGCTGCGGTGGGCTGGGACGGGCTGGGACGGGCTATGGTGGGCTGTGGTGGGTTCTGGTGAGCTTGAGATGGGCTGTGTTGGGCTGGGATGGGCTGAGACGAGTTCTGGTGGTCTGGAATGAGTTGGGACGGGCTGTGGTGGGCGGGGACGGGCTGTGGTGGTCTGGAACGGTCTGTGGTGTGCTGGGACAAGATGCGGCGGGCTGCGACGGGCTGGGACGGGCTGGGACAGGCTGTGGTGTGCTGGGACGGGCTGTGCTGGTCTGTGGTGGGCTGGGACGGGCGGGGACGGGCTGTGGTTGGCTGGGACGGGCTGGGATGGGCTGGCACGGGCTGGGACGGGCTGTGTTGGGCTAGGGACGGGCTGTGGTGGGCTGGGACGGGCTGTGGTGGTCTGGAACAGGCTGTGGTGGGTTGGGACAGGCTGGGACATGCTGGGACGGTGTGTGGTGGACTGGGATGGTCTGTGGTGTGCTGGGACGGGCTGTGGTGGGCAGGGATGGGCTGTGGTGGGGCGTGGTGGGCTGGGACGGGCCGTGGTGGGCTGTGGTGGGCCGTGGTGGTCTGGGACAGGCTATGGTGGGCTTTGGTGGGTTCTTGTGAGCTTGAGATGGGCTGTGGTGGGCTGGGACGGGCTGGGACGGGATCTGATGGTCTGGAACGAGCTGTGATGTGCTGTAATGGGCTGTGGTGGGCTGGGACGGGCTGTGGTGGGCTGGGACGGGCTGGGACGGGCTCTGGTGGGCTGTGGTGGGCTGGGACATGCTGTGGTGGGATGGGACATGCTGTGGTGTGCTGGGACGGGCTGTGGTGTGCTGGGACGAGCTGTGGTGGGCTGGGACGGGCTGGGACGGGCTGGGACGGGCTGGGACGAGTTGTAGTTTGCTGGGACGGCCTGGGGTGGGCGGGGACGTGCTGTGGTGTGCTGGGACGGGCTGTTGTGTGCTGGGACGGGCTGTGGTGGGCGGGGACGGGCCGTGGTGGGCCGTGGTGGGCTGGGATGGGTCCTGATGGACTTGGACGGGCCGTGGTGGGCTGGGACGGGCCGTGGTGGACTGGGACGGGCTGTGGTGGGCTGGGACGGGCTGGGACGGGCTCTGGTGGGCTGTGGTGTGATGGGATGGGCTTTGGTGAGCTGGGACGGGCTGTGGTGAACCATGGTGGGGTGTGCTGGGCCGTGGTGGGCTGGGACGGGCTGTGGTGGGTTGTGGTGGGCCGTGGTGGGCTGGGACGGGCCGTGGTGGCCTGGGACGGGCCGTGGTGGCCTGGGACGGGCCGTGGTGGCCTGGGATGTACCGTGGTGGGCTGGGACGGGATGTGGTGGGCTGTGGCGGGCTGTGGTGGGCCGTGGTGTGCTGGGACGGGCCGTTGTGGGCTGTGGTGGGCCGTGGTGGTCTGGGACGGGCTGTGGTAAACTGGGACGGGCTGTGGTGGGCTGGGACGAGCTGTGGTGGGCTGGGACAGGCCTTGGTGGGCTGGGACGGGCTGTGGTCAGTCGTGGTGGGCTGGGACGGGCCGTGGTGGCTCGGGACGGACTCTGGTTGGCCGGGACAAGCTCTGGTGGCCTGTGACGGGCTGTGACGGGCTGTGGTGGGCTTGGACGGGCTGGGATGGGCTGTGGTGGGCTGGGACGAGCTTTGTTGGGCTGTGGTGGCCTGTGGTGGGCTTGGACGAGTTGTAGTGGGCCGGGACGTGCTGTGGTGGGCTGTGGTGAACTGAGACGGGCTGTGGTGGGCTGTGGTAAGCTGGGACGGGCTGTGGTGGGCCAGGACGTGCTGGGACGGGCTCTGATGGTCTGGAATGGGCTGTTGTGGGCTGGGACGGGCCGTGGTGGGCTGGGACGGGCCGTGGTGGGCTGGGACGGACTGTGGTGGGCTGGGAAGGGCCGTGGTGGGCTGGGACGGTCTGTGGTGGTCTGTGGTGGGCTGGGACGGGCTGTGGTGGGCTGGGACGGGTTGTGGTGGGTTGGGACGGGCTGTGGTGCTTCAGGGACGGGCTGTGGTGGGCTGTGGTGGGCTGGGACGAGGTGTAGTGGGCTGGGACGGACTGTGGTGGGCTGTGGTGGGCTGTGGTGGGTTCTGGTGAGCTTAGACGGGCTTTGGTGGGCTGTGGTGTGCTGGGACGGTCTGTGGTGGGCTGGGACAGGCCGTGGTGGGCTGGGACAGGCCGTGGTGGGCTGGGACGGGCCGTAGTGGGCTGTGGTGGGTTCTGGTGAGCTTAGACGGGCTTTGGTGGGCTGTGGTGGGCTGGAACGGGCTGTGGTGGGCTGGAACGGGCTGTGGTGGGCTGGGACGGGCTGTGGTGGGTTGGGACGGGCTGCGACGGGCTGTGGTGTGCTGGGACGGGCTGTGCTTGGCTGGGACGGGCTGTGGTGAGCTGGGACGGGCCGTGGTGGGCTGGGACGGGCTGTGGTGGGCTGTGCTTTGCTGGGACGGGCTGTGGTGGGCTGGGACGGGCTGTTGTAGGCTGGGACGGGCTGTGGTGGGCTGGGATGGGCTGGGACAGACTGGGACGGGCTGTGGTGGTCAGTGGTTGCCTGGGACATGCTGTGGTGGGCTGGGACATGCTGTGGTGGGCTGGGACGGGCTGGCACGGGCTGGGACGGGCTGGCACGGGCTGGCACGAACTGGGACGGGCTGGCACGGGCTGTGGTGGGCTGGAACGGGCTGTGGTGGGCTTGGACAAGCTGTGGTGGGCTGGGACGAGCTATGGTGGGCTGGGACGGGCTCTGATGGTGTCGAAAGGGCTGTGGTGGGCTGGGACGGGCTGTGGTGGGCTGTGGTGGGCTGTGGTTGGCTGGGACGGGCTGTGGTGGGCCGGCACGGGCTGTGGTGGGCTGTGGTGAGCTGAGACGGGCTGGCACGGGCTGTGGTAAGCTGGGACGGGCTCTGGTGGGCTGGGACGGTCTGTGATGGGCTGTGCTGGGCTGGGACGGGCTGTGGTGAGCTGGGAAGGGCTGGGACGAGCTGGGACCGGCAGTGGTGGGCGGGGACCGGCTATGGTGGGCGGGGATGGTCTGTGCTGGGCGGTGACAGGCTGTGGTGGGCTGGGACGAGCTGTGGTGGGCTGGGACGGGCTTTGGTGGGCTGGGACGGTCTGTGGTGCACTAAGACGGGCTCTGGTGGTCTGGAACAGGCTGTGGTGGGCTGGGACGGGCTGGGACGGGCTGTGGTGGGCTGGGACGGGCTGTGGTGGGCTGTGGTGGCCTGTGGTGGACTTGGACGAGTTGTAGTGGGCCGGGACGGGCTGTGGTAGGCTGTGGTGAACTGAGACGGGCTGTGGTGGGCTGTGGTACGCTGGGACGGGCTGTGGTGGGCCGGGACGTGCTGGGACGGGCTCTGATGGTCTGGAATGCGCTGTTGTGGGCTGGGACGGGCTGTGGTGGGCTGGGACGGGCCGTGGTAGGCTGGGACAGACTGTGGTGGGCTGGGACTGGCTGTGGTGGGCTGGGACGGGCTGTGGTGGGCCGTGGTGGGCGGGGACGGGCCGTGGTGAACCGTGGTGGGCCGGGATGGGAAGGGGTGGGCTGTGGTGGTCTGTGGTGGGCTGGGACAGGTCGTGGTGAGCTGGGACGGGCCGTGGTGGGCTGTGGTGGGCCGTGGTTCGCTGTGGTGGGCCGTGGTGGGCTGAGAGAGCCCGTGGTGGGCTGTGGTGGGCCGTGGTGGTCTGAGACAGCCTATGGTGGGCTGTGGTGGGTTCTGGTGAGCTTGAGACGGGCTGTGGTTGGCTGGGACGGGCTGGGACAAGCTCTGGTGGTCTGGGACGGGCTGTGGTGGGCTCGGACGGGCTGGGACGGGCCGTAGTGGGCCGTGGTGGGCTGGGACGGGCCGTGGTGGGCTGGGACGTGCTGGGATGGACTGGGACGGGCTGTGGTGCGCTGGGATGGGCTGTGGTGAGCTGGGACGGGCTGTGGTGGACCGTGCTTGGCCGTGGTGGGCCGGCACAGGCCGTGGTTAGCCGTGGTGGGCTGAAACAGGCTGGGACCATCTCTGGTGGGCTGGGACGGGCTGTGGTGGGCTGGGACGGGTTGTGGTGGGTTGGGACGGGCTGTGGTGCTTCAGGGACGGGCTGTGGTGGGCTGGGACGAGTTGTAGTGGGCTGGGACGGGCTGTGGTGGGCTGGGACGGGCCGTGGTGGGCTGGGAAGGGCCGTGGTGGGCTGGGACAGTCTGTGGTGGTCTGTGGTGGGCTGGGACGGGCTGTGGTGGGCTGGGACGGGTTGTGGTGGGTTGGGACGGGCTGTGGTGCTTCAGGGACGGGCTGTGGTGGGCTGTGGTGGGCTGGGACGAGGTGTAGTGGGCTGGGACGGACTGTGGTGGGCTGTGGTGGGCTGTGGTGGGTTCTGGTGAGCTTAGACGGGCTTTGGTGGGCTGTGTTGTGCTGGGACGGTCTGTGGTGGGCTGGGACGGGCCGTGGTGGGCTGGGAAAGGCCGTGGTGGGCTGGGACGGGCCGTGGTGGGCTGTGGTGGGTTCTGGTGAGCTTAGACGGGCTTTGGTGGGCTGTGGTGGGCTGGGACAGGCTGTGGTGGGCTGGAACGGGCTGTGGTGGGCTGGAACGGGCTGTGGTGGGCGGGGACGGGCTGTGGTGGGCTGGGACGGGCTGTGGCAGGCTGGGACGGGCTGTGGTGGGCTGGGACGGGCTGTGGTGGGTGGGGACAGGCTGTGGTGAGCTGGGATAAGCTGTGTTGGGCTGGGACGGGCTGTGTTAGGCTGGGATGGGCTGTGGAGGATTGGGACGGGCTATGGAAAGCTGTGGAGAGCTGGGACGGGCTGTGGTGGGCTGGGACGGGCTGTAGTGGGCTGGGACGGGCTGTGGTGGGCTGGGACAGGCTGTGGTGGGTGGGGACAGGCTGTGGTGGGCTGGGATAAGCTGTGTTGGGCTGGGACGGGCTGTGTTAGGCTGGGATGGGCTGTGGAGGATTGGGACGGGCTATGGAAAGCTGTGGAGAGCTGGGACGGTCTGTGGTGGGCTGGGACAGGCTGTGGTGGGCTTGGACCTGCTGTTGTGGTCGGGGACGGGTTGTGGTAGGTCCGGGACGGGCTGTCGTGGTCCGGGACGGGCTGTGGTGGGCTGGGAAGGCCTGGGACGGGCTGGGACGGGCTGGGACGAGCTGGGACGGGCTGTGGTGGGCGGGGACGGGCTGTGGTGGGCGGGGACGGGCTGTGGTGGGCGGGGACGGGCTGTAGTGGGCTGGGACGGGCTGTGGTGGGCTGGGACGGGCTGTGGTGGGTGGGGACAGGCTGTGGTGGGCTGGGATAAGCTGTGGTAGGCTGGGACGGGCTGTGTTAGGCTGGGATGGGCTGTGGAGGATTGGGACGGGCTATGGAAAGCTGTGGAGAGCTGGGACGGTCTGTGGTGGGCTGGGACAGGCTGTGGTGGGCTTGGACCTGCTGTGGTGGTCGGGGACGGGTTGTGGTAGGTCCGGGACGGGCTGTCGTGGTCCGGGACGGGCTGTGGTGGGCTGGGAAGGCCTGGGACGGGCTGGGACGAGCTGGGACGGGCTGTGGTGGGCGGGGACGGGCTGTGGTGGGCGGGGACGGGCTGTAGTGGGCTGGGACGGGCTGTGGTGGGTGGGGACAGGCTGTGGTGGGCTGGGATAAGCTTTGGTGGGCTGGGACGGGCTGTGTTAGGCTGGGATGGGCTGTGGAGGATTGGGACGGGCTATGGAAAGCTATGGAGAGCTGGGACGGTCTGTGGTGGGCTGGGACAGGCTGTGGTGGGCTTGGACCTGCTGTGGTGGTCAGGGACGGGTTGTGGTAGGTCCGGGACGGGCTGTCGTGGTCCGGGACGGTCTGTGGTGGGCTGGGAAGGCCTGGGACGGGCTGGGACGAGCTGGGACGGGCTGTGGTGGGCGGGGACGGGCTGTGGTGGGCGGGGACGGGCTGTAGTGGGCTGGGACGGGCTGTGGTGGGTGGGGACAGGCTGTGGTGGGCTGGGATAAGCTTTGGTGGGCTGGGATAAGCTGTGTTAGGCTGGGATGGGCTGTGGAGGATTGGGACGGGCTATGGAAAGCTATGGAGAGCTGGGACGGTCTGTGGTGGGCTGGGACAGGCTGTGGTGGGCTTGGACCTGCTGTGGTGGTCGGGGACGGGTTGTGGTAGGTCCGGGACGGGCTGTCGTGGTCCGGGACGGGCTGTGGTGGGCTGGAAAGGCCTGGGACGGGCTGGGACGGGCTGTGGTGGGCGGGGACGGGCTGTGGTGGGCGGGGACGGGCTGTGGTGGGCGGGGACGGGCTGTGGTGGGCTGGGACCGGCTGGGAAGGGCTGTGGTGGGTGGTGATGGGCTGTGGTGGGCGGTGACGGGCTGTGGTGGGCTGGGACCGGCTGGGACATGCTGGGATGGTCTGTGGTGGACAGGGACGGTCTGTGGTTTGGTGGGACGGGCTGCGGTGGGCTGGGACGGGCTGGGACGGGCTATGGTGGGCTGTGGTGGGTTCTGGTGAGCTTGAGATGGGCTGTGTTGGGCTGGGATGGGCTGAGACGAGTTCTGGTGGTCTGGAATGAGCTGGGACGGGCTGTGGTGGGCGGGGACGGGCTGTGGTGGTCTGGAACGGTCTGTGGTGTGCTGGGACAAGCTGCGACGGGCTGGGACGGGCTGGGACAGGCTGTGGTGTGCTGGGACGGGCTGTGCTGGTCTGTGGTGGGCTGGGACGGGCTGGGACGGGCTGTGGTTGGCTGGGACGGGCTGGGATGGGCTGGCACGGGCTGGGACGGGCTGTGTTGGGCTAGGGACGGGCTGTGGTGGGCTGGGACGGGCTGTGGTGGTCTGGAACAGGCTGTGGTGGGTTGGGACAGGCTGGGACATGCTGGGACGGTGTGTGGTGGACTGGGATGGTCTGTGGTGTGCTGGGACGGGCTGTGGTGGGCAGGGATGGGCTGTGGTGGGGCGTGGTGGGCTGGGACGGGCCGTGGTGGGCTGTGGTGGGCCGTGGTGGTCTGGGACAGGCTGTGGTGGGCTTTGGTGGGTTCTTGTGAGCTTGAGATGGGCTGTGGTGGGCTGGGACGGGCTGGGACGGGATCTGATGGTCTGGAACGAGCTGTGATGTGCTGTAATGGGCTGTGGTGGGCTGGGACGGGCTGTGGTGGGCTGGGACGGGCTGGGACGGGCTCTGGTGGGCTGTGGTGGGCTGGGACGGGCTGTGGTGGGCTGGGACATGCTGTGGTGTGCTGGGACGGGCTGTGGTGTGCTGGGACGAGCTGTGGTGGGCTGGGACGGGCTGGGACGGGCTGGGACGGGCTGGGACGAGTTGTAGTGTGCTGGGACGGCCTGGGGTGGGCGGGGACGTGCTGTGGTGTGCTGGGACGGGCTGTGGTGTGCTGGGACGGGCTGTGGTGGGCGGGGACGGGCCGTGGTGGGCCGTGGTGGGCTGGGATGGGTCCTGATGGACTTGGACGGGCCGTGGTGGGCTGGGACGGGCCGTGGTGGACTGGGACGGGCTGTGGTGGGCTGGGACGGGCTGGGACGGGCTCTGGTGGGCTGTGGTGTGATGGGATGGGCTTTGGTGAGCTGGGACGGGCTGTGGTGAACCATGGTGGGGTGTGCTGGGCCGTGGTGGGCTGGGACGGGCTGTGGTGGGTTGTGGTGGGCCGTGGTGGGCTGGGACGGGCCGTGGTGGCCTGGGACGGGCCGTGGTGGCCTGGGACGGGCCGTGGTGGCCTGGGATGTGCCGTGGTGGGCTGGGACGGGATGTGGTGGGCTGTGGCGGGCTGTGGTGGGCCGTGGTGGTCTGGGACGGGCTGTGGTAAACTGGGACGGGCTGTGGTGAGCTGGGACGAGCTGTGGTGGGCTGGGACAGGCCTTGGTGGGCTGGGACGGGCTGTGGTCAGTCGTGGTGGGCTGGGACGGGCCGTGGTGGCTCGGGACGGACTCTGGTGGGCCGGGACAAGCTCTGGTGGCCTGTGACGGGCTGTGACGGGCTGTGGTGGGCTTGGACGGGCTGGGATGGGCTGTGGTGGGCTGGGATGGGCTTTGGTGGGCTGTGGTGGCCTGTGGTGGGCTTGGACGAGTTGTAGTGGGCCGGGACGTGCTGTGGTGGGCTGTGGTGAACTGAGACGGGCTGTGGTGGGCTGTGGTAAGCTGGGACGGGCTGTGGTGGGCCAGGACGTGCTGGGACGGGCTCTGATGGTCTGGAATGGGCTGTTGTGGGCTGGGACGGGCCGTGGTGGGCTGGGACGGGCCGTGGTGGGCTGGGACGGACTGTGGTGGGTTGGGACGGGCTGTGGTGCTTCAGGGACGGGCTGTGGTGGGCTGTGGTGGGCTGGGGCGAGTTGTAGTGGGCCGGGACGGACTGTGGTAGGCTGTGGTGGGCTGTGGTGGGTTCTGGTGAGCTTAGACAGGCTTTGGTGGGCTGTGTTGTGCTGGGACGGTCTGTGGTGTGCTGGGACGAGCTGTGGTGGGCTGGGACGGGCTGGGACGGGCTGGGACGGGCTGGGACGAGTTGTAGTGTGCTGGGACGGCCTGGGGTGGGCGGGGACGTGCTGTGGTGTGCTGGGACGGGCTGTGGTGTGCTGGGACGGGCTGTGGTGGGCGGGGACGGGCCGTGGTGGGCCGTGGTGGGCTGGGATGGGTCCTGATGGACTTGGACGGGCCGTGGTGGGCTGGGACGGGCCGTGGTGGACTGGGACGGGCTGTGGTGGGCTGGGACGGGCTGGGACGGGCTCTGGTGGGCTGTGGTGTGATGGGATGGGCTTTGGTGAGCTGGGACGGGCTGTGGTGAACCATGGTGGGGTGTGCTGGGCCGTGGTGGGCTGGGACGGGCTGTGGTGGGTTGTGGTGGGCCGTGGTGGGCTGGGACGGGCCGTGGTGGCCTGGGACGGGCCGTGGTGGCCTGGGACGGGCCGTGGTGGCCTGGGATGTGCCGTGGTGGGCTGGGACGGGATGTGGTGGGCTGTGGCGGGCTGTGGTGGGCCGTGGTGGTCTGGGACGGGCTGTGGTAAACTGGGACGGGCTGTGGTGAGCTGGGACGAGCTGTGGTGGGCTGGGACAGGCCTTGGTGGGCTGGGACGGGCTGTGGTCAGTCGTGGTGGGCTGGGACGGGCCGTGGTGGCTCGGGACGGACTCTGGTGGGCCGGGACAAGCTCTGGTGGCCTGTGACGGGCTGTGACGGGCTGTGGTGGGCTTGGACGGGCTGGGATGGGCTGTGGTGGGCTGGGATGGGCTTTGGTGGGCTGTGGTGGCCTGTGGTGGGCTTGGACGAGTTGTAGTGGGCCGGGACGTGCTGTGGTGGGCTGTGGTGAACTGAGACGGGCTGTGGTGGGCTGTGGTAAGCTGGGACGGGCTGTGGTGGGCCAGGACGTGCTGGGACGGGCTCTGATGGTCTGGAATGGGCTGTTGTGGGCTGGGACGGGCCGTGGTGGGCTGGGACGGGCCGTGGTGGGCTGGGACGGACTGTGGTGGGTTGGGACGGGCTGTGGTGCTTCAGGGACGGGCTGTGGTGGGCTGTGGTGGGCTGGGGCGAGTTGTAGTGGGCCGGGACGGACTGTGGTAGGCTGTGGTGGGCTGTGGTGGGTTCTGGTGAGCTTAGACAGGCTTTGGTGGGCTGTGTTGTGCTGGGACGGTCTGTGGTGTGCTGGGACGGGCCGTGGTGGGCTGGGACGGGCTGGGACGGGCTGGGACGGGCTGGGACGAGTTGTAGTGTGCTGGGACGGCCTGGGGTGGGCGGGGACGTGCTGTGGTGTGCTGGGACGGGCTGTGGTGTGCTGGGACGGGCTGTGGTGGGCGGGGACGGGCCGTGGTGGGCCGTGGTGGGCTGGGATGGGTCCTGATGGACTTGGACGGGCCGTGGTGGGCTGGGACGGGCCGTGGTGGACTGGGACGGGCTGTGGTGGGCTGGGACGGGCTGGGACGGGCTCTGGTGGGCTGTGGTGTGATGGGATGGGCTTTGGTGAGCTGGGACGGGCTGTGGTGAACCATGGTGGGGTGTGCTGGGCCGTGGTGGGCTGGGACGGGCTGTGGTGGGTTGTGGTGGGCCGTGGTGGGCTGGGACGGGCCGTGGTGGCCTGGGACGGGCCGTGGTGGCCTGGGACGGGCCGTGGTGGCCTGGGATGTGCCGTGGTGGGCTGGGACGGGATGTGGTGGGCTGTGGCGGGCTGTGGTGGGCCGTGGTGGTCTGGGACGGGCTGTGGTAAACTGGGACGGGCTGTGGTGAGCTGGGACGAGCTGTGGTGGGCTGGGACAGGCCTTGGTGGGCTGGGACGGGCTGTGGTCAGTCGTGGTGGGCTGGGACGGGCCGTGGTGGCTCGGGACGGACTCTGGTGGGCCGGGACAAGCTCTGGTGGCCTGTGACGGGCTGTGACGGGCTGTGGTGGGCTTGGACGGGCTGGGATGGGCTGTGGTGGGCTGGGATGGGCTTTGGTGGGCTGTGGTGGCCTGTGGTGGGCTTGGACGAGTTGTAGTGGGCCGGGACGTGCTGTGGTGGGCTGTGGTGAACTGAGACGGGCTGTGGTGGGCTGTGGTAAGCTGGGACGGGCTGTGGTGGGCCAGGACGTGCTGGGACGGGCTCTGATGGTCTGGAATGGGCTGTTGTGGGCTGGGACGGGCCGTGGTGGGCTGGGACGGGCCGTGGTGGGCTGGGACGGACTGTGGTGGGTTGGGACGGGCTGTGGTGCTTCAGGGACGGGCTGTGGTGGGCTGTGGTGGGCTGGGGCGAGTTGTAGTGGGCCGGGACGGACTGTGGTAGGCTGTGGTGGGCTGTGGTGGGTTCTGGTGAGCTTAGACAGGCTTTGGTGGGCTGTGTTGTGCTGGGACGGTCTGTGGTGGGCTGGGACGGGCCGTGGTGGGCTGGGACAGGCCGTGGTGGGCTGGGACGGGCCGTAGTGGGCTGTGGTGGGTTCTGGTGAGCTTAGACGGGCTTTGGTGGGCTGTGGTGGGCTGGAACGGGCTGTGGTGGGCTGGAACGGGCTGTGGTGGGCTGGGACGGGCTGTGGTGGGCTGGGACGGGCTGTGGTGGTGAGCGGAGACGGCCTGTGTTGGGCTGGGACGGGCTGTGATAATCTGTAACCAGCTGTGGTGGGCTGTGGTGGGCTGGGACGGGCCGTGGTGGGCTGGGTCGAGCTGGGACAGGCTGGGACTGGCTGTGGTAGGCTGTGGTGAGCTGGGACGGGCTGTGGTGGGCTGGGACGGGCTGTGGTGGGCTGCGACGGGCTGTGGTGGGCTACGACGGGCTGTGGTGGGCTGCGACGGGCTGTGGTGGGCTGCAACGGGCTGTGGTGGGCTGGGACAGGCTGCGTTGGGCTGGGACGGGCTGGGACGGGCTGGGACGGGCCGTGGTGGGCTGGGACGGGCCGTGGTGGGCTGGGACGGGCCGTGGTGGGCTGGGACAGGCTGTGGTGGGCCGTAGTGGGCTTTGGTGGGCCGTGTTGGGCCGGGACGGGCTGTGGTGAGCCGGGACGGGCTGTGGTGGGCTGGGACGGTCTGCAGTGGGCTGGGACGGGCTGCGGTGGGCGGGGACGGGCTGCGGTGGGCTGGGACGGGCTGGGACGGGCCGTGGTGGGCTGGGACAGGCTGTGGTGGGCCATAGTGGGCTGTGGTGGGCCGTGTTGGGCCGGGACGAGCTGCGGTGAGCCGGGACGGGCTGTGGTGGGCCGGGACGGTCTGCAGTGGGCTGGGACGGGCTGTGGTGGGCGGGGACGGGCTCTGGTGGGCAGGGACGGGCTTTGGTGGTCTGGAGTGGGCTGTGGTGGGCTGGGACAGGCTGGCACGTGCTGAGACGGGTTGGGACGTGCTGGGATGGTCTGTAGTGGGCTGGGACAGGCCGTGGTGGGCTGGGACGGGCCGCGGTGGGCTGGGACGGGCCGCGGTGGGCTGGGACGGGCTCTGGTGGGCTGGGACGGGCTCTGGTGGGCGGGGACGGGCTGTGGTGGGCAGGGACGGGCTCTGGTGGGCAGGGACGGGCTTTGGTGGTCTGGAATGGGCTGTGGTGGGCTGGGACAGGCTGGCACGTGCTGAGACGGGTTGGGACGTGCTGGGACGGTCTGTGGTGGGCTGGGACGGGCTGTGGTGGGCTGGGACAGGCTGCGGTGGGCTGGGACGGTCTGGGACGGTCTGGGACGGGCCGTGGTGGACTGGGACGGGCCGTGGTGGGCTGGGACGGGCTGGGACGGGCCGTGGTGGGCTGGGACAGGCTGTGGTGGGTTGTAGTGGGCTGTGGTGGGCCGTGTTGGGCCGGGACGAGCTGCGGTGAGCCGGGACGTGCTGCGGTGGGCTGGGACGGGCTGCGGTGGGCGGGGACGGGCTGCGGTGGGCGGGGACGGGCTGCGGTGGGCGGGGACGGGCTGTGGTGGGTTGGTACTTCATGTGGTGGGCTGGGACGGGCTGTGGTGGGTTGGTACTTCATGTGGTGGGCGGGGACGGGCTGTGGTGGGTTGGTACTTCATGTGGTGGGCTGGGACGGGCTGTGATAAGCTGTAACCGGCTGTGGTGGGCTGTGGTGGTTTGGGACAGGTTGTGGTGAGCTGAGATGGGCTGGGACGGGCTGCGCTGGGCTGGGACGGGCTGCGCTGGCCTGGGACGGGCTGTGGTGGGCTGGGCCGTGATGGGACGGGCTGTGGTGTGCTGGGACGGGCTGATGTGGGCTGGGACGGGCTGCGGTGGGCGGGGACGGTCTGCGGTGGGCTGGGACGGGCTGGGACGGGCCGTGGTGGGCTGGGACAGGCTGTGGTGGGCCGTAGTGGGCTGTGGTGGGCTGGGACGGGCCGGGACGAGCTGCGGTGAGCCGGGATGGGCTGTGGTGGGCCGGGACAGTCTGCGGTGGGCTGGGACGGGCTGCGGTGGGCGGGGACGGGCTGCGGTGGGCGGGGACGGGCTGTGGTGGGTTGGTACTTCATGTG
This sequence comes from Falco cherrug, assembly GCF_023634085.1. Lineage (NCBI taxonomy): Eukaryota > Metazoa > Chordata > Aves > Falconiformes > Falconidae > Falco > Falco cherrug. The sequence goes on along the minus strand of NW_026599500.1, from coordinate 383,970 downwards.
GTGGGCTGGGACGGGCTGTGATAAGCTGTAACCGGCTGTGGTGGGCTGTGGTGGTCTGGGACAGGTTGTGGTGAGCTGAGATGGGCTGTGATGGGCTTTGGTGGGCGGGGATGGGCTGCGGTGGGCGGGGACGGGCTGCGGTGGGCTGGGACGGGCTGTGGTGGGCTGGGACGGTCTGTGGTGGGCTGTGGTAAGCTGGGACGGGCTGTGGTGGGCTGTGGTGGGCTGTGGTGTGCTGGGACGGGCTGTGGTGGGCTGGGACGGGCTGTGGTGGTCTGGGACGAGCTGGGATGGGCTGTGGTGGGCTGGGACAGGCTGCGGTGGGCTGGGACGGGCTGGGACGGTCTGGGACGGGCCGTGGTGGGCTGGGACGGGCCGTGGTGGGCTGGGACGGGCTGGGACGGGCCGTGGTGGGCTGGGACAGGCTGTGGTGGGCCGTAGTGGGCTGTGGTGGGCCGTGTTGGGCCGGGACGAGCTGCGGTGAGCCGGGACGGGCTGTGGTGGGCTGGGACGGGCTGCGGTGGGCTGGGACGGGCTGCGGTGGGCGGGGACGGGCTGCGGTGGGCGGGGACGGGCTGCGGTGGGCGGGGACGGGCTGTGGTGGGTTGGTACTTCATGTGGTGGGCTGGGACGGGCTGTGATAAGCTGTAACCAGCTGTGGTGGGCTGTGGTGGTCTGGGACAGGTTGTGGTGAGCTGAGATGGGCTGGGATGGGCTGCGCTGGGCTGGGACGGGCTGTGGTGGGCTGGGACGGGCTGTGGTGGGCTGGGCCGTGATGGGACGGGCTGTGGTGTGCTGGGACGGGCTGTGGTGGGCTGGGCCGTGATGGGACGGGCTGTGGTGTGCTGGGACGGGCTGATGTGGGCTGGGACGGGCTGCGGTGGGCGGGGACGGTCTGCGGTGGGCTGGGACGGGCTGGGACGGGCCGTGGTGGGCTGGGACAGGCTGTGGTGGGCCGTAGTGGGCTGTGGTGGGCTGGGACGGGCCGGGACGAGCTGCGGTGAGCCGGGACGGGCTGTGGTGGGCCGGGACAGTCTGCGGTGGGCTGGGACGGGCTGCGGTGGGCGGGGACGGGCTGCGGTGGGCGGGGACGGGCTGTGGTGGGTTGGTACTTCATGTGGTGGTCTTGGACGGGCTGTGATAAGCTGTAACCGGCTGTGGTGGGCTGTGGTGGTCTGGGACAGGTTGTGGTGAGCTGAGATGGGCTGTGATGGGCTTTGGTGGGCGGGGACGGGCTGCGGTGGGCGGGGACGGGCTGCGGTGGGCGGGGACGGGCTGTTGTAGGCTGAGACAGGCTGGTACGGGCTGTGGTGAGCGGAGACGGGTCGTGGTGGGCTGGGACGGCCCGTGGTGGGCTGGGACGGACTGGTACTTGATGTGGTGGGCTGGTACGGGCTGTGGTGGGCTGGGACGGGCTGTGGTGGGCTGGGACGGGCTGTGGTGGGCTGGGACGGGCTGTGATGGGCTGTGGTGGTCCGGGACAGGCTCTGGTGGGCTGTGGAGGGCTGGGACGGGCTGGGACGGGCTGTGGTGGGCAGGGACGGGCTGTGGTGGGCGGGGACGGGCTGGGACGAGCTGGGACGGGCTGTGGTGTTCTGTAGTGGTCTGTGGTGTTCTGTAGTGGTCTGTGGTGTTCTGTAGTGGTCTGTGGTGGGCTGGGATGGGCTGTCGTGGGCTTGGAAGGGCTAGTCGTGGGCTGTGGGGGCCTGGGACATGCTGGGGTTGGCTGGGAAGGGCTGGGACGTGCTGTGACGAGCTGGGACGAGCTGTGACGGGCTGTGGTGTGTTGTAGTGGCCTGTGGTGTGCTGTGGTGGCCTGTGGTGGGCTGGGACGGGCTGTGCTGGGCTGGGACGGGCTGTGGTGGGCTGGGACAAACTGTGGTGGGCTGTGGTGGGCTGGGATGAGCTGGGACAGGCTGGGACGGGCTGGGACGGTCTGTGGTGGGCTGTGGTGGGCTGGGACGGGCTGTGGTGGGCTGGGACGGGCTGTAGTGGGCTGTCGTGGGCTGTGGAGGGCTGGGACGGGCTGTAGTGTGCCGTGGTGGGCTGGGACGGGCCGGGTTGGCTGGGATGGGCTGGGACGGGCTGTGGTGGGCTGGGACGGGCTGTGGTGGGTTGGGACGGGCTGTGGTGGGCTGGGACGGGCTGGGACGGGCCGTGGTGGGCTGGGACGGGCCGTGGTGGGCTGGGACAGGCTCTGGTGGGCTTGGACAGGCTGTGGTGGGCTGGGACAAGCCATTGTAGGCTGGGACGGGCCGTGGTGGGCCGCGACGGGCCGTGGTGGGTTGTTATGGGCCGTGGTGGGCTGGGACGGGCTGTGGTGGACCGTGGTGGGCTGTGATGGGCTGTGGTAAGCTGGGACGGGATGTGGTAAGCTGGGACGGGCTTTCGTGGGCTGGGACGGGTTGTCGTGGGCTGGGACGTGTTGTCGTGGGCTGGGACGGGCTGGGACGGGCCGTGGTGAGCTGGGACGGGCCGTGGTCGGCTGGGACAGCCCGTGGTGGGCTGGTACAGGCCGTGGTGAGCTGGGACGGGCCGTGGTGAGCCGGGACGGGCCGTGGTGGGCCGGGACGGGCCGTGGTGGGCTGGGACGAACTGTGGTGGGTAGGATGAACTGTGGTGGTCTGTGGTGGCCTGGGACGGGCTGTGGTGATCTGGGACGGGCTGTGGTAGGCTGGGACAAACTGTGGCGGGCTGGGACGGGCCGTGGCGGGCTGGGACGGGCCGTGGTGGGCTGGGACGGGCCGTGGTGGGCTGGGCTGGGCCGTGGCAAGGCGTGGTGGGCCGTGGTAAGCTGTGACGGGCCGTGGTGGGCTGGGTCGGACTGTGGTGTGGTGGGACGGGCTGTGGTGGGCTGGGACAGGATGGGGTGGGCTGGGACGGGCTGTGGTAGGCTGGGACAGGCTGGGGTGGGCTGGTACGGGCCGTGGTGGGCCGGGACGGGCCGTGGTGGGCCGGGACGGGCCGTGGTGGGCTGGGACAGGCTGTGGTGTGATGGGGACGGGCTGTGGTTGGTTGTGGTGGGCTGGGACGGGCTGTGGTGGGCTGGGACGGGCTGTGGTGGGCTGGGACGAGCTATGATGAGCTGAGACGGGCTGTGATGGGCCGGGGTGGGCCGGGACAGGCTCTGGTGGGCTGTGGAGGGCTGGGACGGGCTCTGGTGGGCTGGGACGGACTTGGACGCACTGTGGTGGGCTGGGACGGGCTGGGACGGCCTGTGTAGGGCTGGGAGGGGCTGTGGTGGGCTGTGGGGGGCTGGGAAGGGCTGTGGTGGGCTGGGACGGGCTAGAACGGCTATGGTGGGCTGGGACGGGCTGTGGTGGGCTTGGATGGGCTGTGCTGTGCTGGAACGGTCTGGGACGAGTTGTGGTGAGTGTGGTGGGCTGGGACGGGCTGGGACGGACTGTGTTTAGCTGGGACGGGCTGTGGTGGGCCGTGGTGGCCTGGGACAGGCTGTGGTGAGCTGAGACGGGCTGTGGTGGGCTGTGTCGGGCTGGGACGAGCTGTGACGGGGTGGGACGGGCTGTGGTGGTCTGCGCTAGGCTGTGGTGTGCTGTAGTGGCCTGTGATGGACTGGGGATGGCCTGTGGTGGGCTGGGACGGGCTGTGGTGGGCTGGGACGGGCTGTGGTGGGCTGGGACAGGCTGTGGTGGGTGGGGACAGGCTGTGGTGGGCTGGGATAAGCTGTGTTGGGCTGGGACGGGCTGTGTTAGGCTGGGATGGGCTGTGGAGGATTGGGACGGGCTATGGAGAGCTGTGGAGAGCTGGGAAGGTCTGTGGTGGGCTGGGACAGGCTGTGGTGGGCTTGGACCTGCTGTTGTTGTCGGGGACGGGTTGTGGTAGGTCCGGGACGGGCTGTCGTGGTCCGGGACGGGCTGTGGTGGGGTGGGAAGGCCTGGGATGGTCTGGGACGGGCTGTGGTGGGCGGGGACGGGCTGTGGTGGGCGGGGACGGGCTGTGGTGGGCGGGGACGGGCTGTGGTGGGCGGGGACGGGCTGTTGCTGGCGGGGATGGGCTGTAGTGGGCTGGGACGGGCTGTGGTGGGCTGGGACGGGCTGTGGTGGGTGGGGACAGGCTGTGGTGGGCTGGGATAAGCTGTGTTGGGCTGGGACGGGCTGTGTTAGGCTGGGATGGGCTGTGGAGGATTGGGACGGGCTATGGAAAGCTGTGGAGAGCTGGGTCGGTCTGTGGTGGGCTGGGACAGGCTGTGGTGGGCTTGGACCTGCTGTGGTGGTCGGGGACGGGTTGTGGTAGGTCCCGGACGGGCTGTGGTGGTCCGGGACGGGCTGTGGTGGGCTGGGAAGGCCTGGGACGGTCTGGGACGAGCTGGGACGGGCTGTGGTGGGCTGCGGTAGGCTGTGGTGTTCTGTAGTGGTCTGTGGTGGGCTGGGACGGGCTGTGGTGAGCTGGGACGGGCCGTGGTGGGCTGGGACAGCCCGTGGAGGGCTGGGACAGGCTGTGGTGAGCTGGGACGGGCCGTGGTGGGCCGGGACGGGCCGTGGTGGGCCGGGACGGGCCGTGGTTGGCTGGGACAAACTGTGGTGGGCTGGGATGAACTGTGGTGGTCTGTGGTGGGCTGGGACAGGCTGTGGTGATCTGGGACGGGCTGTGGTAGGCTGGGACAAACTGTGGCGGGCTGGGACGGGCCGTGGCGGGCTGGGACGGGCCGTGGCGGGCTGGGACGGGCCGTGGCAGGCTGGGACGGGCTGTGGCGGGTTGGGATGGGCTGTGATAAGCTGTAACTGGCTGTGGTGGGCTGTGGTGGTCTGGTACGGGTTGTGGTGAGCTGAGATGGGCTGTGGTGGGCTTTGGTGGGCTGGGGTGGGCTCGGACGGGCCGTGGTGGGCTGGGACGGGCTGTGGTGGGCTTCTATGGGCTGGTACTTTATGTGGTGGGCTGGGACGGGCTGTGACGGGCTGTGGTGGTCTGGGATGGGCTGGGACAGGCTGTGGTGGGCCGTGGTAAGCCATGGTGGGCTGTGGTGGGCTGGGACGGGCTGTGGTGGGCTGTGGTGTGCCATGGTGGGCTGGGACAGGCTGCGGTGGGCTGGAAAGGGCTGGGGTGGGCTGGAACGGGCTGTGGTGGGCTGGGACAGGCTGTGGTGGGATGGGGACGGGCTGTGGTTGGTTGTGGTGGGCTGGGACGGGCTGTGGTGGGCTGGGACGGGCTGTGGTGGGCTGGGACGGGCTGTGATGAGCTGAGACGGGCTGTGATGGGCCAGGGTGGGCCGGGACAGGCTCTGGTGGGCTGTGGAGGGCTGGGACGGGCTCTGGTGGGCTGGGACGGACTTGGACGCACTGTGGTGGGCTGGTACGGGCTGGGACGGCCTGTGTAGGTCTGGGAGGGGCTGTGGGGGGCTGTGGGGGGCTGGGAAGGGCTGTGGTGGGCTGGGACGGGCTAGAACGGCTATGGTGGGCTGGGACGGGCTGTGGTGGGCTTGGATGGGCTGTGCTGTGCTGGAACGGTCTGGGACGAGTTGTGGTGAGTGTGGTGGGCTGGGACGGGCTGGGACGGACTGTGTTTAGCTGGGACGGGCTGTAGTGGCCTGTGGTGGGCTGGGACGGGCTGTGGTGTGCTGGGACGGGCTGTGGTGTGCTGGGACGGGCTGTGGTGGGTTGGGACGGGCTGTGGTGGGCTGGGACGAGCTGTGGTGGGCTGGGACGGGCTGTGGTGGGCTGGGATGGGCTGTCGTGGTCCGGGACGGGCTGTGGTGGGCTGGGACGGGCTGTCGTGGGCTGGGATGGGCTGTGGTGTTCTGGGACGGGCTGTCGTGGTCCGGGACGGGCTGTGGTGTGCTGGGACGGGCTGTGGTGGGCTGGGACAGGCTGTGGTGGGCGGGGAGAGGTTTTGTTGGGTGAGGACGGGCTGTGGTGGGCGGGGACGGGCTTTGGTGGGCTGGGACGGGCTGGGACATGTTGGGACGGGCTGAGGTGGGCCGTGGTGGGCCCGGACGGGCCATGGTGGGCCGTGGTGGGCTATGGTGGGCCGTGGTGGGCTGGGATGGGCTGTGGTGGCCTGGGACGGGCTGTGGTGGAGTGTGGTGGGCTGGGACGGGCTATCGTGGGCTGGAACGGGCTGTGGTGGGCCGGGATGGGCCGTGGTTGGCCAGGATGGACCGTGGTGGGCCGTGGTGGGCCGGGACGGGCCCTGGTGGGTGGGGACGGGCCGTGGTGGGTCGTGGTGGGCTGGGACAGGCTGTTATGGGTCGGAACGTGCTGTGGTGGGCCGGGACGGGCTCTGGTGGGGTGGGACAGGCACTGGTGGGACGGGCTGTGGTGGGCTGGGATGGGCTGGGACGGGCTGTGGTGGGCTGGGAAGGGCCGTGTTGGGCTGAGGTGGGCCATGGTGGGCTGCGACGGACCGTGGTTGGCCGGGACGGACCGCTGTGGGCCGTGGTGGGCCGCGACGGGCCGTGGTGGGCTTGTTCGGGCCGTGGTGGGCTTGGTCGGGCCGTGGTGGGCTGGGAAGGGCCGTGGTGGGCTGGGACGGGCCGTGGTGGGCTGTGGTGGGCCGTGGTGGTCTGGGACGGGCTGTGGTGGGCTGTGGTAGGTTCTGGTGAGCTTGAGACGGGCTGTGGTGGTCTGGGATGGGCTGTAATGGGCGGGGACGGCCTGTGGTGGGCTGGGACGGGCTGAGACGGGCTGGGAGGGGCTGGGACGGGCTGTGGTGGGCTGGGACGGGCTAGTGGTGGGCTGGGACGGGCTGTGGTGGGCTGAGACGGGCCGTGGTGGGCTGGGATTGGCCGTGGTGGGCTGGGACGGGCTGTGGTGGGCTGGGACGGGCCGTGGTGTGCGGGGACGGGCCGTGGTGGGCTGGGCTGGGCTGTGGTGGGCGGGGACGGGTCGTGGTCGGGCTCGGACGGGCTGTGGTACTCAGGGACGGGCTGTGGTGGGCTGGGATCGCCTGTGGTGGGCTGTGGTGGGCTGGGACGAGTTGTACTGGGCTGGGACAGACTGTGGTGGGCTGTGGTGGGCTGGGAAGGGCTGTGGTGGTTTGGGACGGGCTGTGGTGGTCTGTGGTGGGCTGGGAAGGGCTGTGGTGGGCTGGGACGGGCCGTGGTGGCTTGGGACGGACTCTCGTGGACCGGGACAAGCTCTGGTGGCCTCTGACGGGCTGTGACGGGCTGTGGTGTGCTGTATTGGGCTGTGGTGGGCTGGGACGGGCTGTGGTGGGCTGGGACGGGCTGGGTGGGCTGTGGTGGCCTGTGGTGGGCTGGGACGAGTTGTAGTTGGCCGGGACGGGCTGTGGTGGGCTGAGACGGGCTGTGGTGGGCTGTGGTAAGCTGGGACGGGCTCTGGTGGGCTGGGACGGTCTGTGGTGTGCTGTGGTGGGCTGAGACGGGCTGTGGTGAACTGGGACGGGCTGTGGTGGGCTGGGACGGGCTGTGGTGGGCTAGGATGGGCCGTGGTGGGCTGGGACGGGCTGTGGTGCTCAGGGACGGGCTGTGGTGGGCTGGGACGGGCTGTGGTGGGCTGTGGTGGGCTGGAACGAGTTGTAGTGGGCCGGGACGGGCTGTGGTGGGCTGGGACGGGCTGTGGTGGTTTAGGACGGGCTGTGGTGGTCTGTGGTGGGCTGGGACGGGCTGTGGTGGTCTGGGACGGATTGTGGTGGGCTGGGATGGGCTGTGGTGGGTCGGGACGGGCTGTGGTGTGCTGTGGTGGGCTGGGACGAGTTGTAGTGGGCCGGGATGGGCTGTGGTGGGCTGTGGTAAGCTGGGACGGGCTGTGGTGTGCTGGGATTGTCTGTGGGGGGCTGGGAGGGGCTGTGGTGGGCTGGGACGGGCTCTGGTGGGCTGGGACGGGCTGGGACGTGCTGGGACGGGCTGTGGTGGGCTGGGACTCGGTGTGGTGGAATGGGACGGGCTGGGACAGGCTGTGGTGGGCTGGGACAGGCTGTGGTGGGCTGGGACGGGCTGGGACGGGCTGTGACGGGCTGTGGTGAGCTGGGACGGGCTGTGGTGGGCTGTGGTGAGCTGGGACGGGTTGTGGTGGGCGGGGACGGGCTGTGGTGGGCGGGGACGGGCTGTGGTTGGCGGGGACGGGCTGTGGTGGGCTGGGAGGGGCTGGGACGTGCTGGGACGGGCTGTGGTGGGCTGGGACTCAGTGTGGTGGAATGGGACGGGCTGGGACAGGCTGTGGTGGGCTGGGACAGGCTGTGGTGGGCTGGGACGGGCCGTGGTGTGCGGGGACGGGCCGTGGTGGGCTGGGCTGGGCTGTGGTGGGCGGGGACGGGTCGTGGTCGGGCTCGGACGGGCTGTGGTACTCAGGGACGGGCTGTGGTGGGCTGGGATCGCCTGTGGTGGGCTGTGGTGGGCTGGGACGAGTTGTACTGGGCTGGGACAGACTGTGGTGGGCTGTGGTGGGCTGGGAAGGGCTGTGGTGGTTTGGGACGGGCTGTGGTGGTCTGTGGTGGGCTGGGAAGGGCTGTGGTGGGCTGGGACGGGCCGTGGTGGCTTGGGACGGACTCTCGTGGACCGGGACAAGCTCTGGTGGCCTCTGACGGGCTGTGACGGGCTGTGGTGTGCTGTATTGGGCTGTGGTGGGCTGGGACGGGCTGTGGTGGGCTGGGACGGGCTGGGTGGGCTGTGGTGGCCTGTGGTGGGCTGGGACGAGTTGTAGTTGGCCGGGACGGGCTGTGGTGGGCTGAGACGGGCTGTGGTGGGCTGTGGTAAGCTGGGACGGGCTCTGGTGGGCTGGGACGGTCTGTGGTGTGCTGTGGTGGGCTGAGACGGGCTGTGGTGAACTGGGACGGGCTGTGGTTGGCTGGGACGGGCTGTGGTGGGCTGGGATGGGCCGTGGTGGGCTGGGACGGGCTGTGGTGCTCAGGGACGGGCTGTGGTGGGCTGGGACGGGCTGTGGTGGGCTGTGGTGGGCTGGAACGAGTTGTAGTGGGCCGGGACGGGCTGTGGTGGGCTGGGACGGGCTGTGGTGGTTTGGGACGGGCTGTGGTGGTCTGTGGTGGGCTGGGACGGGCTGTGGTGGTCTGGGACGGATTGTGGTGGGCTGGGATGGGCTGTGGTGGGTCGGGACGGGCTGTGGTGTGCTGTGGTGGGCTGGGACGAGTTGTAGTGGGCCGGGATGGGCTGTGGTGGGCTGTGGTAAGCTGGGACGGGCTGTGGTGTGCTGGGATTGTCTGTGGGGGGCTGGGAGGGGCTGTGGTGGGCTGGGACGGGCTCTGGTGGGCTGGGACGGGCTGGGACGTGCTGGGACGGGCTGTGGTGGGCTGGGACTCGGTGTGGTGGAATGGGACGGGCTGGGACAGGCTGTGGTGGGCTGGGACAGGCTGTGGTGGGCTGGGACGGGCTGGGACGGGCTGTGACGGGCTGTGGTGAGCTGGGATGGGCTGTGGTGGGCTGTGGTGAGCTGGGACGGGTTGTGGTGGGCGGGGACGGGCTGTGGTGGGCGGGGACGGGCTGTGGTGGGCGGGGACGGGCTGTGGTTGGCGGGGACGGGCTGTGGTGGGCTGGGAGGGGCTGGGACGTGCTGGGACGGGCTGTGGTGGGCTGGGACTCAGTGTGGTGGAATGGGACGGGCTGGGACAGGCTGTGGTGGGCTGGGACAGGCTGTGGTGGGCTGGGACGGGCTGGGACGGGCTGTGACGGGCTGTGGTGAGCTGGGACGGGCTGTGGTGGGCTGTGGTGAGCTGGGACCGGCTGTGGTGGGCGGGGACGGGCTGTGGTGGGTGGGGACGGGCTGTGGTGGGCTTGGCCGGCCTGGGACGGGCTGGGACGGGCTATGGTGGGTTGTGGTGAGCTGGGACGGGCTATGGTGGGCTGGGACAAGCAGTGGTGGGCTGGGACGAGCTGGGACGTGCTGTGATGGGCTGTGGTGGGCTGGGACAGGCTGGGATGCACTGTGGTGGGCTGTGGTGGGCTGTGGTCGGCGGGGGACGTGCTGTGGTGGGCAGGGACGTGCTGTGGTGGGCTTGGACGGGCTGTGGTGGGCTGGGACGGGCTGTGGTCAGCCATGGTGGACTGGGACGGGCCGTTGTGGCTCAGGACGGGCTCTGGTGGGTTTGGACGGGCTGTGGTGGGCTGTGGTGGGCTGTGGCGGTCTTTGTTGGGCTAGGATGGGCTAGGAAGGATTGGGACGGTCTGGGATGGGCTGTGGTGGGCTGTGGCTGGCTGGGGTGGGCTGGGATGGGCTGCGGTGGGCTGTGGCTGGCTGGGACCGGCTGTGATGTGCTGGGACAAGCTGTGGTGGGCTGGGACGGTCTGTGGTGGTTAGGGATGGGCTGTGGTGGGCTGGGACAGGCCGTGGTGAACTGGGACGGGCCGTGGTGGGCCGTGGTGGCCTGGCACGGGCTGTGGTCAGCCGTGGTGGGCTGGCACGGGCTGTGGTGGGCTGGGACGAGCTGTGGTGGGCTGGGACAGGCTGTGATGTGCTGGGACAGGCTGTGGTGGGCCGTGGTTGGCTGGGACCGGCCGTGGTGGGCTGGGACGGGCTCTGGTGGGCTGTGGTGGGTTGGCACCGGCTGTAGTGGGCTGGGACAGGCTGTGGTCAGCCGTGGTGGGCTGGGACGGGCCGTGGTGGCTCGGGGCGGGCTCTGGTGGGCCGGGACGGGCTCTGGTGGGCTGTGGTGGGCTGTGCCGGGCTGTGGTCTGTTAGGACGGGCTGGGAAGGGCTGGGACAGGCTGGGACAGTCTGTGGTGGGCCTTGCCGGGCTGTGGTGGGCTGTGCCGAGCTGGGACGGGCTATGCCAGGCTAGGACGGGCTGGGACGGGCTGTGCCAGGCTGTGGTGGGCTAGGACGGGCTGTTGTGGGCCGGGACGGGCTGTGGTGGGCCGGGACGGACTGTGGTGGGCTGGGACGAGTTGTGGTGGGCCGGGACGGGCTGTGGTGGGCAGTGGTGGGTTATGGTGAGCTTAGACGGGCTGTGGTGGGTTGGGACGGTCTGTGGTGGGTTGTGGTGGGCTGGGACGGGGCTGTTGTGGTCAGGGACGGGCTGTGGTGGGCCGGGACGGGCTGTGGTGGGCTGTGACAGGCTGTGGTGGGCTGGGTCGGGCTGTGGCAGGCTGGGATGGGCTTTGGCGGGCCGGGACAGTCTGTGGCGGGCTGTGGCGGGCCGTCGTTGGCCGTGGTGGGCCGTAGTGGGCCGTGGTGAGCCGTGGTGGGCTGTGGTAGGCTGGGACGGGCTGTGGTGACCTGGGACGGGCTGTGGTGGGCTGTGGAGGGCTGGGACGGGCTGTGGAGGGCTGGGACGGGCTGTGGTGGGCTCGACGGGCTGTGGTTGGCTGGGACCGTCTGTTTTGGGCTGGGATGGCCTGCGGTGGCCTGTGGTGGGCTGTGGTGGGCTGGGACATGCTGTGGTGGGTTGGGACGGGCTGGGACGGGCTGGGACGGGCTGTGGTGGGCTGGGACGGGCTGTGGTGGGTTGGGACGGGCTGGGACGGGCTGGGACGGGCTGTGGTGGGCTGGGACGGGCTGTGGTGGGCTGGGACGGTCTGTGGTGGGCTGTGGTAAGCTGGGACGGGCTGTGGTGGGCTGGACGGGCTGTGGTGGTCTGGGACGGGCTGTGGTGGGCTGGGATGGGCTGTGGTGGGCTGGGACAGGCCGTGGTGAAATGGGACGGGCCGTGGTGGGCTGCGGTGGTCCGTGGTGGGCTGGGAAGGGCCGTGGTGAACTGTGATGGGCCGTGGTGGGCCGTGGTGGCCTGGCACGGGCTGTGGTCAGCCGTGGTGGGCTGGCACGGGCTGTGGTGGGCTGGGACGAGCTGTGGTGGGCTGGGACAGGCTGTGATGTGCTGGGACGGGCTGTGGTGGGCCGTGGTGGGCTGGGACGGGCTCTGGTGGGCTGTGGTGGGCTGGCACCGGCTGTAGTGGGCTGGGACAGGCTGTGGTCAGCCGTGGTGGGCTGGGACAGGCCGTGGTGGCTCGGGGCGGGCTCTGGTGGGCCGGGACGGGCTCTGGTGGGCTGTGGTGGGCTGTGGTGGGCTGTGCCGGGCTGTGGTGGGCTAGGACGGGCTGGGAAGGGCTGGGACAGGCTGGGACGGTCTGTGGTGGGCCTTGCCGGGCTGTGGTGGGCTGTGCCGAGCTGGGACGGGCTAGGACGGGCTGGGACGGGCTGTGCCAGGCTGTGGTGGGCTGTGACGGGCTGTTGTGGGCCGGGATGGCCTGTGGTGGGCTGGGACGAGTTGTGGTGGGCCAGGACTGGCTGTGGTGGGCTGTGGTGGGTTATGGTGAGCTTAGACGGGCTGTGGTGTGTTGGGACGGTCTGTGGTGGGTTGTGGTGGGCTGGGACGGGCTGTTGTGGTCAGGGACGGGCTGTGGTGGGCCGGGACGGGCTGTGGTGGGCTGTGACAGGCTGTGGTGGGCTGGGTCGGCCTGTGGCAGGCTGGGATGGGCTTTGGCGGGCCGGGACAGTCTGTGGCGGGCTGTGGTGGGCCGTCGTTGGCCGTGGTGGGCCGTAGTGGGCCGTGGTGAGCCGTGGTGGGCTGTGGTAGGCTGGGACGGGCTGTGGTGACCTGAAACAGGCTGTGGTGGGCTGTGGAGGGCTGGGACGGGCTGTGGTGGGCTCGACGGGCTGTGGTTGGCTGGGACCGTCTGTTTTGGGCTGGGATGGCCTGCGGTGGCCTGTGGTGGGCTGTGGTGGGCTGGGACGGGCTGTGGTGGGTTGGGACGGGCTGGGACGGGCTGGGACGGGCTGTGGTGGGCTGGGACGGGCTGTGGTGGGCTGGGACGGTCTGTGGTGGGCTGGGACGGTCTGTGGTGGGCTGTGGTAAGCTGGGACGGGCTGTCGTGGGCTGTGATGGGCTGTGGTGGGCTGTGGTGTGCTGGGACGGGCTGTGGCTGGCCGGGACGGGCCGTGGTGGGCTGTGGTGCGCCGTGTTTATCTGGGACGAGCTGTGGTGGGCCATGGCGGGCCGTGGTGGGCTGGGACGGGCCGTGGTTTGCCGTGGTGGGCTGAAACAGGCTGTGGTGACCTGTGGTGGGCTATGGTGACCGGTGGTGGGCTGTGGTGACCTGTGGTGGGCTGTGGTGGGCTGGGACGGGTTGCGGTGGGCTGGGACGGGTTGCGGTGGGCTAGGACGGGCTGCGGTGGGCTGGGATAAGCTGTGTTGGGCTGCGACGGGCTGTGGTAGGCTGGGATGAGCTGTGGAGGGTTGGGACGGGCTGTGGAGGGTTGTGGAGGGCTGTGCTGGGCTTGGACATGCTGTGGTGGGCTGAGATGGGCTGTGGTGGTCCGTGGTGGGCTGGGACGGGCCGTGCTGGGCTAGGACGGGCTGTGGTGAACTGTGGTGGGCTGTGATGGGCCGTGGTGGGCTGGGACGGGCCGTGGTGGGCTCGACGGGCTGTGGTTGGCTGGGACCGTCTGTTTTGGGCTGGGGTGGGCCTGCGGTGGCCTGTGGTGGGCTGTGGTGGGCTGGGACGGGCTGTGGTGGGTTGGGACGTGCTGGGACGGGCTGGGACGGGCAGTGGTGGGTTGGGACGGGCAGTGGTGGGCTGGGACGGGCTGTGGTGGGCTGGGACGGTCTGTGGTGGGCTGGGACGGGCTGTGGTGGGCTGGGACGGTCTGTGGTGGGCTGTGGTAAGCTGGGACGGGCCGTGGTGGGCTGTGATGGGCTGTGGTGGGCTGTGGTGTGCTGGGACGGGCTTTGGTGGGTTGGGACAGGCTGGGACGGGCTGAGACGGGCAGTGGTGGGCTGGGACGGGCTGTGGTGGGCTGTGAGAGGCTGTGGTGGGCTGGGACGGTCTGTGGTGGGCTGGGACGGTCTGTGGTGGGCTGGTGTGTGCTGGGACGGGCTGTGGTGGGCTGTGGTGGGCTGTGGTGTGCTGGGATGGGCTGTGGTGGGCCGGGATGGGCCGTGGTGGGCTGTGGTGTTCCGTGTTTATCTGGGACGAGCTGTGGTGGGCCATGGTGGGCCGTGGTGGGCTGGGACGGGCCGTGGTTTGCCGTGGTGGGCTGAAACAAGCTGTGGTGACCTGTGGTGAGCTGTGGTGACCGGTGGTGGGCTGTGGTGACCGGTGGTGGGCTTTGGTGACCTGTGGTGGGCTGTGGTGAGCTGGGACGGGTTGCGGTGGGCTGGGACGGGTTGCGGTGGGCTAGGACGGGCTGCGGTGGGCTGGGACGGGCTGCGGTGGGCTGGGATAAGCTGTGTTTGGCTGGGACGGGCTGTGGTAGGCTGGGATGAGCTGTGGAGGGTTGGGACGGGCTGTGGAGGGTTGTGGAGGGCTGTGCTGGGCTTGGACAGGCTGTGGTGGGCTGAGATTGGCTGTGGTGGTCCGTGGTGGGCTGGGACGGGCCGTGGTGGGCTAGGACGGGCTGTGGTGAACTGTGGTGGGCTGTGATGGGCCGTGGTGGGCTGGGACGGGCCATGGTGGGCTGGGACGGGCCGTGGTGGGCTGGGACAGGCTGTGGTGGGCTGTGGTGGACTGGGAAGGGCCGTGGTGGGCCGTGGTGTGCTCTTGTGGGCCATGGTGGACCGTGGTTGGCCGTGGTGGGTCGGGACAGGCCGTGGTTAGCCGTGCTGGGCTGAAACAGGCTGGGACAGGCTCTGGTGGGCTGGGACGGGCTCTGGTGGGCTGGGACGGGCTGTGGTGGGCTGGGACAAGCTGTGGTGGGCTGTGGTGGGCTGGGACGGGCTGTGGTCGTCTCGGACGGGTTGTGGTGAGCTGAGACGGGCCGTGGTGGGCTGAGACGGGCCGTGGTGGGCTGTGGTGGGCCGTGGTGGGCTGGGACGGGCCATGGTGGAATGGGATGGGCTGGGATGGGCTGTGACGGCCTGTGGTGGGCTGCGACGGGCTCTGGTGGTCTGGGACGGGCTGGGACGATCTGGGACGGGCTGGGACGGGTTGTGGTGGGCTGCGACGGGCTGTGGTGAGCTTTGGTAAGCTGGGACGGGCTGTGGTGGGCTAGGACGGGTTGTGGTGGGCTGAGACGGGCTATGGTGGGCTGGGATGAGCTGTGGTGGGTTGTGGAGAGCTGGGATGGGCTGTGACGGCCTGTGGTTGGCTGGGACGGGCTCTGGTGGTCTGGGACGGGCTGGGACGAGCTGGGACGGGCTGGGACGTGCTGGGACGGGCTGTGGTGGGCTGGGACTCGGTGTGGTGGAATGGGACGGTCTGGGACAGGCTGTGATGGGCTGGGACAGGCTGTGGTGGGCTGGGACGGGCTGGGACGGGCTGTGACGGGCTGTGGTGAGCTGGGACGGGCTGTGGTGGGCTGTGGTGAGCTGGGACGGGCTGTGGTGGGCTGTGGTGTGCTGTGGAGGGCTGTGGTGTGCTGTGGAGGGCTGTGGTGTGCTGTGGAGGGCTGTGGTGGGCTGGGACGGGCTCTGGTGAGCTGGGACGGGCTGTGGTGGGCTGGGACGGGCTGTGGTGGGCTTGGACGGGCTGTGGTGGGCTGGGACGGGCTGTGGTGGGCTGTGGTGGGCTGTGGTGGGCCGTGGTGGGCCGTGATGGGCCGTGACGGGCTGTGACGGGCTGTGATGGGCTGTGACGGGCTGTGGTGGGTTGTGGAGAGCTGGGACGGGCTGTGACGGGCTGTGGTGGGCTGCGACGGGCTCTGGGCGTCTGGGACAGGCTTGGACGAGCTGGGACAGGCTGGGACAGGCTGTGGTGGGCTGACACGGGCTGGGAGGGGCTGGGACGGGCTGTGTTGGGTGGGGACGGGCTGTGGTGGGCTGGGACGGGCTGTGGTGGGCTGACACGGGCTGTGGTGGGCTGGGACGGGCTGTGGTGTGCTGGGACGGGCTGTGGTGTGCTGGGACGAGCTGTGGTGTGCAGGGACGGGCTCTGGTGGGCTGTGGTGGGGTGGGACGGGCTGTGGTGAGCTGAGACGGGCTGGGATGGGCTGTGGTGGGCTTGGACGGGCTGTGGTGGGCTGGAAAGGGCTGTGGTGGGCCGGGACGGGCTGTGGTGGGACGGGATGGGCTATGGTGGGCCGGGACAAGCTGTGGTAGGTGTGGACGTGCTCTGGTGGACTGGGACGGGCTCTGGTGGGCTGGATCAGGCCGTGGTGGGCTGGGATGGGCTGTGGTAGGGTGTGGTAGGTTGGGACGGTCTGGGAGGGGCTGAAACGGGCTGGGCCAGCTCTGGGGGTCTGGGAGGGGCTGGGAAGGCCTGTGGTGGGCTGGGACGAGTTGAGACGGGCTGGGACGGGCTGTGGTGGGCTGGGACGGGCAGTGGTGGGCTGAGGTGGGCCGCGGTGGGCCGGGACGGACCATGGTGGGCCAGGACGGGCGGTGATGGGCCTGGACGGGCCGTGGTGGAACGTAGTGGGCTGGGACGGGCTTTGGTGGGCCGGGACGTGCTGTTGTAGGCTGTGGTGGGCTTGGACGGACTGTGGTGGGCTGGGACGGGCTGTGGTGGGCTGGTATTGGCTGGCACGAACTGGGACGGGCCGTGGTGGGCTGGGACGGGCCGTGGTGGGCTGGGACGGGCCGTGTTTGGCTGGGACGGGCTGTGGTGCGCCGCGGTGGGCCGTTGTGGGCTGGGACCGGCCGTGGTGAACTGTGGTGAGCTGTGGTGGGCTGGGATGGGCTGTGGGGGGCTATGACAGGATGTGGTGAGCTGGGGCGGGCTGTGGTGAGCTGGATCGGGCTGAGACGGGCTGTGGTGGGCCGGGACGGGCTGGGACGGGCTGTGGTGGGCTGTGGTGGGCTGGGACGAGCTGTGGTGGTCTATGGTGGGATGGGACGGGCTGGGATGGGATGTGGTGGGCCGCAATGGACTGGGACAGGCTGGGACGGGCTGTGGTGGGCTGGGACAGGCTGGGACGGGCTGTGGTGGGCTGGGACGAGTTGTGGTGGGCTGGGACGGGCTGACATGGGCTGGGACGGGCTGGGACGCCTTGGACGGGGTGTGGTTGGCGGTGACGGGTTGTGGTGGGCGGGGACGGGCTTTGGTGGGCGGGGACGGGCTTTGGTGGGCTGTGGTGGGCTGGAACGGGCTTTGGTGGGCTGGGACGGGCTGTGGTGGGCTGGGACGAGTTCTGGTGTGGCTGGGACGGGCTGAGATGGGCTGGGACGGGCTGGGACGCCTTGGACAAGCTGTGGTGGGCGGTGACGGGTTGTGGTGGGCTGGGACTGGCTTGGATGTGCTATGGTGGGCGGGCACGGTCTGTGGTGGGCTGGAACAGGCTGTGGTGGGTTGGGACGGGCTGTGGTAAGCTGTAATGGGCTGTGGTGGGTTGTGGTGGGCTGGGCTGGGCCGTGGTGGGTTGGGACGTGCCGTGGTGGGCCGGGACCGGTCTTGGTTGGCTGGGACGGGCCGTGGTGGGCCGGGAAGGGCCGTAGTGGGTGGGGACAAGTTGTGGTGGGCGGGGACAAGTTGTGGTGGGCAGGGACGGGCTGTGGTGGGCGGGGATGGGCTGTGGTGGGCGGGGATGGGCTGTGGTGGGCTGGGACGGGCTGTGGTGGGCTGGGACATGCTGTGGTGGGCTGGGACGGGCTGTGGTGTCCTGGGACGGGCTGTGGTGGGCTGGGACGGGCTGTGGTGGGCTGGGACAAGCTGTGGTGGGCTCTGGTGGGCTGGGACGGGCTGTGGTGGGC
This sequence comes from Falco cherrug, assembly GCF_023634085.1. NCBI lineage: Eukaryota > Metazoa > Chordata > Aves > Falconiformes > Falconidae > Falco > Falco cherrug. The sequence goes on along the minus strand of NW_026599500.1, from coordinate 366,480 downwards.
TGGGACGGGCTGTGGTGGGCTGGGACAAGCTGTGGTGGGCTGTGGTGGGCTGAAACGGGCTGTGGTGCGCTGGGATGCGCTGTGGTGGGCTGGGATGCGCTGTGGTGGGCTGGGACGTGCTGTGGTGGGCTGGAAAGGGCTGGGACGGGCTGTGGTGGGCTGGGACGGGCTGTGGTTGGCTGGGATGGGCTGTGGTGGGCTGGGACTGGCTCTGGTGGGCCGGGACGTTCTGTGGTAGGCTGTGGTGTGCTGGGATGGGCTGTCGTGGGCTGGGACGGGCTGTCGTGGGCTGGGACGGGCTGTGGTGGTCTGGGACGGGCTGTGGTGGGCTGGGACGGCCTGTGGTGGGCTGGGACGGGCTGTGGTGGGCTAGGACGGGCTGGGACGGGCTGGGAAGGGCTGGGACGGGCTGTGGTGTGCTGGGATGGGCTGTGGTGGGCTGGGACGGACTGTGGTGGGCTGGGACAAGCTGTGGTGGGCTGTGGTAGGCTGAGACGGGCTGTGGTGGGCTGGGACGGGCTCTGGTTGGCTGGGACAAGCTGTGGTGGGCTGTTGTGGGCTGAAAAGGGCTGTGGTGGTCTGGGACGGGCTGTGGTGGTCTGGGACGGGCTGTGGTGGGCTGGGACGGGATGCGGTGGGCCGTGGTGGGCTATGGTGGGCCGTGGTGGGCTGGGACAGGCTGTGGTGGGCTATGACGTGCTGTGGTGTGCCGTGGTGAACTGTGGTGGGCTGTGGTAAGCCGTGGTGGGTTGTGGTGGGCCGTGGTGGGCTGTGGTCGGACGTGGTGGGCTGGGACAAGCTGTGGTGGGCTGGGACGGGCCGTGGTGGGCCAGGACCGGCTTTGGTTGGCCGTGACGGGCCGTGGTGGGCCGGGCCGGGCTGTAGTGGGCGGGGACAGGCTGTGGTGAGCAGGGAAGGGCTGTGGTGGCCTGGGACGGGCTGGGACGGGCTGTGTTGGGCGGGGACGGGCTTTGGTGGGCTCTGGTGGGCTGGAACGGGCTCTGGTGGGCTGGGACGGGCTCTGGTAAGCTGTAATGGGCTGTGGTGGGCTTGGACGGGCTGTGGTGGGTTGTGGTGAGCTGAGATGGGCTGGGACGGGCTTTGGTGGGCTGTATTGGGCTATGGTGGGCTGTGGTGGGCTGGAACAGGCTGTGGCGGGCTGGGACAGGCTGTGGTGGGACGGGACAGGCTGTGGTGGGCTGGGACGGGCTGTGGTGGTCTACGGTAGCCTGTGGTGTGCTGTAGTGGCCTGTGGTGGGCTGGGACGGGCTGTGGTGGGCTGGGACGGGCTGTGGTGGGCTGTGGTGGGACGGAACGGGCTGCGGTGAGCCAGGACGGTCTGTGGTGTGCTGAGACGGGCTCTGGTGGGCCGGGACAAGCTGTGGTAGGTTGGGACGGGCTCTGGTGGACTGGGACGGGCTCTGGTGGGCTGGAACAGGCCATGGTGGGCTGGGATGGGCTGTGGTGGGGTGTGGTAAGCTGAGACGGTCTGGGAGGGGCTGAAACGGGCTGGGCCGGCTCTGGGGGTCTGGGAGGGGCTGGGAAGGCCTGTGGTGGGCTGGGACGAGCTGGGACGGGCTGGGACGGGCTGTGGTGGGCTGGGACGGGCTGTGGTGGGCTGGGGTGGGCCACGGTAGGCCGGGACGGACCATGGTGGGCCAGGACCGGCCTTGGTTGGCCGTGACGGGCCGTGGTGGGCCGGGCCGGGCTATAGTGGGCTGGGACGGGATGTGGTGGGCGGGGACAGGCTGTGGTGTGCTGGGACGGGCTGTGGTGGGCTGGGATGGGCTGTGGTGGGCTGGGACAGGCTCTGGTGGGCCGGTACGTGCTGTGGTAGGCTGTGGTGTGCTGGGATGGGCTGTCGTGGGCTGGGAAGGGCTGTGGTGGGCTGGGACGGGCTGTGGTGGGCTGTGGTGGGCTGTTACGGGCTGTTACGGGCTGGGAAGGGCTGGGACGGGCTGTGGTGGGCTGGGACGGGCTGTGGTGGGCTGGGACGGGCTGTGGTGGGCTGGGACGGGCTGTGGTGGTCTGGGACAAGCTGTGGTGGGCTCTGGTGGGATGGGACGGACTGTGGTGTGCTGTGGTGGGCTGGGACTGGCTGTGGTGGGCTGAGAAGGTCTGTGGAGGGCTGCGACAGGCTGGCACGGGCTGTGGTGGGCTGGTATTGGCTGGCACGAACTGGGACGGGCCGTGGTGGGCTGGGACGGGCCGTGGTGGGCTGGGACGGGCCGTGTTTGGCTGGGACGGGCTGTGGTGGGCCGCGGTGGGCCGTTGTGGGCTGGGACAGGCCGTGGTGAACTGTGGTGAGCTGTGGTGGGCTGGGATGGGCTGTGGGGGGCTATGACGGGCTGTGGTGAGCTGGGACGGGCTGTGGTGAGCTGGATCGCGCTGAGACGGGCTGTGGTGGGCCGGGACGGGCTGGGACGGGCTGTGGTGGGCTGTGGTGGGCTGGGACGGGCTGTGGTGGGCTGGGACGGGCTGTGGTGGTCTATGGTGGGATGGGACGGGCTGGGACGGGATGTGGTGGGCCGCAATGGACTGGGACATGCTGGGACGGGCTGTGGTGGGCTGGGACAGGCTGGGACGGGCTGTGGTGGGCTGGGACGAGTTGTGGTGGGCTGGGACGGGCTGAGATGGGCTGGAACGGGCTGGGACGCCTTGGACGGGTCGTGGTGGGCGGTGACGGGTTGTGGTGGGCGGGGACGGGCTTTGGTGGGCTGTGGTGGGCTGGAACGGGCTTTGGTGGTCTGGGACGGGCTGTGGTGGGTTGGGACGAGCTGTGGTGGGCTGGGACGAGTTCTGGTGGGCTGGGGCGGGCTGAGATGGGCTGGGACGGGCTGGGACGCCTTGGACGGGCTGTGGTGGGCGGTGACGGGTTGTGGTGGGCGGGGACGGGTTGTGGTGGGCTGGGACGGGCTTGGATGTGCTGTGGTGGGCGGGCACGGTCTGTGGTGGGCTGGAACAGGCTGTGGTGGGTTGGGACGGGCTGTGGTAAGCTGTAATGGGCTGTGGTGGGTTGTGGTGGGCTGGGCTGGGCCGTGGTGGGTTGGGACGTGCCGTGGTGGGCCGGGACCGGTCTTGGTTGGCTGGGACGGGCCGTGGTGGGCCGGGAAGGGCCGTAGTGGGTGGGGACAAGTTGTGGTGGGCGGGGACAAGTTGTGGTGGGCAGGGACGGGCTGTGGTGGGCGGGGATGGGCTGTGGTGGGCGGGGATGGGCTGTGGTGGGCGGGGACGGGGTGTGGTGAGCGGGGACGGGGTGTGGTGAGCGGGGACGGGCTTTGGTGGGCTGTGGTGGGCTGTGACGGGCTGTGATGGGCTGGGACGGGCTGTGGTGGGCTGGGACGGACTGTGGTGTCCTGGGACGGGCTGTGGTGGGCTGGGACGGACTGTGGTGGGCTGGGACAAGCTGTGGTGGGCTCTGGTGGGCTGGGACGGGCTGTGGTGGGCTGGGACGGGCTCTGGTGGGCTGGGACAAGCTGTGGTGGGCTGTGGTGGGCTGGGATGCGCTGTGGTGGGCTGGGATGCGCTGTGGTGGGCTGGGACGTGCTGTGGTGAACTGGGAAGGGCTGTGGTGGGCTGTTACGGGCTGGGACGGGCTGGGAAGGGCTGGGACGGGCTGTGGTGGGCTGGGACGGGCTGTGGTGGGCTGGGACGGGCTGTGGTGGGCTGGGACGGGCTGTGGTGGTCTGGGACAAGCTGTGGTGGGCTCTGGTGGGATGGGACGGACTGTGGTGTGCTGTGGTGGGCTGGGACTGGCTGTGGTGGGCTGAGAAGGTCTGTGGAGCGCTGCGACAGGCTGGGACGGGCTGTGGTGGGCTGGTATTGGCTGGCACGAACTGGGACGGGCCGTGGTGGGCTGGGACGGGCCGTGGTGGGCTGGGACGGGCCGTGTTTGGCTGGGACGGGCTGTGGTGGGCTGCGGTGGGCCGTTGTTGGCTGGGACAGGCCGTGGTGAACTGTGGTGAGCTGTGGTGGGCTGGGATGGGCTGTGGGGGGCTATGACGGGTTGTGGTGAGCTGGGACGGGCTGTGGTGAGCTGGATCGCGCTGAGACGGGCTGTGGTGGGCCGGGACGGGCTGGGACGGGCTGTGGTGGGCTGTGGTGGGCTGGGACGGGCTGTGGTGGGCTGGGACGGGCTGTGGTGGTCTATGGTGGGATGGGACGGGCTGGGACGGGATGTGGTGGGCCGCAATGGACTGGGACAGGCTGGGACGGGCTGTGGTGGGCTGGGACAGGCTGGGACGGGCTGTGGTGGGCTGGGACGAGTTGTGGTGGGCTGGGACGGGCTGAGATGGGCTGGAACGGGCTGGGACGCCTTGGACGGGTTGTGGTGGGCGGTGACGGGTTGTGGTGGGCGGGGACGGGCTTTGGTGGGCGGGGACGGGCTTTGGTGGGCTGTGGTGGGCTGGAACGGGCTTTGGTGGTCTGGGACGGGCTGTGGTGGGTTGGGACGAGCTGTGGTGGGCTGGGACGAGTTCTGGTGGGCTGGGGCGGGCTGAGATGGGCTGGGACGGGCTGGGACGCCTTGGACGGGCTGTGGTGGGCGGTGACGGGTTGTGGTGGGCGGGGACGGGTTGTGGTGGGCTGGGACGGGCTTGGATGTGCTGTGGTGGGCGGGCACGGTCTGTGGTGGGCTGGAACAGGCTGTGGTGGGTTGGGACGGGCTGTGGTAAGCTGTAATGGGCTGTGGTGGGTTGTGGTGGGCTGGGCTGGGCCGTGGTGGGTTGGGACGTGCCGTGGTGGGCCGGGACCGGTCTTGGTTGGCTGGGACGGGCCGTGGTGGGCCGGGAAGGGCCGTAGTGGGTGGGGACAAGTTGTGGTGGGCGGGGACAAGTTGTGGTGGGCAGGGACGGGCTGTGGTGGGCGGGGATGGGCTGTGGTGGGCGGGGATGGGCTGTGGTGGGCGGGGACGGGGTGTGGTGAGCGGGGACGGGGTGTGGTGAGCGGGGACGGGCTTTGGTGGGCTGTGGTGGGCTGGAACGAGCTGTGGTGGGCTGGGACGGGCTGTGGTGGGCTGTGGTGGGCCGGGACGGGCTGTGGTGGGCCGGGACGGACTGTGGTGTCCTGGGACAGGCTGTGGTGGGCTGGGACGGACTGTGGTGGGCTGGGACAAGCTGTGGTGGGCTCTGGTGGGCTGGGACGGGCTGTGGTGGGCTGGGACGGGCTCTGGTGGGCTGGGACAAGCTGTGGTGGGCTGTGGTGGGCTGGGATGCGCTGTGGTGGGCTGGGATGCGCTGTGGTGGGCTGGGATGCGCTGTGGTGGGCTGGGACGTGCTGTGGTGAACTGGGAAGGGCTGGGACGGGCTGTGGTGGGCTGGGACGGGCTGTGGTGGGCTGGGACTGGCTCTGGTGGGCCAGGACGTACTGTGGTAGGCTGTGGTGTGCTGGGATGGGCTGTCGTGGGCTGGGACGGGCTGTCGTGGGCTGGGACGGGCTGTGGTGGGCTGGGACGGGCTGTGGTGGGCTGGGACGGGCTGTGGTGGGCTGGGACGGCCTGTGGTGGGCTGGGACGGGCTGGGACGGGCTGGGAAGGGCTGGGACGGGCTGTGGTGTGCTGGGATGGGCTGTGGTGGGCTGGGACGGGCTGTGGTGGGCTGGGACAAGCTGTGGTGGGCTGTGGTAGGCTGAGACGGGCTGTGGTGGGCTGGGACGGGCTCTGGTTGGCTGGGACAAGCTGTGGTGGGCTGTTGTGGGCTGAAAAGGGCTGTGGTGGTCTGGGACGGGCTGTGGTGGTCTGGGACGGGCTGTGGTGTGCTGGGACGGGATGCGGTGGGCCGTGGTGGGCTATGGTGGGCCGTGGTGGGCTGGGACAGGCTGTGGTGGGCTATGACGTGCCGTGGTGTGCCGTGGTGAACTGTGGTGGGCTGTGGTAAGCCGTGGTGGGTTGTGGTGGGCCGTGGTGGGCTGTGGTCGGACGTGGTGGGCTGGGACAAGCTTTGGTGGGCTGGGACGGGCCCTGGTGTGCCAGGACCGGCTTTGGTTGGCCGTGACGGGCCGTGGTGGGCCGGGCCGGGCTGTAGTGGGCAGGGACAGGCTGTGGTGAGCAGGGAAGGGCTGTGGTGGCCTGGGACGGGCTGGGACGGGCTGTGTTGGGCGGGGACGGGCTTTGGTGGGCTCTGGTGGGCTGGAACGGCCTCTGGTGGGCTGGGACGGGCTCTGGTAAGCTGTAATGGGCTGTGGTGGGCTTGGACGGGCTGTGGTGGGTTGTGGTGAGCTGAGATGGGCTGGGACGGGCTTTGGTGGGCTGTATTGGGCTATGGTGGGCTGTGGTGGGCTGGAACAGGCTGTGGCGGGCTGGGACGGGCTGTGGTGGGACGGGACAGGCTGTGGTGGGCTGGGACGGGCTGTGGTGGTCTACGGTAGCCTGTGGTGTGCTGTAGTGGCCTGTGGTGGGCTGGGACGGGCTGTGGTGGGCTGGGACGGGCTGTGGTGGGCTGTAGTGGGACGGGACGGGCTGCGGTGAGCCAGGACGGGCTGTGGTGTGCTGAGACGGGCTGTGGTGGGCCGGGACGGGCTGTGGTGGGACGGGATGGGCTATGGTGGGCCGGGACAAGCTGTGGTAGGTTGGGACGGGCTCTGGTGGACTGGAACGGCCTCTGGTGGGCTGGAACAGGCCGTGGTGGGCTGGGATGGGCTGTGGTGGGGTGTGGTGAGCTGAGACGGTCTGGGAGGGGCTGAAACGGGCTGGGCCGGCTCTGGGGGTCTGGGAGGGGCTGGGAAGGCCTGTGGTGGGCTGGGACGAGCTGGGACGGGCTGGGACGGGCTGTGGTGGGCTGGGACGGGCAGTGGTGGGCTGAGGTGGGCCGCGGTGGGCCGGGACGGACCATGGTGGGCCGGGACGGGCGGTGATGGGCCTGGACTGGCCGTGGTGGACTGTAGTGGGCTGGGACGGGCTTTGGTGGGCCGGGACGTGCTGTTGTAGGCTGTGGTGTGCTGGGACGGGCTGTGGTGGGCTGGGACGGGCTGTGGTGGGCTGGGACGGGCTGTGGTGGGCTGGGACGAGCTGTGGTGGGCTGGGACGGGCTGTGGTGGGCTGGGACGGGCTGTGGTGGGCTGGGACGCGCTGCGGTGGGCTGGGAAGGGCTGGGACGAGCTGTGGTGGGCCAGGACCGGCCTTGGTTGGCCATGACGGGCCGTGGTGGGCCGGGCTGGGCTGTAGTGGGCGGGGACAAGTTGTGGAGGGCGGGGACGGGCTGTGGTGAGCAGGGAAGGGCTGTGGTGGCCTGGGACGGGCTGGGACGGGCTGTGGTGGGCGGGGACGGGCTGTGGTGGGCGGGGACGGGCTGTGGTGGGCTGGGACGGGCTCTGGTGGTCTCAAACCGGCTGTGGTGGGTTGGGAAGGGCTGTGTTAGGCTTTGGTGGGTTGGGACAGGCTGTGGTGGGCTGGGACGGGCTGTGGTGGGCTTGGACCTGCTGTGGTGGGATGGGGCCGGGCTGTGGTTGGTTGTGGTGGGCTGTGACGGGCCGTGGTGGGCTGGGTCGGACTGTGGTGTGGTGGGACGGGCTGTGGTCGGCTGGGATGGGCTGTGGTGGACCGTGGTGGGCTGTGGTTGGTTGTGGTGGGCTGGGACGGGCCGTGGTGGGCGTGGACGGGCCGTGGTGGGCCGGGACGGGCCGTGGTGGGCCGGGACAGGCTGTGTTTGGCTGGGACAGGCTGTGGTGGGCTGGGACAGGCTGTGGTGGGCTGGGACAGGCTGTGGTGGGCTGGGACGGGTTGTGGCGGACTGGGACGAACTGTGGTGGTCTGTGGTGGTCTGGGACGGGCCGTGGTCGACCGGGACAGGCCGTGGTGTGCCGGGACGGGCCGTGGTGGGCTGGGACGGGTTGTGGCGGGCTGGGACGAACTGTGGTGGTCTGTGGTGGGCTGGGACGGGCTCTGGTGGTATGGACCGGGCTGTGGTGGGCTGGGAAGGGCTGGAATGGGCTGTGGTGGGTTGGCATGGGCTGTGGTGGGCTGGCACGGTGTGTGGTGGGCTGCGACAGGCTGTGGTGGGCTTGGACCTGCTGTTGTGGTCGGGGACGGGTTGTGGTAGGTCCGGGACGGGCTGTCGTGGTCCGGGACGGGCTGTGGTGGGCTGGGAAGGCCTGGGACGGGCTGGGACGAGCTGGGACGGGCTGTGGTGGGCGGGGACGGGCTGTGGTGGGCGGGGACGGGCTGTGGTGGGCTGGGACGGGCTCTGGTGGTCTCAAACCGGCTGTGGTGGGTTGGGAAGGGCTGGAATGGGCTTTGGTGGGTTGGGACAGGCTGTGGTGGGCTGGGACGGGCTGTGGTGGGCTTGGACCTGCTGTGGTGGTCAGGGACGGGTTCTGGTAGGTCCGGGACGGTCTGTGGAGAGCTGGGACGGGCTGTGGTGGGCTTCTATGGGCTGGTACTTTATGTGGTGGGCTGTGACGGGCTGTGACGGGCTGTGGTCGGCTGGTATGAGCTGGACAAGCTGTGGTGGGCCGGGACAGGCTCTGGTGGGCTGGGACGTGCTGTGGTGAGCTGGTACGGGCTGTGGTGGCCTGTGGTGGGCTGGGACGGGCTGTGGTGGTCTGGGACGTGCTGTGACAGGCTGTGGTGATCCGTGGTAAGCCATGGTCGGCTGTGGTGGGCTGGGACGGTCTGTGGTGGGCTGGGACGGGCTGTGGTGGGCTGGGATGGGTTGTGATAAGCTGTAACGGGCTGTGGTGGGCTGTGGTGGTCTGGTACGGGTTGTGGTGAGCTGAGATGGGCTGTGGTGGGCTTTGGTGGGCTGGGGTGGGCTCGGACGGGCCGTGGTGGGCTGGGACGGGCTGTGGTGGGCTTCTATGGGCTGGTACTTTATGTGGTGGGCTGGGACGGGCTGTGACGGGCTGTGGTGGTCTGGGATGGGCTGGGACAGGCTGTGGTGGGCCGTGGTAAGCCATGGTGGGCTGTGGTGGGCTGGGACGGGCTGTGGTGGGCTGTGGTGGGCCATGGTGGGCTGGGACAGGCTGCGGTGGGCTGGAAAGGGCTGTGGTGGGCTGGAACGGGCTGTGGTGGCCTGGGACAGGCTGTGGTGGGATGGGGACGGGCTGTGGTTGGTTGTGGTGGGCTGGGACGAGCTGTGATGAGCTGAGACGGGCTATGATGGGCCGGGGTGGGCCGGGACAGGCTCTGGTGGGCTGTGGAGGGCTGGGCCGGGCTCTGGTGGGCTGGGACGGACTTGGACGCACTGTGGTGGGCTGGGACGGGCTGGGACGGCCTGTGTAGGGCTGGGAGGGGCTGTGGTGGGCTGTGGGGGGCTGGGAAGGGCTGTGGTGGGCTGGGACGGGCTAGAACGGCTATGGTGGGCTGGGACGGGCTGTGGTGGGCTTGGGTGGGCTGTGCTGTGCTGGAACGGTCTGGGACGAGTTGTGGTGAGTGTGGTGGGCTGGGACGGGCTGGGACGGACTGTGTTGAGCTGGGACGGGCTGTGGTGGGCCGTGGTGGGCTGGGACAGGCTGTGGTGAGCTGAGACGGGCTGTGGTGGGCTGTGTCGGGCTGGGACGAGCTGTGACAGGGTGGGACGGGCTGTGGTGGTCTGCGCTAGGCTGTGGTGTGCTGTAGTGGCCTGTGATGGGCTGGCTGGGGCTGTGGTGGGTTGGGACAAGCTGTGGTGGGCTGGGACGGGCTGTGGTGGGCTGGGACGGGCTGTGGTGGGCTGGGACAGGCTGTGGTGGGCTGGGATAAGCTGTGTTGGGCTGGGACGGGCTGTGTTAGGCTGGGATGGGCTGTGGAGGATTGGGACGGGCTATGGAGAGCTGTGGAGAGCTGGGACGGTCTGTGGTGGGCTGGGACAGGCTGTGGTGGGCTTGGACCTGCTGTGGTGGTCGGGGACGGGTTGTGGTAGGTCCGGGACGGGCTGTCGTGGTCCGGGACGGGCTGTGGTGGGCTGGGAAGGCCTGGGATGGGCTGGGACGAGCTGGGACGGGCTGTGGTGGGCGGGGACGGGCTTTGGTGGGCGGGGACGGGCTGTGGTGGGCTGGGACGGGCTGTGGTGTTCTGTAGTGGTCTGTGGTGTTCTGTAGTGGTCTGTGGTGTTCTGTAGTGGTCTGTGGTGGGCTGGGAAAGGCTGTCGTGGGCTGGGAAGGGCTGTCGTGGGCTGGGAAGGGCTAGTCGTGGGCTGTGGGGGCCTGGGACATGCTGGGGTGGGCTGGGAAGGGCTGGGACGTGCTGTGACGAGCTGTGACGGGCTGTGGTGTGTTGTAGTGGCCTGTGGTGTGCTGTGGTGGCCTGTAGTGGGCTGGGACAGGCTGTGCTGGGCTGGACGGGCTGTGGTGGGCTGGGACAAACTGTGGTGGGCTGTGGTGGGCTGGGATGAGCTGGGACAGGCTGGGACGGGCTGGGACGGGCTGTAGTGGGCTGGGACGGGCTGTGGTGGGCTGGGACGGGCTGTAGTGGGCTGTCGTGGGCTGTGGAGGGCTGGGACGGGCTGTAGTGTGCCGTGGTGGGCTGGGACGGGCCGGGTTGGCTGGGATGGGCTGGGACGGGCTGTGGTGGGCTGGGGCGGGCTGTTGTGGGCTGGGACAGGCTGTGGTGGGTTGGGACGGGCTGTGGTGGGCCGTGGTGGGCTGGGACGGGCCGTGGTGGGCTGGGACGGGCCGTGGTGAGCTGGGACGGGCTCTGGTGGGCTTGGACAGGCTGTGGTGGGCTGGGACGACCCATTGTAGGCTGGGAGGGGCCGTGGTGGGCCGCGACGGGCCGTGGTGGGTTGTTATGGGCCGTGGTGGGCTGGGACGGGCTGTGGTGGACCGTGGTGGGCTGTGATGGGCTGTGGTAAGCTGGGACGGGCTTTCGTGGGCTGGGACGGGTTGTCATGGGCTGGGACGGGCTGGGACAGGCCGTGGTGAGCTGGGACGGGCCGTGGTCGGCTGGGACAGCCCGTGGTCGGCTGGGACAGCCTGTGGTTAGCTGGGACGGGCCGTGGTGAGCCGGGACGGGCCGTGGCGGGCCGGGACAGGCCGTGGTGGGCTGGGACGAACTGTGGTGGGTTGGGATGAACTGTGGTGGTCTGTGGTGGCCTGGGACGGGCTGTGGTGGGCTGGGCTGGGCCGTGGCAAGCCGTGGTGGGCCGTGGTAAGCTGTGACGGGCCGTAGTGGGCTGGGTCGGACTGTGGTGTGGTGGGACGGGCTGTGGTGGGCTGGGACAGGCTGGGGTGGGCTGGGACAGGCTGGGGTGGGCTGGGACAGGCTGGGGTCGGCTGGGACAGGCTGGGATGGGCTGGGACCTGCTGTGGTGGTCGGGGACGGGTTGTGGTAGGTCCGGGACGGGCTGTCGTGGTCCGGGACGGGCTGTGGTGGGGTGGGAAGGCCTGGGACGGTCTGGGACGAGCTGGGACGGGCTGTGGTGGGCGGGGACGGGCTGTGGTGGGCGGGGACGGGCTGTGGTGGGCTGGGACGGGCTGTAGTGGGCTGGCACGCGCTGTGGTGGGTGGAGACAGGCTGTGGTGGGCTGGGATAAGCTGTGTTGGGCTGGGACGGGCTGTGTTAGGCTGGGATGGGCTGTGGAGGATTGGGACGGGCTATGGAGAGCTGTGGAGAGCTGGGACGGTCTGTGGTGGGCTGGGACAGGCTGTGGTGGGCTTGGACCTGCTGTGGTGGTCGGGGATGGGTTGTGGTAGGTCCGGGACGGGCTGTGGTGGGCTGGGAAGGCCTGGGACGGTCTGGGACGAGCTGGGACGGGCTGTGGTGGGCGGGGACGGGCTGTGGTGGGCGGGGACAGGCTGGGACGAGCTGGGACGGGCTGTGGTGGGCTGCGGTAGGCTGTGGTGTTCTGTAGTGGTCTGTGGTGGGCTGGGACGGGCTGTGGTTTGGTGGGACGGGCTGTGGTTGGCTGGGATGGGCTGTCGTGGGCTGGGAAGGGCGGTCGTGGGCTGTGGGGGCCTGGGACATGCTGTGGTGGGCTGGGACGGGCTGGGACGTGCTGTGACGAGCTGGGACGAGCTGGGACGGGCTGTGGTGTGTTGTAGTGGCCTGTGGTGTGCTGTAGTGGCCTGTGGTGGGCTGGGACGGGCTGTGGTGGGCTGGGTCAAGATGTGGTGGGCTGGGACAGGCTGTAGTGGGCTGTGGTGGGCTGTGGAGGGCTGGGACGGGCTGTAGTGTGCCGTGGTGGGCTCGGATGGGCTGCGACGGGCTGGGACGGGCTGCGACGGGCTGGGACGGGCTGTGGTGTGCTGGGACGGGCTGTGGTGGGTTGGGACGGGCTGTGGTGGGCTGGGACGGGCTGTGGTGGGCTGGGGCGGGCTGTGGAGGGCTGCGACGGGCTGTGGTGGGTTGGGACGGGCTGTGGTGGGCTGGGACGGGCTGGGACGGGCTGCGGTGGGCTGGGACGAGCCGTTGTAAGCTGGGACGGGCCATGATGGGCCGCGACGGGCCGTGGTGGGTTGTTATGGGCCGTGGTGGGCTGGGACGGGCTGTGGTGGGCTGTGGTGGACCGTGGAGGGCTGTGATGGGCTGTGGTAAGCTGGGACGGGATGTGGTAAGCTGGGACGGGCTTTCTTGGGCTGGGACGGGTTTTCGTGGGCTGGGACGGGCTGGGACGGGCCGTGGTGAGCTGGGACGGGCCGTGGTCGGCTGGGACAGGCTGTGGTGGGCTGGGACAGCCTGTGGTGAGCTGGGACGGGCCGTGGTGGGCCGGGACGGGCCGTGGTGGGCCGGGACGGGCCGTGGCGGGCTGGGACGAACTGTGGTGGGCTGGGATGAACTGTGGTGGTCTGTGGTGGGCTGGAACGGGCTGTGGTGATCTGGGACAAACTGTGGCGGGCTGGGACGGGCCGTGGTGGGCCGGGACGGGCCGTGGTGGGCCGGGACGGGCCGTGGTGGGCCGGGAAAGGCTGTGTTTGGCTGGGACAGGCTGTGGTGGGCTGGGACAGGCTGTGGTGGGCCGGGACGGGCCGTGGTGGGCCGGGACGGGCCGTGGTGGGCCGGGACGGGCCGTCGTGGGCTGCGACGGGCCGTGGCGGGCTGGGACGGGTTGTGGAGGACTGGGAAGAACTGTGGTGGTCTGTGGTGGGCTGTAGTGGACCGTGGTGGGCTGTGATGGGCTGTGGTAAGCTGGGACGGGATGTGGTAAGCTGGGACGGGCTTTCGTGGGCTGGGACGGGCTGGGATGGGCCGTGGTGAGCTGGGACGGGCCGTGGTCAGCTGGGACAGCCCGTGGCGGGCTGGGACAGGCTGTGGTTAGCTGGGACGGGCCGTGGTGGGCCGGGACGGGCCGTGGTGGGCCGGGACGGGCCGTGGCGGGCTGGGACGAACTGTGGTGGGCTGGGATGAACTGTGGTGGGCTGTGGTGGCCTGGGACTGGCTGCGGTGATCTGGGACGGGCTGTGGTGGGCTGGGACGGGCTGTGACAGGCTGTGGTGCTCTGGGACGAGCTGGGAAAAGCTGTGGTGGGCTGCGACGGGCTGTGGTGGGCTGGGACGAGCTGTGACGGGTTGTGGTGGGCTGGATTGGACTGGGACGGGCTGTGGTGTGCTGGGACGGGCCGTGGTTGGCTGGGAAGGGCTGTGGTTGGCTGGGATGGGCCGTGGTAAGCTGTGACAGGCCGTGGTGGGCTGGAACGGACTCTGGTGTGGTGGGATGGGCTGTGGTGGGCTGGGACGGGCTGCGGTGGGGTGTGGTGGGCTGGGACCAGCTGCGGTGGGTTGTGGTGGGCTGGGACTGGCTGCGGTGGGCTGTGGTGGGCTGGAATGGGCTGGGACGGGCTGTGGTGGGTGTGGTGGACTGGGACGCGCTGTGGTGAGCTGAGACGAGCTATGGTGGGCTGGGATTTGCTGGGACGGCTGGGACGGGCCGCGGTGGGCTGGGACGGGCCGCGGTGGGCTGGGACGGGCCGCGGTGAACTGGGACGGGCCGTGGGGGGCTGGGACGGGCTCTGGTGGGCTGGGACGGGCTGTGGTGGGCTGGGACGTGCCGTAGTAGGCCGGGAAGGGCCGTGGTGGGCCGGGACGGGCCGTGGTGGGTTGTTATGGGCCGTGGTGGGCTGGGACGGGCTGTGGTGGGCTGTGGTGGACCGTGGTTGGCTGTGATGGGCTGTGCTAAGCTGGGACGGGATGGGGTAAGTTGGGACGGGCTTTCGTGGGCTGGGACGGGCTGTCGTGGGCTGGGACGGCCTGGGACGGGCCGTGGTGAAGCTGGGACGGGCCGTGGTGGGCTGGGACAAGCTGTAGTGGGCTGGGACGGGCCGTGGTGGGCTGGGACGGGCTGTGGTGGGCTGGGACGGGTTGGGATAGGCTGCGGTGGGCCGTGGTGTGCTGTGTGGGCCGTGGTCGGCTGGGATAGGCTGTGGTGAGCTGAGACGGGCTCTGGAGGGCTGTGGTGGGCTGGGACGGTTTGTGGTGGGCTGGGACGGGCTGTGGTGGGCCATGGTGGGCTGTGGTGGGCTTTCGTGGGCCGTGGTGGGCTGGGACGGGCTGTGGTGGGCTGGGCCGGGCTGGGACGGGCTGTGGTGGGTTGTGGAGAGCTGGGAAGGGCTGTGACGGGCTGTGGTGGGCTGCGACGGGCTCTGGGGGTCTGGGACAGGCTTGGACGAGCTGGGACAGGCTGGGACAGGCTGTGGTGGGCTGAGACGGGCTGGGAGGGGCTGGGACGGGCTGTGTTGGGCTGGGGCGGGCTGCGGTGTGCGGGGACGGGCTGGGACGGGCTGGTGTGGGCTGGGACGCGGTGTGGTGTGCTGGGACAGGCTGGGACATGCTGGGACGGGCTGTGGTGGGTTTTGGTGAGCTGAGACGGGCTGTGGTGAAATTGGACGGGTTGTGGTGGGCTGTGGTGTGCTGGGACATGCTGCGGTGAACTGGGAAGGGCTCTGGTGGTCTGGAATGGGCTGTGGTGGGCTGGGACGGGCCGTGGCGGGCTGCGGTGGGCTGGGACGGGCTGTGGTGGGCTGGGACAGGCTCTGGTGGGCCGGGACAGACTCTGGTGCGCTGTGGTGGGCTATGGTGCGCTGTGGTGGGTTGTGGTGAGCTAGAACGGGTTGTGGTGGGCTGGGACGGGCTATAGTGGGCTGGGACGGGATTGTGGTGGGCTGGGATGGGCTCTGATGGTCTGCGGCGGCCGTGGTGGGCTGGGAGGGGCTGGGACGGGCTGTGGTGGGCTGGGACGTGCTGGGAAGGGCTGTGGTGGGTTGTGGTGGGCTGGGACGGGCTGTGGTGAGCTGGGACGACCTCTGGTGGGCTGGGACGGTCTGTGACGGGCTGTGGTGGGCTGTGGTAAGCTGGGACGGGCTCTGGTGGGTTGGGACGGGCTGTGGTGCGCTGTGGTTGGCTGGGACGGGCTGTGGTGGGCGGGGACGGGCTTTGGTGGGTTAGTGGTGGGCTGGGACGACCTCTGGTGGTCTGGGACGGGCTGTGGTGGGCTGTGGTGAGCTGGGACGGGCTCTGGTGGGTTGGCACGGGGCGTGGTGGGCTGTGGTGGGCTGGGACGGGCTGTGGTGGGCTGCGACGGGCTCTGGTGGGCTGGGACGGGCTGGGACGGGCTGTGGTGGGCTGGGACGGGCTGTGGTGGGCTGGGACGGGCTGGGACGGGCTGTGGTGTGCTGGGACGGGCTGTGGTGGGCTGAGATGGGATGTGGTGGGCTGTAGTGGGCCATGGTGGGCTGGGATGGGCTGTGGTGGGCTGGGACGGGCTGTGGTTGCCTGTGGTGTGATGGGACGGGCTGTGGTGGGCTGGGATCGGCTGGGATAGGCTGTGGTTGGTTATGGTGGGCTGGGAAGAGCTGTGGTGGTCTGGGACAAGCTGTGGTGGGCTGTGGTGGGCTGGGACGGGCTGTGGTGGTCTGTGGTGGTCTGTGGTGGCCTGGGACGTGCTGTGGTGGGCTGGGACGGGCTGTGGTGGGCTGTGGTGGGTTCTGAAGGGCTGTGGTGGGCTGTGGTGGGTTGGGACACGCTGTGGTGGGTAGGGACGGGCTGTGGTGGGCTGTGGTGTGTTGTGACGGGTTGGCACGGGCTGGGATGGGCCGTGGTGGGCTGGGATGGGCTGCGGTGGGCTGTGGTGGGCGGGAAAGGGCTGTGGTGGGCGGGGACAGGCTGTGGTGAGCTGAGACGGGCTCTGGAGGGCTGTGGTGGGCTGGGACGGGCTGTGGTGAACTGTGGTGGGCCGTGGTGGGCCGTGGTGGGCTGTGGTGGGCTGTGGTGGTCTGGGACGGGCTGGGACGGGCTGTGGTGGGCTGGGACGGGCTGGGACGGGCTTTGGTGGGCGAGGACGTGCTGGGACGGGCTGTAGTGGGTTGTGGAGAGCTGGGACGGGGTGTGACGGGCTGTGGTGGGCTGCGACGGGCTCTGGTGGTCTGGGACGGGCTGGGACAGGCTGGGACGGGCTGTGGTGAGCTGGGACGGGCTGGGAGGGGCTGGGACGGGCTGTGGTGGGCTGGGACTTGCTGTGGTGTGCTGTGGTTTGTCCATCAAACAGCTTCTCTGTTTTTCTGTCTCTCAGGCCAACAGTTTTACCGTCTCCTCGGTCTCTGCCCCCTCTTGGCTTCATCGTTTCATTATTGGAAAGAAAGGACAGAACCTGGTCAAAATAACTCAGCAGATGCCAAAGGTATGGGTGAGCTGGTTAGCTTAGCACCCCCGGCGTAGAAAAAGGTTTAGTCCAGATCACTCGTCACGAAAGAGAGAGGTGTATTCTAGCGTGGGTAAAACCAGGGGGAAATGACACAGATCTTTGCCGTTCAAGGGAACCCTCTCTTTTACTGCTGCAAACACTGCTCCTCCTATGTTATTGTCATGGGTTGAGCCCTTCCAAGGAAGCTTTATGTGGTGCTGTTTTGAGAACTGATGTAGTAGGATACCTGGAAATGGCGAGTGCAGCAAGGCTTCTCCCTGGGGAGTTAGACGGTATCTAGATAAAGGCTAGATGAGTAAACTTCTCCAAAGCCCTTGCAGAAACCGGGACGTCACCAGAGCCTTGGGCTCTAGGCACTGCCATATGGCCGAAATTGTTAAGTTTCTGACTTGTAAAATTGTGGGGATTTGGTCTGGGCTTTTTGGGAAGGAGCACATCTCTCAGTGGCAGGGATCGATGGTGTAGGCCTGACCAAAAGCATTGGCCTGGCTTGGATCTTGGCAAATTCTGAAGAGATTCATTGTCCTTCACCTCAAGGTTCACATCAAATTCACTGGAGGAGAGGATAACATCACTTTGGAAGGACCTACAGAAGATGTGCATGTGGCTCAGGAACAGATTGAAGCCATGCTCAAGGAACTGGTGAGCTGCAGTTACTAGTTCCAGTAAGAAACTGGGGGAAGAAGGGGCAACAGGGCAGAGGTGATGAGGTGTTTGTCACATCCATAGGATGTCTTGACATGCTTAATCGAACTTGCAGGAGACAAATTGTGTGGCAGGTGGATGACACCCCTTGGTTATGAAACTCATCCATAGCATCCTTGAAAAGTCAGCATTAATTTTTTTGGTGCGGAGAAGGAAGGATTCTCTTTGTTATAGCTGGAGAGGCATATAAGTGAGTCTTTTCAATGTTTCATGAGCACAATGCTCTCTTCTCAAAGCAGAGGAATGCTTGTGCTCTGCTTAAGAGCAGAAGTGCTTGTAGCTGACCGCTGGTGAGACAGTGCCAATACTGGCAGTAGGCAGTTACTTAGGGCACGAGACAGAAGCGGTGGCCTGTCCTACCTGGCCCTATATAATATAATATATAATAGTGGACATACATACATATAAAGATATAGATATAAAAATATAATTCTTTTTAGATCCACGGGATGGATTACGCAATAATCAAGGCTGACCACCAATTCCACCGACCCCTCATTGGCAAGAACGCAGCTAAACGGTAAGTGGAGTGCCTTTCTAGTCCTTCCCATGCTCACACTCTTCGTGTTTAGTAGATGGTATCAGGGGCTCTGTAGCTCACCCAGTGTGCTGTCTCCATCACGTTTCCTCTGCTTTCCTGGAGTGGTGGTGGTACAAGGAGAGAAATGGGCCGTGAGGCCTTGCGATGGCTTTAACGTGTGAAAGTACCTTGGGAGCCTGAACAGTAGTGGAATTACTTTGATGTGTCCTGGAGGAATTTATTTTTTTTTTTTTTTTCCACACGTTGCTCTGTGCGAATGACATTTTAGCAGCCAGTTGTGGGTGGTGGAAATGTGCTTGGTGAGCTTCTCCCTGTAGAGGAATGAAGGCGGTGGGTTGATTAGCATTGATAACACGCAGCTGTGGCCTTGCCTCAGAGGCAGTGGGTTGATTGACGTGGACGACGTGCAGGTGTAGCTGGTTCCCGCTAAGGGGTTAAATAGCCCTGTGGCTTGTGGGAGAGGGTGTCAGCTGGAGGAGGAGCAGTGTGGTCTGGCCTCTGGAGGAAGGCGCTACAGCACCGGCAGTAGAATATGGTCAACGGTAAAGCCTTGTTGCGGTCTGCTAGTTTGATAGCACTGCAACGTGACCCCAGCCAAGAGTTTGGGGTAGAAAGGAACGATTATCCTCTGCTCTAAATGTGATACTGTTTGGGGAAGAAACACGCCTGGCTCTGACAAGGGAACAATGGGCTCTGTAGATGCCACGGTATTTACTTGGGCAGGCTCTCGTGTGGCACAGGTCTGCTCTCACTGAACTCCAGGGGGAAGAGGCAATTTCCCCTGTCTCAACCCTACCCCGCTGAGCCCTTCCCAGAGGCGGCTTTACTTCTTCATCAGCCTCTGAGCAGTGATAATCCAGGTGCCTTGCTTCCAGGTCTTTGCCTAGCAGACGGCGTCACCACAGTCCTTGCCTCGAAGTGAACAGGATGAAGGATCTGTACAAGGTGTCTGTGCGCATTCCCCCGGACAACGAGAAGAGCAACCCGATCAGAATGGAAGGAGACCCACAGGGGGTCCCACAGGCCAAGAAAGAGCTGCTGGAACTCGCTTCCCGTATGGTGAGTGGGTAGGACGTGATGTTTGGGAGACTGCAGGGTTTGCGCTCTCGTGTTCCCTTGTAACCTTCTGGTGCGAGTGTGTGCCCCTTGCCCACCGAGCACTTGGATCTCATGACAAGTGCAAGTTCCTCTTCACAAATGTCTTCCCCTGTTCCCTCGGGTAGCCTTTCTCTGTCAACGCAGAGTGAATTTGGTCTGGAGAAAAGAGGGACAGTGCTGGCAAGTAAACCGTCGGGCAGCAAACCGCTAAGTCAAAGTAGATGGCTCTCCGGCTGAACACTCAGTGTGCCCTCTGTTCCCATCAGGAAAATGAACACGCTGCGGACCTAATCGTCGAGCAGAAATTCCACCGGACCATCACTGGGCAGAAGGCTGAGCGGGTCTGGGAAATCCGGGAGCAATTCCCAGAGGTAAGGCTTTGTAGGAGAGGAGGAATCCAGAGGGGTTCTTTCCTACATGGGTAGTAGGCCTGTCGTCACAGAAGTCGTAACTTTAGTGGCTCTGTAGCGCAAGTGTCTGAGAAGATAGTTCTTTTAGCCAGAGGCCGCTAACACGGTTCCCCTTTTCTGAATGGGGAAAGGGCATGGGTAGGATCCCCCCAACCTTTGCATGTGTCTGACACAAGGGTTCTTGCTTTTGCTTGAGCTAACTAGAAATGACCGCTCCTGCAGGTTATCATCAGCTTCCCAGACCCTGCACACAAGAGTGACATCGTCCAACTCCGAGGTCCCAAAAACGAGGTGGAGAAGTGCACCGAGTACATGCAAAAGATGGTGGCAGACCTGGTAAGGAGGTCTTCTGCCTGCTCTTCCCTCCTACGTGCCTGGATAACCCTGGGGCAAAGCAGAGCTCTACTGGCTTGGGTAGAGCTAAAACACCTCAAGAGGAGGGAGCTGTCGGCGGTGTTTTGGCTGAATGGAGGCAGGGGGATAGTACCTGTTATGGGAAGGCTATAGGGGAACGTCCTTGCCTTTGTTTAGTCTTACAAAAGTCCCTCGTATAGAGAACATCCTTGAGTCTGTTTTCAAAAGCTCATTTATCAGAGCTCCTGAAGTCGGGCCTCCCTTGCCACGACAGTGTAAACTTCATGTCTCCCTTCCTTTCTCCCTTAGGTTGAAAACAGCTTTTCTATTTCTGTCCCCATCTGCAAACAGTTCCACTAGAACATCGTAGGGAAAGGAGGTGCCAACATGAAGAAGGTGAGATATTATTCCTAAGACAGGTGGGCTGGGACGGGCTGTGCTGGGCCGGGCCGGGCCCTGGTGGGCCGCGGTGGTCCGGGACGGGCCGCGGTGGTCCGGGACAGGCTGTCGTGGGCTGGGACGGGCCGCGGTGGTCCGGGACGGGCTGTGGTGTGCTGGGACGGGCTGTGGTGTGCTGGGACGGGCTGTGGTGGGCTGTGACGGGCTGTGGTGGGCTGGGACGGGCTGTGGTGGGCTGGGACGGGCTGTGGTGGGCTGAGACGGGCTGTCGTGGTCCGGGACGGGCTGTGGTGGGCTGGGATGGGCTGTCGTGGGCTGGGACGGGCTGTGGTGTTCTGGGACGGGCTGTCGTGGTCCGGGACGGGCTGTGGTGGGCGGGGACGCGCTGGGACGGGCTGGGTCGGGCTGTGGTGGGCTGGGACGGGCTGTGGTGGGCGGGGAGAGGTTTTGTTGGGTGAGGACGGGCTGTGGTGGGCGGGGACGGGCTTTGGTGGGCTGGGACGGGCTCTAGTGGTCTGGAACGGGCTGTACTGGGCTGGGACGGGCTGGGACGTGTTGGGACGGGCTGAGGTGGGCCGTGGTGGGCCGGGACGGGCCGTGGTGGGCCGTGGTGGGCTATGGTGGGCCGTGGTGGGCTGGGATGGGCTGTGGTGGCCTGGGACGGGCTGTGGTGGAGTGTGGTGGGCTGGGACGGGCTATCGTGGGCTGGAACGGGCTGTGTTGGGCCGGGATGGGCCGTGGTTGGCCAGGATGGACCGTGGTGGGCCGTGGTGGGCCGGGACGGGCCCTAGTGGGTGGGGACGGGCCGTGGTGGGTCGTGGTGGGCTGGGACAGGCTGTTATGTGTCGGAACGTGCTGTGGTGGGCCGGGACGGGCTCTGGTGGGCTGGGACAGGCACTGGTGGGCCGGGACGGGCTGTGGTGGGCTGTGGTGACCTGGGACGGGCTGTGGTGTGCTGTGGTGGGTTGTGGTGAGTTGAGACGGGCTATGGTGGGCTGTGATGGGCCGGGACGGGCTGTGGTGGGCTTAAACGGGTGGTGGGCCGGGACGGTCTTTGGGGGGCCTAGACGGGCCGTTGTGGGCCGGGACGGGCCGTGGTGGGCTGTGGTGGGCTGTGGCGGTCTGGGACGGGCTATGGTCACTGGGACAGGCTGTGGTGGACTGTGGTGTGCTGGGACGGGCTGAGACGGGCTGGGACGAGCTGTGGCGGGTGGGGACGGGCTGTGCCGGGCGGGGAGGGGCTGTGCCGGGCCGGGACGGGCTGTGGTGTGCTGGGACGGGCTGTGGTGTGCTGGGACGGGATGGGACGGGCTGTGGTGGGCGGGGACAGTCTGTGGTGGGCTGTGGTGTGCTGGGACTGGCTGTGGTGGGCTGGGACGGGCTGTGGTGGGCTGGGACGGGCTGTGGTGGGCTGGGACGGGCTGTGGTGGGCCGGGATGGGCTGTGGTGGGCCGTGGTGGGCAGGGACGGGCCATGGTGGGCTCTGGTGGGCCGTTTTGGGCCTGGATGGGAAGGAGTGGGCTGTGGTGGGCCGTGGTGGGATGTGGCAGGCTGTGGTGGGCTGGGACGGGCCGTGGTGGGCTGTGGTTGGTTGTGGCTCGCTGCGGTGGGCCGTGGTGGGCTGGGACGAACCGTGGTGGCCTGGGACGGGCCGTGGTGGCCTGGGATGGGATGTGGTGGGCCGTGGTGGGCTGTGGTGGGCTGTGGCGGGCTGTGGTGGGCCGTGGTGGGCTGGGACGGGCCGTGGTGGGCTGTGGTGGGCCGTAGTGGTCTGGGACGGGCTGTGGTGGGCCGCTACGAGCCGTGGTGGGCTTGTTCGGGCCGTGGTGGGCTTCTTCGGGCCGTGGTGGGCTTGGTCGGGCCGTGGTGGGCTGGGACGGGCCGTGGTGGGCTGTGGTGGGCCGTGGTGGTCTGGGACGGGCTGTGGTGGGCTGTGGTAGGTTCTGGTGAGCTTGAGACGGGCTGTGGTGGTCTGGGACGGGCTGGGATGGGCTGTAATGGGCGGGGACGGCCTGTGGTGGGCTGGGATGGGCTGTGGTGGGCTGGGACGGGCTGTGGTGGGCTGGGAAGGGCTGTGGTGGGCTGTGGTAAGCTGGGACAGGCCGTGGTGGGCTGGGATTGGCCGTGGTGGGCTGGGACGGGCTGTGGTGGGCTGGGACGGGCTGTGGTGGGCGGGGACGGGCCGTGGTGGACTGGGATGGGCTGTGGTGGGCTGGGACGGGCCGTGGTGGGCTGGGACGGGCTGTGGTGGGCTGGGATGGGCTGTGGTAAGCTGTGGTGGGCTGGGACGAGTTGTACTGGGCTGGGACAGACTGTGGTGGGCTGTGGTGGGCTGGGAAGGGCTGTAATGGTTTGGGACGGGCTGTGGTGGTCTGTGGTGGGCTGGGAAGGGCTGTGGTGGGCTGGGACGGGCTGTGGTGGGCTGGGAAGGGCCGTGGTGGGCTGGGACGGGCCGTGGTGGGCTGGGACGGGCCGTGGTGGCTTGGGACGGACTCTGGTGGGCTGGGACAAGCTCTGGTGGCCTCTGACAGGCTGTGACGGGCTGTGGTGTGCTGTATTGGGCTGTGGTGGGCTGGGACGGCCTGTGGTGGGCTGGGACGGGCTGGGTGGGCTGTGGTGGCCTGTGGTGGGCTGGGACGAGTTGTAGTGGGCCGGGACGGGCTGTGGTGGGCTGAGACGGGCTGTGGTGGGCTGTGGTAAGCTGGGACGGGCTCTGGTGGGCTGGGACGGTCTGTGGTGTGCTGTGGTGGGCTGAGAAGGGCTGGGGTGGGCTGTGGTGGGCTGGGACGGGCTGTGGTGGCCTGGGACGGGCTGTCGTGGGCTGGGATGGGCCGTGGTGGGCTGGGACGGGCTGTGGTGCTCAGGGACGGGCTGTGGTGGGCTGGGACGGGCTGTGGTGGGCTGTGGTGGGCTGGGACGAGTTGTAGTGGGCCGGGACGGGCTGTGGTGGGCTGGGACGGGCTGTGGTGGTTTGGGACGGGCTGTGGTGGTCTGTGGTAGGCTGGGACGGGCTGTGGTGGTCTGGGACGGGTTGTGGTGGGCTGGGACGGGCTGTGGTGCTCAGGGACGGGCTGTGGTGGGTCGGGACGGGCTGTGGTGGGCTGTGGTGTGCTGGGACGAGTTGTAGTGGGCCGCGACGGGCTGTGGTGGGCAGTGGTAAGCTGGGACGGGCTGTGGTGTGCTGGGATTGTCTGTGGGGGGCTGGGAGGGGCTGTGGTGGGCTGGGAGGGGCTGTGGTGGGCTGGGACGGGCTGTGGTGTGCTGGGACGGGCTGTGGTGGGCTGGGACGGGCTGTAGTGTGCAGGGACAGGCTGGGACGGGCTGGGACGTGCTGGGACGGGCTGTGGTGGGCTGGGACTTGGTGTGGTGGAATGGGATGGGCTGGGACAGGCTGTGGTGTGCTGGGACGGGCTGTGGTGGGTTGGGACGGGCTGGGACGGGCTGTGACGGGCTGTGGTGAGCTGGGACGGGCTGTGGTGGGCTGTGGTGAGCTGGGACTGGCTGTGGTGGGCGGGGACGGGCTGTGGTGGGCGGGGACGGGCTGTGGTTGGCGGGGACGGGCTGTGGTGGGCTAGGCCAGGCTGGGACGGGCTGGGACGGGCTATGGTGGGTTGTGGTGAGCTGGGACGGGCTATGGTGGGCTGGGACAAGCTGTGGTGGGCTGGGACGAGCTGGGACGTGCTGTAATGGGCTGTGGTGGGCTGGGACAGGCTGGGATGCACTGTGGTGGGCTGTGGTGGGCTGTGGTGGGCTGTGGTCAGCGGGGACGTGCTGTGGTGGGCAGGGACGTGCTGTGGTGGGCTTGGACGGGCTGTGGTGGGCTGGGACGGGCTGTGGTCAGCCGTGGTGGGCTGGGACGGGCCGTTGTGGCTCCGGACGGGCTCTGGTGGGTTGGGACGGGCTGTGGTGGGCTGTGGTGGGCTGTGGCGGTCTTTGTTGGGCTAGGACGGGCTGGGAAGGATTGGGACGGTCTGGGACGTGCTGTGGTGGGCTGTGGTGGGCTGTGGCTGGCTGGGGTGGGCTGGGATGGGCTGCGGTGGGCTGTGGCTGGCTGGGACGGGCTGTGATGTGCTGGGACAAGCTGTGGTGGGCTGGGACAGGCTGTGGTGGTCTGGGATGGGCTGTGGTGGGCTGGGACAGGCCGTTGTGAACTGGGACGGGCCGTGGTGGGCTGCGGTGGTCCGTGGTGGGCTGGGAAGGGCCGTGGTGAACTGTGATGGGCTGTGGTGGGCCGTGGTGGCCTGGCACGGGCTGTGGTCAGCCGTGGTGGGCTGGCACGGGCTCTGGTGGGCTGGGACGAGCTGTGGTGGGCTGGGACAGGCTGTGATGTGCTGGGACGGGCTGTGGTGGGCCGTGGTGGGCCGGGAACGGCCGTGGTGGGCTGGGACGGGCTCTGGTGGGCTGTAGTGGGCTGGCACCGGCTGTAGTGGGCTGGGACAGGCTGTGGTCAGCCGTGGTGGGCTGGGATGGGCCGTGGTGGCTCGGGGCGGGCTCTGGTGAGCCGGGACGGGCTCTGGTGGCCTGTGGTGGGCTGTGGTGGGCTGTGCCGGGCTGTGGTGGGCTAGGACGGGCTGGGAAGGGCTGGGACAGGCTGTGACGGGCTGTGGTGTGCTGTGAGAGGCTGTGGTGGTCTGTGACAAGCTCTTGTGGGCTGTGGTGGGCTGGGACGGGCTGTGGTGGCCTGGGACGGGCCGTGGTGGGCTGGGATGGGCCGTGGTGGGCTGGGACGGGCTGTGGTGCTCAGGGACGGGCTGTGGTGGGCTGGGACGGGCTGTGGTGGGCTGTGGTGGGCTGGGACGAGTTGTAGTGGGCCGGGACGGGCTGTGGTGGGCTGGGACGGGCTGTGGTGGTTTGGGACGGGCTGTGGTGGTCTGTGGTAGGCTGGGACGGGCTGTGGTGGTCTGGGACGGGTTGTGGTGGGCTGGGACGGGCTGTGGTGCTCAGGGACGGGCTGTGGTGGGTCGGGACGGGCTGTGGTGGGCTGTGGTGTGCTGGGACGAGTTGTAGTGGGCCGCGACGGGCTGTGGTGGGCAGTGGTAAGCTGGGACGGGCTGTGGTGTTCTGGGATTGTCTGTGGGGGGCTGGGAGGGGCTGTGGTGGGCTGGGAGGGGCTGTGGTGGGCTGGGACGGGCTGTGGTGTGCTGGGACGGGCTGTGGTGGGCTGGGACGGGCTGTAGTGTGCAGGGACAGGCTGGGACGGGCTGGGACGTGCTGGGACGGGCTGTGGTGGGCTGGGACTCGGTGTGGTGGAATGGGATGGGCTGGGACAGGCTGTGGTGTGCTGGGACGGGCTGTGGTGGGTTGGGACGGGCTGGGACGGGCTGTGACGGGCTGTGGTGAGCTGGGACGGGCTGTGGTGGGCTGTGGTGAGCTGGGACCGGCTGTGGTGGGCGGGGACGGGCTGTGGTGGGCGGGGACGGGCTGTGGTTGGCGGGGACGGGCTGTGGTGGGCTAGGCCGGGCTGGGACGGGCTATGGTGGGTTGTGGTGAGCTGGGACGGGCTATGGTGGGCTGGGACAAGCTGTGGTGGGCTGGGACGAGCTGGGACGTGCTGTAATGGGCTGTGGTGGGCTGGGACAGGCTGGGATGCACTGTGGTGGGCTGTGGTGGGCTGTGGTGGGCTGTGGTCAGTGGGGACGTGCTGTGGTGGGCAGGGACGTGCTGTGGTGGGCTTGGACGGGCTGTGGTGGGCTGGGACGGGCTGTGGTCAGCCGTGGTGGGCTGGGACGGGCCGTTGTGGCTCCGGACGGGCTCTGGTGGGTTGGGACGGGCTGTGGTGGGCTGTGGTGGGCTGTGGCGGTCTTTGTTGGGCTAGGACGGGCTGGGAAGGATTGGGACGGTCTGGGACGTGCTGTGGTGGGCTGTGGTGGGCTGTGGCTGGCTGGGGTGGGCTGGGATGGGCTGCGGTGGGCTGTGGCTGGCTGGGACGGGCTGTGATGTGCTGGGACAAGCTGTGGTGGGCTGGGACGGGCTGTGGTGGTCTGGGATGGGCTGTGGTGGGCTGGGACAGGCCGTGGTGAACTGGGACGGGCCGTGGTGGGCTGCGGTGGTCCGTGGTGGGCTGGGAAGGGCCGTGGTGAACTGTGATGGGCTGTGGTGGGCCGTGGTGGCCTGGCACGGGCTGTGGTCAGCCGTGGTGGGCTGGCACGGGCTCTGGTGGGCTGGGACGAGCTGTGGTGGGCTGGGACAGGCTGTGATGTGCTGGGACGGGCTGTGGTGGGCCGTGGTGGGCCGGGAACGGCCGTGGTGGGCTGGGACGGGCTCTGGTGGGCTGTAGTGGGCTGGCACCGGCTGTAGTGGGCTGGGACAGGCTGTGGTCAGCCGTGGTGGGCTGGGATGGGCCGTGGTGGCTCGGGACGGGCTCTGGTGGCCTGTGGTGGGCTGTGGTGGGCTGGGCCGGGCTGTGGTGGGCTAGGACGGGCTGGGAAGGGCTGGGACAGGCTGTGACGGGCTGTGGTGTGCTGTGAGAGGCTGTGGTGGTCTGGGACAAGCTGGGACGGGCTGTGGTGGGCTGGGACGGGCTGTGGTGGGCGGGGACGGGCTGTGGTTGGCCGTAGTGGGCTGTGGTGGGCTGGGACGGGCTGTGGTGGTCTGTGACAAGCTCTTGTGGCCTGTGGTGGGCTGGGACGAGCTGTGGTGGGCTGTGGTGGGCTCTGGTGGGCTGGGACGGGCTGTCGTGGGCTGGGACGGGCTGGGACGGGCCGTGGTG
Source organism: Falco cherrug (assembly GCF_023634085.1). Lineage (NCBI taxonomy): Eukaryota > Metazoa > Chordata > Aves > Falconiformes > Falconidae > Falco > Falco cherrug. Next base: position 339,721 of record NW_026599500.1, on the reverse strand, counting down.
GGCTGGGACGGGCCGTGGTGGGCTGGGACGGGCCGTGGCGGGCTGGGACGGGCCGTGGTGGGCTGGGACGGGCTGTGGTGGGTTGTGGAGAGCTGGGACGGGCTGTGACGGGCTCTGGGGGTCTGGGACAGGCTTGGACGAGCTGGGACAGGCTGGGACAGGCTGTGGTGGGCTGAGACGGGCTGGGAGGGGCTGGGACGGGCTGTGGTGAGCTGCGACGGCCTGTGTTGGGCTGGGACGGGCTGTGATAAGCTGTAACCGGCTGTGGTGGGCTGTGGTGGGCTGGGACGGGCTGCGGCAGGCTGCGACGGGCTGAGACGGGCTATGCTGGTCTGTGGTGGTCTGGGACGGGCGGGGACGGGCTGTGGTGGGCTGGGACGGGCTGTGGTGGGCTAGGGACGGGCTGTGGTGGGCTAGGGACGGGCTGTGGTGGGCTGGGACGGGCTGTGGTGGGCTGGGACGGGCTGTGGTGGGCTGGGACGGGCTGTGGTGGTCTGGAACAGGCTGTGGTGGGTTGGGACAGGCTGGGACATGCTGGGACGGTGTGTGGTGGACTGGGATGGTCTGTGGTGGGGCGTGGTGGGCTGGGACGGGCCGTGGTGAACCGTGGTGGGCTGTGGTGGGCCGTGGTGGGCCGTTTTGAGCCGGTATGGGAAGGGATGGGCTGTGGTGGGCCGTGGTGGGCTGGGACAGGTCATGGTGGTCTGAGATGGCCCGTGGTGAACTGTGGTGGGCTGGGACGGGCCGTGGTGGGCTGGTATGGGCCGTGGTGGGCTGTTTTGAGCCGGTATGGGAAGGGACGGGCTGTGGTGGGCCGTGGTGGGCTGGGACAGGTCATGGTGGTCTGAGATGGCCCGTGGTGAACTGTGGTGGGCTGTGGTGGGCCGTGGTGGGCTGGGATGGGCCGTGGTGGGCCGTGGTGGTCTGCGACAGGCTGTGGTGGGCTGTGGTGGGTTCTGGTGAGCTTGAGACGGGCTGCGGTGGGCTAGGACGGGCTCTGGTGGGCTGGGACGGGCTGGGACGGGCTGTGGTGTGCTCGGACGGGCTGTGGTTTGCTGGGACGGGCTGTGGTGTGCTGGGACGGGCTGTGGTGTGCTGGGATGGGCTGTGGTGTTCTGGGACGGGCTGTGGTGGTCTTGGACAGGCAGTGGTGGGCTGGGACGGGCCGTGGTGGGCTGGGACGGGCCGTGGTGGGCTGGGACGGGCCGTGGTGGGCGGGGACGGGCCGTGGTGGGCGGGGACAAGCCGTGGTGGGCGGGGACGGGCCGTGGTGGGCTGGGACGGGCCGTGGCGGGCTAGGGACGGGCCGTGGTGGGCTGTGGTGGGCCGTGGTGGTCTGGGGCAGGCTGTGGTGGGCTTTGGTGGGTTCTTGTGAGCTTGAGATGGGCTGTGGTGGGCTGGGACGGGCTGTGGTGGGCTGGGACGGGCTGTGGTGGCCTGTGGTGGGCTGGGACGGTCTGTGGTGGGCTGGGACGGGCTGTGGTGGGCTGGGACGGGCTGGGACGGGCAGTGGTGTGCTGGGACGGGCTGTGCTGGTCTATGGTGGTCTGGGACGGGCGGGGACGGGCTGTGGTGGGCTGGGACGGGCTGTGGTGGGCTAGGAACGGGCTGTGGTGTGCTGGGACGGGCTGTGGTGGTCTGGAACAGGCTGTGGTGGGTTGGGACAGGCTGGGACATGCTGGGACGGTGTGTGGTGGGCTGGGATGGTCTGTGGTGTGCTGGGACGGGCTGTGGTGGACTGGGATGGGCTGTGGTGGGGCGTGGTGGGCTGGGACGGGCCGTGGTGAACCGTGGTGGGCTGTGGTGGGCCGTGGTGGGCCGTTTTGAGCCGGTATGGGAAGGGATGGGCTGTGGTGGGCCGTGGTGGGCTGGCACAGGTCATGGTGGTCTGAGATGGCCCGTGGTGAACTGTGGTGGGCTGTGGTGGGCCGTGGTGGGCTGGTATGGGCAGTGGTGGGCTGAGGTGGGCCGTGGTGGTCTGGGACAGGCTGTGGTGGGCTGTGGTGGGTTCTGGTGAGCTTGAGACGGGCTGTGGTGGGCTGGGACGGGCGGGAACGGGCTCTGGTGGGCTGGGACGGGCTGGGAGGGGCTGTGGTGGGCTGGGAGGGGCTGTGGTGGGCTGGGAGGGGCTGTGGTGGGCTGGGACGGGCTGTGGTGGGCTGGGACGGGCTGTGGTGGGCTGTGACGGTCTGTGGTGGGCTGGGACGGGCTGGGACGGGCTGGGACGGGCTGCGGTGGGCTGGGACGGGCTGTGGTGGGCTGGGACGGGCTGTGGTGGGCTGGGACGGGCTGGGACGGGCTGTGGTGGGGGGAGACGGGCTGTGGTGGGCGGGCATGGGCTGTGGTGGACGGGGACGGGCTGTGGTGGGCTGGGACGGGCTTTGGTAAGCTGTAACGGGCTGTGGTGGGCGGGGACGGGCTGTGGTCGACGGGGACGGGCGGGGATGGGCTGTGGTGGGCAGGGACGGGCTGTGGTGGGCTGTGGTGGGCTGGAACGGGCTGTGGTGATCTGGGACGGGCTGTGGTGGGCTGGGACGGGCTGTGGTGATCTGGGACGGGCTGTGGTGATCTGGGATGGGCTGTGGTAAGCTGTAATGGCATGAGGTGGCCTGGGACTGGCTGTGGTTAGCTGGGACGGGCCGTGGTGAACTGTGGTGGGTTGGGACGAGCTGTGGGGGGCTGGGTCAGGCTAAGACGGGCTGTGGTGGGCTGGGACGGGTCGCAGTGGGCTGGGACGGGCTGTGGTGGGCTGGGACGGGCTATGGTGGGCCAGGACAAGCTGTGGTAGGTTGGGACGGGCTCTGGTGGACTGGAACGGCCTCTGCTGGGCTGGAACAGGCCGTGGTGGGCTGGGATGGGCTGTGGTGGGGTGTGGTGAGCTGAGATGGTCTGGGAGGGGCTGAAACGGGCTGGGCCGGCTCTGGGGGTCTGGGAGGGGCTGGGAAGGCCTGTGGTGGGCTGGGACGAGCTGGGACGGGCTGGGACGGGCAGTGGTGGGCTGGGGCGGGCAGTGGTGGGCTGGGACGGGCTGTGGTGGGCTGGGACGGGCTGTGGTGAGCTGAGGTGGGCCGCGGTGGGCCGGGACGGACCATGGTGGGCCGGGACGGGCGGTGATTGGCCTGGACGGGCCGTGGTGGACCGTAGTGGGCTGGGACGGGCTGTGGTGGGCCGGGACGTGCTGTTGTAGGCTGTGGTGTGCTGGGACGGGCTGTGGTGGGCTGGGACGGGCTGTGGTGGGCTGGGACGCGCTGTGGTGGGCTGGGACGGGCTGTGGTGGGCTGGGACGGGCTGTGGTGGTGTGGGACGGGCTGTGGTGGGCTGAGATGGTCTGTGGCGGGCTGTGGAGGGCTGGGACATGCTGTGTTGGTCTGGAAGGGGCTGTGGGTGGCCGTGGTGGGCTGTGGGTGGCCGTGGTGGGCTGTGGGTGGCCGTGGTGGGCTGTGGGTGGCCGTGGTGGGCTGTGGTGGGCTGTGCTGGGCTGGGACGGGCTGTGCTGGGCTGGGACGGGCTGTGATGGGCTGGGACGGACTGCGGTGGGCCGGGATGGTCTTTGGTGGGCTGGGAAGGGCTGGGACGGGCTGTGGTGGGCTGGGACGGGCTGTGGTGGGCTTTGGAGGCTGGGACAGGCCGTGGTGGGCTGTGGTGGGCTGTGGTAAGCTGGGACGGGCTCTGGTGGGATGGGACGGTCTGTGGTGAGATGTGGTGGGCTGGGACTGGCTATGGTGGGCTGGGAAGGGCTGTGGTGGGCTGGGACAGTCTGGCACGGGCTGTGGTGGGCTGGTATTGGCTGGCACGAACTGGGACGGGCCGTGGTGGGCTGGGACGGGCCGTGGTGGGCTGGGACGGGCTGTGGTGGGCCGCGGTGGGCCGTTGTGGGCTGGGACGGGCCGTGGTGAACTGTGGTCAGCTGTGGTGGGCTGGGATGGGCTGTGGGGGGCTATGACGGGATGTGGTGAGCTGGGACGGGCTGTGGTGAGCTGGATCGGGCTGAGACGGGCTGTGGTGGGCCGGGACGGGCTGGGACGTGCTGGGACGGGCTGTGGTGGGCTGGGACGAACCATGGTGGTCTATGGTGGGATGGGACGGGCTGGGACGGGCTGTGGTGGGCCGCAATGGACTGGGACAGGCTGGGACGGGCTGTGGTGGGCTGGGACAGGCTGGGACGGGCTGTGGTGGGCTGGGACGAGTTGTGGTGGGCTGGGACGGGCTGACATGGGCTGGGACGCCTTGGACGGGTTGTGGTGGGCGGGGACGGGCTTTGGTGGGCTGTGGTGGGCTGGAACGGGCTTTGGTGGGCTGGGACGGGCTGTGGTGGGCTGGGACGAGCTGTGGTGGGCTGGGACGAGTTCTGGCGGGCTGGGACGGGCTGAGATGGCCTGGGACGGGCTGGGACGCCTTGGACGGCCTGTGGTGGGCGGTGACGGGTTGTTGTGGGCGGGGACGGGTTGTGGTGGGCTGGGACAGGCTGTGGTGAGCAGGGAAGGGCTGTGGTGGCCTGGGACGGGCTGGGACGGGCTGTGGTGAGCGGGGACGGGCTGTGGTGGGCGGGGACGGGCTTTGGTGGGCTCTGGTGGGCTGGAACGGGCTCTGGTGGGCTGGGACGGGCTGTGGTAAGCTGTAATGGGCTGTGGTGGGCTTGGACGGGCTGTGGTGGGTTGTATTGGGCTGTGGTGGGCTGTATTGGGCTGTGGTGGGCTGTATTGGGCTGTGACGGGCTGGGATGGACTGTGGCAGGCTGGGACGGGCTGTGGTGGGCTGTGGTGGGACGGGACGGGCTGTGGTAGGCTAGGACGGGCTGCGGTGGTCTACGGTAGCCTGTGGTGTGCTGTAGTGGCCTGTGGTGGGCTGGGACGGGTCGCAGTGGGCTGGGACGGGCTGTGGTGGGCTGTGGTTGGACGGGACGGGCTGTGGTGAGCCAGGACGGGCTGTGGTGTGCTGAGACGGGCTGTGGTGGGCCGGGACGGGCTGTGGTGGGCCGGGACGGGCTGTGGTGGGCCGGGACGGGCTGTGGTGGGACGGGACGGGCTGTGGTGGGACGGGATGGGCTGTGGTGTGCCGGGACGGGCTGTGGTGGGCTGGGACGCGCTGTGGTGCACTGGGAGGAATTGTGGTGGGCTGGGACGGGCAGTGGTGGTCTGGGACGGGCTGTGGTGGGCTGGGACGGGCTGTGATGGGCTGGGATGGGCTGTGGTGGTCTACGGTGGGCCGCGGTGGGCCTGGACGGACCATGGTGGGCCGGTACGAGCGGTGATGGGCCTGGACGGGCCGTGGTGGACCGTAGTGGGCTGGGACGGGCTTTGGTGGGCCGGGACGTGCTGTTGTAGGCTGTGGTGGGCTGGGACGGGCTGTGGTGGGCTGGGGCGCGCTGTGGTGGGCTGGGACGGGCTGTGGTGGGCTGGGACGGGCTGTGGTGGGCTTGGACGGGCTGTGGTGTGCTGGGACGCGCTGTGGTGGGCTGGGAAGGTCTGGGACGGGCTGTGGTGGGCTGGGACGGGCCGTGGTGGGCCAGGACCGGCCTTGGTTGGCCGTGACGGGCCGTGGTGGGCCGGGCCGGGCTGTAGTGGGCGGGGACAAGTTGTGGTGGGCGGGGACAGGCTGTGGTGAGCAGGGAAGGGCTGTGGTGGCCTGGGACGAGCTGTGGTGGGCTGGGGTGGGCCGCGATGGGCCGGGACGGACCATGGTGGGCCAGGACCGGCCTTGGTTGGCCGTGACGGGCCGTGGTGGGCCGGGCCTGGCTGTAGTGGGCGGGGACAAGTTGTGGTGGGCGGGGACAGGCTGTGGTGTGCTGGGACGGGCTGTGGTGGGCTGGGACGGGCTGTGGTGGGCTGGGATGGGCTGTGGTGGGCTGGGACAGGCTCTGGTGGGCCGGTACGTGCTGTGGTGGGCCGTGGTGGGCTGGGACGGGCTGGGAAGGGCTGGGACGGGCTGTGGTGGGCTGGGACGGGTTGTGGTGGGCTGGGACGGGCTGTGGTGGGCTGGGATGGGCTGTGCTGGGCTGGGACGGGCTGTGGTGGGCTGAGGTGGGCTGTGGAGGGCTGGGACGGGCTGTGGTGGGCTGGGATGGGCTGTGCTGGGCTGGGACGGGCTGTGGTGGGCTGAGGAGGGCTGTGGAGGGCTGGGACGGGCTGTGGTGGGCTGGGACGGGCTGTGGTGGGCTGGGACGGGCTGTGGTGGTCTGCGGTAGGCTGTGGTGTGCTGTAGTGGCCTGTGGTGGGCTGGGACGGGCTGTGGTGGGCTGGGACAAGCTGTGGTGGTCTGGGACGGGCTGTGGTGGGCCGTGTTTGGCTGTGGTGGGTTGTGGTGGGCTGGGACAGACTGTGGTGAGTTGAGACGGGCTGTGGTGGGCTGGGACACGATGTGGTGGGCTGGGCCGGGCTTTGGTGGGTTGGGACGGGCTCTGGTGCGCTGTGTTGGGTTGTGATGAGCTGAGACAGTCTGTGGTGAGTTGGGACGGGCTGTGGAGAGCTGTGGAGGGCTGTGGTGGGCTTGGACAGGCTGTGGTGGGTTGAGATCTGTCGTGGTGGGCCGTGGTGGGCTGGGACGGGCCGTGGTGTGCTGGGATGGGCCGTGGTGGGCCGGGACGGGCTGTGGTGGGCAGGGACGGGCAGTGGTGGGCCGTGACGGTCCGTGGTAATCTGGGACGGGCCGTGGTCGGCTGGGATGGGCTGTGATGGGCTGTGACGGGCTGGGACGGGCTGTGGTGGGCTGGAACGGGCTGTGGTGGGCTGGGACGGGCTGTGGTGGGCTGGGACGGGATGCGGTGGGCCGTGGTGGGCTGTGGTGGGCTGTGGTGGGCTGGGACAGGCTGTGGTGGGCTATGACGTGCCGTGGTGTGCCGTGGTGAACTGTGGTGGTCTGTGGTAAGCCGTGGTGGGTTGTGGTGGGCCGTGGTGGGCTGTGGTCGGACGTGGTGGGCTGGGACGGGCCGTGGTGGGCCAGGACCGGCCTTGGTTGGCCGTGACGGGCTGTGGTGGGCCGGGCCGGGCTGTAGTGGGCGGGGACAAGTTGTGGTGGGCGGGGACAGGCTGTGGTGAGCAGGGAAGGGCTGTGGTGGCCTGGGACGGGCTGTGGTGAGCGGGGACGGGCTGTGTTTGGCGGGGACGGGCTTTGGTGGGCTCTGGTGGGCTGGAACGGGGTCTGCTGGGCTGGAACGGTCTGGAACGAGCTGTAATGGGCTGTGGTGGGCTTGGACGGGTTGTGGTGGGTTGTGGTGAGCTGAGATGGGCTGGGACGGGCTGGGACGGGCTGTATTGGGCTGTGGTGGGCTGTGGTGGGCTGGGACGGGCTGTGGCGGGCTGGGACGGGCTGTGGTGGGCTGTGGTGGGACGGGACGGGCTGTGGTGGGCTGGGACGGGCTGTGGTGGTCTACGGTAGCCTGTGGTGTGCTGTAGTGGCCTGTGGTGCGCTGGGACGGGCTGTGGTGGGCTGGGACGGGCTGTGGTAGGCTGTGGTGGGACGGGACGGGCTGTGGTGAGCCGGGACGGGCTGTGGTGTGCTGAGACGGGCTCTGGTGGGCCGGGACGGGCTGTGGTGTGCCGGGACGGGCTGTGGTGTGCCGGGACGGGCTGTGGTAGGCTGGGACGGGCTGTGGTGGGCTGGGACGCGCTGTGGTGCACTGGGACGAATTGTGGTGGGCTGGGACGGGCTGTGGTGGGCCGTGGTGGGCCGTTGGGGGCTGGGACGGGCCGTGGTGAACTGTGGTGGGTTGGGACGGGCTGTGGGGGGCTGGGTCGGGCTAAGACGGGCTGTGGTGGGCTGGGACGGGCCGCAGTGGGCTGGGACGGGCTATGGTGGGCCGGGACAAGCTGTGGTAGGTTGGGACGGGCTCTGGTGGACTGGGACGGGCTCTGGTGGGCTGGAACAGGCCGTGGTGGGCTGGGATGGGCTGTGGTGGGGTGTGGTGAGCTGAGACGGTCTGGGACGGGCTGAAACGGGCTGGGCCGGCTCTGGGGGTCTGGGAGGGGCTGGGAAGGCCTGTGGTGGGCTTGGACGAGCTGGGACGGGCTGTGGTGGGCTGGGACGGGCAGTGGTGGGCTGGGACGGGCTGTGGTGGGCTGGGACGGGCTGTGGTGGGCCTGGACGGACCATGGTGGGCCGGGACGGGCGGTGATGGGCCTGGACGGGCCGTGGTGGACCGTAGTGGGCTGGGACGGGCTTTGGTGGGCCGGGACGTGCTGTTGTAGGCTGTGGTGTGCTGGGACGGGCTGTGGTGGGCTGGGATGGGCTGGCACGGGCTGGGACGCGCTGTGGTGGACTGGGACGCGCTGTGGTGGGCTGGGACGGGCTGTGGTGGGCTGGGACAAGTTGTGGTGGGCTGGGACGCACTGTGGTGGGCGTGGACGGGCTGTGGTGGGCTGGGACGGGCTGTGGTGGGCTGGGATGGGCTGTGGTGGGCTGGGGCGGGCTGTGGTGGACTGGGACGGGCTCTGGTGGGCTGGAACAGGCCGTGGTGGGCTGAGATGGGCTGTGGTGGGGTGTGGTGAGCTGAGACGGGCTGGCACGGGCTGGGACGAGCTGGCACGGGCTGGAACGTGCTGGCACGGGCTGGAACGAGCTGGCACGGGCTGGGACGGGCTGGCACGGGCTGTGGTGGGCTTGGACGGGCTGTGGTGGGCTTCGACGGGCTCTGGTGGTGTGGAAAAAGCTGTGGTGGGCTGGGACGGGCTGTGGTGGGCTGTGGTGGGCTGTGGTTGGCTGGGACGGGCTGTGGTGGGCTGTGGTGAGCTGAGACGGGCTGGCACGGGCTGTGGTAAGCTGGGACGGGCTCTAGTGGGCTGGGACGGTCTGTGATGGGCTGTGCTGGGCTGGGACGGGCTGTGGTGAGCTCGGAAGGGCTGGGACGAGCTGGGACGAGCTGGGACAGGCTGTGGTGGGCGGGGACCGGCTATGGTGGGCGGGGATGGGCTGTGCTGGGCGGTGACGGGCTGTGGTGGGCTGGGACAGGCCTTGGTGGGCTGGGACGGGCTGTGGTCAGTCGTGGTGGGCTGGGACGGGCCGTGGTGGCTCGGGACGGACTCTGGTGGGCCGGGACAAGCTCTGGTGGCCTGTGACGGGCTGTGACGGGCTGTGGTGGGCTTGGACGGGCTGGGATGGGCTGTGGTGGGCTGTGGTGGGCTGTGGTGGGCTTGGACGAGTTGTAGTGGGCCGGGACGTGCTGTGGTGGGCTGTGGTGAACTGAGACGGGCTGTGGTGGGCTGTGGTAAGCTGGGACGGGCTGTGGTGGGCCAGGACGTGCTGGGACGGGCTCTGATGGTCTGGAATGGGCCGTGGTGGGCTGGGACGGGCCGTGGTGGGCTGGGACGGACTGTGGTGGGCTGGGAAGGGCCGTGGTGGGCTGGGACGGTCTGTGGTGGTCTGTGGTGGGCTGGGACGGGCTGCGGTGGGGTGGGACGGATTGTGGTGGGTTGGGACGGGCTTTGGTGCTTCAGGGACGGGCTGTGGTGGGCTGTGGTGGGCTGGGGCGAGTTGTAGTGGGCCGGGAAGGACTGTGGTGGGCTGTGGTGGGCTGTGGTGGGTTCTGGTGAGCTTAGACGGGCTTTGGTGGGCTATGTTGTGCTGGGACGGTGTGTGGTGGGCTGGGACGGGCCGTGGTGGGCTGGGACGGGCTGTGGTGGGCTGGGACGGGCTGTGGTGGGTTGGGACGGGCTGCGACGGGCTGTGGTGTGCTGGGACGGGCTGTGGTGTGCTGGGACGGGCTGTGGTGTGCTGGGACGGGCTGTGGTGGGCTGGGACGGGCTGTGGTGAGCTGAGACGGGCCGTGGTGGGCTGGGACGGGCTGTGGTGGGCTGTGCTTGGCTGGGACGGGCTGTGGTGAGCTGGGACGGGCTGTGGTGGGCTGGGATGGGCTGTGGTGGGCTGGGATGGGCTGGGACAGACTGGGACGGGCTGTGGTGGTCAGTGGTGGCCTGGGACATGCTGTGGTGGGCTGGGACATGCTGTGGTGGGCTGGGACGGGCTGTGGTGGGCTGTGGTGGGCTGGGACGGGCTGGACCGGGCTGGAAGGAGCTGGCACGGACTGGGACGGGCTGGCACGGGTTGTGGTGGGCTGGAACGGGCTGTGGTGAGCTTGGACGGGCTGTGGTGGGCTGGGACGAGCTATGGTGGGCTGGGACGTGCTCTGGTGGTGTCGAAAGGGCTGTGGTGGGCTGGGACGGGCTGTGGTGGGCTGTGGTTGGCTGGGACGGGCTGTGGTGGGCCGGCACGGGCTGTGGTGGGCTGTGGTGAGCTGAGACGGGCTGGCACGGGCTGTGGTAAGCTGGGACGGGCTCTGGTGGGCTGGGACGGTCTGTGATGGGCTGTGGTGGGCTGGAACGGGCTGTGGTGAGCTGGGAAGGGCTGGGACGAGCTGGGACCGGCTGTGGTGGGCGGGGACCGGCTATGGTGGGCGGGGATGGTCTGTGCTGGGCGGTGACGGGCTGTGGTGGGCTGGGACGAGCTGTGGTGGGCTGGGACGGGCTTTGGTGGGCTGGGACGGGCTGTGGTGAGCTGGGAAGGGCTGGGACGAGCTGGGACCGGCTGTGTTGGGCGGGGACCGGCTATGGTGGGCGGGGATGGTTTGTGCTGGGCGGTGACGGGCTGTGGTGGTCTGGGACGAGCTCTGGTCGGCTGGGACGGGCTTTGGTGGGCTGGGACGGTCTGTGGTGCGCTAAGACGGGCTCTGGTGGTCTGGAACAGGCTGTGGTGGGCTGGGACGGGCTGGGACGGGCTGTGGTGGGCTGGGACGGGCTGTGGTGGGCTGGGACGGGCTATGGTGGGCTGTGGTGGCCTGTGGTGGACTTGGACAAGTTGTAGTGGGCAGGGACGGGCTGTGGTGGGCTGTGGTGAACTGAGACGGGCTGTGGTGGGCTGTGGTATGCTGGGACGGGCTGTGGTGGGCCGGGACGTGCTGGGACGGGCTCTGATGGTCTGGAATGCGCTGTTGTGGGCTGGGACGGGCTGTGGTGGGCTGGGACGGGCCGTGGTGGGCTGGGACAGACTGTGGTGGGCTGGGAAGGGCCGTGGTGGGCTGGGACGGTCTGTGGTGGTCTGTGGTGGGCTGGGACAGGCTGTGGTGGGCTGGGACGGGTTGTGGTGGGTTGGAACGGGCTGTGGTGCTTCAGGGACGGGCTGTGGTGGGCTGTGGTGGGCTGGGACGAGTTGTAGTGGGCCGGGACGGACTGTGGTGGGCTGTGGTGGGCTGTGGTGGGTTCTGGTGAGCTTAGACGGGCTTTGGTGGGCTGTGGTGTGCTGGGACGGTCTGTGGTGGGCTGGGACGGGCCGTGGTGGGCTGGGAAAGGCCGTGGTGGGCTGGGACGGGCCGTGGTGGGCTGTGGTGGGTTCTGGTGAGCTTAGACAGGCTTTGGTGGGCTGTGGTGGGCTGGGACAGGCTGTGGTGGGCTGGGACGGGCTGTGGTGGGCTGGGACGGACTGTGGTGGGCTGGGACGGGCTGTGGTGGGTTGGGACGGGCTGGGACGGGCTGTGGTGGGCTGGGACGGGCTGTGACAGGCTGTGGTGCTCTGGGACGAGCTGGGAAAAGCTGTGGTGGGCTGCGACGGGCTGTGGTGGGCTGGGACGAGCTGTGACGGGTTGTGGTGGGCTGGATTGGACTGGGACGGGCTGTGGTGTGCTGGGACGGGCCGTGGTGGGCTGGTAAGGGCTGTGGTAGGCTGTGGTGGGCTGGGACGGGCTGTGGTGGGCCGGGACGGGCCGTGGTTAGCCGTGGTGGGCTGAAACAGGCTGGGACGGGCTGTGGTGGGCTGTGGTGACCTGTGGTGGGCTGTGGTGACCTGTGGTGGGCTGTGGTGGGCTGGGATGGGTTGCGGTGGGCTGGGAAGGGTTGCGGTGCGCTGGGACGGGCTGTGGTGCGCTGGGACGGGCTGCGGTGGGCTGGGACGGGCTGCGGTGGGCTGGGATAAGCTGTGTTGGGCTGCGACGGGCTGTGGTAGGCTGGGATGAGCTGTGGAGCGTTGGGACGGGCTGTGGAGGGCTGTGGTGGGCTTGGACAGGCTGTGGTGGGCTGTGATGGGCCGTGGTGGTCCGTGGTGGGCTGGGACAGGCCGTGCTGGGCTAGGACGGGCTGTGGTGAACTGTGGTGGGCTGTGATGGGCCGTGGTGGGCTGGGACGGGCCGTGGTGGGCTGGGACGGGCCGTGGTGGGCCGGGACAGGCCGTGGTTAGCCGTGGTGGGCTGAAACAGGCTGGGACGGGCTCTGGTGGGCTGAGACGGGCTGTGGTGGGCTGGGACGGGCTGTGGTGGGCTGTGGTGGGCTGGGACGGGCTGTGGTGGGCTGCGACAAGCTCCTGTGGGCTGTGGTGGGCTGGGACGAGCTGTGGTGGGCTCTGGTGGGCTCTGGTGGGCTGGGACGGGCTGTCGTGGGCTGAGACGAGCTGGGACGAGCTGTGGTTGGCTGGGACGGGCCGTGGTGGGCTGGGACGGTCCGTGGTGGGCTGGGACGGGTTGGGATAGGCTGCGGTGGGCCGTGGTGTGCTGTGTGGGCCGTGGTCGGCTGGGATAGGCTGTGGTGAGCTGAGACGGGCTGTGGTGGGCTGTGGTGGGCTGGGACGGTTTGTGGTGGGCTGGGACGGGCTGTGGTGGGCCGTGGTGGGCTGTGGTGGGCTTTCGTGGGCCGTGGCGGGCTGGGACGGGCCGTGGTTGGCTGGGAAGGGCTGTGGTTGGCTGGGATGGGCCGTGGTAAGCTGTGACAGGCCGTGGTGGGCTGGAACGGACTCTGGTGTGGTGGGATGGGGTGTGGTGGGCTGGGACGGGCTGCGGTGGGGTGTGGTGGGCTGGGACCAGCTGCGGTGGGTTGTGGTGGGCTGGGACTGGCTGCGGTGGGCTGTGGTGGGCTGGAATGGGCTGGGACGGGCTGTGGTGGGTGTGGTGGACTGGGACGCGCTGTGGTGAGCTGAGACGAGCTATGGTGGGCTGGGATTTGCTGGGACGGCTGGGACGGGCCGCGGTGGGCTGGGACGGGCCGCGGTGGGCTGGGACGGGCCGCGGTGAACTGGGACGGGCCGTGGGGGGCTGGGACGGGCTCTGGTGGGCTGGGACGGGCTGTGGTGGGCTGGGACGTGCCGTAGTAGGCCGGGAAGGGCCGTGGTGGGCCGGGACGGGCCGTGGTGGGTTGTTATGGGCCGTGGTGGGCTGGGACGGGCTGTGGTGGGCTGTGGTGGACCGTGGTTGGCTGTGATGGGCTGTGCTAAGCTGGGACGGGATGGGGTAAGTTGGGACGGGCTTTCGTGGGCTGGGACGGGCTGTCGTGGGCTGGGACGGCCTGGGACGGGCCGTGGTGAAGCTGGGACGGCCTGGGACGGGCCGTGGTGAAGCTGGGACGGGCCGTGGTGGGCTGGGACAAGCTGTAGTGGGCTGGGACGGGCCGTGGTGGGCTGGGACGGGCTGTGGTGGGCTGGGACGGGTTGGGATAGGCTGCGGTGGGCCGTGGTGTGCTGTGTGGGCCGTGGTCGGCTGGGATAGGCTGTGGTGAGCTGAGACGGGCTCTGGAGGGCTGTGGTGGGCTGGGACGGTTTGTGGTGGGCTGGGACGGGCTGTGGTGGGCCATGGTGGGCTGTGGTGGGCTTTCGTGGGCCGTGGTGGGCTGGGACGGGCTGTGGTGGGCTGGGCCGGGCTGGGACGGGCTGTGGTGGGTTGTGGAGAGCTGGGAAGGGCTGTGACGGGCTGTGGTGGGCTGCGACGGGCTCTGGGGGTCTGGGACAGGCTTGGACGAGCTGGGACAGGCTGGGACAGGCTGTGGTGGGCTGAGACGGGCTGGGAGGGGCTGGGACGGGCTGTGTTGGGCTGGGGCGGGCTGCGGTGTGCGGGGACGGGCTGGGACGGGCTGGTGTGGGCTGGGACGAGGTGTGGTGTGCTGGGACAGGCTGGGACATGCTGGGACGGGCTGTGGTGGGTTTTGGTGAGCTGAGACGGGCTGTGGTGAAATTGGACGGGTTGTGGTGGGCTGTGGTGTGCTGGGACATGCTGCGTTGAACTGGGAAGGGCTCTAGTGGTCTGGAATGGGCTGTGGTGGGCTGGGACGGGCCGTGGCGGGCTGCGGTGGGCTGGGACGGGCTGTGGTGGGCTGGGACAGGCTCTGGTGGGCCGGGACAGACTCTGGTGCGCTGTGGTGTGCTATGGTGCGCTGTGGTGGGTTGTGGTGAGCTAGAACGGGTTGTGGTGGGCTGGGACGGGCTATAGTGGGCTGGGACGGGATTGTGGTGGGCTGGGATGGGCTCTGATGGTCTGCGGCGGCCGTGGTGGGCTGGGAGGGGCTGGGACAGACTGTGGTGGGCTGGGACGTGCTGGGAAGGGCTGTGGTGGGTTGTGGTGGGCTGGGACGGGCTGTGGTGAGCTGGGACGACCTCTGGTGGGCTGGGACGGGCTGTGACGGGCTGTGGTGGGCTGTGGTAAGCTGGGACGGGCTCTGGTGGGTTGGGACGGGCTGTGGTGCGCTGTGGTTGGCTGGGACGGGCTGTGGTGGGCGGGGACGGGCTTTGGTGGGTTAGTGGTGGGCTGGGACGACCTCTTGTGGTCTGGGACGGGCTGTGGTGGGCTGTGGTGAGCTGAGACGGGCTCTGGTGGGTTGGCACGGGGCGTGGTGGGCTGTGGTGGGCTGGGACGGGCTGTGGTGGGCTGGGACGGGCTGGGACGGGCTGTGGTGGGCTGGGACGGGCTGTGGTGGGCTGGGACGGGCTGTGGTGTGCTGGGACGGGCTGTGGTGGGCTGAGATGGGATGTGGTGGGCTGTAGTGGGCCGTGGTGGGCTGGGATGGGCTGTGGTGGGCTGGGACGGGCCGTGGTTGGCTGGGACGGGCTGTGGTTGCCTGTGGTGTGATGGGACGGGCTGTGGTGGGCTGGGATCGGCTGGGATAGGCTGTGGTTGGTTATGGTGGGCTGGGAAGAGCTGTGGTGGTCTGGGACAAGCTGTGGTGGGCTGTGGTGGGCTGGGACGGGCTGTGGTGGGCTGGGATGGGCTGTAGTGGGCTGAGGCGGGCTGTGGTGGGCTTCACGGGCTGTGGTGGGCTGTGGTGGGTTCTGAAGGGCTGTGGTGGGCTGTGGTGGGTTGGGACACGCTGTGGTGGGTAGGGACGGGCTGTGGTGGGCTGTGGTGTGTTGTGACGGGTTGGCACGGGCTGGGATGGGCCGTGGTGGGCTGGGATGGGCTGCGGTGGGCTGTGGTGGGCGGGAAAGGGCTGTGGTGGGCGGGGACAGGCTGTGGTGAGCTGAGACGGGCTCTGGAGGGCTGTGGTGGGCTGGGACGGGCTGTGGTGAACTGTGGTGGGCCGTGGTGGGCCGTGGTGGGCTGTGGTGGGCTGTGGTGGTCTGGGACAGGCTGTGGTGGGCTGGGACGGGCTGGGACGGGCTTTGGTGGGCGAGGACGTGCTGGGACGGGCTGTAGTGGGTTGTGGAGAGCTGGGACGGGGTGTGACGGGCTGTGGTGGGCTGCGACGGGCTCTGGTGGTCTGGGACGGGCTGGGACAGGCTGGGACGGGCTGTGGTGGGCTGAGACGGGCTGGGAGGGGCTGGGACGGGCTGTGGTGGGCTGGGACTTGCTGTGGTGTGCTGTGGTTTGTCCATCAAACAGCTTCTCTGTTTTTCTGTCTCTCAGGCCAACAGTTTTACCGTCTCCTCGGTCTCTGCCCCCTCTTGGCTTCATCGTTTCATTATTGGAAAGAAAGGACAGAACCTGGTCAAAATAACTCAGCAGATGCCAAAGGTATGGGTGAGCTGGTTAGCTTAGCACCCCCGGCGTAGAAAAAGGTTTAGTCCAGATCACTCGTCACGAAAGAGAGAGGTGTATTCTAGCGTGGGTAAACCCAGGGGGAAATGACACAGATCTTTGCCGTTCAAGGGAACCCTCTCTTTTACTGCTGCAAACACTGCTCCTCCTATGTTATTGTCATGGGTTGAGCCCTTCCAAGGAAGCTTTATGTGGTGCTGTTTTGAGAACTGATGTAGTAGGATACCTGGAAATGGCGAGTGCAGCAAGGCTTCTCCCTGGGGAGTTAGACGGTATCTAGATAAAGGCTAGATGAGTAAACTTCTCCAAAGCCCTTGCAGAAACCGGGACGTCACCAGAGCCTTGGGCTCTAGGCACTGCCATATGGCCGAAATTGTTAAGTTTCTGACTTGTAAAATTGTGGGGATTTGGTCTGGGCTTTTTGGGAAGGAGCACATCTCTCAGTGGCAGGGATCGATGGTGTAGGCCTGACCAAAAGCATTGGCCTGGCTTGGATCTTGGCAAATTCTGAAGAGATTCATTGTCCTTCACCTCAAGGTTCACATCAAATTCACTGGAGGAGAGGATAACATCACTTTGGAAGGACCTACAGAAGATGTGCATGTGGCTCAGGAACAGATTGAAGCCATGCTCAAGGAACTGGTGAGCTGCAGTTACTAGTTCCAGTAAGAAACTGGGGGAAGAAGGGGCAACAGGGCAGAGGTGATGAGGTGTTTGTCACATCCATAGGATGTCTTGACATGCTTAATCGAACTTGCAGGAGACAAATTGTGTGGCAGGTGGATGACACCCCTTGGTTATGAAACTCATCCATAGCATCCTTGAAAAGTCAGCATTAATTTTTTTGGTGCGGAGAAGGAAGGATTCTCTTTGTTATAGCTGGAGAGGCATATAAGTGAGTCTTTTCAATGTTTCATGAGCACAATGCTCTCTTCTCAAAGCAGAGGAATGCTTGTGCTCTGCTTAAGAGCAGAAGTGCTTGTAGCTGACCGCTGGTGAGACAGTGCCAATACTGGCAGTAGGCAGTTACTTAGGGCACGAGACAGAAGCGGTGGCCTGTCCTACCTGGCCCTATATAATATAATATATAATAGTGGACATACATACATATAAAGATATAGATATAAAAATATAATTCTTTTTAGATCCACGGGATGGATTACGCAATAATCAAGGCTGACCACCAATTCCACCGACCCCTCATTGGCAAGAACGCAGCTAAACGGTAAGTGGAGTGCCTTTCTAGTCCTTCCCATGCTCACACTCTTCGTGTTTAGTAGATGGTATCAGGGGCTCTGTAGCTCACCCAGTGTGCTGTCTCCATCACGTTTCCTCTGCTTTCCTGGAGTGGTGGTGGTACAAGGAGAGAAATGGGCCGTGAGGCCTTGTGATGGCTTTAACGTGTGAAAGTACCTTGGGAGCCTGAACAGTAGTGGAATTACTTTGATGTGTCCTGGAGGAATTTTTTTTTTTTTTTTTTTTTCCACACGTTGCTCTGTGCGAATGACATTTTAGCAGCCAGTTGTGGGTGGTGGAAATGTGCTTGGTGAGCTTCTCCCTGTAGAGGAATGAAGGCGGTGGGTTGATTAGCATTGATAACACGCAGCTGTGGCCTTGCCTCAGAGGCAGTGGGTTGATTGACGTGGACGACGTGCAGGTGTAGCTGGTTCCCGCTAAGGGGTTAAATAGCCCTGTGGCTTGTGGGAGAGGGTGTCAGCTGGAGGAGGAGCAGTGTGGTCTGGCCTCTGGAGGAAGGCGCTACAGCACCGGCAGTAGAATATGGTCAACGGTAAAGCCTTGTTGCGGTCTGCTAGTTTGATAGCACTGCAACGTGACCCCAGCCAAGAGTTTGGGGTAGAAAGGAACGATTATCCTCTGCTCTAAATGTGATACTGTTTGGGGAAGAAACACGCCTGGCTCTGACAAGGGAACAATGGGCTCTGTAGATGCCACGGTATTTACTTGGGCAGGCTCTCGTGTGGCACAGGTCTGCTCTCACTGAACTCCAGGGGGAAGAGGCAATTTCCCCTGTCTCAACCCTACCCCGCTGAGCCCTTCCCAGAGGCGGCTTTACTTCTTCATCAGCCTCTGAGCAGTGATAATCCAGGTGCCTTGCTTCCAGGTCTTTGCCTAGCAGACGGCGTCACCACAGTCCTTGCCTCGAAGTGAACAGGATGAAGGATCTGTACAAGGTGTCTGTGCGCATTCCCCCGGACAACGAGAAGAGCAACCCGATCAGAATGGAAGGAGACCCACAGGGGGTCCCACAGGCCAAGAAAGAGCTGCTGGAACTCGCTTCCCGTATGGTGAGTGGGTAGGACGTGATGTTTGGGAGACTGCAGGGTTTGCGCTCTCGTGTTCCCTTGTAACCTTCTGGTGCGAGTGTGTGCCCCTTGCCCACCGAGCACTTGGATCTCATGACAAGTGCAAGTTCCTCTTCACAAATGTCTTCCCCTGTTCCCTCGGGTAGCCTTTCTCTGTCAACGCAGAGTGAATTTGGTCTGGAGAAAAGAGGGACAGTGCTGGCAAGTAAACCGTCGGGCAGCAAACCGCTAAGTCAAAGTAGATGGCTCTCCGGCTGAACACTCAGTGTGCCCTCTGTTCCCATCAGGAAAATGAACACGCTGCGGACCTAATCGTCGAGCAGAAATTCCACCGGACCATCACTGGGCAGAAGGCTGAGCGGGTCTGGGAAATCCGGGAGCAATTCCCAGAGGTAAGGCTTTGTAGGAGAGGAGGAATCCAGAGGGGATATTTCCTACATGGGTAGTAGGCCTGTCGTCACAGAAGTCGTAACTTTAGTGGCTCTGTAGCGCAAGTGTCTGAGAAGATAGTTCTTTTAGCCAGAGGCCGCTAACACGGTTCCCCGTTTCTGAATGGGAAAAGGGCATGAGTAGGATCCCCCCAACCTTTGCATGTGTCTGACACAAGGGTTCTTGCTTTTGCTTGAGCTAACTAGAAATGACCGCTCCTGCAGGTTATCATCAGCTTCCCAGACCCTGCACACAAGAGTGACATCGTCCAACTCCGAGGTCCCAAAAACGAGGTGGAGAAGTGCACCGAGTACATGCAAAAGATGGTGGCAGACCTGGTAAGGAGGTCTTCTGCCTGCTCTTCCCTCCTACGTGCCTGGATAACCCTGGGGCAAAGCAGAGCTCTACTGGCTTGGGTAGAGCTAAAACACCTCAAGAGGAGGGAGCTGTCAGCGCTGTTTTGGCTGAATGGAGGCAGGGGGATAGTACCTGTTATGGGAAGGCTATAGGGGAACGTCCTTGCCTTTGTTTAGTCTTACAAAAGTCCCTCGTATAGAGAACTTCCTTGGGTCTAAGCCTGTTCTCAAAAGCTCGTTTATCAGAGCTCCTGAAGTCGGGCCTCCCTTGCCACGACAGTGTAAACTTCATGTCTCCCTTCCTTTCTCCCTTAGGTTGAAAACAGCTTTTCTATTTCTGTCCCCATCTGCAAACAGTTCCACAAGAACATCATAGCGAAAGGAGGTGCCAAAATCAAGAAGGTGAGATACTGTTCCTAACACAGGTGGGCTGGGACGGGCCGCGGTGGGCCGGGACGGGCCGCGGTGGGCCGGGACGGGCTGGGACAGGCTGTAACCGGCTGTGGTGGGCCGGGACGGGCTGGGACAGGCTGTAACCGGCTGTGGTGGGCCGTGGTGGGCTGGGACAGGCCGTGGTGGGCTGGGACGGGCCGTGGTGGGCTGGGACGGGCCGTGGTGTTCTGGGACGGGCTGGGACGGGCCGTGGTGGGCCGGCACGGGCCGTGGTGGGCCGGCACGGGCCGTGGTGGGCCGGCAGGGCCGTGGTGGGCTGTGGTGGGCCGGGAGGGGCCGTGGTGGGCTGTGGTGGGCCGGGAGGGGCCGTGGTGGGCTGTGGTGGGCTGGGACGGGCCGTGGTGGGCTGTGGTGGGCCGGGACGGGCCGTCGTGGGCTGGGATGGGCCGTGGTGGGCCGTCGTGGGCTGGGATGGGCCGTGGTGGGCTGGGACGGGCCGTGGTGGGCCGTGATGTGCCGTGATGGGCTGGGATGGGCTGTGGTGGGCTGTGGTGGGACGGGGACGGAATGTGGTGGGCAGGGACGGGCTGTGGTTGGTTGTGGTGGGCTGGGACGGGCTGTGGTTGGCTGGGACGGACTGTGATGAACTGAGACGGGCTGTGGTGGGCCGTGTTGGGATGGGACAGGCCCTGGTGGGCTGTGGAGTGCTGGGACATGCTGTGGTGTGCTGCGGTAAGCTGTGGTGGGCTGGGACGGGCTGCGGTGGTCTGTGGTGGGCTGGGACCGGCTGCGGTGGCCTGTGGTGGGCTGGGACCGGCTGCGGTGGGCTGTGGTGGGCTGGGACTGGCTGCGGTGGGCTGTGGTGAGCTGGGACGGGATGCGGTGGGCTGGAATGGGCTGTGCTGTGCTGGAACGGTCTGGGACGAGTTGTGGTGAGTGTGGTGGGCTGGGACAGGCTGGGACGGACTGTGTTTGGCTGGGACGGGCTGTGGTGGGCCGTGGTGGGCTGGGACAGGCTGTGGTGAGCTGAGACGGGCTGTGGTGGGCTGTGTCGGGCTGGTACGAGCTGTGACGGGGTGGGATGGGCTGTGGTGGTCTGCGGTAGGCTGTGGTGTGCTGTAGTGGCCTGTGGTGGGCTGGGACGGGCTGTGGTGGGACGGGACGGGCTGTGGTGTGCCGGGACGGGCTGTGGTGGGCTGGGACGCGCTGTGGTGCACTGGGACGAATTGTGGTGGGCTGGGACGGGCTGTGGTGAGCCGTGGTGGGCCGTTGTGGGCTGGGACGGGCTGTGGTGAACTGTGGTGGGTTGGGACGGGCTGTGGGGGGCTGGGTCGGGCAAAGACGGGCTGTGGTGGGCTGGGACGGGTCGCAGTGGGCTGGGACGGGCTGTGGTGGGCTGAGGTGGGCCCTGGTAGGCTGTGGTGGGCTGAGACGTACTGTGGTGGGCTGGGACGGGCTGTGGTGGGCTGTGGAGGGCTGGGACAGGCCGTGGTGGGCTGTGGTGGGCTGTGGTAAGCTGGGACGGGCTCTGATGTGCTGGGACGGTCTGTGGTGAGCTGTGGTGGGCTGGGACGGGCTGTGGTGGTCTGGGACAAGCTGTGGTGGGCTCTCGTGGGATAGGACGGGCTGTGGTGGGCTGTGGTGGGCTGGGACTGGCTGTGGTGGGCTGGGAAGGGCTGTGGTGGGCTGGGACAGGCTGGCACGGGCTGTGGTGGGCTGGTATTGGCTGGCACGAACTGGGACGGGCCGTGGTGGGCTGGGACGGGCCGTGGTGGGCTGGGACGGGCTGTGGTGGGCCGCGGTGGGCTGTTGTGGGCTGGGACTGGCCGTGGTGAACTGTGGTGAGCTGTGGTGGGCTGGGATGGGCTGTGGTGAGCTGGATCGGGCTGAGACGGGCTGTGGTGGGCCGGGACGGGCTGGGACGGGCTGTGGTGGGCTGTGGTGTGCTGGGACGAGCTGTGGTGGTCTATGGTGGGATGGGACGGGCTGGGACGGGATGTGGTGGGCCGCAATGGACTGGGACAGGCTGGGACGGGCTGTGGTGGGCTGGGACAGGCTGGGACGGGCTGTGGTGGGCTGGGACAGGCTGGGACGGGCTGTGGTGGGCTGGGACGAGTTGTGGTGGGCTGGGACGGGCTGACATGGGCTGGGACGGGCTGGGACGCCTTGGACGGGTTGTGGTGGGCGGTGACGGGTTGTGGTGGGCGGGGACAGGCTTTGGTGGACGGGGACAGGCTTTGGTGGGCTGTGGTGGGCTGGAACGGGCTTTGGTGGGCTGGGACGGGCTGTGGTGGGCTGGGACGGGCTGGGACGCCTTGGACGGGCTGTGGTGGGCGGTGACGGGTTGTGGTGGGCTGGGACGGGCTTGGATGTGCTGTGGTGGGCGGGCATGGTCTGTGGTGGGCTGGAACAGGCTGTGGTGGGTTGGGACGGGCTGTGGTAAGCTGTAATGGGCTGTGGTGGGTTGTGGTGGGCTGGGCTGGGCCGTGGTGGGTTGGGACGTGCCGTGGTGGCCCGGGACCGGTCTTGGTTGGCTGGGACGGGCCGTGGTGGGCCGGGAAGGGCCGTAGTGGGTGGGGACAAGTTGTGGTGGGCAGGGACGGGCTGTGGTGGGCGGGGATGGGCTGTGGTGGGCGGGGACGGGGTGTGGTGAGCGGAGACGGGCTTTGGTGGGCTGTGGTGGGCTGGGACGGGCTGTGGTGGGCTGGGACGGGCTGTGGTGGGCTGGGACGGGCTGGGAAGGGCTGTGGTGGGCTGGGAAGGGCTGTGGTGGGCTGGGACGGGGTGTGGTGTCCTGGGACGGGCTGTGGTGGGCTGGGACGGACTGTGGTGGGCTGGGACAAGCTGTGGTGGGCTCTGGTGTGCTGGGACGGGCTGTGGTGGGCTGGGACGGGCTGTGGTGGGCTGGGAAAAGCTGTGGTGGGCTGTGGTGGGCTGAAACGGGCTGTGGTGGGCTGGGATGCGCTGTGGTGGGCTGGGATGCGCTGTGGTGGGCTGGGACGTGCTGTGGTGGGCTGGGAAGGGCTGGGACGGTCTGTGGTGGGCTGGGACGGGCTGTGGTTGGCTGGGACGGGCTGTGGTGGGCGGGGACGGGCTGTGGTGGGCTGGGACGGGCTGTGGTGGCCTGGGACGGGCTGTGGTGGCCTGGGACGGGCTGTGGTGGGCTGGGACGGGCTGTGGTGGGCTGGGACGGGCTGTGGTGGGCTGGGACGGGCTGTGGTGGGCTGGGACGGGCTGTGGTGGGCTGGGACCGGCTGCGGTGGGCTGGGACGGGCTGCGGTGGGCTGGGACGGGCTGCGGTGGGCTGGGACGCGCTGCGGTGGGCTGGGAAGGGCTGGGACGGGCTGTGGTGGGCCAGGACCGGCCTTGGTTGGCCATGACGGGCCGTGGTGGGCCGGGCCGGGCCGTAGTGGGCGGGGACAAGTTGTGGTGTGCTGGGACAGGCTGTGGTGAGCAGGGAAGGGCTGTGGTGGCCTGGGACGGGCTGGGACGGGCTGTGTTTGGCTGGGACGGGCTGTGGTGGGCCGTGGTGGGCTGGGACAGGCTGTGGTGAGCTGAGACGGGCTGTGGTGGGCTGTGTCGGGCTGGTACGAGCTGTGACGGGGTGGGACGGGCTGTGGTGGTCTGCGGTAGGCTGTGGTGTGCTGTAGTGGCCTGTGGTGGGCGGGGACGGGCTGTGGTGGGCCGGGACGGGCTGTGGTGGGACGGGACGGGCTGTGGTGGGCTGGGACGCGCTGTGGTGCACTGGGATGAAATGTGGTGGGCTGGGACTGGCTGTGGTGAGCCGTGGTGGGCCGTTGTGGGCTGGGACGGGCCGTGGTGAACTGTGGTGGGTTGGGACGGGCTGTGGGGGACTGGGTCGGGCTAAGACGGGCTGTGGTGGGCTGGGACGGGTCGCAGTGGGCTGGGACGGGCTGTGGTGGGCTGAGGTGGGCCCTGGTAGGCTGTGCTGGGCTGTGCTGGGCTGTGGTGGGCTGGGACGGGCCGTGGTGGGCTGTGGTGGGCTGAGACGTACTGTGGTGGGCTGGGACGGGCTGTGGTGGGCTGTGGAGGGCTGGGACAGGCCGTGGTGGGCTGTGGTGGGCTGTGGTAAGCTGGGATGGGCTCTGGTGGGCTGGGACGGTCTGTGGTGAGCTGTGGTGGGCTGGGACGGGCTGTGGTGGTCTGGGACAAGCTGTGGTGGGCTCTCGTGGGATAGGACGGGCTGTGGTGGGCTGTGGTGGGCTGGGACTGGCTGTGGTGGGCTGAGAAGGGCTGTGGTGGGCTGGGACAGGCTGGCACGGGCTGTGGTGGGCTGGTATTGGCTGGCACAAACTGGGACGGGCCGTGGTGGGCTGGGACGGGCCGTGGTGGGCTGTTGTGGGCTGGGACGGGCCGTGGTGAACTGTGGTGAGCTGTGGTGGGCTGGGATGGGCTGTGGGGGGCTATGACGGGATGTGGTGAGCTGGGACGGGCTGTGGTGAGCTGGATCGGGCTGAGACGGGCTGTGGTGGGCCGGGACGGGCTGGGACGGGCTGTGGTGGGCTGGGACGAGCTGTGGTGGTCTATGGTGGGATGGTACGGGCTGGGACGGGATGTGGTGGGCCGCAATGGACTGGGACAGGCTGGGACGGGCTGTGGTGGGCTGGGACAGGCTGGGACGGGCTGTGGTGGGCTGGGACAGGCTGGGACGGGCTGTGGTGGGCTGGGACGAGTTGTGGTGGGCTGGGACGGGCTGACATGGGCTGGGACGGGCTGGGACGCCTTGGACGGGTTGTGGTGGGCGGGTGACGGGTTGTGGTGGGCTGGGACGGGCTTTGGTGGACGGGGACAGGCTTTGGTGGGCTGTGGTGGGCTGGAACGGGCTTTGGTGGGCTGGGACGGGCTGTGGTGGGCTGGGACGGGCTGGGACGCCTTGGACGGGCTGTGGTGGGCGGTGACGGGTTGTGGTGGGCTGGGACGGGCTTGGATGTGCTGTGGTGGGCGGGCACGGTCTGTGGTGGGCTGGAACAGGCTGTGGTGGGTTGGGACGGGCTGTGGTAAGCTGTAATGGGCTGTGGTGGGTTGTGGTGGGCTGGGCTGGGCCGTGGTGGGTTGGGACGTGCCGTGGTGGCCCGGGACCGTTCTTGGTTGGCTGGGACGGGCCGTGGTGGGCCGGGAAGGGCCGTAGTGGGTGGGGACAAGTTGCGGTGGGCGGGGACAAGTTGTGGTGGGCAGGGACGGGCTGTGGTGGGCGGGGACGGGCTGTGGTGGGCGGGGACGGGCTGTGGTGGGCGGGGACGGGCTGTGGTGGGCGGGGACGGGCTGTGGTGTCCGGGGACGGGGTGTGGTGGGCGGGGACGGGCTGTGGTGGGCGGGGACGGGCTGTGGTGGGCGGGGACGGGCTGTGGTGTCCTGGGACGGGCTGTGGTGGGCTGGGACGGACTGTGGTGGGCTGGGACAAGCTGTGGTGGGCTCTGGTGGGCTGGGACGGGCTGTGGTGGGCTGGGACGGGCTGTGGTGGGCTGGGACAAGCTGTGGTGGGCTGTGGTGGGCTGGGATGCGCTGTGGTGGGCTAGGATGCGCTATGGTGGGCTGGGATGCGCTGTGGTGGGCTGGGACGTGCTGTGGTGGGCTGGAAAGGGCTGGGACGGGCTGTGGTGGGCTGGGACGGGCTGTGGTTGGCTGGGATGGGCTGTGGTGGGCTGGGACTGGCTCTGGTGGGCCGGGACATGCTGTGGTAGGCTGTGGTGTGCTGGGATGGGCTGTCGTGGGCTGGGACGGGCTGTCGTGGTCTGTGGTGGGCTGTGGTGGGCTGTGGTGGGACGGGACAGGCTGTGGTGGGCTGGGACGGGCTGTGGTGGTCTACGGTAGCCTGTGGTGTGCTGTAGTGGCCTGTGGTGGGCTGGGACGGGCTGTGGTGGGCTGGGACGGGCTGTGGTGGGCTGGGACGGGCTGTGGTGGGCTGGGACGGGCTGTGGTGGGCTGTGGTTGGACGGGACGGGCTGTGGTGAGCCAGGACGGGCTGTGGTGTGCTGAGACGGGCTCTTGTGGGCCGGGACGGGCTGTGGTGGGACGGGATGGGCTATGGTGGGCCGGGACAAGCTGTGGTAGGTTGGGACGGGCTCTGGTGGGCTGGAACAGTCCGTGGTGGGCTGGGATGGGCTGTGGTGGGGTGTGGTGAGCTGAGACGGTCTGGGAGGGGCTGAAACGGGCTGGGCCGGCTCTGGGGGTCTGGGAGGGGCTGGGAAGGCTTGTGGTGGGCTGGGACGAGCTGGGACGGGCTGTGGTGGGCTGGGACGGGCTGTGGTGGGCTGGGACGGGCAGTGGTGGGCTGAGGTGGGCCGCGGTGGGCCGGGACGGATCATGGTGGGCTGGGACGGGCGGTGATGGGCCTGGACGGGCCGTGGTGGACCGTAGTGGGCTGGGACGGGCTTTGGTGGGCCGGGACGTGCTGTTGTATGCTGTGGTGGGCTGGGACGGGCTGTGGTGGGCTGGGACGGGCTGTGGTGGGCTGGGACGGGCTGTGGTGGGCTGGGACGGGCTGTGGTGGGCTGGGACATGCTGCGGTGGGCTGGGACGCGCTGCGGTGGGCTGGGAAGGGCTGGGACGGGCTGTGGTGGGCCAGGACCGGCCTTGGTTGGCCATGACAGGCCGTGGTGGGCCGGGCCGGGCCGTAGTGGGCGGGGACAAGTTGTGGTGTGCTGGGACAGGCTGTTGTGAGCAGGGAAGGGCTGTGGTGGCCTGGGACGGGCTGGGACGGGCTGTGTTTGGCTGGGACGGGCTGTGGTGGGCCGTGGTGGGCTGGGACAGGCTGTGGTGAGCTGAGACGGGCTGTGGTGGGCTGTGTCGGGCTGGTACGAGCTGTGACGGGGTGGGACGGGCTGTGGTGGTCTGCGGTAGGCTGTGGTGTGCTGTAGTGGCCTGTGGTGGGCGGGGACGGGCTGTGGTGGGCGGGGACGGGCTGTGGTGTGCCGGGACGGGCTGTGGTGCACTGGGACGAATTGTGGTGGGCTGGGACGGGCTGTGGTGAGCCGTGGTGGGCCGTTGTGGACTGGGACGGGCCGTGGTGAACTGTGGTGGGTTGGGACGGGCTGTGGGGGGCTGGGTCGGGCTAAGACGGGCTGTGGTGGGCTGGGACGGGTCGCAGTGGGCTGGGACGGGCTGGGACGGGCTGTGGTGGGCTGAGGTGGGCCCTGGTAGGCTGTGCTGGGCTGTGCTGGGCTGTGGTGGGCTGGGACGGGCCGTGGTGGGCTGTGGTGGGCTGGGACGGGCTGTGGTGGGCTGTGGAGGGCTGGGAAAGGCCGTGGTGGGCTGTGGTGGGCTGTGGTAAGCTGGGACGGGCTCTGGTGGGCTGGGACGGTCTGTGGTGAGCTGTGGTGGGCTGGGACGGGCTGTGGTGGTCTGGGACAAGCTGTGGTGGGCTCTCGTGGGATAGGACGGGCTGTGGTGGGCTGTGGTGGGCTGGGACTGGCTGTGGTGGGCTGGGAAGGGCTGTGGTGGGCTGGGGCAGGCTGGCACGGGCTGTGGTGGGCTGGTATTGGCTGGCACGAACTGGGACGGGCCGTGGTGGGCTGGGACGGGCTGTGGTGGGCCGCGGTGGGCTGTTGTGGGCTGGGACCGGCCGTGGTGAACTGTGGTGAGCTGTGGTGGGCTGGGATGGGCTGTGGGGGGCTATGACGGGATGTGGTGAGCTGGGACGGGCTGTGGTGAGCTGGATCGGGCTGAGACGGGCTGTGGTGGGCCGGGACGGGCTGGGACGGGCTGTGGTGGGCTGTGGTGGGCTGGGACGAGCTGTGGTGGTCTATGGTGGGATGGGACGGGCTGGGACGGGATGTGGTGGGCCGCAATGGACTGGGACAGGCTGGGACGGGCTGTGGTGGGCTGGGACAGGCTGGGACGGGCTGTGGTGGGCTGGGACAGGCTGGGACGGGCTGTGGTGGGCTGGGACAAGTTGTGGTGGGCTGGGACGGGCTGACATGGGCTGGGACGGGCTGGGACGCCTTGGACGGGTTGTGGTGGGCGGTGACGGGTTGTGGTGGGCGGGGACAGGCTTTGGTGGGCTGTGGTGGGCTGGAACGGGCTTTGGTGAGCTGGGACGGGCTGGGACGCCTTGGACGGGATGTGGTGGGCGGTGACGGGTTGTGGTGGGCTGGGACGGGCTTGGATGTGCTGTGGTGGGCGGGCACGGTCTGTGGTGGGCTGGAACAGGCTGTGGTGGGTTGGGACGGGCTGTGGTAAGCTGTAATGGGCTGTGGTGGGTTGTGGTGGGCTGGGCTGGGCCGTGGTGGGTTGGGACGTGCCGTGGTGGCCCGGGACTGGTCTTGGTTGGCTGGGACGGGCCGTGGTGGG
The DNA here is from genome assembly GCF_023634085.1 of Falco cherrug. Lineage (NCBI taxonomy): Eukaryota > Metazoa > Chordata > Aves > Falconiformes > Falconidae > Falco > Falco cherrug. The sequence continues at coordinate 312,197 of NW_026599500.1, read as the reverse complement.
CCGGGAAGGGCCGTAGTGGGTGGGGACAAGTTGCGGTGGGCTAGGACAAGTTGTGGTGGGCAGGGACGGGCTGTGGTGGGCAGGGATGGGCTGTGGTGGGCGGGGATGGGCTGTGGTGGGCGGGGACGGGGTGTGGTGGGCGGGGACGGGCTTTGGTGGGCTGTGGTGGGCTGGGACGAGCTGTGGTGGGCTGGGACGGGCTGTGGTGGGCTGGGACGGGCTGTGGTGGGCTGGGACGGGCTGTGGTGGGCTGAGGTGGGCCGTGGTGGGCCGGGACGGACCATGGTGGGCCGGGACGGGCGGTGATGGGCCTGGACGGGCCGTGGTGGACCGTAGTGGGCTGGGACGGGCTGTGGTGGGCCGGGACGTGCTGTTGTAGGCTGTGGTGGGCTGGGACGGGCTGTGGTGGGCCGGGACGTGCTGTTGTAGGTTGTGGTGGGCTGGGACGGGCTGTGGTGGGCTGGGACGGGCTGTGGTGGGCTGGGACGGGCTGTGGTGGGCTGGGACGGGCTGTGGTGGCCTGGGACGGGCTGTGGTGGGCTGGGACGGGCTGTGGTGGGCTGGGACGGGCTGCGGTGGGCTGGGACGGGCTGCGGTGGGCTGGGACGGGCTGCGGTGGGCTGGGACGGGCTGCGGTGGGCTGGGACGGGCTGCGGTGGGCTGGGACGCGCTGCGGTGGGCTGGGAAGGGCTGGGAAGGGCTGTGGTGGGCCAGGACCGGCCTTGGTTGGCCATGACGGGCCGTGGTGGGCCGGGCCGGGCCGTAGTGGGCGGGGACAAGTTGTGGTGTGCTGGGACAGGCTGTGGTGAGAAGGGAAGGGCTGTGGTGGCCTGGGACGGGCTGGGACGGGCTGTGTTTGGCTGGGACGGGCTGTGGTGGGCCGTGGTGGGCTTGGACAGGCTGTGGTGAGCTGAGACGGGCTGTGGTGGGCTGTGTCGGGCTGGTACGAGCTGTGACGGGGTGGGACGGGCTGTGGTGGTCTGCGGTAGGCTGTGGTGTGCTGTAGTGGCCTGTGGTGGGCGGGGACGGGCTGTGGTGGGCGGGGACGGGCTGTGGTGGGCGGGGACGGGCTGTGGTGGGCCGTGACGGGCTGTGGTGGGACGGGACGGGCTGTGGTGAGCTGGGACGCGCTGTGGTGCACTGGGACGAAATGTGGTGGGCTGGGACTGGCTGTGGTGAGCCGTGGTGGACCGTTGTGGGCTGGGACGGGCCGTGGTGAACTGTGGTGGGTTCGGACGGGCTGTGGGGGACTGGGTCGGGCTGGGACGGGTCGCAGTGGGCTGGGACGGGCTGGGACGGGCTGTGGTGGGCTGAGGTGGGCCCTGGTAGGCTGTGCTGGGCTGTGCTGGGCTGTGGTGGGCTGGGACGTGCCGTGGTGGGCTGTGGTGGGCTGACACGTACTGTGGTGGGCTGGGACGGGCTGTGGTGGGCTGTGGAGGGCTGGGACAGGCCGTGGTGGGCTGTGGTGGGCTGTGGTAAGCTGGGATGGGCTCTGGTGGGCTGGGACGGTCTGTGGTGAGCTGTGGTGGGCTGGGACGGGCTGTGGTGGTCTGGGACAAGCTGTGGTGGGCTCTCGTGGGATAGGACGGGCTGTGGTGGGCTGGGACTGGCTGTGGTGGGCTGGGAAGGGCTGTGGTGGGCTGGGACAGGCTACCACGGGCTGTGGTGGGCTGGTATTGGCTGGCACGAACTGGGACGGGCCGTGGTGGGCTGGGACGGGCCGTGGTGGGCTGGGACGGGCTGTGGTGGGCCGCGGTGGGCTGTTGTGGGCTGGGACGGGCCGTGGTGAACTGTGGTGAGCTGTGGTGGGCTGGGATGGGCTGTGGGGGGCTATGACGGGATGTGGTGAGCTGGGACGGGCTGTGGTGAGCTGGATCGCGCTGAGACGGGCTGTGGTGGGCCGGGACGGGCTGGGACGGGCTGTGGTGGGCTGTGGTGGGCTGGGACGAGCTGTGGTGGTCTATGGTGGGATGGGACGGGCTGGGACGGGCTGTGGTGGGCCTCAATGGACTGGGACAGGCTGGGACGGGCTGTGGTGGGCTGGGACAGGCTGGGACGGGCTGTGGTGGGCTGGGACGGGCTGTGGTGGGCTGGGACAGGCTGGGACGGGCTGTGGTGGGCTGGGACAAGTTGTGGTGGGCTGGGACGGGCTGACATGGGTCGGGACGTGCTGGGACGGGCTCTGATGGTCTGGAATGGGCTGTTGTGGGCTGGGACGGGCTGTGGTGGTCTGGGACGGGCCGTGGTGGGCTGGGACAGACTGTGGTTGGCTGGGAAGGGCCGTGGTGGGCTGGGACGGTCTGTGGTGGGCTGTGGTGGGCTGGGACGGGCTGTGGTGGGCTGGGACTGGCTCTGGTGGGCCGGGACGTGCTGTGGTAGGCTGTGGTGTGCTGGGATGGGCTGTCGTGGGCTGGGACGGGCTGTCGTGGTCTGTGGTCGGCTGTGGTGGGCTGTGGTGGGACGGGACAGGCTGTGGTGGGCTGGGACGGGCTGTGGTGGTCTACGGTAGCCTGTGGTGTGCTGTAGTGGCCTGTGGTGGGCTGGGACGGGCTGTGGTGGGCTGGGACGGGCTGTGGTGGGCTGTGGTTGGACGGGACGGGCTGTGGTGAGCCAGGACGGGCTGTGGTGTGCTGAGACGGGCTCTTGTGGGCCGGGACGGGCTGTGGTGGGACGGGATGGGCTATGGTGGGCCGGGACAAGCTGTGGTAGGTTGGGACGGGCTCTGGTGGGCTGGAACAGTCCGTGGTGGGCTGGGATGGGCTGTGGTGGGGTGTGGTGAGCTGAGACGGTCTGGGAGGGGCTGAAACGGGCTGGGCCGGCTCTGGGGGTCTGGGAGGGGCTGGGAAGGCTTGTGGTGGGCTGGGACGAGCTGGGACGGGCTGTGGTGGGCTGGGACGGGCTGTGGTGGGCTGGGACGGGCTGTGGTCGGCTGAGGTGGGCCGCGGTGGGCCGGGACGGATCATGGTGGGCCGGGACGGGCGGTGATGGGCCTGGACGGGCCGTGGTGGACCGTAGTGGGCTGGGACGGGCTTTGGTGGGCCGGGACGTGCTGTTGTAGGCTGTGGTGGGCTGGGACGGGCTGTGGTGGGCTGGGACGGGCTGTGGTGGGCTGGGACGGGCTGTGGTGGGCTGGGACGCGCTGTGGTGGCCTGGGACAAGCTGTGGTGGGCTGTGGTGGGCTGAAACGGGCTGTGGTGGGCTGAAACGGGCTGTGGTGGGCTGGGATGCGCTGTGGTGGGCTGGGACGTGCTGTGGTGGGCTGGGAAGGGCTGGGACGGGCTGTGGTGGGCTGGGACGGGCTGTGGTTGGCTGGGACGGGCTGTTGTGGTCTGTGGTGGGCTGTAATGGGCTGTGGTGGGCGGGGACAGGCTGTGGTGGGCTGGGACGGGCTGTGGTGGTCTACGGTAGCCTGTGGTGTGCTGTAGTGGCCTGTGGTGGGCTGGGACGGGCTGTGGTGGGCTGGGACGGGCTGTGGTGGGCTGGGACGGGCTGTGGTGGGCTGGGACGGGCTGTGGTGGGCTGTGGTTGGACGGGACGGGCTGTGGTGAGCCAGGACGGGCTGTGGTGTGCTGAGACGGGCTCTGGTGGGCCGGGATGGGCTGTGGTGGGACGGGATGGGCTGTGGTGGGACGGGATGGGCTTTGGTGGGCCGGGACAAGCTGTGGTAGGTTGGGACGGGCTCTGGTGGGCTGGAACAGTCCGTGGTGGGCTGGGATGGGCTGTGGTGGGGTGTGGTGAGCTGAGACGGTCTGGGAGGGGCTGAAACGGGCTGGGCCGGCTCTGGGAGTCTGGGAGGGGCTGAGAAGGCTTGTGGTGGGCTGGGACGAGCTGGGACGGGCTGGGACGGGCTGTGGTGGGCTGGGACGGGCAGTGGTGGGCTGAGGTGGGCCGCGGTGGGCCGGGACGGGCGGTGATGGGCCTGGACGGGCCGTGGTGGACCGTAGTGGGCTGGGACGGGCTTTGGTGGGCCGGGACGTGCTGTTGTAGGCTGTGGTGTGCTGGGACGGGCTGTGGTGGGCTGGGACGGGTCGCAGTGGGCTGGGACGGGCTGTGGTGGGCTGGGACGGGCTATGGTGGGCCGGGACAAGCTGTGGTAGGTTGGGACGGGCTCTGGTGGACTGGAACGGCCTCTGCTGGGCTGGAACAGGCCGTGGTGGGCTGGGATGGGCTGTGGTGGGGTGTGGTGAGCTGAGACGGTCTGGGAGGGGCTGAAACGGGCTGGGCCGGCTCTGGGGGTCTGGGAGGGGCTGGGAAGGCCTGTGGTGGGCTGGGACGAGCTGGGACGGGCTGGGACGGGCAGTGGTGGGCTGGGACGCGCTGTGGTGGGCTGGGACGGGCTGTGGTGGGCTGGGACGGGCTGTGGTGGGCTGAGGTGGGCCGCGGTGGGCCAGGACGGACCATGGTGGGCCGGGACGGGCGGTGATGGGCCTGGACGGGCCGTGGTAATCAGGGACGGGCCGTGGTGGGCTGGGACGGGCTGTGGTGGACTGGGACGGGCTGTGGTGGGCTGGGACGGGCTGTGGTGGGCTGGGACGGGCTGTGGTGGGCTGGGACGGGCTGTGGTGGGCTGGGACGGGCTGTGGTGGGCTGGGATGGGCTGTGGTGGGCTGGGACGGGATGCGGTGGGCTGGGACGGGATGCGGTGGGCCGTGGTGGGCTGTGGTGGGCCGTTGTGGGCTGGGACAGGCCGTGGTGGGCTATGACGTGCCGTGGTGGGCTGTGGTGAACTGTGGTGGGCTGTGGTAAGCCGTGGTGGTTTGTGGTGGGCCGTGGTGGGCTGTGGTCAAACTTGGTGGGCTGGGACAAGCTGTGGTGGGCTGGGAGGGGCCGTGGTGGGCCACGACTGGCCTTGGTTGGCCGTGACGGGCCGTGGTGGGCCGGGCCGGGCTGTAGTGGGCCGGGTCAAGTTGTGGTGGGTGGGGACAGGCTGTGGTGAGCAGGGAAGGGCTGTGGTGGCCTGGGACGGGCTGGGACGGGCTGTGGTGGGCTGGGACGGGCTGTGGTGGGTTGGAAAGGACTGTGGTGGGACGGGACGCGCTGCGGTGGGCTGGGAAGGGCTGGGACGGGCATTGGTGGGCCAGGACCGGCCTTGGTTGGCCATGACGGGCCGTGGTGGGCCGGGCCGGGCTGTAGTGGGCGGGGACAAGTTGTGGTGGGCTGGGACAGGCTGTGGTGAGCAGGGAAGGGCTGTGGTGGCCTGGGACGGGCTGGGACGGGCTGTGGTGAGCGGGGACGGGCTGTGGTGGGCGGGGACGGGCCGTGGTGGGCTTGGACGGGCCGTGGTGGGCTGGGACGGGCCGTGGTGGGCTGGGGGGGGGTGGGACGGGCCGTGGTGGGCCGGCACGGGCCGTGGTGGGCTGTGGTGGGCCGTGATGTGCTGGGATGGGCTGTGGTGGGGGTGGGATGGGCTGTGGTGGGCTGTGGTGGGACGGGGACGGACTGTGGTGGGCAGGGACGGGCTGTGGTGGGCTGTGGTGGGACGGGGACGGACTGTGGTGGGCAGGGACGGGCTGTGGTTGGTTGTGGTGGGCTGGGATGGGCTGTGGTTGGCTGGGACGGACTGTGATGAACTGAGACGGGCTGTGGTGGGCCGTGTTGGGATGGGACAGGCCCTGGTGGGCTGTGGAGTGCTGGGACATGCTGTGGTGTGCTGCGGTGGGCTGTGGTGGGCTGGGACGGGCTGCGGTGGGCTGTGGTGGGCTGGGACCGGCTGCGGTGGCCTGTGGTGGGCTGGGACCGGCTGCGGTGGGCTGGGACGGGCTCTGGTGGGCTGGGACGGGCTCTGGTGGGCTGGGACGGGCCGTGGTGGGCTGGGACGAGCCGTAGTGGGCCGGGACGGGCCGTGGTGGGTTGTTATGGGCCGTGCTGGGCCGGGTCGGGCTGTGCAGGGACGGGTCGGGCCGTGGTGGGCCGGGTCGGGGCGGTGGTGGGCCGGGACGGGCTGTGGTGGGCCGGGACGGGCCGTGGTGGACTGCGACGGGCCGTGGTGGGCTGGGACGGGCCGTGGTGGGCTGGGACTGGCTGTGGTGAGCTGGGACGGGTTGGCACGACCTGGGATGGGCTGGGACGGGCTGTGGTGGGCTGGGACGGGCTGTGGTGTTCTGGGACGAGCTAGGACGAGCTGGGACGGGCTGGGATGGGCTGTGGTAAGTGGGGACGGGCTGGGACAGGCTTTGGTGGTCTGGAACGGGCTGTGGTGGTCTGGGACGAGCTGGGACGGGCTGTGGTGGGCTGGGACGGGTTGGGACGGGCTGTGGTGGGCTGTGATGGGCTGTGGTGTGCTGGGATGGGCTGTGGTGGGCTGGGACGGGCTGTGGTGTGCTGGGACGGGCTGTGGTGTGCTGGGACGGGCTGGCACCGCCTGGGACAGGCTGGGACGGTCTGTGGTGGACTGGGACGGTCTGTGGTGGGCTGCGACAGTCTGTGGTCGGCAGGAACGGGCTGTGGTGGGCTGGGACGGGCTGGGACAGGCTGGGACGGGCTCTGGTGGGCTGGGACGGGCTCTGGTGGGCTGGGACGGGCTCTTGTGGGTTGGGAAGGGGCGGGGTGGGCTGTGATGTGCTCGTAAAGGCTGTGGTTGGCTGGGACGGGCTGTGGTGGTCTGGGACGGGCTGTGGTGGGCTGTGGTGAGCTGGGACAGGCTCTGGTGGGTTGGGACGGGGCGTGGTGGGCTGTGGTGTGCTGGGACGGGCTGTGGTGTGCTGGGACGGGCTGTGGTGTGCTGGGACGGGCTGTGGTGTGCTGGGACTGGCTGTGGTGTTCTGGGACGGGCTGTGGTGTTCTGGGACGGGCTGTGGTGTTCTGGGACGAGCTGTGACGGGCTGGGATGGGCTATGGTGGGCGGGGACGGGCTGTGGTGGGCCGTGGTGGGCTGGGACGGGCTGTGGTGAACTGTGATGGGCCTTGGTGGGCTGTGGTGGGCCGTCGTGGGCCGTTTTGGGCCGGTATGGAAAGGGATGGTCTGTGTTGGGCCGTGGTGGGCTGGGACAGGTCATGGTGGGCTGAGACAGCCCCTGGTGAACTGTGGTAGGCTGTGGTGGGCCGTGGTGGTCTGGGACAGGCTGTGGTGGGCTTTGGTGGGTTCTGGTGAGCTTGAGACGGGCTGTGGTGGGCTGGGACGGGTTGGGACGGGCTGTGGTGGGCTGGGACGGGCTGTGGTGGGCTGGAACGGGCTGTGGTGGGCTGGGACGGGCTGTGGTGGGCCGTGGTGGGCGGGGACGGGCCGTGGTGAACCGTGGTGGGCTGTGGTGGGCCGTTTTGGGCCGGGATGGGAAGGGGTGGGCTGTGGTGGTCTGTGGTGGGCTGGGACAGGTCGTGGTGACCTGGGACGGGCCGTGGTGGGCTGTGGTGGGCCGTAGTTCGCTGTGGTGGGCCGTGGTGGGCTGGGAGAGCCCGTGGTGGGCCGTGGTGGTCTGAGACGGGCTATGGTGGGCTGTAGTGGGTTCTGGTGAGCTTGAGACGGGCTGTGGTTGGCTGGGACGGGCTGGGACGAGCTCTGGTGGTCTGGGACGGGCTGTGGTGGTCTCGGACGGGCTGGGACGGGCCGTAGTGGGCCGTGGTGGGCTGGGACGGGCCGTGGTGGGTTGGGAAGGGCCGTGGTGGGCTGGGACGTCCTGGGATGGACTGGGACGGGCTGTGGTGCGCTGGGACGGGCTGTGGTGAGCTGGGACGAGCTGTGGTGAACCGTGGTGGGCTGTGGTGGGCTGTGGTGGGCCGTGGTGGGCTGGGACGGGCCGTGGTGGGCTGTGGTGGGCCGTAGTTCGCTGTGGTGGGCCGTGGTGGGCTGGGAGAGCCCGTGGTGGGCTGGGACGGGCCGTGGTGGGCTGTGGTGGGCCGTTTTGGGCCGGGATGAGAAGGGGTGGGCTGTGGTGGTCTGTGGTGGACTGGGACAGGTCGTGGTGACCTGGGACGGGCTATGGTGGGCTGTGGTGGGTTCTGGTGAGCTTGAGACGGGCTGTGGTTGGCTGGGACGGGCTGGGACGAGCTCTGGTGGTCTGGGACGGGCTGTGGTGGTCTCGGACGGGTTGGGACGGGGCGTAGTAGGCCGTGGTGGGCTGGGACGGGCCGTGGTGGGCTGGGACGTGCTGGGATGGACTGGGACGGGCTGTGGTGCGCTGGGACGGGCTGTGGTGAGCTGGGACAGGCTGTGGTGAACCGTGGTGGGGTGTGGTGGGCTGGGACGGGCTGTGGTGGGTCGTGGTGGCCCGTGGTGGGCTGTGGTGGGCCGTGGTGGGCTGTGGTGGGCCGTGGTGGGCTGGGACGGGCCGTGGTGGGCTGTGACGGGCCGTGGTGGGCTGGGACGGGCCGTGGTGGGCTGGGACGGGCCGTGGTGGCCTGGGACGGGCCGTGGTGGCCTGGGATGGGATGTGGTGGGCCGTGGTGGGCTGTGGCGGGCTGTGGTGGGCCGTGGTGGGCTGGGACGTGCCGTGGTGGGCTGTGGTGGGCCGTGGTGGTCTGGGACGGGCTGTGGTAAACTGGGACGGGCTGGGACTGCCTGTGGTGGGCTGGGATGGGCTGTGGTGGGCTGGGACGGGCTGTGGTGGGCTGGGACGGGCTGTGGTGGGCTGGGACGGGCTGTGGTGGGCTGGGACGGGCTGTGGTGGGCTGGGACGGGCTGTGGTGGGCTGGGACTGGCTGTGGTCGGCTGGGACTGGCTGTGCTGGGCTGGGACTGGCTGTGCTGGGCTGGGACTGGCTGTGGTGAGCTGGGACGAGCTGGGACTGGCTGGGACGGGCTGGGACTGGCTGTGGTGGGCTGGGACTGGCTGTGCTGGGCTGGGACTGGCTGTGGTGAGCTGGGACGAGCTGGGACGGGCTGGGATGGGCTGTGGTGGGCTGGGACAGGCTGCGGTGGGCCATGGTGGGCGGGGACGGGCCGTGGTGAACCGTGGTGGCTGTGGTGGGCTGTGGTGGGCCGTTTTGGACCGGGATGGGAAGGGGTGGGCTGTGGTGGGCCGTGGTGGGCCGTGGTGGGCTGGGACGGGCCGTGGTGGGCTGTGGTGGGCCGTGGTTCCTTGGACGGGCCGTGGTGGGCTGGGACGGGCCGTGGTGACTTGGGACGGGCTCTGGTGGCCTGGGATGGTCTGTGGTGGGCTGGGATGGGCTGTGGTGGACTAGGACGGGCCGTGGTGGGCTGTGGTGGGCTGTGGTGGTCTGGGACGGGCTGTGGTGGGCTGTGGTGGGTTCTGGTGAGCTTGAGACGGGCTGTGGTGGTCTGGGACGGGCTGGGATGGGCTGTAATGGGCGGGGACGGCCTGTGGTGGGCTGGGACGGGCTGTGGTGGGCTGGGACGGGCTGTGGTGTGCTGGGACGGGCTGTGGTGGGCTGGGCCATGCTGGGACGGTCTGTGGTGGGCTGGGACGGGCTGTGGTGGGCTGGGACGGGCTGTGGTGGGCTGGGATGGGCCGTGGTGAACTGTGGTGGGCTTTGGTGGGCAGTGGTGGGCTCGGACGGGCCGTAGTGGGCTGGGACGGGCTGTGGTGGTCTCGGACGGGCTGGGACGGGCCGTAGTGGGCCGTGGTGGGCTGGGACGGGCCGTGGTGGGTTGGGAAGGGCCGTGGTGGGCCGGGATGGGCTGTGGTGGGCTGGGACGGTCTGTGGTGCGCTGGGACGGGCTGTGGTGAGCTGGGACGAGCTGTGGTGAACCGTGGTGGGCTGTGGTGGGCTGTGGTGGGCCGTGGTGGGCTGGGACGGGCCGTGGTGGGCTGTGGTGGGCCGTAGTTCGCTGTGGTGGGCCGTGGTGGGCTGGGAGAGCCCGTGGTGGGCTGGGACGGGCCGTGGTGGGCTGTGGTGGGCCGTTTTGGGCCGGGATGAGAAGGGGTGGGCTGTGGTGGTCTGTGGTGGACTGGGACAGGTCGTGGTGACCTGGGACGGGCTATGGTGGGCTGTGGTGGGTTCTGGTGAGCTTGAGACGGGCTGTGGTTGGCTGGGACGGGCTGGGACGAGCTCTGGTGGTCTGGGACGGGCTGTGGTGGTCTCGGACGGGTTGGGACGGGGCGTAGTAGGCCGTGGTGGGCTGGGACGGGCCGTGGTGGGCTGGGACGTGCTGGGATGGACTGGGACGGGCTGTGGTGCGCTGGGACGGGCTGTGGTGAGCTGGGACAGGCTGTGGTGAACCGTGGTGGGGTGTGGTGGGCTGGGACGGGCTGTGGTGGGTCGTGGTGGCCCGTGGTGGGCTGTGGTGGGCCGTGGTGGGCTGTGGTGGGCCGTGGTGGGCTGGGACGGGCCGTGGTGGGCTGTGACGGGCCGTGGTGGGCTGGGACGGGCCGTGGTGGGCTGGGACGGGCCGTGGTGGCCTGGGACGGGCCGTGGTGGCCTGGGATGGGATGTGGTGGGCCGTGGTGGGCTGTGGCGGGCTGTGGTGGGCCGTGGTGGGCTGGGACGTGCCGTGGTGGGCTGTGGTGGGCCGTGGTGGTCTGGGACGGGCTGTGGTAAACTGGGACGGGCTGGGACTGCCTGTGGTGGGCTGGGATGGGCTGTGGTGGGCTGGGACGGGCTGTGGTGGGCTGGGACGGGCTGTGGTGGGCTGGGACGGGCTGTGGTGGGCTGGGACGGGCTGTGGTGGGCTGGGACGGGCTGTGGTGGGCTGGGACGGGCTGTGGTGGGCTGGGACTGGCTGTGGTGGGCTGGGACTGGCTGTGCTGGGCTGGGACTGGCTGTGCTGGGCTGGGACTGGCTGTGGTGAGCTGGGACGAGCTGGGACTGGCTGGGACGGGCTGGGACTGGCTGTGGTGGGCTGGGACTGGCTGTGCTGGGCTGGGACTGGCTGTGGTGAGCTGGGACGAGCTGGGACGGGCTGGGATGGGCTGTGGTGGGCTGGGACAGGCTGCGGTGGGCCATGGTGGGCGGGGACGGGCCGTGGTGAACCGTGGTGGCTGTGGTGGGCTGTGGTGGGCCGTTTTGGACCGGGATGGGAAGGGGTGGGCTGTGGTGGGCCGTGGTGGGCCGTGGTGGGCTGGGACGGGCCGTGGTGGGCTGTGGTGGGCCGTGGTTCCTTGGACGGGCCGTGGTGGGCTGGGACGGGCCGTGGTGACTTGGGACGGGCTCTGGTGGCCTGGGATGGTCTGTGGTGGGCTGGGATGGGCTGTGGTGGACTAGGACGGGCCGTGGTGGGCTGTGGTGGGCTGTGGTGGTCTGGGACGGGCTGTGGTGGGCTGTGGTGGGTTCTGGTGAGCTTGAGACGGGCTGTGGTGGTCTGGGACGGGCTGGGATGGGCTGTAATGGGCGGGGACGGCCTGTGGTGGGCTGGGACGGGCTGTGGTGGGCTGGGACGGGCTGTGGTGTGCTGGGACGGGCTGTGGTGGGCTGGGCCATGCTGGGACGGTCTGTGGTGGGCTGGGACGGGCTGTGGTGGGCTGGGACGGGCTGTGGTGGGCTGGGATGGGCCGTGGTGAACTGTGGTGGGCTTTGGTGGGCAGTGGTGGGCTCGGACGGGCCGTAGTGGGCTGGGACGGGCTGTGGTGGGCTTCTATGGTCTGGTACTTTATGTGGTGGGCTGGGACGGGCTGTGACGGGCTGTGGTGGGCTGGGACGAGCTGGGACAAGCTGTGGTGGGCCGGGACGGGCTGTGGTGGGCTGGGACGGTCTGTGGTGGGCTGGGACGGGCTGTGGCGGGCTGGGACGGGATGTGGCGGGCTGGGACGGGACGTGGCAGGTTGGGACGAGCCGTGGCGGGCTGCGAAGGGCCGTGGTGGGACGGGTTGGGCCGTGGTGGGCCGGGCCGGGCCGTGGTGGGAGGGGACGGCCTCTGGTGTGGTGGGACGGGCTGTGGTGGGCTGGGACCAGCTTCGGTGGGCTGTGGTGGGCTGGGACCTGCTGCGATGGGCTGTGGTGGGCTGGGACAGGCTGTGGTGGGCTGTGGTGGACCGTGGTGGGCTGGGACGGGACGTGGTATGCTGGGACGGGACGTGGTAAGCTGGGACAGGCTTTCGTGGGCTGGGACGGGCTGTGGTAAACTGGTACAGGCTTTCGTGGGCTGGGACGGGCTGTGGTAAACTGGGATGGGCTGGGACGGGCTGTGGTGGGCTGGGACGGGCTGGGACGGGCTGTGGTGTGCTGGGACGGGCTGTGGTGTTCTGGGACGGGCTGGCACCGCCTGGGACAGGCTGGGACGGTCTGTGGTGGACTGGGACGGTCTGTGGTGGGCTGCGACAGTCTGTGGTCGGCAGGAACGGGCTGTGGTGGGCTGGGACGGGCTCTGGTGGGCTGGGACGGGCTCTGGTGGGCTGGGACGGGCTCTGGTGGGCTGGGACGGGCTCTTGTGGGTTGGGAAGGGGCGGGGTGGGCTGTGATGTGCTCGTAAAGGCTGTGGTTGGCTGGGACGGGCTGTGGTGGTCTGGGACGGGCTGTGGTGGGCTGTGGTGAGCTGGGACAGGCTCTGGTGGGTTGGGACGGGGCGTGGTGGGCTGTGGTGTGCTGGGACGGGCTGTGGTGTGCTGGGACGGGCTGTGGTGTGCTGGGACTGGCTGTGGTGTTCTGGGACGGGCTGTGGTGTTCTGGGACGGGCTGTGGTGTTCTGGGACGAGCTGTGACGGGCTGGGATGGGCTGTGGTGGGCGGGGACGGGCTGTGGTGGGCCGTGGTGGGCTGGGACGGGCTGTGGTGAACTGTGATGGGCCTTGGTGGGCTGTGGTGGGCCGTCGTGGGCCGTTTTGGGCCGGTATGGAAAGGGATGGTCTGTGTTGGGCCGTGGTGGGCTGGGACAGGTCATGGTGGGCTGAGACAGCCCCTGGTGAACTGTGGTAGGCTGTGGTGGGCCGTGGTGGTCTGGGACAGGCTGTGGTGGGCTTTGGTGGGTTCTGGTGAGCTTGAGACGGGCTGTGGTGGGCTGGGACGGGTTGGGACGGGCTGTGGTGGGCTGGGACGGGCTGTGGTGGGCTGGAACGGGCTGTGGTGGGCTGGGACGGGCTGTGGTGGGCCGTGGTGGGCGGGGACGGGCCGTGGTGAACCGTGGTGGGCTGTGGTGGGCCGTTTTGGGCCGGGATGGGAAGGGGTGGGCTGTGGTGGTCTGTGGTGGGCTGGGACAGGTCGTGGTGACCTGGGACGGGCCGTGGTGGGCTGTGGTGGGCCGTAGTTCGCTGTGGTGGGCCGTGGTGGGCTGGGAGAGCCCGTGGTGGGCCGTGGTGGTCTGAGACGGGCTATGGTGGGCTGTAGTGGGTTCTGGTGAGCTTGAGATGGGCTGTGGTTGGCTGGGACGAGCTCTGGTGGTCTGGGACGGGCTGTGGTGGTCTCGGACGGGCTGGGACGGGCCGTAGTGGGCCGTGGTGGGCTGGGACGGGCCGTGGTGGGTTGGGAAGGGCCGTGGTGGGCTGGGACGTCCTGGGATGGACTGGGACGGGCTGTGGTGCGCTGGGACGGGCTGTGGTGAGCTGGGACGAGCTGTGGTGAACCGTGGTGGGCTGTGGTGGGCTGTGGTGGGCCGTGGTGGGCTGGGACGGGCCGTGGTGGGCTGTGGTGGGCCGTAGTTCGCTGTGGTGGGCCGTGGTGGGCTGGGAGAGCCCGTGGTGGGCTGGGACGGGCCGTGGTGGGCTGTGGTGGGCCGTTTTGGGCCGGGATGAGAAGGGGTGGGCTGTGGTGGTCTGTGGTGGACTGGGACAGGTCGTGGTGACCTGGGACGGGCTATGGTGGGCTGTGGTGGGTTCTGTTGAGCTTGAGACGGACTGTGGTTGGCTGGGACGGGCTGGGACGAGCTCTGGTGGTCTGGGACGGGCTGTGGTGGTCTCGGACGGGTTGGGACGGGGCGTAGTAGGCCGTGGTGGGCTGGGACGGGCCGTGGTGGGCTGGGACGTGCTGGGATGGACTGGGACGGGCTGTGGTGCGCTGGGACGGGCTGTGGTGAGCTGGGACAGGCTGTGGTGAACCGTGGTGGGGTGTGGTGGGCTGGGACGGGCTGTGGTGGGCCGTGGTGGCCCGTGGTGGGCTGTGGTGGGCCGTGGTGGGCTGTGGTGGGCCGTGGTGGGCTGGGACGGGCCGTGGTGGGCTGTGACGGGCCGTGGTGGGCTGGGACGGGCCGTGGTGGGCTGGGACGGGCCGTGGTGGCCTGGGACGGGCCGTGGTGGCCTGGGATGGGATGTGGTGGGCCGTGGTGGGCTGTGGCGGGCTGTGGTGGGCCGTGGTGGGCTGGGACGTGCCGTGGTGGGCTGTGGTGGGCCGTGGTGGTCTGGGACGGGCTGTGGTAAACTGGGACGGGCTGGGACTGCCTGTGGTGGGCTGGGATGGGCTGTGGTGGGCTGGGACGGGCTGTGGTGGGCTGGGACGGGCTGTGGTGGGCTGGGACGGGCTGTGGTGGGCTGGGACGGGCTGTGGTGGGCTGGGACGGGCTGTGGTGGGCTGGGACTGGCTGTGGTGGGCTGGGACTGGCTGTGCTGGGCTGGGACTGGCTGTGGTGAGCTGGGACGAGCTGGGACTGGCTGGGACGGGCTGGGACTGGCTGTGGTGGGCTGGGACTGGCTGTGCTGGGCTGGGACTGGCTGTGGTGAGCTGGGACGAGCTGGGACGGGCTGGGATGGGCTGTGGTGGGCTGGGACAGGCTGCGGTGGGCCATGGTGGGCGGGGACGGGCCGTGGTGAACCGTGGTGGCTGTAGTGGGCTGTGGTGGGCCGTTTTGGACCGGGATGGGAAGGGGTGGGCTGTGGTGGGCCGTGGTGGGCCGTGGTGGGCTGGGACGGGCCGTGGTGGGCTGTGGTGGGCCGTGGTTCCTTGGACGGGCCGTGGTGGGCTGGGACGGGCCGTGGTGACCTGGGACGGGCTCTGGTGGCCTGGGATGGTCTGTGGTGGGCTGGGATGGGCTGTGGTGGACTAGGACGGGCCGTGGTGGGCTGTGGTGGGCTGTGGTGGTCTGGGACGGGCTGTGGTGGGCTGTGGTGGGTTCTGGTGAGCTTGAGACGGGCTGTGGTGGTCTGGGACGGGCTGGGATGGGCTGTAATGGGCGGGGACGGCCTGTGGTGGGCTGGGACGGGCTGTGGTGGGCTGGGACGGGCTGTGGTGTGCTGGGACGGGCTGTGGTGGGCTGGGCCATGCTGGGACGGTCTGTGGTGGGCTGGGACGGGCTGTGGTGGGCTGGGACGGGCTGTGGTGGGCTGGGACGGGCTGTGGTGGGCTGGGATGGGCCGTGGTGAACTGTGGTGGGCTTTGGTGGGCAGTGGTGGGCTCGGACGGGCCGTAGTGGGCTGGGACGGGCTGTGGTGGGCTTCTATGGTCTGGTACTTTATGTGGTGGGCTGGGACGGGCTGTGACGGGCTGTGGTGGGCTGGGACGAGCTGGGACAAGCTGTGGTGGGCCGGGACGGGCTGTGGTGGGCTGGGACGGTCTGTGGTGGGCTGGGACGGGCTGTGGCGGGCTGGGACGGGACGTGGCGGGCTGGGACGGGACGTGGCAGGTTGGGACGAGCCGTGGCGGGCTGCGAAGGGCCGTGGTGGGACGGGTTGGGCCGTGGTGGGCCGGGCCGGGCCGTGGTGGGAGGGGACGGCCTCTGGTGTGGTGGGACGGGCTGTGGTGGGCTGGGACCAGCTTCGGTGGGCTGTGGTGGGCTGGGACCTGCTGCGATGGGCTGTGGTGGGCTGGGACAGGCTGTGGTGGGCTGTGGTGGACCGTGGTGGGCTGGGACGGGACGTGGTATGCTGGGACGGGACGTGGTAAGCTGGGACAGGCTTTCGTGGGCTGGGACGGGCTGTGGTAAACTGGTACAGGCTTTCGTGGGCTGGGACGGGCTGTGGTAAACTGGGATGGGCTGGGACGGGCTGTGGTGGGCTGGGACGGGCTGGGACGGGCTGTGGTGGGCTTCTATGGGCTGGTACTTTATGTGGTGGGCTGGGACGGGCTGTGGTGGGCTGGGATGAGCTGGGATGAGCTGGGACAAGCTGTGGTGGGCCGGGAGGGGCTCTGGTGGGCTGGGACGGGCTGTGGTGGGCTGGGACGGGCTGTGGTGGCCTGTGGTGGGCTGGGACGGGCTGTGGTGGTCTTGGATGGGCTGGGACAGGTTGTTGTGAGCCGTGGTAAGCCATGGGGGGCTGTGGTGGGCTGGGACGGGCTGTGGTGGGCTGTGGTGGGCCATGGTGGGCTGGGACAGGCTGCGGTGGGCTGGAAAGGGCTGTGGTGGGCTGGGACAGGCTGTGGTGGGACGGGGACGGGCTGTGGTTGGTTGTGGTGGGCTGGGACGGGCTGTGGTGGGCTGGGACGGGCTGTGGTGGGCTGGGACGGGCTGTGGTGGCCTGTGGTGGGCTGGGACGGGCTGTGGTGGTCTGGGATGGGCTGGGACAGGTTGTTGTGAGCCGTGGTAAGCCATGGGGGGCTGTGGTGGGCTAGGACGGGCTGTGGTGGGCTGTGGTGGGCCATGGTGGGCTGGGACAGGCTGCGGTGGGCTGGAAAGGGCTGTGGTGGGCTGGGACAGGCTGTGGTGGGACGGGGACGGGCTGTGGTTGGTTGTGGTGGGCTGGGACGGGCTGTGGTGGGCTGGGATGAGCTGTGATGAGCTGAGACGGGCTGTGATGGGCCGGGGTGGGCCGGGACAGGCTCTGGTGGGCTGTGGAGGGCTGGGCCGGGCTCTGGTGGGCTGGGACGGACTTGGACGCACTGTGGTGGGCTGGGACGGGCTGGGACGAGTTGTGGTGAGTGTGGTGGGCTGGGACGGGCTGGGACGGACTGTGTTTGGCTGGGACGGGCTGTGGTGGGCTGTGGTGGGCTGGGACGGTCTGTGGTGGGCTGGGACGGTCTGTGGAGGGCTAGGGACGGGCTGTGGTGGGCTGGGACGGGCTGTGGTGGGCTGGGACGGGCTGTGGAGGGCTGGGATGGGCTGTGATAAGCTGTAACCGGCTGTGGTGGGCTGTGGTGGTCTGGGACGGGTTGTGGTGAGCTGAGATGAGCTGTGGTGGGCTTTGGTGGGCTGGGGTGGGCTCGGACGGGCCGTAGTGGGCTGGGACGGGCTGTGGTGGGCTTCTATGGTCTGGTACTTTATGTGGTGGGCTGGGACGGGCTGTGACGGGCTGTGGTGGGCTGGGACGAGCTGGGACAAGCTGTGGTGGGCCGGGACGGGCTGTGGTGGGCTGGGACGGTCTGTGGTGGGCTGGGACGGGCTGTGGCGGGCTGGGACGGGACGTGGCGGGCTGGGACGGGACGTGGCAGGTTGGGACGAGCCGTGGCGGGCTGCGAAGGGCCGTGGTGGGACGGGTTGGGCCGTGGTGGGCCGGGCCGTGGTGGGAGGGGACGGCCTCTGGTGTGGTGGGACGGGCTGTGGTGGGCTGGGACCAGCTTCGGTGGGCTGTGGTGGGCTGGGACCTGCTGCGATGGGCTGTGGTGGGCTGGGACAGGCTGTGGTGGGCTGTGGTGGACCGTGGTGGGCTGGGACGGGACGTGGTAAGCTGGGACGGGATGTGGTAAGCTGGGACAGGCTTTCGTGGGCTGGGACGGGCTGTGGTAAACTGGTACAGGCTTTCGTGGGCTGGGACGGGCTGTGGTAAACTGGGATGGGCTGGGACGGGCTGTGGTGGGCTGGGACGGGCTGGGACGGGCTGTGGTGGGCTTCTATGGGCTGGTACTTTATGTGGTGGGCTGGGACGGGCTGGGACGGGCTGTGGTGGGCTGGGATGAGCTGGGACAAGCTGTGGTGGGCCGGGAGGGGCTCTGGTGGGCTGGGACGGGCTGTGGTGGGCTGGGACGGGCTGTGGTGGCCTGTGGTGGGCTGGGACGGGCTGTGGTGGTCTGGGATGGGCTGGGACAGGTTGTTGTGAGCCGTGGTAAGCCATGGGGGGCTGTGGTGGGCTGGGACGGGCTGTGTTGGGCTGTGGTGGGCCATGGTGGGCTGGGACAGGCTGCGGTGGGCTGGAAAGGGCTGTGGTGGGCTGGGACAGGCTGTGGTGGGACGGGGACGGGCTGTGGTTGGTTGTGGTGGGCTGGGACGGGCTGTGGTGGGCTGGGACGGGCTGTGGTGGGCTGGGACGAGCTGTGATGAGCTGAGACGGGCTGTGATGGGCCGGGGTGGGCCGGGACAGGCTCTGGTGGGCTGTGGAGGGCTGGGCCGGGCTCTGGTGGGCTGGGACGGACTTGGACGCACTGTGGTGGGCTGGGACGGGCTGGGACGAGTTGTGGTGAGTGTGGTGGGCTGGGACGGGCTGGGACGGACTGTGTTTGGCTGGGACGGGCTGTGGTGGGCTGTGGTGGGCTGGGACGGTCTGTGGTGGGCTGGGACGGTCTGTGGAGGGCTAGGGACGGGCTGTGGTGGGCTGGGACGGGCTGTGGAGGGCTGGGATGGGCTGTGATAAGCTGTAACCGGCTGTGGTGGGCTGTGGTGGTCTGGGACGGGTTGTGGTGAGCTGAGATGGGCTGTGGTGGGCTTTGGTGGGCTGGGGTGGGCTCGGACGGGCCGTAGTGGGCTGGGATGGGCTGTGGTGGGCTTCTATGGTCTGGTACTTTATGTGGTGGGCTGGGACGGGCTGGGACAAGCTGTGGTGGGCCGGGACGGGCTGTGGTGGGCTGGGACGGGCTGTGGTGAGCTGGGACGGGCTGTGCTGGCCTGTGGTGGGCTGGGACGGGCTGTGGTGGTCTGGGATGGGCTGGGACAGGCTGTGGTGTGCTGGGACGAGCTGTGGTGGGTTGTGGTGGGCTGGGATGAGCTGGGACGGGCTGGGACGGGCTGTGGTGGGCTGCGACGGGCGGTGGTGAGCTGGGACGGGCTGTAGTGGGCTGTGGTGGGCTGTGGAGGGCTGGGACGGGCTGTAGTGTGCCGTGGTGGGCTGGGCCGGGCCGGGTGGGCTGGGATGGGCTGGGACGGGCTGTAGTGGGCTGGGGCGGACTGTGGTGGGCTGCGACGGGCTGGGATAGGCTGGGACGGGCTGTGGTGTGCTGGGACGGGCTGTGGTGGGTTGGGACGGGCTGGGACGGGCCGTGGTGGGCTGGGACGGGCTGTGGTGGGACGGGGACGGGCTGTGGTTGGTTGTGGTGGGCTGGGACGGGCTGTGGTGGGCTGGGACGGGCTGTGGTGGGCTGGGACGAGCTGTGATGAGCTGAGACGGGCTGTGATGGGCCGGGGTGGGCCGGGACAGGCTCTGGTGGGCTGTGGAGGGCTGGGCCGGGCTCTGGTGGGCTGGGACGGACTTGGACGCACTGTGGTGGGCTGGGGCGGGCTGGGACGAGTTTAGGTGAGTGTGGTGGGCTGGGACGGGCTGGGACGGACTGTGTTTGGCTGGGACGGGCTGTGGTGGGCTGTGGTGGGCTGGGACGGTCTGTGGTGGGCTGGGACGGTCTGTGGAGGGCTAGGGACGGGCTGTGGTGGGCTGGGACGGGCTGTGGTGGGCTGGGACGGGCTGTGGAGGGCTGGGATGGGCTGTGATAAGCTGTAACCGGCTGTGGTGGGCTGTGGTGGTCTGGGACGGGTTGTGGTGAGCTGAGATGGGCTGTGGTGGGCTTTGGTGGGCTGGGGTGGGCTGGGACGGGCTGTGGTGGGCTGGGACGGGCTGTGACGGGCTGTGGTGGGCTGGGACGAGCTGGGACAAGCTGTGGTGGGCCGGGACGGGCTGTGGTTGGCTGGGACGGGCTGTGGTGAGCTGGGACGGGCTGTGCTGGCCTGTGGTGGACTGGGACGGGCTGTGGTGGTCTGGGATGGGCTGGGACAGGCTGTGGTGTGCTGGGACGAGCTGTGGTGGGTTGTGGTGGGCTGGGATGAGCTGGGACGGGCTGGGACGGGCTGTGGTGGGCTGCGACGGGCGGTGGTGAGCTGGGACGGGCTGTAGTGGGCTGTGGTGGGCTGTGGAGGGCTGGGACGGGCTGTAGTGTGCCGTGGTGGGCTGGGCCGGGCCGGGTGGGCTGGGATGGGCTGGGACGGGCTGTGGTGGGCTGGGGCGGACTGTGGTGGGCTGCGACGGGCTGGGATAGGCTGGGACGGGCTGTGGTGTGCTGGGACGGGCTGTGGTGGGTTGGGACGGGCTGGGACAGGCCGTGGTGGGCTGGGACGGGCTGTGGTGGGACGGGGACGGGCTGTGGTTGGTTGTGGTGGGCTGGGACGGGCTGTGGTGGGCTGGGACGGGCTGTGGTGGGCTGGGACGAGCTGTGATGAGCTGAGACGGGCTGTGATGGGCCGGGGTGGGCCGGGACAGGCTCTGGTGGGCTGTGGAGGGCTGGGCCGGGCTCTGGTGGGCTGGGACGGACTTGGACGCACTGTGGTGGGCTGGGACGGGCTGGGACGAGTTGTGGTGAGTGTGGTGGGCTGGGACGGGCTGGGACGGACTGTGTTTGGCTGGGACGGGCTGTGGTGGGCTGTGGTGGGCTGGGACGGTCTGTGGTGGGCTGGGACGGTCTGTGGAGGGCTAGGGACGGGCTGTGGTGGGCTGGGACGGGCTGTGGTGGGCTGGGACGGGCTGTGGAGGGCTGGGATGGGCTGTGATAAGCTGTAACCGGCTGTGGTGGGCTGTGGTGGTCTGGGACGGGTTGTGGTGAGCTGAGATGGGCTGTGGTGGGCTTTGGTGAGCTGGGGTGGGCTCGGACGGGCCGTAGTGGGCTGGGATGGGCTGTGGTGGGCTTCTATGGGCTGGTACTTTATGTGGTGGGCTGGGACGGGCTGTGACGGGCTGTGGTGGGCTGGGACGAGCTGGGACAAGCTGTGGTGGGCCGGGACGGGCTGTGGTGGGCTGGGACGGGCTGTGGTGAGCTGGGACGGGCTGTGCTGGCCTGTGGTTGGCTGGGACGGGCTGTGGTGGTCTGGGATGGGCTGGGACAGGCTGTGGTGTGCTGGGACGAGCTGTGGTGGGTTGTGGTGGGCTGGGATGAGCTGGGACGGGCTGGGACGGGCTGTGGTGGGCTGCGACGGGCGGTGGTGAGCTGGGACGGGCTGTAGTGGGCTGTGGTGGGCTGTGGAGGGCTGGGACGGGCTGTAGTGTGCCGTGGTGGGCTGGGCCGGGCCGGGTGGGCTGGTATGGGCTGGGACGGGCTGTGGTGGGCTGGGGCGGACTGTGGTGGGCTGCGACGGGCTGGGATAGGCTGGGACGGGCTGTGGTGTGCTGGGACGGGCTGTGGTGGGTTGGGACGGGCTGGGACGGGCCGTGGTGGGCTGGGACGGGCTGTGGTGGGCTGGGACGGGCTCTGGTGGGCTTGGACAGGCTGTGGTGGGCTGGGACGAGCCGTAGTAGGCTGGGACGGGCCGTGGTTGGCCGCGACGGGCCGTGGTGGGTTGTTATGGGCCGTGGTGGGCTGGGACGGGCTGTGGTGGGCTGTGGTGGACCGTGGTGGGCTGTGATGGGCTGTGGTAAGCTGGGACGGGATGTGGTAAGCTGGGACGGGCTTTCGTGGGCTGGGACGGGTTGTCGTGGGCTGGGACGGGCTGGGACGGGCCGTGGTGAGCTGGGACAGGCCGTGGTGGGCTGGGACAGCCCGTGGTGAGCTGGGACGGGCCGTGGTGGGCCGGGACGGGCCGTGGCGGGCTGGGACGAACTGTGGTGGGCTGGGATGAACTGTGGTGGGCTGTGGTGGGCTGGGACGGGCTGTGTTGGGCTGGGACGGGCTGTGTTGGGCTGGGACGGGCTGTGGTGGGCTGGGACGGGCTGTGGTGGGCTGGGATGGGCTGTGATAAGCTGTAACCGGCTGTGGTGGGCTGGGACGGGCTGGGACGGGTTGTGGTGAGCTGAGATGGGCTGTGGTGGGCTTTGGTGGGCTGGGGTGGGCTCGGACGGGCCGTGGTAGGCTTGGACGGGCTGTGACGGGCTGTGGTGGGCTGGGACGAGCTGGGACAAGCTGTGGTGGGCCGGGACGGGCTCTGGTGGGCTGGGACGGGCTGTGGTGGGCTGGGACAGGCTCTGGTGTGCTGGGACGAGCTGTGGTGGGTTGTGGTGGTCTGGGATGAGCTGGGACGAGCTGGGACGGGCTGTGGTGGGCTGTGGTGGGCTGGGACGGGCTGTGGTGGGCTGGGACGGGCTGTAGTGGGCTGTGGTGGGCTGTGGAGGGCTGGGACGGGCTGTAGTGCGCCGTGGTGGGCTGGGCCGGGCCGGGTGGGCTGGGATGGGCTGGGGCGGGCTGTGGTGGGCTGGGGCGGGCTGTGGTGGGACGGGGACGGGCTGTGGTTGGTTGTGGTGGGCTGGGACGGGCTGTGGTGGGCTGGGACGGGCTGTGGTGGGCTGGGACGAGCTGTGATGAGCTGAGACGGGCTGTGATGGGCCGGGGTGGGCCGGGACAGGCTCTGGTGGGCTGTGGAGGGCTGGGCCGGGCTCTGGTGGGCTGGGACGGACTTGGACGCACTGTGGTGGGCTGGGACGGGCTGGGACGAGTTGTGGTGAGTGTGGTGGGCTGGGACGGGCTGGGACGGACTGTGTTTGGCTGGGACGGGCTGTGGTGGGCTGTGGTGGGCTGGGACGGTCTGTGGTGGGCTGGGACGGTCTGTGGAGGGCTAGGGACGGGCTGTGGTGGGCTGGGACGGGCTGTGGTGGGCTGGGACGGGCTGTGGAGGGCTGGGATGGGCTGTGATAAGCTGTAACCGGCTGTGGTGGGCTGTGGTGGTCTGGGACGGGTTGTGGTGAGCTGAGATGGGCTGTGGTGGGCTTTGGTGGGCTGGGGTGGGCTGGGACGGGCTGTGGTGGGCTGGGACGGGCTGTGACGGGCTGTGGTGGGCTGGGACGAGCTGGGACAAGCTGTGGTGGGCCGGGACGGGCTGTGGTGGGCTGGGACGGGCTGTGGTGAGCTGGGACGGGCTGTGCTGGCCTGTGGTGGACTGGGACGGGCTGTGGTGGTCTGGGATGGGCTGGGACAGGCTGTGGTGTGCTGGGACGAGCTGTGGTGGGTTGTGGTGGGCTGGGATGAGCTGGGACGGGCTGGGACGGGCTGTGGTGGGCTGCGACGGGCGGTGGTGAGCTGGGACGGGCTGTAGTGGGCTGTGGTGGGCTGTGGAGGGCTGGGACGGGCTGTAGTGTGCCGTGGTGGGCTGGGCCGGGCCGGGTGGGCTGGGATGGGCTGGGCCGGGCTGTGGTGGGCTGGGGCGGACTGTGGTGGGCTGCGACGGGCTGGGATAGGCTGGGACGGGCTGTGGTGTGCTGGGACGGGCTGTGGTGGGTTGGGACGGGCTGGGACGGGCCGTGGTGGGCTGGGACGGGCTGTGGTGGGACGGGGACGGGCTGTGGTTGGTTGTGGTGGGCTGGGACGGGCTGTGGTGGGCTGGGACGGGCTGTGGTGGGCTGGGACGAGCTGTGATGAGCTGAGACGGGCTGTGATGGGCCGGGGTGGGCCGGGACAGGCTCTGGTGGGCTGTGGAGGGCTGGGCCGGGCTCTGGTGGGCTGGGACGGACTTGGACGCACTGTGGTGGGCTGGGACGGGCTGGGACGAGTTGTGGTGAGTGTGGTGGGCTGGGACGGGCTGGGACGGACTGTGTTTGGCTGGGACGGGCTGTGGTGGGCTGTGGTGGGCTGGGACGGTCTGTGGTGGGCTGGGACGGTCTGTGGAGGGCTAGGGACGGGCTGTGGTGGGCTGGGACGGGCTGTGGTGGGCTGGGACGGGCTGTGGAGGGCTGGGATGGGCTGTGATAAGCTGTAACCGGCTGTGGTGGGCTGTGGTGGTCTGGGACGGGTTGTGGTGAGCTGAGATGGGCTGTGGTGGGCTTTGGTGAGCTGGGGTGGGCTCGGACGGGCCGTAGTGGGCTGGGATGGGCTGTGGTGGGCTTCTATGGGCTGGTACTTTATGTGGTGGGCTGGGACGGGCTGTGACGGGCTGTGGTGGGCTGGGACGAGCTGGGACAAGCTGTGGTGGGCCGGGACGGGCTGTGGTGGGCTGGGACGGGCTGTGGTGAGCTGGGACGGGCTGTGCTGGCCTGTGGTTGGCTGGGACGGGCTGTGGTGGTCTGGGATGGGCTGGGACAGGCTGTGGTGTGCTGGGACGAGCTGTGGTGGGTTGTGGTGGGCTGGGATGAGCTGGGACGGGCTGGGACGGGCTGTGGTGGGCTGCGACGGGCGGTGGTGAGCTGGGACGGGCTGTAGTGGGCTGTGGTGGGCTGTGGAGGGCTGGGACGGGCTGTAGTGTGCCGTGGTGGGCTGGGCCGGGCCGGGTGGGCTGGTATGGGCTGGGACGGGCTGTGGTGGGCTGGGGCGGACTGTGGTGGGCTGCGACGGGCTGGGATAGGCTGGGACGGGCTGTGGTGTGCTGGGACGGGCTGTGGTGGGTTGGGACGGGCTGGGACGGGCCGTGGTGGGCTGGGACGGGCTGTGGTGGGCTGGGACGGGCTCTGGTGGGCTTGGACAGGCTGTGGTGGGCTGGGACGAGCCGTAGTAGGCTGGGACGGGCCGTGGTTGGCCGCGACGGGCCGTGGTGGGTTGTTATGGGCCGTGGTGGGCTGGGACGGGCTGTGGTGGGCTGTGGTGGACCGTGGTGGGCTGTGATGGGCTGTGGTAAGCTGGGACGGGATGTGGTAAGCTGGGACGGGCTTTCGTGGGCTGGGACGGGTTGTCGTGGGCTGGGACGGGCTGGGACGGGCCGTGGTGAGCTGGGACGGGCCGTGGTGGGCTGGGACAGCCCGTGGTGAGCTGGGACGGGCCGTGGTGGGCCGGGACGGGCCGTGGCGGGCTGGGACGAACTGTGGTGGGCTGGGATGAACTGTGGTGGGCTGTGGTGGGCTGGGACGGGCTGTGGTGGGCTGGGACGGGCTGTGTTGGGCTGGGACGGGCTGTGGTGGGCTGGGACGGGCTGTGGTGGGCTGGGATGGGCTGTGATAAGCTGTAACCGGCTGTGGTGGGCTGGGACGGGCTGGGACGGGTTGTGGTGAGCTGAGATGGGCTGTGGTGGGCTTTGGTGGGCTGGGGTGGGCTCGGACGGGCCGTGGTAGGCTTGGACGGGCTGTGACGGGCTGTGGTGGGCTGGGACGAGCTGGGACAAGCTGTGGTGGGCCGGGACGGGCTCTGGTGGGCTGGGACGGGCTGTGGTGGGCTGGGACAGGCTGTGGTGTGCTGGGACGAGCTGTGGTGGGTTGTGGTGGTCTGGGATGAGCTGGGACGAGCTGGGACGAGCTGTGGTGGGCTGTGGTGGGCTGGGACGGGCTGTGGTGGGCTGGGACGGGCTGTAGTGGGCTGTGGTGGGCTGTGGAGGGCTGGGACGGGCTGTAGTGCGCCGTGGTGGGCTGGGCCGGGCCGGGTGGGCTGGGATGGGCTGGGGCGGGCTGTGGTGGGCTGGGGCGGGCTGTGGTGGGCTGGGACGGGCTGTGGTGGCCTGCGACGGTCTGGGACGGGCTGCGACGGGCTGGGACGGGCTGCGACGGGCTGGGACGGGCTGTGCTGTGCTGGGACAGGCTGTGGTGGGTTGGGACGGGCTGTGGTGGGCTGGGAAGGGCTGGGACGGGCCGTGGTGGGCTGGGACGGGCTGTGGTGGGCTGGGACGGGCTCTGGTGGGCTTGGACGGGCTGTGGTGGGCTGGGACGAGCCGTAGTAGGCTGGGACGGGCCGTGGTGGGCCGCGACGGGCCATGGTGGGTTGTTATAGGCCGTGGTGGTCTGGGACGGGCTGTGGTGGTCTGTGGTGGACCGTGGTGGTCTGTGATGGGCTGTGGTAAGCTGGGACGGGATGTGGTAAGCTGGGACGGGCTTTCGTGGGCTGGGACGGGTTGTCGTGGGCCTGGACGGGCTGGGACGGGCCGTGGTGAGC
This sequence comes from Falco cherrug, assembly GCF_023634085.1. Taxonomy (NCBI): domain Eukaryota; kingdom Metazoa; phylum Chordata; class Aves; order Falconiformes; family Falconidae; genus Falco; species Falco cherrug. The sequence continues at coordinate 286,606 of NW_026599500.1, read as the reverse complement.
TGGGACAGCCCGTGGTGGGCTGGGACAGGCTGTGGTGAGCTGGGACGGGCCTTGGTGGGCCGGGACGGGCCGTGGTCGGCCGGGACGGGCCGTGGTGGGCTGGGGCGAACTGTGGTTGGTTGGGATGAACCGTGGTGGTCTGTGGTGGCCTGGGACGGGCTGTGGTGTGGTGGGACGGGCTGTGGTGTGCTGGGACGGGCTGTGGTGGGACGGGGACGGGCTGTGGTTGGTTGTGGTGGGCTGTGACGGGCCGTGGTGGGCTGGGTCGGACTGTGGTGTGGTGGGACGGGCTGTGGTCGGCTGGGACGGGCTGTGGTGGACCGTGGTGGGCTGGGACGGGCTGTGGTGGGCTAGGTGCGGGCTGTGGTGGGCCGGGACCGGACGTGGTGGGCCGGGACGGGCCGTGGTGGGCCGGGACAGGCTGTGTTTGGCTGGGACAGGCTGTGGTGGGCTGGGACAGGCTGTGGTGGGCTGGGACGTGTTGTGGCGGACTGGGATGAACTGTGGTGGTCTGTGGTGGGCTGGGACGGGCCGTGGTGGGCTGGGACGGGCTGGAATGGTCTGTGGTGGGCTGGGACGGGCTGTGGTGGGCTGTGGTAGGCTGTGGTGTGCTGTAGTGGTCTGTGATGGGCTGGGACGGGTTGTGGTGGGCCGGGACGGGCTGTGGTGGGCCGGGACGGGCTGTGGTGGGCTGGGATGCGCTGTGGTGTGCTGGGACGGGCTGTGGTGGGCTGGGACGGGCTGTGGTGGGCTGGGACGGGCTGTGGTGGGCTGGGACGGGCTGTCGTGGGCTGGGACGGGCTGTGGTGGGCTGGGACGGGCTGTCGTGGGCTTGGACGGGCTGTGGTGGGCTGGGACGGGCCGTGGTGGGCTGGGATGGGCCGTGGTGGGCCGGGACGGGCCGTGGCGGGCTGGGACGAACTGTGGTGGTCAGTGGTGGGCTGGGACGGGCTGTGGTGAGCTGGGACGGGCTGTGGTGAGCTGGGACGGGCCGTGGCGGGTTAGGACGGGCCGTGGAGGGTTGGGACGGGCCGTGGCCGGTTGGGACGGGCCGTGACGGGCTGGGACGGGCCGTGGTGGTCTGGCACGGGCTGTGGTGGGCTGGGATGAGTCGTGGAAAGCCGTGGTGGGCCGTGGTAAGCTGGGACGGGCCGTGGTGGGCTGGGACGGACTCTGGTGTGGTGGGACGGGCTGTGGTGGGCTGGGACGGGCTGCGGTGGGGTGTGGTGGCCTGGGACCGGCTGCGGTGGGCTGTGGTGGGCTGGGACCGGCTGCGGTGGGCTGTGGTGGGCTGGAATGGGCTGGGACGGGCTGTGGTGGGTGTGGTGGACTGGGACGCGCTGTGGTGAACTGAGACGGGCTGTGGTGGGCTGGGATTTGCTGGGACGGGCTATGGTGGACTGGGACGGGCTGCGGTGGGCTGGGACGGGCTGGGACGGGCTGCGGTGGGCTGGGACGGGCTGCGGTGGGCTGGGACGAGCTAAGGTGGGCTGGGACGGGCTGCAGTGGGCTGGGACAGGCTGCGGTGGGCTGGGACGGTCTGCGGTGGGCGGGGACGGGCTGTGGTGGGCGGGGACGGGCTGTGGTGGGCTGGGACGGGCTGTGGTGGGCTGGGAAGGCCTGGGACGGGCTGGGACAAGCTGTGACAGGCTGGGACGGGCTGCGGTGGGCTGGGAAGGCCTGGGACGGGACGGGACAGGCTGGGATGGGCTGTGCTGGGAAGGGACGGGACGGGTTGTGGTGGGCTGGGACGGGACAAGCTGTTCTGGGACGGGACGGGCTGTGGTGGGACGGAACGGGACGAGCTGGGACGGGCCGTGCGGGGCTGGGATGGGCCGTGGTGGGGTGGGACGGGCTGTGGTGGGCTGGGACGGGCTGTGGTGGGTGTGGTGGGCTGGGAAGGGCTGTGGTGAGCTGGGACGGGCTGTGGTGGGCTGGGACGGGCTGTGGTGGGCTGGGACGGGCTGTGGTGGGTGTGGTGGGCTGGGATGGGCTGTGGTGGGCTGGGACGGGCTGTGGTGGGCTGGGACGGGCTGTGGTGGGCTGGGACGGGCTGTGGTGTGCTGGGACGGGCTGTCGTGGTCCGGGACGGGCTGTGGTGGGTGGGGACGGGCTGTGGTGGGCGGGGACGGTCTGTGGTGGGCTGGGACGGTCTGTGGTGGGCTGGGACGGTCTGTGGTGGGCTGGGACGGTCTATGGTGGGCTGGGACGGTCTGTGGTTGGCTGGGACGGGCTGCGGCGGGCTGTGGTGGGCTGGGACGGGTTGTGCTGGTCTGTGGTGGGCTGGAACAGGCGGGGACGGGCTGTGGTGTGCTGGGACGGGTTGCGGTGGGCTGGGACGGGCTGTGGTGGTCTGGAACAGGCTGTGGTGGGCTTAGACGGGCTGGGACATGCTGGGACGGTGTGTGGTGGACTGGGATGGTCTGTTGTGTGCTGGGACGGGCTGTGGTGGGCAGGGATGGGCTGTCTGGGGCGTGGTGGGCTGGGACGGGCCGTGGTGAACCGTGGTGGGCTGTGGTGGGCCGTGGTGGGCCGTTTTGAGCCGGTATGGGAAGGGATGGGCTGTGGTGAGCCGTGGTGGGCTGGGACAGGTCATGGTGGTCTGAGATGGCCCGTGGTGAACTGTGGTGGGCTGTGGTGGGCCGCGGTGGGCTGGGATGGGCCGTGGTGGGCTGTGGTGGGCCGTGGTGGTCTGGGACAGGCTGTGGTGGACTTTGGTGGGTTCTAGTGAGCTTCAGATGGGCTGGGATGGGCTGGGATGGGCTCTGGTGGTCTGGAAGGAGCTGTGATGTGCTGCAACAGGCTGTTTTGGTCTGGGACGTGCTGGGACGGGCTGGCACGGGCTGTGGTGGGCTGGGACGGGCTTTGGTGGGCCGTGGTGGGCTGGGTCGGGCCGTGGTGAACCGTGGTGGGCCGTGGTGGGCCGTTTTGGGCCGGGATGGGAAGGGGTGGGCTGTGGTGGGCCGTGGTGGGCTGGGACAGGTCATTGTGCGCTGAGACGGCCCGTGGTGAGCTTTGGTGGGCCGTGGTTCGCTGTGGTGGGCCGTGGTGGGCTGGGATGGGCCTTGGTGGGCTGTGGTGGGCCGTGGTGGGCTGGGACAGGCTGTGGTGGGCTGTGGTGGGTACTGGTGAGCTTGAGACGGGCTGTGGTGGGCTGGGACGGGCTGGGACGGGCTCTGGTGCTCTGGAACAGGCTGTGGTGTGCTGGGACGGGCTGTGGTGGGCTGGGATGGGCTGGCACGGGCTGGGACGGGCTGTGGTGGGCTGCGGTGTGCTGGGACGGGCTGTGGTGGGCTGGGACAGGCTGGGATAGGCTGAGACAGGGTGTGGTGGGCTGGGACGGGCTGTGGTGGGCTGGGACGGGCTGTGGTGGGCGGGGATGGGCTGGCACGGGCTGTGGTGGGCTGGGACGGGCTGTGGTGGGCTGGGACGAGCTGTGGTGTGCTGGGACGGGCTGTGGTGGGCTGTGGTGTGCTGGGACGGGCTGTGGTGTGCAGGGACGGGCTGTGGTGTGCTGGGACGGGCTGTGGTGGGCTGTGGTGGTCTGGGACGGGCTGGGACGGGCTGTGGTGGGTTGTGGTGGGTTCTGCTGAGCTTGAGACAGGCTGTGGTGGGCTAGGACGGGCTGAGACGAGTTCTGGTGGTCTGGAACGAGCTAGGACCGGCTGTGGTGGGCTGGGATGGGCTGTGGTGGGCTGGGATGGGCCGTGGTGGGCTGGGATGGGCCGTGGTGGGCCGTTTTGGGCCCCGATGGGAAGGGGTGGGTTGTGGTGGGTCGTGGTGGGCTGGAACAGGTCATGGTGGGCTGAGACGGCCCGTGGTGAGCTGTGGTGGGCCGTGGTAGGCTGTGGTGGGCTGGGACAGGCTGTGGAGGGCTGCGGTGGGTTCTGGTGAGCTTGAGACGAGCTGTGGTGGGCTGGGATGGGCTGGGACGGGCTCTGGTGGGCTGGGACGGTCTGTGGTGGGCTGGGACGGGCTGTGGTTGGCTGGGACGGGCTGTGGTGTGCTGGGACGGGCTGTGGTGGGCTTGGACGGGCTGTGGTGTGCTGGGACGGGCTGGGACGGGCTGTGGTGTGCTGGCACGGGCTGTGGTGGGCTGGGCCGTGGTGGGTCGGGCTGTGGTGTGCTGGGACGGGCTGTGGTGTGCTGGGACGGGCTGTGGTGGGCTGGGACGGGCTGTGGTGGGCTGGGACGGGCTGGGACGGGCTGTGGTGGGCGGAGAAGGGCTGTGGTGGGCGGGGATGGGCTGTGGTGGGCTGGGACTGGCTTTGGTAAGCTGTTTAGGCTGTGGTGGGCGGGGACGGGCTGTGGTGGGCGGGGACGGGCTGTGGTGGGCGGAGACTGGCTGTCGTGGACTGGGACGGGCTGTGGTCGACGGGGACGGGCTGGGACGGGCCGTGGTGGGCTGGGACGGGCTGTGGTGGGCTGGGACGGGCTGTGGTGGGCTGGGACGGGCTGTGGTGGGCCGGGACGGGCTGTGGTAAGCCGGGACGGGCTGTGGTGGGCCGGGACAGGCTGTGGTGGGCTGACTCGGGATGTGGTGAGCTGGCTCGGGCCGTGGTGGGCTGCGACGGGCCTTGGTGGGCTGGGACGGGCCTTGGTGGGCTGGGACGGGCCATGGTGCGCCGTGGTGGGCTGTGGTGGGCCGTGGTGCGCCAGGACGGGCCGTAGTGGGCAGGGACAAGTTGTGGTGAGCTGGGACGTGCTGGGACAGTCTGTAAAGGGCTGTGGTGGGCTGTGACGGGCTGTGAAGGGCTTGGACGAGCTCTGGTGAGCTGGTACACGCTGTGGTGGGCTGTGGTGGGCTGGGACGGGCTGTGGTGGGCTCGGACGGGCTGTGGTGGGCCGGGACGGGCTGTGGTGAGCTGGGATGGGCTGTGGTGGGCTGGGACGGGCTGTGGTGGACTAGGACGGGCTGTGGTGGGCTGGGACAGGCTCTGCTGGGCTGAGGTGGGCCTTGGTGGGCAGGGACGGGCCATGGTGGGCGGGGACGGGTTGTGGTGGGTGGGGACGGGCTGTGTTGAGCTGGGACGGACTCTGGTGTGTCTGGGACGGGCTGTGGTGGGTTGGGACGGGCCGTGGTGGGCTGGGACGGGCCGTGGTGGGCTGGGACGGGCCGTGGTAGGCTGGGACGGGCTGTGGTGTGCTGGGATGGGCTGTGGTGGGATGGGACGGACTCTGGTGAGTCTGGGACGGGCTGTGGTGGGCTTGGACGGGCTGCGGTGGGTTGTGGTGAGCTGAGACGGGCTGGGACGGGCTGGGATGGGCTCTGGTGGGCTGGGACGGGCTGGGACAGGCTGGGACGGGCTGTGGTGGGCTGGGACAGGCTGGGACGGGCTGTGGTGGGCTGGGACGGGCTGTGGTGGTCTGCGGTAGGCCGTGGTGGGCTGGGACGGGCTGTGGTGGGCTGGGACGGGCTTTGGTGGGCTGCAACGGGCTGTGGTGGGCTGGGACGGGCTGTGGTGGGCCGGGACAGGCCGTGGTGGGCTTTGGTGCACCGTGTTTGGCTGGGATGGGCTGTGGTGGGCTGTGGTGGGCCGTGGTGGGCTGGGACGAGCTGTGATTAGCTGTGGTGGGCTGAAACGGGCTGGGACGAACTGTGGTGGGCTGGGACGGGCTGTGGTGGGCTGGGACGGGCTGGGACAGGCTGTGGTGGGCTGGGACGGGCTGGGACAGGCTGTGGTGGGCTGGGACGGGCTGGGACAGACTGTAGTAGGGTGGGACGGGCTGTGGTGGGCTGGGAGGAGCTGTGACAGGCTGTGGTGGCCTGTGGTGGCTTGTGGTGGCCTGGGACAAGCTGGGACGGGCTGTAGTGGGCTGGGACGGGCTATGGTAAGCTGCAATGGGCTGTGGTGGGCTGTGATGGGCTGTGGTGAGCTGGGACGTGCCGTGGTGGGCTGAGACGTACTGCGGTGGGCTGTGGTGGGCTGTGGTGGGCTGTGGTGTGCTGTGCCTGGCTGGGACGGGCTGTGGTGGGCTGGGACGGGCTGTGGTGGTCTGCGGTAGGCCGTGGTGGGCTGGGACGGGCTGTGGTGGGCTGGGACGGGCTTTGGTGGGCTGCAACGGGCTGTGGTGGGCTGGGACGGGCTGTGGTGGGCCGGGACAGGCCGTGGTGGGCTTTGGTGCACCATGTTTGGCTGGGACGGGCTGTGGTGGGCTGTGGTGGGCCGTGGTGGGCTGGGACGAGCTGTGATTAGCTGTGGTGGGCTGAAACGGGCTGGGACGAGCTGTGGTGGGCTGGGACGGGCTGTGGTGGGCTGGGACGGGCTGGGACGGGCTGTGGTGGGCTGGGACGGGCTGGGACAGGCTGTGGTGGGCTGGGACGGGCTGGGACAGGCTGTGGTGGGCTGGGACGGGCTGGGACAGACTGTAGTAGGGTGGGACGGGCTGTGGTGGGCTGGGAGGAGCTGTGACAGGCTGTGGTGGCCTGTGGTGGCCTGTGGTGGCCTGGGACAAGCTGGGACGGGCTGTAGTGGGCTGGGACGGGCTGTGGTAAGCTGCAATGGGCTGTGGTGGGCTGTGATGGGCTGTGGTGAGCTGGGACGTGCCGTTGTGGGCTGAGACGTACTGTGGTGGGCTGTGGTGGGCTGTGGTGTGCTGTGCCTGGCTGGGACGGGCTGTGGTGGGCTGGAACGGGCTTTGGTGGGCTGGGACGAGCTGCGGTGGGCTGGGACGGGCTGCGGTGGGCTGGGACGGGCTGTGGTGGGCGGGGACGGGCTGTGGTGGGTGGGGACCGGCAGTGCTGGGCTGCGGTGGGCTGTGGTGGGCGGGGATGGGCTGTGGTGGGCTGTGGTGGGCTGTGGTGGGCAAGGACACACTGTCGCAGGCCGGGACGGGCTGTGGTGGGCTATGGTGAGCTGGGACGGGCTCTGGTGGGCTGAGACGGTCTGTGGTGGGCTGTGGTGGGCCGTGGTGGGCTGTGGTTGGCCGTGGTGGGCTGGGACGGGCAGTGGTGGGCTGGGACGGACAGTGGTGGGCTGTGGTGGGCCGTCATGGGCTGTGGTGGGCCGGGACGGGCTGGGCCGTGCTGGGACGGGTTGGCATGGGCTCTGACGGGCTGGGACGGGCTGTGGTGGGCTGGGAAGAGCTGTGTTGGGCTGAGGCGGGCTGTGGTGGGCTGGGACGGGCTGTGGTAAGCTGCAATGGGCTGTGGTGGGCTGTGATGGACTGTGGTGAGCTGGGACGTGCCGTTGTGGGCTGAGACGTACTGTGGTGGGCTGTGGTGTGCTGTGCCTGGCTGGGACGGGCTGTGGTGGGCTGTGGTGGGCTGGGATGGGCCGTGGTAGGCTGGGACGGGCCCTGGAGGGCTGTGGTGGGCTGTGGTGGGCTGGGACGGGCCGCGGTGGGCTGTGGTGGGCTGGGACGGTCTGCGGTGGGCTGGGACGAACTGCGGTGGTCTGGGATGGGCTGGGACGGGCTGCGGTGGGCTGGGACGGGCTGCGGTGGGCTGGGACGGGCTGCGGTGGGCTGTGGTGGGCTGGGACGGTCTGTGGTGGGCTGGGACGGGCTGTGGGGGGCTGGGACGGACTGTGGTAGGCGGGGATGGGCTGTGGTGGGTGGGGATGGGCTGTGGTGGTCTGGGACGGGCTGTGGTGGGCTGGGAAGGGCCGTGGTGGGCTGAGGTGGGCCATGGTGGGCTGCGACAGACCGTGTTTGGCCGGGACGGACCGCTGTGGGCCGTGGTGGGCTGGGACGGGCTGTGGTGGGCCGGGACGGGCTGTGGTGGGCAGGGACGGGCTGTGGTGGGCCGGGACGGGCTGTGGTGGGCTGACTCGGGCTGTGGTGAGCTGGCTCGGGATGTGGTGGGTTTGGTCGGGCCGTGGTGGGCTGGGACGGGCCTTGGTGGGCTGGGACGGGCCGTGGTGGGCTGGGATGGGCCGTGGTGGGCCGTGGTGGGCCGGGACAGGCCGTGGTGGGCTGGGACGGGCCGTGGTGGGCCGGGACGGGCCGTAGTGGGCAGGGACAAGTTCTGGTGAGCTGGGACGTGCTGGGATGGTCTGCAGTGGGCTGTGGTGGGCTGGGACGGGCTGTGAAGGGCTTGGACGAGCTGTGGTGGGCTGGTGTGGGCTGGGATGTGCTGTGGTGGGCTGGGACGGGCTGTGGTGGGCTGGGACGGGCTGTGGTGAGCTCAGACGGGCTGTGGTGGGCTGGGACCGGCTGTGGTGGACTGGGACGGGCTGTGGTGGGCTGGGACGGGCTGTGCTGATCTGGGACTGACTGTGGTGGGCTGGGACGGACTCTGGTGAGTCTGCGACGGGCCGTGGTGGGCTTGGACGGGCTGTGGTGGGTTGTGGTGAGCTGAGACGGGCTGGGACGGGCTGGGATGGGCTGTGGTGGGCTGGGACGGGCTGTGGTGGGCTGGAATGGGCTGTGGTGGGCTGGAACGGGCTGTGGTGGGCTTGGACGGGCCGTGGTGGGCGGGGACGGGCCGTCGTGGGCGGGGACGGGCCGTGGTGGGCGGGGACGGGCCGTGGTGGGCGGGGACGGGCCGTGGTGGGCTGGGACGGGCTATGGTGGGTTGGGACGGGCTGTGGTGGGCCGTGGTGGGCCGGGACAGGCCCTGGTGGGCTGTGGAGGGCTGGGACGGGCTGGGACAGGCTGTGGTGGGCTGGGACGGGCTGGGACAGACTGTAGTAGGGTGGGACGGGCTGTGGTGGGCTGGGACGAGCTGTGAAAGGCTGTGGTGGCCTGTGGTGGCCTGGGACAAGCTGCGACGGGCTGTAGTGGGCTGGGACGGGCTGTGGTAAGCTGCAATGGGCTGTGGTGGGCTGTGATGGGCTGTGGTGAGCTGGGACGTGCCGTGGTGGGCTGAGACGTACTGTGGTGGGCTGTGGTGTGCTGTGCTGGGCTGGGACGGGCTGGGACGGGCCGTGGTGGGCTGGGACGGGCCGTGGTGGGCTGGGACGGGCCCTGGAGGGCTGTGGTAGGCTGTGGTGTGCTGGGACGGGCTGTGGTGGGCTGGGAAGAGCTGTGATGGGCTGAGGCGGGCTGTGGTGGGCTGGGACGGGCTGTGGTGTGCTGGGACGGGCTGTGGTCGTCTGGAACGGGCTGTGGGGGGCTGGGACGGGCTGGAACGGTCTGTGGTGGGCTGGGACGGGCTGTGGTGGGCTGGGATAGGCTGTGGTGGGCTGGGACGGGCCGTGGTGGGCTGAGGTGGGCCGTGGTGGGCTGCGACAGACCGTGTTTGGCCGGGACGGACCGCTGTGGGCCGTGGTGGGCCAGGACGGGCTGTGGTGGGCCGGGAAGGGCTGTGGTGGGCAGGGACGGGTTGTGGTAAGCCGGGACGGGCTGTGGTGGGCCAGGACGGGCTGTGGTGGGCTGACTCGGGCTGTGGTGAGCTGGCTCGGGCCGTGGTGGGCTGGCTCGGGCCGTGGTGGGCTTGGTCGGGCCGTGGTGGGCTGGGACAGGACGTGGTGGGCTGGGCTGGGCTGTGGTGGGCCGTAGTGGGCGGGGACGGGCCGTCGTGGGCGGGGACGGGCCGTGGTGGGCGGGGACGGGCCGTGGTGGGCGGGGACGGGCCGTGGTGGGCTGGGACGGTCTATGGTGGGTTGGGACGGGCTGTGGTGGGCCGTGGTGGGCCGGGACAGGCCCTGGTGGGCTGTGGAGGGCTGGGACAGGCTGGGACAGGCTGTGGTGGGCTGGGACGGGCTGGGACAGACTGTAGTAGGGTGGGACGGGCTGTGGTGGGCTGGGACGAGCTGTGGTGAGCTCAGACGGGCTGTGGTGGGCTGGGACCGGCTGTGGTGGACTGGGACGGGCTGTGGTGGGCTGGGACGGGCTGTGCTGATCTGGGACTGACTGTGGTGGGCTGGGACGGACTCTGGTGAGTCTGCGACGGGCCGTGGTGGGCTTGGACGGGCTGTGGTGGGTTGTGGTGAGCTGAGACGGGCTGGGACGGGCTGGGATGGGCTGTGGTGGGCTGGGACGGGCTGTGGTGGGCTGGAATGGGCTGTGGTGGGCTGGAACGGGCTGTGGTGGGCTTGGACGGGCCGTGGTGGGCGGGGACGGGCCGTCGTGGGCGGGGACGGGCCGTGGTGGGCGGGGACGGGCCGTGGTGGGCGGGGACGGGCCGTGGTGGGCTGGGACGGGCTATGGTGGGTTGGGACGGGCTGTGGTGGGCCGTGGTGGGCCGGGACAGGCCCTGGTGGGCTGTGGAGGGCTGGGACGGGCTGGGACAGGCTGTGGTGGGCTGGGACGGGCTGGGACAGACTGTAGTAGGGTGGGACGGGCTGTGGTGGGCTGGGACGAGCTGTGAAAGGCTGTGGTGGCCTGTGGTGGCCTGGGACAAGCTGCGACGGGCTGTAGTGGGCTGGGACGGGCTGTGGTAAGCTGCAATGGGCTGTGGTGGGCTGTGATGGGCTGTGGTGAGCTGGGACGTGCCGTGGTGGGCTGAGACGTACTGTGGTGGGCTGTGGTGTGCTGTGCTGGGCTGGGACGGGCTGGGACGGGCCGTGGTGGGCTGGGACGGGCCGTGGTGGGCTGGGACGGGCCCTGGAGGGCTGTGGTAGGCTGTGGTGTGCTGGGACGGGCTGTGGTGGGCTGGGAAGAGCTGTGATGGGCTGAGGCGGGCTGTGGTGGGCTGGGACGGGCTGTGGTGTGCTGGGACGGGCTGTGGTCGTCTGGAACGGGCTGTGGGGGGCTGGGACGGGCTGGAACGGTCTGTGGTGGGCTGGGACGGGCTGTGGTGGGCTGGGATAGGCTGTGGTGGGCTGGGACGGGCCGTGGTGGGCTGAGGTGGGCCGTGGTGGGCTGCGACAGACCGTGTTTGGCCGGGACGGACCGCTGTGGGCCGTGGTGGGCCAGGACGGGCTGTGGTGGGCCGGGAAGGGCTGTGGTGGGCAGGGACGGGTTGTGGTAAGCCGGGACGGGCTGTGGTGGGCCAGGACGGGCTGTGGTGGGCTGACTCGGGCTGTGGTGAGCTGGCTCGGGCCGTGGTGGGCTGGCTCGGGCCGTGGTGGGCTTGGTCGGGCCGTGGTGGGCTGGGACAGGACGTGGTGGGCTGGGCTGGGCTGTGGTGGGCCGTAGTGGGCGGGGACGGGCCGTCGTGGGCGGGGACGGGCCGTGGTGGGCGGGGACGGGCCGTGGTGGGCGGGGACGGGCCGTGGTGGGCTGGGACGGTCTATGGTGGGTTGGGACGGGCTGTGGTGGGCCGTGGTGGGCCGGGACAGGCCCTGGTGGGCTGTGGAGGGCTGGGACAGGCTGGGACAGGCTGTGGTGGGCTGGGACGGGCTGGGACAGACTGTAGTAGGGTGGGACGGGCTGTGGTGGGCTGGGACGAGCTGTGAAAGGCTGTGGTGGCCTGTGGTGGCCTGGGACAAGCTGGGACGGGCTGTAGTGGGCTGGGACGGGCTGTGGTAAGCTGCAACGGGCTGTGGTGGGCTGTGATGGGCTGTGGTGGGCTGTGGTGTGCTGTGCCTGGCTGGGACGGGCTGTGGTGGGCTGGGATGGGCCGTGGTGGGCTGGGACGGGCCCTGGAGGGCTGTGGTGGGCTGTGGTGGGCTGGGACGGGCCGCGGTGGGCTCTGGTGGGCTGGGACGGTCTGCGGTGGGCTGGGACGAACTGCGGTGGTCTGGGATGGGCTGGAACGGGCTGCGGTGGGCTGGGACGGGCTGCGGTGGGCTGGGACGGGCTGCGGTGGGCTGGGACGGGCTGCGGTGGGCTGTGGTGGGCGGGGACGGGCTGTGGGGGGCTGGGACGGACTGTGGTAGGCGGGGACGGGCTGTGGTGGGTGGGGATGGGCTGTGGTGGTCTGGGACGGGCTGTGGTGGGCTGGGAAGGGCCGTGGTGGGCTGAGGTGGGCCATGGTGGGCTGCGACAGACCGTGGTTGGCCGGGACGGACCGCTGTGGGCCGTGGTGGGCCGGGACGGGCTGTGGTGGGCCAGGACGGGCTGTGGTGGGCAGAGACGGGCTGTGGTGGGCCGGGACGGGCTGTGGTGGGCTGACTCGGGCTGTGGTGAGCTGGCTCGGGATGTGGTGGGCTTGGTCGGGCCGTGGTGGGCTGGGACGGGCCTTGGTGGGCTGGGACGGGCCGTGGTGGGCTGGGACAGGCCGTGGTGGGCCGTGGTGGGCCGGCACAGGCCGTGGTTGGCTGGGACGGGCCGTGGTGGGCCGGGACGGGCCGTAGTGGTCAGGGACAAGTTCTGGTGAGCTGGGACGTGCTGGGATGGTCTGTAGTGGGCTGTGGTGGGCTGGGACGGGCTGTGAAGGGCTTGGACGAGCTGTGGTGGGCTGGTGTGGGCTGGGACGTGCTGTGGTGGGCTGGGACGGGCTGTGGTGGGCTGGGACGGGCTGTGGTGAGCTCAGACGGGCTGTGGTGGGCTGGGACCGGCTGTGGTGGACTGGGACAGGCTGTGGTGGGCTGGGACAGGCTCTGCTGGGCTGAGGTGGGCCTTGGTGGGCAGGGACGGGCCGTGGTGGGCGGGGACGGGCCGTGTTGAGCTGGGATGGACTCTGGTGAGTCTGGGACGGGCTGTGCTGATCTGGGACGGGCTGTGGTGGGCTGGGACGGACTCTGGTGAGTCTGGGACGGGCCGTGGTGGGCTTGGACGGGCTGTGGTGGGTTGTGGTGAGCTGAGACGGGCTGGGACGGGCTGGGATGGGCTCTGGTGGGCTGGGACGGGCTGGGACAGGCTGGGACGGGCTGTGTTGGGCTGGGACGGGCTACGGTGGGCTGGAACGGGCTAGTGGTGGGTTGTGGTGAGCTGAGACGGGCTGGGACGGGCTGTGGTGGGCTGTGGTGGGCTGGGACGGGCTGTGGTGGGCTGGAATGGGCTGTGGTGGGCTGGGACGGGCTGTGGTGGGCTGGGAAGGGCCGTGGTGGGCGGGGACGGGCCGTGGTGGGCCGGGACGGGCCGTAGTAGGCAGGGACAAGTTGTGGTGGGCTGGAACGTGCTGGGATGGTCTGTAGTGGGCTGTGGTGGGCTGGGACGGGCTGTGAAGGGCTTGGACGGGCTGTGGTGGGCTGGTGTGGGCTGGGACGTGCTGTGGTGGGCTGGGACGGGCTGTGGTGGGCTGGGACGGGCTGTGGTGGGCGGGGACGGGCTGTGGTGGGCGGGGACGGGCTGGGACGGTCGGTGGTGGACTGGGACGGGCTACGGTGTGCTGGGACGGGCTGCGGTGGTCTGGTACGGGCTGGGACGGGATGTGGTGGGCTGGGACGGGCTGTGGTGGGCTGTGGTGGGTTCTAGTGAGCTTGAGATGGGCTGTGATGTGCTGGGACGAGCTGGGACGGGCTCTGGTGGTCTGGAACGAGCTGTGATGTGCTGCAACGGGCTGTGGTGGGCTGGGATGGGCTGTGGTGGGCTGGGACGGGCTGTGGTGTGCTGGGACGGGCTGTGGTGTGCTGGGACGGGCTGTGGTGGGCTGGGATGGGCTGTGGTGTGCTGGGACGAGCTGTGGTGTGCTGGGACGGGCTGTGGTGTGCTGGGACGAGCTGTGGTGGGCTGTGACGGGCTGTGGCGGTCTTGGATGGGCTGTGGCGTGCCAAGACGGGCTGTGGCGGTCTGGGATGGCCTGTGACGGGCTGTGGTGGGGTCTGGCGAGCTGTGGTGGGATGTGGCGGGCCGTGGTCGGCCGTGGTGGGCCGCAGCGGGCTGTGGCGGGCCGTGGTGGGCTGTGGTGGGCTGGGACGGGCTGTGGTGGGCTGTGGTGGGCTGGGACAGGCTGTGGTGGGCTGTTGTGGGCTGGGACGGGCTGGGATGGGCTGTGGTGGGCTGTGGGGGGTGGGGACGGGCCGTGGTGGGCTGTGGTGGGCAGTGGTGGGCTGGGACGGGCTGTGGTGGGCTGGGATAAGGTGTAGTGGGCTGGGATGGGCTGTGGTGGGCTGTGGGGGGTGGGGACGGGCTGTGGTGGGCTGGGACGGGCTGTGGTGGGCTGGGACAGGCTGTGGTGGGCTGTTGTGGGCTGGGACGGGCTGGGATGTGCTGTGGTGGGCTGTGGGGGGTGGGGACGGGCCGTGGTGGGCTGTGGTGGGCAGTGGTGGGCTGGGACGGGCTGTGGTGGGCTGGGATAAGGTGTAGTGGGCTGGGATGGGCTGTGGTGGGCTGTGGGGGGTGGGGACGGGCCGTGGTGGGCTGTGGTGGGCAGTGGTGGGCTGGGACGGGCTGTGGTGGGCTGGGATAAGGTGTAGTGGGCTGGGACGGGCTGTGGCGGGCTGGGACGGGCCGTGGGGGGCCGTGGTCGGCTGTGGCAAATAGGGACAGGACGTGGTGGGCTGTGGTGGGTTGGGACGGGATGTGGCGGGATGTGGTGGGCTGTGACGGGCAGTGGTGGGCTATGGTGTGCTGGGACGGGCTGTGGTGCGCTGGTACGGGCTGTGGTGGGCCGTGGTGGGCTCTGGCGGATAGTGGTGGGCCGTGGTGGGCTGTGGTGGGCTGTGGTGGGCCGTGGTGGGCTGGGACGGGCTGTGGAGGGCTGTGGTGGGCTGGGACGGGCTGTAGTGGGCTGGGACGGGCTGTGGTGGGCTGGGATAAGGTGTGGTGGGCTGGGATGGGCTGTGGTGGGCTATGGTGGGCTGTAGTGGGCTGGGACGGGCTGTGGAGGTCTTGGATGGGCTGTGGTGGGCCGAAACGGTCTGTGGCGGTCTGGGACAACCTGTGACGGGCAGTGGTGGGCCTTGGCGGGCTGTGGAGGGCTGTGGCGGTCTAGGACGGGCTGTTGTGGGCTGGTACTACCTGTTGCGGCCTGGGACGGGCTATGGTGGGCTGGGACGGGCTTTTTTGAGCTGGAACGGGCTGTGGTGGCCTTGGACGGGCTGTGGTGGGCTGTAGTGGCCTGTGGTGGGCTGGGACGGGCTGGGGCGAGCTGTGGTGGGCTGGGACGGGCTGGGGTGAGCTGTGGTGGGCTGGGACGGGCTGTGGCGGGCTATGGCGGGTTGTGGCAGTCTGTGGTGTGCTGGGGTGGGCTGTGGTAGTCTGGGATGGGCTGTGGTGCCTGGGACAGGCTGTGGTGGGCTATGGTGGGCTGTGATGGTCTGGAACAGGCTGTGGTGGTCTGTGGCGGGCTGCGACAGGCTGTGGTGGGCTGGGATGGGCTGTGGCGGGCTGGGACGGGCTTTGGCGGGCTGTGGTGGGTTGTGGTGGACTGGAATGGGCTGTGGCGGGCCGTGGCCAGCCGTGGCGGGCCGTGGAGGGCCGTGGTGAGCTTTTGTGGGCTGTGACGGGCCGTGGTGGGCTCTGGTGGGCTGTGGTGGGCCTTGGCTGGCCATGGTGGGCCGTGGTGTGCTGCGACGGGCTGTGGAGGGCTGTGGTGGGCTGTGGTGGTCGGTGGTGGGCTGTAATGGGCTGGGACGGGCTGTGGTGACCTGGGACGGGCTGTGGTGGGCTGGGATAATGTGTGGTGGGCTGGGACGGGCTGTGGTGGGCTGGGACGGGCTGTGGTGGACTGGGACGGGCTGTGGTTGGCTGGGACCGTCTGTGATGGGCTGGGACGGGCTGTGGTGGGTTTCGGTGGGCTGTGGTCTGCTGGGATAAGCTGTGGTGTGCTGGGACGGGCTGTGGCGGGCCAGGATAGGCTGTGGCGGGCCGGGACGGGCTGTGACGGGCCGGGGTGGGCTCTGGCGGGCCGTGGTGGGCCGTGGCGTGCCGTGGTGGGCCGTGGTGGGCCAGGACGGGCTGTGGTGGGCCGGGACGGGCTGTGGTGGGCTGGGACGGGCTGTGGTAGACATGGACAGGCTGTGGTGGCCTGTGGCGGGCCGTGACGGGCCGTGACAGGCCTTGTTGGGCCGTGGCGGGCAGTGGTGGGCCATGGCTTGTCGCGACGGCCTGTTGTGGCCCGAAATGGGCCGTGGTGGGCGGTTGGGGGCCGTAGTGGGTTGTGGTGGGCCGTGGTGCTCCGTGGCAGGCCGCGACGGGCCGTGGTGTTCTGTGTCGGGCTGGGACCGGCTGTGGTGGGCTGTTGTGGGCTGTGGTGGGCTGTTGTGGGCTGTGGTGGGCTGTTGTGGGCTGTGGTGGGCTGGGACAGGCTTTGTTGAGCTGGGACGGGCTATGGTGGCCTGGTACGGGCTGTGGTGGCCTGGGATAATCTGTGGTGGGCTGAGAAGGGCTGTGGTGGGCTGTGGTGGCCTGGGACGGGCTGTGGTGGGCTGGGACGGGCTGTGGTGGGTTGGGACGGGCTATTGTGGCCTGGGACGGGCTGTGGTGAGCTCAGATGGGCTGTGGTGGGCTTTGGTGGGCTGGGACGAGCGGGGACGGGCTGGGACGGGCCGTGGTGGGCTGGGCTGGGCCGTGGTTGGCTGGGATGCGCTGTGGTGGGCTGGGACGCGCTGTGGTGGGCTGGGAAGGGCTGGGACGGGCTGTGGTGGGCTGGGACAGGCTGTGGTTGGCTGGGATGGGCTGTGGTGGGCTGGGACTGGCTCTGGTGGGCCGGGACGTGCTGTGGTAGGCTGTGGTGTGCTGGGATGGGCTGTGGTGGGCTGGGACGGGCTGTGGTGAGCTGGGACGGGCTGTGGTGGGCTGGGACGGGCTGGGACGGGCTGGGACGGGCTGTGGTGTGCTGGGATGGGCTGTGGTGGGCTGGGACGGGCTGTGGTGGGACGGGACGGGCTGTGGTGTGCTGAGACGGGCTGTGGTGGGCTGGGACGGGCTGTGGTGGGACGGGACGGGCTGTGGTGGGACGGGACGGGCTGTGGTGGGACGGGATGGGCTGTGGTGGGACGGGATGGGCTGTGGTGTGCTGGGACGGGCTGTGGTGGGCTGGGACGCGCTGTGGTGCACTGGGACGAATTGTGGTGGGCTGGGACGGGTTGTGGTGAGCCGTGGTGGGCCGTGGTGGGCTGGGACGGGCCGTGGTGAACTGTGGTGGGTTGGGACGGGATGTGGGGGGCTGGGTCGGGCTAAGACAGGCTGTGGTGGGCTGGGACGGGTCGCAGTGGGCTGGGACGGGCTGTGGTGGGCTGGTACGGGCTATGGTGGGCCGGGACAAGCTGTGGTAGGTTGGGACGGGCTCTGGTGGACTGGAACGGCCTCTGCTGGGCTGTAACAGGCCGTGGTGGGCTGGGCTGGGCTGTGGTGGGGTGTGGTGAGCTGAGACGGTCTGGGAGGGGCTGAAACGGGCTGGGTTGTCTCTGGGGGTCTGGGAGGGGCTGGGAAGGCCTGTGGTGGGCTGGGACGAGCTGGGACGGGCTGGGACGGGCAGTGGTGGGCTGGGACGGGCAGTGGTGGGCTGGGATGGGCAGTGGTGGGCTGGGACGGGCTGTGGTGGGCTGGGACGGGCTGTGGTGGGCTGAGGTGGGCCGCGGTGGGCCGGGACGGACCATGGTGGGCCGGGACGGGCGGTGATGGGCCTGGACGGGCCGTGGTGGACCGTAGTGGGCTGGGACGGGCTGTGGTGGGCCGGGACGTACTGTTGTAGGTTGTGGTGGGCTGGGACGGGCTGTGGTGGGCTGGGACGCGCTGTGGTGGGCTGGGACGGGCTGTGGTGGGCTGGGACGGGCCGTGGTGGGCCAGGACCCGCCTTGGTTGGCCGTGACGGGCCGTGGTGGGCCGGGCCGGTCTGTAGTGGGCGGGGACAAGTTGTGGTGGGCGGGGACAGGCTTTGGTGTGCTGGGACGGGCTGTGGTGGGCTGGGACGGGCTGTGGTGGGCTGGGATGGGCTGTGGTGGCCTGGGACAGGCTCTGGTGGGCCGGTACGTGCTGTGGTAGGCTGTGGTGTGCTGGGAAGGGCTGTGGTGGGCTGGGACGGGCTGTGGTGGGCTGGGACGGGCTGTGGTGGGCTGTTACGGGCTGGGACGGGCTGTGGTGGTCTGGGACAAGCTGTGGTGGGCTCTGGTGGGATGGGACGGGCTGTCGTGGGCTGTGGTGGGCTGGGACTGGATGTGGTGGGCTGGGAAGGGCTGTGGTGGGCTGGGACAGGCTGGCACGGGCTGTGGTGGGCTGGTATTGGCTGGCAAGAACTGGGACGGGCCGTGGTGGGCTGGGACGGGCTGTGGTGGGCCGCGGTGGGCCGTTGTGGGCTGGGACGGGCCGTGGTGAACTGTGGTGAGCTGTGGTGGGCTGGGATGGGCTGTGGGGGGCTGGGACGGGCCGTGGTGAACTGTGGTGAGCTGTGGTGGGCTGGGATGTGCTGTGGGGGGCTATGACGGGATGTGGTGAGCTGGGACGGGCTGTGGTGAGCTGGATGGGGCTGAGACGGGCTGTGGTGGGCCGGGGCGGGCTGGGACGGGCTGTGGTGGGCTGTGGTGGGCTGGGACGAGCTGTGGTGGTCTATGTTGGGATGGGACGGGCTGGGACGGGATGTGGTGGGCCGCAATGGACTGGGACAGGCTGGGACGGGCTGTGGTGGTCTGGGACGAGTTGTGGTGGGCTGGGACGGGCTGACATGGGCTGGGACGGGTTGGGACGCCTTGGACGGGTTGTGGTGGGCGGTGACGGGTTGTGGTGGGCGGGGACGGGCTTTGGTGGGCGGGGACGGGCTTTGGTGGGCGGGGACGGGCTTTGGTGGGCTGTGGTGGGCTGGAACGGGCTGTGGTGGGCTGGGACGGGCTGTGGTGGGCTGGGACGAGCTGTGGTGGGCTGGGGCGAGTTCTGGTGGGCTGGGACGGGCTGAGATGGGCTGGGACGGGCTGGGACGCCTTGGACAGGCTGTGGTGGACGGTGACGGGTTGTGGTGGGCGGTGACGGGTTGTGGTGGGCTGGGACGGGCTTGGGTGTGCTGCGGTGGGCGGGCACGGTCTGTGGTGGGCTGGAACAGGCTGTGGTGGGTTGGGATGGGCTGTGGTGGGCCGGGACCGGTCTTGGTTGGCTGGGACGGGCCGTGGTGGGCCGGGAAGGGCCGTAGTGGGTGGGGACAAGTTGTGGTGGGCAGGGACGGGCTGTGGTGGGCGGGGATGGGCTGTGGTGGGCGGGGACGGGCTTTGGTGGGCTGTGGTGGGCTGGGACGAGCTGTGGTGGGCTGGGACGGGCTGTGGTGGGCTGTGGTGGGCTGGGACGGACTGTGGTGTCCTGGGACGGGCTGTGGTGGGCTGGGACAAGCTGTGGTGGGCTCTGGTGGGCTGGGACGGGCTGTGGTGGGGTGGGACGGGCTCTGGTGGGCTGGGACAAGCTGTGGTGGGCTGTGGTGGGCTGGGATGCGCTGTGGTGGGCTGGGATGCGCTATGGTGGGCTGGGATGCGCTGTGGTGGGCTGGGACGCGCTGTGGTGGGCTGGGAAGGGCTGGGACGGGCTGTGGTGGGCTGGGACGGGCTGTGGTTGGCTGGGATGGGCTGTGGTGGGCTGGGACTGGCTCTGGTGGGCCGGGACGTGCTGTGGTAGGCTGTGGTGTGCTGGGATGGGCTGTGGTGGGCTGGGACGAGCTGTGGTGGGCTGGGACGGGCTGTGGTGGGCTGGGACGGGCTGTGGTGGGCTGGGACGGGCTGGGACGGGCTGGGACGGGCTGGGACGGGCTGTGGTGTGCTGGGATGGGCTGTGGTGGGCTGGGACAGACTGTGGTGGGCTGGGACAAGCTGTGGTGGGCTGGGACGGGCTGTGGTGGGCTGGGACGGACTGTGGTGGGCTGGGACGAGCTGTGGTGGGCTGGGATGGGCTGTGGTGGGCTGGGACGGACTGTGGTGGGCTGGGACAAGCTGTGGTGGGCTGTGGTGGGCTGAGACGGGCTGTGGAGGGCTGGGACGGGCTGTGGTGGTCTGGGACGGGCTGTGGTGGGCTGGGACGGGACGCGGTGGGCCGTGGTGGGCTGGGACAGGCTGTGGTGGGCTATGACGTGCCGTGGTGTGCCGTGGTGAACTGTGGTGGGCTGTGGTAAGCCGTGGTGGGTTGTGGTGGGCCGTGGTGGGCTGTGGTCAGACGTGGTGGGCTGGGACAGGCTGTGGTGAGCAGGGAAGGGCTGTGGTGGCCTGGGACGGGCTGGGACGGGCTGTGTTGGGCGGGGACGGGCTTTGGTGGGCTCTGGTGGGCTGGAACGGGCTCTGGTGGGCTGGGACGGGCTGTGGTAAGCTGTAATGGGCTGTGGTGGGCTTGGACGGGCTGTGGTGGGTTGTGGTGAGCTGAGATGGGCTGGGACGGGCTGGGACGGGCTGTGGTGGGCTGTATTGGGCTATGGTGGGCTGTGGTGGGCTGGGACGGGCTGTGTTGGGCTGGGACGGGCTGTGGTGGGCGGGGACGGGCTGTGGTGGGCGGGGACGGGCTGTGGGGGGCTGGGACGGACTGTGGTAGGCGGGGACGGGCTGTGGTGGGTGGGGATGGGCTGTGGTGGTCTGGGACGGGCTCTGGTGGGCTGGAACATGCCGTGGTGGGCTGGGCTGGGCTGTGGTGGGGTGTGGTGAGCTGAGACGGTCTGGGAGGGGCTGGAACGGGCTGGGCCGGCTCTGGGGGTCTGGGAGGGGCTGGGAAGGCCTGTGATGGGCTGGGACGGGCTGGGACGGGCAGTGGTGGGCTGGGACGGGCAGTGGTGGCCTGAGGTGGGCCGCGGTGGGCCGGGACGGACCATGGTGGGCCGGGACGGGCGGTGATGGGCCTGGACGGGCCGTGGTGGACTGTAGTGGGCTGGGACGGGCTTTGGTGGGCCGGGACGTGCTGTTGTAGGCTGTGGTGGGCTGGGACGGGCTGTGGTGGGCTGGGACAGGCTGTGGTGGGCTGGGACGGGCTGTGGTGGGCTGGGACGCGCTGTGGTGGGCTGGGACGGGCTGTGGTGGGCTGGGACGGGCTGTGGTGGGCTGGGACGCGCTGCGGTGGGCTGGGATGGGCTGGGACGGGCTGTGGTGGGCCAGGACCGGCCTTGGTTGGCCATGACGGGCCGTGGTGGGCCGGGCCGGGCTGTAGTGAGCGGGGAGAAGTTGTGGTGGGCGGGGACAGGCTGTGGTGAGCAGGGAAGGGCTGTGGTGGGCTGGGACGGGCTGTGGTGGGCTGGGACAAGCTGTGGTGGGCTTGGACAGGCTGTGGTGAGTTGAGACGGGCTGTGGTGGGCTGGGACACGATTTGGTGGGCTGGGGTGGGCTGTGGTGGGTTGGGACGGGCTCTGGTGCGCTGTGTTGGGTTGTGATGAGCAGAGACAGTCTGTGGTTGGTTGGGACGTGCTGTGGAGAGCTGTGGAGGGCTGTGGTGGGCTTGGACAGGCTGTGGTGGGTTGAGATCTGTCGTGGTGGGCCGTGGTGTTCTGGGACGGGCCGTGGTGGGCCAGGACGGGCCGTGGTGGGCCGGGACGGGCTATGGTAATCAGGGACAGGCCGTGGTGGGCTGTGGTGGGCTGTGATGGGCTGGGACGAGCTGTGACGGGCTGGGACCGGCTGTGGTGGGCTGGGATGGGCTGTGGTGGGCTGGGACGGGCTGTGGTGGGCTGGGATAGGGCGTAGTAGGCCGGGACGGGCCGTGGTGGGTTGTTATGGGCCGTGGTGGGCTGGGACGGGCCGTGGTGGGCTGGGACGGGCTGTGGTGGGTTGTGGTGGGCTGTTGTGGGCTGGGACGGGCCGTGGTGAACTGTGGTGGGCTGGGACGGGCTGTGGGGGGCTGGGTCGGGCTAAGACGGGCTGTGGTGGGCTGGGGCGGGCTGTGGTGGGATGTGGTGAGCTGGGACAGGCTGGGACGGGCTGTGGTGGGCTGGGACATGCTGGGTCAGGCTGTGGTGGGCTGGGACGTGCTCTGGTGGGTTGGAACGGGCCGTGGTGGGCTGGGACAGGCTGTGGTGGGCTGGGACGGGCTATGGTGGGCCGGGAGAAGCTGTGGTAGCTTGGGACGGGCTCTGGTGGACTGGGACGGGCTCTGGTGGGCTGGAACAGGCCGTGGTGGGCTGGGACGCGCTGTGGTGGGCTGGGAAGGGCTGGGACGGGCTGTGGTGGGCTGGGATGGGCTGTGGTTGGCTGGGATGGGCTGTGGTGGGCTGAAAAGGGCTGTGGAGGGCTGGGACAAGTTGTGGTGGGCTGAGACGGGCTGTGGTGGTCTGCGGTAGGCTGTGGTGTGCTGTAGTGGCCTGTGGTGGGCTGGGACGGGCTGTGGTGGGCTGGGACGGGCTGTGGTGGGCTGGGACGGGCTGTGGTGGGCTGGGACACGATGTGATGGGTTGGGCCAGGCTGTGGTGGGTTGGGACGGGCTCTGGTGCGCTGTGTTGGGTTGTGATGAGCTGAGACAGTCTGTGGTGGGTTGGGGCGGGCTGTGGAGAGCTGTGGAGGGCTGTGGTGGGCTGTGGCAGGCTGTGGTGGGTTGAGATCAGTCGTGGTGGGCCGTGGTGGGCTGGGACGGGCCGTGGTGTGCTGGGATGGGCCGTGGTGGGCTGGGATGGGCCGTGGTGGGCCGGGACGGGCCGTGGTGGGCCGGGACGGGCTGTGGTGGGACGGGACGGTCCGTGGTAATCAGGGACGGGCCATGGTGGGCTGGGACGGGCTGTGGTGGGCTGGGACCAGCTGTGATGGGCTGGGATGAGCTGTGACGGGCTGGGATGAGCTGTGACGGGCTGGGACGGGCTGTGGTGGGCTGGGACGGGCTGTGGTGGGCTGGGACGGGCTGTGGTGGGCTGGGATGGGCTGTGGTGGGCTGGGACGGGATGCGGTGGGCTGGGACGGGATGCGGTGGGCCGTGGTGGGCTGTGGTGGGCCGTGGTGCGCTGGGACAGGCTGTGGTGGGCTATGACGTGCCGTGGTGGGCCGTGGTGAACTGTGGTGGGCTGTGGTAAGCCGTGGTGGGTTGTGGTGGGCCGTGGTGGGCTGTGGTCGGACGTGGTGGGCTGGGACAAGCTGTGGTGGGCTGGGAGGGGCCGTGGTGGGCCAGGACTGGCCTTGGTTGGCCGTGACGGGCCGTGGTGGGCCGGGCCGGGCTGTAGTGGGCCGGGTCAAGTTGTGGTGGGCGGGGACAGGCTGTGGTGAGCAGGGAAGGGCTGTGGTGGCCTGGGACGGGCTGTGGTGAGCGGGGACGGGCTGTGGTGGGCAGGGACAGGCTTTGGTGGGCTCTGGTGGGCTGGAACGGGGTCTGGTGGGCTGGGACGGGCTGTGGTAAGCTGTAATGGGCTGTGGTGGGTTTGGACGGGCTGTGGTGGGTTGTGGTGAGCTGAGATGGGCTGTATTGGGCTGTGGTGGGCTCTATTGGGCTATGGTGGGCTGTGGCGGGCTGGGACGAGCTGTGGCGGGCTGTGGTGGGCTGGGACGAGCTGTGGTGGGCTGGGACGGGCTGTGGTGGGCTGTGGTGGGACGGGACGGGCTGTGGTGAGCCGGGACGGGCTGTGGTGTGCTGAGATGGGCTCTGGTGGGCCGGGACGGGCTTTGGTGGGACGGGATGGGCTGTGGTGTGCCGGGACGGGCTGTGGTGGACTGGGACGGGCTGTGGTGGGCTGGGACGCGCTGTGGTGCACTGGGACGAATTGTGGTGGGCTGGGACGGGATGTCGTGATCCGGGTCGGGCTGTGGTGGGCTGGGACGGGCTGTGGTGGGCTGGGACAAGCTGTGGTAGGTTGGGACGGGCTCTGGTGGACTGGGACGGGCTCTGGTGGGCTGGAACAGGCCGTGGTGGGCTGAGATGGGCTGTGGTGGGGTGTGGTGAGCTGAGACGGTCTGGGAGGGGCTGAAACGGGCTGGGTTGGCTCTGGGGGTCTGGGACGGGCTGGGAAGGCTTGTGGTGGGCTGAGACGGGCTGGGACGGGCTGTGGTGGGCTGGGACGGGCTGTGGTGGGCTGGGACGGGCTGTGGTGGGCTGGGACGCGCTGTGGTTGGCTGGGACGGGCTGTGGTGGGCTGAGGTGGGCCGCGGTGGGCCGGGACGGACCATGGCGGGCCGGGACGGGCGGTGATGGGCCTGGACGGACCGTGGTGGACCGTAGTGGGCTGGGACGGGCTTTGGTGGGCCGGGACGTGCTGTTGTAGGCTGTGGTGGGCTGGGACGGGCTGTGGTGGGCTGGGACGCGCTGTGGTGGGCTGGGACGCGCTGTGGTGGGCTGGGACGGGCTGTGGTGGGCTGGGACGGGCTGTGGTCGGCTGAGGTGGGCCGCGGTGGGCCGGGACGGACCATGGTGGGCCAGGACGGGCTCTGATGGGCCTGGACGGGCCGTGGTGGACCGTAGTGGGTTGGGAAGGGCTTTGGTTGGCCGGGACGTGCTGTTGTAGGCTGTGGTGTGCTGGGATGGGTTGTGGAGGGCTGGGACGGGCTGGGACGGGCTGTGGTGGTCTGCGATGGGCTGTGGTTGGCTGGGATGGGCTGTGGTGGGCTGGGACGGGCTGTGGTGGGCCGGGACGTGCTGTGGTAGGCTGTGGTGTGCTGGGATGGGTTGTGGAGGGCTGGGACGGGCTGTCGTGTGCTGGGAAGGGCTGTGGTGGGCTGGGACGGGCTGGGAAGGGCTGGGACGGGCTGTGGTGGGCTGGGACGGGCTGTGGTGGGCTGGGACATACTGTGGTGGGCTGTGGTGTGCTGTGGTGGGCTGGCACGGGCTGTGGTGGGCTGTGGAGGGCTGGGACAGGCTGTGGTGGGCTGTGGTGGGCTGTGGTAAGCTGGGACGGGCTGTGGTGGGCTGGGACGGGCTGTGGTGGGCTGGGACGGGCTGTGGTGAGCTGGGACGGGCTGGCACGGGCTGGCACGGGCTGGGACGAGCTGGCACAGGCTGGAACGAGCTGGCACGGGCTAGAACGAGCTGGCACGGCCTGGGACGGGATGGCACGGGCTGTGGTGGGCTGGGACGGGCTGTGGTGGGCTTCGACGGGCTCTGGTGGGCTGGAACGGACTGTGGTGGTCCTGGACAGGCTCTGGTGGGCTGTGGTGGGCTGGGATGGGCTGTGGTGAGCTGGGACGGGCTGGGACGGGCTGTGGGTGGCTGGGACGGGCTGTGGTGGGCTGGGACTTGCTGTGGTGGGCTGGGACGGGCTGTCGTGGGCTGTGGGGGCCTGGGACATGCTGTGGTGGGCTGGGAAGGGCTGGGACGAGCTGTGACGGACTGGGACGAGCTGTGACGGGCTGTGGTGTGCTGTAGTGGCCTGTGGTGGGCTGGGACGGGCCGTGGTGGGCTGGGACAAACTGTGGTGGGCTATGGTGGGCTGGGATGAGCTGGGACAGGCTGGGACGGGTTGTGGTGGGCTGTGGTGGGCTGGGACGGGCTGTGGTGCGCTGGGATGGGCTGTAGTGGGCTGTGGTGTGCTGTGGAGGGCTGGGACGGGCTGTGATGTGCCGTGGTGGGCTGGGATGGGCCGTGGTGGGCTGGGATGGGCTAGGACGGGCTGTGGTGGGCTGGGGCGGGCTGTTGTGGGCTGGGACGGGCTGGGACTGGCTCTGGTGGGCTGTGGTCGTCTGGGACGGGCTGTGGTGGGCTGGGACGGGCTGTGGTGGGCTGGTACGGGCTGTGGCGGGCTGGAGCGGGCTGTGGTGGGTTGTGGTGAGCTGGGACGGGCTGACACGGGCTGTGGTGGGCTGTGGTAAGCTGGGACGGGTTGTGGTGGGCTGGGATGGGCTGGGACTTTCTGTGGTGAGCTGCGACGGTCTGTGGTGGGCTGGAACGGGCTGTGGTGGGCTGGGACAGGCTGTGGTGGTCTGTGGTGGGCTGGGACGGGCCGTGGTGGGCTGGGACGGGCTGTGGTGGTCTGTGGTGGGCTGGCACGGGCCGTGGTGGGCTGGGACAGGCTGTGGTGGTCTGTGGTGGGCTGGAACGGGCTGTGGTGGGCTGTGGTGGGCTGTGACGGGCTGTCGTGGGCTGGGATGGTCTGGGATGGTCTGGGACGGGCTGTGGTGGGCTGTGGTGGTTTGTGGTGAGCTGTGGTGGGCTGGGACGGGCTGTGGTGGGCGAGAACAGGTTGTGGTGGGCGGAGACGGGCTGGGACAGGCTGTGGTGGGCTGGGACGGGCTGTGGTGTGTTGGGACGAGCTGTGGTGTGCTGGCACGGGCTGTGGTGGGCTGGCACGGGCTGCGCTGAACTGGGACGGGCTGCGGTGGTCTGGGACAAGCTGGGACTGGCTGTGGTGGGCTGTGACGGGCTGTGACGGGCTGTCGTGGGCTGGGATGGGCTGGGACGGGCTTTGGTGGGCTGGGACGGGCTGTGGTGGGCTGGGACAGGCTGGGACCAGCTGTGGTGGGCTGGGAGGAGCTGGGACGGGCTGTGGTGGGCTGGGACGAGCTGGGACGGGCTGTGGTGGGCCTTGACGAGCTGGGACGGGCTGTGGTGGGCTGGGACGAGCTGGGACGGGCTGTGGTGGGCTGGGACGGGCTGTGGTAGGCTGGGACGAGCTGGGACGGGCTCTGGTGGGCTGGGACGGGATGTGGTAGGCTGGGACGGGCTGGGACGGGCCGTGGTGGGCTGGGACGGGCCGTGGTGGGCTGGGACGGGCTGTGGTGGGCTGTGGTGGGCTGTGACGGGCTGTGGTCGTCTGGGACGGGTTGTGGTGAGCTGAGACGGGCCGTGGTGGGGTGAGACGGGCCGTGGTGGGCTGGGACGGGCTGGTACTTGCTGTGGTGGGCTGTTACGGGCTGTGGTGTGCTGTGAGAGGCTGTGGTGGTCTGGGACGGGCTGTGGTTTGCTGGGACGAGCTGGGACGGGCTGGCACGGGCTGTGGTGGGCTGGTACGGTCTGACCGTGGCTGGGACGGGCTGTGGTGGGCTTGGACGGGCTGTGGTGGCCTGGGAAGAGCTGTTTTGGGTTGAGGCGGGTTCTGGTGGGCTGGGACAGGCTGTGGTGGGCTGTGGTGGGCTGGGACGGGCTGTGGTGGGCTGGGACGGGCTGTGGTGGGCTGGGACGGGCTGGGACGGGCTGTGGTGGGCTGGGAAGGGCCGTGGTGGGCTGAGGTGGGCCATGGTGGGCTGCGACGGACCGTGGTTGGCCGGGACGGACCGCTGTGGGCCGTGGTGGGCCGCGACGGGCTGTGGTGGGCCGCTACGAGCCGTGGTGGGCTTGTTCGGGCCGTGGTGGGCTTGTTCGGGCGGTGGTGGGCTTGTTCGGGCCGTGGTGGGCTTGGTCGGGCCGTGGTGGGCTGTGGTGGGCCGTGGTGGTCTGGGACGGGCTGTGGTGGTCTGTGGTAGGTTCTGGTGAGCTTGAGACGGGCTGTGGTGGTCTGGGACAGGCTGGGATGGGCTGTAATGGGCGGGGGACGGCCTGTGGTGGGCTGGGACAGGCTGTGGTGGGCTGGGACGGGCTGTGGTGGGCTGGGACGGGCTAGTGGTGGGCTGGGACGGGCCGTGGTGGGCTAGGACGGGCCGTGGTGGGCTGGGACGGGCTGTGGTGGGCTGGGACGGGCTGTGGTGCTCAGGGACGGGCTGTGGTGGGCTGGGATGGGCTGTGGTGGGCTGTGGTGGGCTGGGACGAGTTGTACTGGGCTGGGACAATCTGTGGTGGGCTGGGAAGGGCTGTGGTGGTTTGGGACGGGCTGTGGTGGGCTGGGACGGGCTGTGGTGGGCTGGGACCGGCTGTGGTGGGCTGGGACGGGCCGTGGTGGGCTGGGACGGCCTGTGGTCAGTCGTCGTGGGCTGGGACGGGCCGTGGTGGCTTGGGACGGACTCTGGTGGGCCGGGACAAGCTCTGGTGGCCTCTGACGGGCTGTGACGAGCTGTGGTGTGCTGTATTGGGCTGTGGTGGGCTGGGACGGCCTTTGGTGGGCTGGGACGGGCTGGGTGGGCTGTGGTGGCCTGTGGTGGGCTGGGACGAGTTGTAGTGGGCCGGGACGGGCTGTGGTGGGCTGAGACGGGCTGTGGTGGGCTGTGGTAAGCTGGGACGGGCTGTAGTGGGCTGGGACGGTCTGTGGTGTGCTGTGGTGGGCTGAGACGGGCTGTGGTGGGCTGAGACGGGCTGTGGTGGGCTGGGATGGGCCGTGGTGGGCTGGGACGGGCTGTGGTGCTCAGGGACGGGCTGTGGTGGGCTGGGATGGGCTGTGGTGGGCTGTGGTGGGCTGGGACGAGTTGTAGTGGGCTGGGACGGACTGTGGTGAGCTGTGGTGGGCCGGGACGGGCTGGGACGGGCTGTGGTGGGCTGGGACGGGCTGTGGTGGGCTGGGACGGGCTGTGGTGGGCTGGGACAGGCTGTGGTGGGCTGGGAGAGGCTGTGGTGGGCTGGGACGGGCTGTGACGGGCTGTGGTGAGCTGGGACGGGCTGTGGTGGGCTGTGGTGAGCTGGGACCGGCTGTGGTGGGCGGGGACGGGCTGTGGTGGGCTGTGGTGGGCTGTGGCTGGCTGGGGTGGGCTGGGATGGGCTGCGGTGGGCTGTGGCTGGCTAAGACGGGCTGTGATGTGCTGGGACAAGCTGTGGTGGGCTGGGACGGGCTGTGGTGGTCTGGGATGGGCTGTGGTGGGCTGGGACAGGCCGTGGTGAACTGGGACGGGCCGTGGTGGGCTGCGGTGGTCCGTGGTGGGCTGGGAAGGGCCGTGGTGAACTGTAGTGGGCTGTGGTGGGCCGTGGTGGCCTGGCACGGGCTGTGGTCAGCCGTGGTGGGCTCGCACGGGCTTTGGTGGGCTGGGACGAGCTGTGGTGGGCTGGGACAGGCTGTGATGTGCTGGGACGGGCTGTGGTGGGCCGTGGTGGGCCGGGACCGGCCGTGGTGGGCTGGGACGGGCTCTGGTTGGCTGTGGTGGGCTGGCAGCGGCTGTAGTGGGCTGGGACAGGCTGTGGTCAGCCGTGGTGGGCTGGGACGGGCCGTGGTGGCTCGGGGCGGGCTCTGGTGGGCCGGGACGGGCTCTGGTGGGCTGTGGTGGGCTGTGCCGGGCTGTGGTGGGCTAGGACGGGCTGGGACGGGCTGTGCCAGGCTGTGGTGGGCTCTGACAAGCTGTTGTGGGCCGGGACAGCCTGTGGTTGGCTGGGACGGGCTGTGGTGGGCTGTGGTGGGTTATGGTGAGCTTAGACGTGCTGTGGTGGGTTGGGACGGTCTGTGGTGGGTTGTGGTGGGCTGGGACGGGCTGTTGTGGTCAGGGACGGGCTGTGGTGGGCCGGGACGGGCTGTGGTGGGCTGTGACAGGCTGTGGTGGGCTGGGTCAGGCTGTGGCAGGCTGGGATGGGCTTTGGCGGGCCGGGACAGTCTGTGGCGGGCTGTGGCGGGCCGTCGTTGGCCGTGGTGGGCCGTAGTGGGCCGTGGTGAGCCATGGTGGGCTGTGGTAGGCTGGGACGGGCTGTGGTGACCTGGGACGGGCTGTGGTGGGCTGTGGAGGGCTGGGACGGGCTGTGGAGGGCTAGGACAGGCTGTGGTGGGCTCGACGGGCTGTGGTTGGCTGGGACCGTCTGTTTTGGGCTGGGATGGCCTGCGGTGGCCTGTGGTGGGCTGTGGTGGGCTGTGGTGGGCTAGGACGGGCCGTGGTGGGCTGGGACGGGCTGTGGTGGGCTGGGACGGGCTGTGGTGCTCAGGGACGGGCTGTGGTGGGCTGGGATGGGCTGTGGTGGGCTGTGGTGGGCTGGGACGAGTTGTACTGGGCTGGGACAATCTGTGGTGGGCTGGGAAGGGCTGTGGTGGTTTGGGACGGGCTGTGGTGGGCTGGGACGGGCTGTGGTGGGCTGGGACCGGCTGTGGTGGGCTGGGACGGGCCGTGGTGGGCTGGGACGGCCTGTGGTCAGTCGTCGTGGGCTGGGACGGGCCGTGGTGGCTTGGGACGGACTCTGGTGGGCCGGGACAAGCTCTGGTGGCCTCTGACGGGCTGTGACGAGCTGTGGTGTGCTGTATTGGGCTGTGGTGGGCTGGGACGGCCTTTGGTGGGCTGGGACGGGCTGGGTGGGCTGTGGTGGCCTGTGGTGGGCTGGGACGAGTTGTAGTGGGCCGGGACGGGCTGTGGTGGGCTGAGACGGGCTGTGGTGGGCTGTGGTAAGCTGGGACGGGCTGTGGTGGGCTGGGACGGTCTGTGGTGTGCTGTGGTGGGCTGAGACGGGCTGTGGTGGGCTGGGATGGGCCGTGGTGGGCTGGGACGGGCTGTGGTGCTCAGGGACGGGCTGTGGTGGGCTGGGATGGGCTGTGGTGGGCTGTGGTGGGCTGGGACGAGTTGTAGTGGGCTGGGACGGACTGTGGTGAGCTGTGGTGGGCCGGGACGGGCTGGGACGGGCTGTGGTGGGCTGGGACGGGCTGTGGTGGGCTGGGACGGGCTGTGGTGGGCTGGGACAGGCTGTGGTGGGCTGGGAGAGGCTGTGGTGGGCTGGGACGGGCTGTGACGGGCTGTGGTGAGCTGGGACGGGCTGTGGTGGGCTGTGGTGAGCTGGGACCGGCTGTGGTGGGCGGGGACGGGCTGTGGTGGGCTGTGGTGGGCTGTGGCTGGCTGGGGTGGGCTGGGATGGGCTGCGGTGGGCTGTGGCTGGCTAAGACGGGCTGTGATGTGCTGGGACAAGCTGTGGTGGGCTGGGACGGGCTGTGGTGGTCTGGGATGGGCTGTGGTGGGCTGGGACAGGCCGTGGTGAACTGGGACGGGCCGTGGTGGGCTGCGGTGGTCCGTGGTGGGCTGGGAAGGGCCGTGGTGAACTGTAGTGGGCTGTGGTGGGCCGTGGTGGCCTGGCACGGGCTGTGGTCAGCCGTGGTGGGCTCGCACGGGCTTTGGTGGGCTGGGACGAGCTGTGGTGGGCTGGGACAGGCTGTGATGTGCTGGGACGGGCTGTGGTGGGCCGTGGTGGGCCGGGACCGGCCGTGGTGGGCTGGGACGGGCTCTGGTTGGCTGTGGTGGGCTGGCAGCGGCTGTAGTGGGCTGGGACAGGCTGTGGTCAGCCGTGGTGGGCTGGGACGGGCCGTGGTGGCTCGGGGCGGGCTCTGGTGGGCCGGGACGGGCTCTGGTGGGCTGTGGTGGGCTGTGCCGGGCTGTGGTGGGCTAGGACGGGCTGGGACGGGCTGTGCCAGGCTGTGGTGGGCTCTGACAAGCTGTTGTGGGCCGGGACAGCCTGTGGTTGGCTGGGACGGGCTGTGGTGGGCTGTGGTGGGTTATGGTGAGCTTAGACGTGCTGTGGTGGGTTGGGACGGTCTGTGGTGGGTTGTGGTGGGCTGGGACGGGCTGTTGTGGTCAGGGACGGGCTGTGGTGGGCCGGGACGGGCTGTGGTGGGCTGTGACAGGCTGTGGTGGGCTGGGTCAGGCTGTGGCAGGCTGGGATGGGCTTTGGCGGGCCGGGACAGTCTGTGGCGGGCTGTGGCGGGCCGTCGTTGGCCGTGGTGGGCCGTAGTGGGCCGTGGTGAGCCATGGTGGGCTGTGGTAGGCTGGGACGGGCTGTGGTGACCTGGGACGGGCTGTGGTGGGCTGTGGAGGGCTGGGACGGGCTGTGGAGGGCTAGGACAGGCTGTGGTGGGCTCGACGGGCTGTGGTTGGCTGGGACCGTCTGTTTTGGGCTGGGATGGCCTGCGGTGGCCTGTGGTGGGCTGTGGTGGGCTGTGGTGGGCTAGGACGGGCCGTGGTGGGCTGGGACGGGCTGTGGTGGGCTGGGACGGGCTGTGGTGCTCAGGGACGGGCTGTGGTGGGCTGGGATGGGCTGTGGTGGGCTGTGGTGGGCTGGGACGAGTTGTACTGGGCTGGGACAATCTGTGGTGGGCTGGGAAGGGCTGTGGTGGTTTGGGACGGGCTGTGGTGGGCTGGGACGGGCTGTGGTGGGCTGGGACCGGCTGTGGTGGGCTGGGACGGGCCGTGGTGGGCTGGGACGGCCTGTGGTCAGTCGTCGTGGGCTGGGACGGGCCGTGGTGGCTTGGGACGGACTCTGGTGGGCCGGGACAAGCTCTGGTGGCCTCTGACGGGCTGTGACGAGCTGTGGTGTGCTGTATTGGGCTGTGGTGGGCTGGGACGGCCTTTGGTGGGCTGGGACGGGCTGGGTGGGCTGTGGTGGCCTGTGGTGGGCTGGGACGAGTTGTAGTGGGCCGGGACGGGCTGTGGTGGGCTGAGACGGGCTGTGGTGGGCTGTGGTAAGCTGGGACGGGCTGTGGTGGGCTGGGACGGTCTGTGGTGTGCTGTGGTGGGCTGAGACGGGCTGTGGTGGGCTGAGACGGGCTGTGGTGGGCTGGGATGGGCCGTGGTGGGCTGGGACGGGCTGTGGTGCTCAGGGACGGGCTGTGGTGGGCTGGGATGGGCTGTGGTGGGCTGTGGTGGGCTGGGACGAGTTGTAGTGGGCTGGGACGGACTGTGGTGAGCTGTGGTGGGCCGGGACGGGCTGGGACGGGCTGTGGTGGGCTGGGACGGGCTGTGGTGGGCTGGGACAGGCTGTGGTGGGCTGGGAGAGGCTGTGGTGGGCTGGGACGGGCTGTGACGGGCTGTGGTGAGCTGGGACGGGCTGTGGTGGGCTGTGGTGAGCTGGGACCGGCTGTGGTGGGCGGGGACGGGCTGTGGTGGGCTGTGGTGGGCTGTGGCTGGCTGGGGTGGGCTGGGATGGGCTGCGGTGGGCTGTGGCTGGCTAAGACGGGCTGTGATGTGCTGGGACAAGCTGTGGTGGGCTGGGACGGGCTGTGGTGGTCTGGGATGGGCTGTGGTGGGCTGGGACAGGCCGTGGTGAACTGGGACGGGCCGTGGTGGGCTGCGGTGGTCCGTGGTGGGCTGGGAAGGGCCGTGGTGAACTGTAGTGGGCTGTGGTGGGCCGTGGTGGCCTGGCACGGGCTGTGGTCAGCCGTGGTGGGCTCGCACGGGCTTTGGTGGGCTGGGACGAGCTGTGGTGGGCTGGGACAGGCTGTGATGTGCTGGGACGGGCTGTGGTGGGCCGTGGTGGGCCGGGACCGGCCGTGGTGGGCTGGGACGGGCTCTGGTTGGCTGTGGTGGGCTGGCAGCGGCTGTAGTGGGCTGGGACAGGCTGTGGTCAGCCGTGGTGGGCTGGGACGGGCCGTGGTGGCTCGGGGCGGGCTCTGGTGGGCCGGGACGGGCTCTGGTGGGCTGTGGTGGGCTGTGCCGGGCTGTGGTGGGCTAGGACGGGCTGGGACGGGCTGTGCCAGGCTGTGGTGGGCTCTGACAAGCTGTTGTGGGCCGGGACAGCCTGTGGTTGGCTGGGACGGGCTGTGGTGGGCTGTGGTGGGTTATGGTGAGCTTAGACGGGCTGTGGTGGGTTGGGACGGTCTGTGGTGGGTTGTGGTGGGCTGGGACGGGCTGTTGTGGTCAGGGACGGGCTGTGGTGGGCCGGGACGGGCTGTGGTGGGCTGTGACAGGCTGTGGTGGGCTGGGTCAGGCTGTGGCAGGCTGGGATGGGCTTTGGCGGGCCGGGACAGTCTGTGGCGGGCTGTGGCGGGCCGTCGTTGGCCGTGGTGGGCCGTAGTGGGCCGTGGTGAGCCATGGTGGGCTGTGGTAGGCTGGGACGGGCTGTGGTGACCTGGGACGGGCTGTGGTGGGCTGTGGAGGGCTGGGACGGGCTGTGGAGGGCTGGGACAGGCTGTGGTGGGCTCGACGGGCTGTGGTTGGCTGGGACCGTCTGTTTTGGGCTGGGATGGCCTGCGGTGGCCTGTGGTGGGCTGTGGTGGGCTGTGGTGGGCTGGGACGGGCTGTGGTGGGCTGGGACGGGCAGTGGTGGGCTGGGACGGGCAGTGGTGGGCTGGGACGGGCTGTGGTGGGCTGGGACGGTCTGTGGTGGGCTGGGACGGTCTGTGGTGGGCTGTGGTAAGCTGGGACGGGCTGTGGTGGGCCGGGACGGGCCGTGGTGGGCTGTGGTGCGCCGTGTTTATCTGGGACGAGCTGTGGTGGGCCATGGCGGGCCGTGGTGGGCTGGGACGGGCCGTGGTTTGCCGTGGTGGGCTGAAACAGGCTGTGGTGACCTGTGGTGGGCTGTGGTGACCTGTGGTGGGCTGTGGTGGGCTGGGACGGGTTGCGGTGGGCTGGGACGGGTTTCGGTGGGCTAGGACGGGCTGCGGTGGGCTGGGACGGGCTGCAGTGGGCTGGGATAAGCTGTGTTGGGCTGCGACGGGCTGTGGTAGGCTGGGATGAGCTGTGGAGGGTTGGGACGGGCTGTGGAGGGTTGTGGAGGGCTGTGCTGGGCTTGGACAGGCTGTGGTGGGCTGAGATGGGCCGTGGTGGACCGTGGTGGGCTGGGACGGGCCGTGCTGGGCTAGGACGGGCTGTGGTGAACTGTGGTGGGCTGTGATGGGCCGTGGTGGGCTGGGACGGGCCGTGGTTGGCTGGGACGGGCTGTGGTGGGCTGTGAGAGGCTGTGGTGGGCTGGGACGGTCTGTGGTGGGCTGGGACGGTCTGTGGTGGGCTGTGGTAAGCTGGGACGGGCTGTGGTGGGCTGTGATGTGCTGTGGTGGGCTGTGGTGTGCTGGGACGGGCTGTGGTGGGCCGGGACGGGCCGTGGTGGGCTGTGGTGCACCGTGTTTATCTGGGACGAGCTGTGGTGGGCCATGGCGGGCCGTGGTGGGCTGGGACGGGCCGTGGTTTGCCGTGGTGGGCTGAAACAGGCTGTGGTGACCGGTGGTGGACTGTGGTGACCGGTGGTGGGCTATGGTGACCGGTGGTGGGCTGTGGTGACCGGTGGTGGGCTGTGGTGGGCTGGGACTGGTTGCGGTGGGCTGGGACGGGTTGCGGTGGGCTGGGACGGGCTGCGGTGGGCTGGGACGGGCTGCGGTGGGCTGGGATAAGCTGTGTTGGGCTGCGACGGGCTGTGGTAGGCTGGGATGAGCTGTGGAGGGTTGGGACGGGCTGTGGAGGGTTGTGGAGGGCTGTGCTGGGCTTGGACAGGCTGTGGTGGGCTGAGATGGGCCGTGGTGGTCCGTGGTGGGCTGGGACGGACCGTGCTGGGCTAGGACGGGCTGTGGTGAACTGTGGTGGGCTGTGATGGGCCGTGGTGGGCTGGGACGGGCCGTGGTGGGCTGGGATAGGCTGTGGTGGGCTGTGGTGGGCTGGGAAGGGCCGTGGTGGGCCGTGGTGTGCTCTGGTGGGCCATGGTGGACCGTGGTTGGCCGTGGTGGGCCGGGACAGGCCGTGGTTAGCCGTGCTGGGCTGAAACAGGCTGGGACGGGCTCTGGTGGGCTGGGACGGGCTGTGGTGGGCTGGGACGGGCCGTGGTGGGCTGGGACGGGCTGGGACGGGCTGTGGTCGTCTGGGACGGGCTGTGGTCGTCTGGGACGGGTTGTGGTGAGCTGAGACGGGCCGTGGTGGGCTGAGACAGGCCGTGGTGGGCTGAGACGGGCCGTGGTGGGCTGGGACGGGCTGGTACTTGCTGTGGTGGGCTGTTACGGGCTCTGGTGTGCTGTGAGAGGCTGTGGTGGTCTGGGACGAGCTGGGTCAGGCTGTGGTGGGCTGGGACGGGCTGTGGTGGGCTGGGACGGGCTGTGGTGGGCTGGGACGGGCTGTGGTGGGCTGGGACGGGCTGTGGTGGGCCGTAGTGGGCTGTGGTGGGCTGGGACGGGCTGTGGTGGTCTGTGACAAGCTCTTGTGGGCTGTGGTGGGCTGGGACGAGCTGTGGTGGGCTCTGGTAGGCTCTGGTGGGCTGGGACGGGCTGTCGTGGGCTGGGACGGGCTGTCGTGGGCTGGGACGGGCTGGGACGGGCCGTGGTGGGCTGGGACGGGCCGTGGTGGGCTGGGACGGGCCGTGGTGGGCTGGGACGGGCTGGAATATTCTGCGGTAGGCCGTGGTGTGCTGTGGTGGGCCGTGGTGGGCTGGGATAGGCTCTGGTGAGCTGAGACGGGCTCTGGAGGTCTGTGGTGGGCTAGGACGGGCCGTGGTGGGCTGGGACGGGCTGTGGTGGGCTGGGACGGGCTGTGGTGGGCCGTAGTGGGCTGTGGTGGGCTGGGACGGGCTGTGGTGGGCTCTGGTGGGCTCTGGTGGGCTGGGACGGGCTGTCGTGGGCTGGGACGGGCTGGGACGGGCCGTGGTGGGCTGGGACGGGCTGTGGTGGGCTGGGACGGGCCGTGGTGGGCTGGGACGGGTTGGGATAGGCTGCGGTGGGCCGTGGTGTGCTGTGGTGGGCCGTGGTGGGCTGGGATAGGCTGTGGTAAGCTGAGACGGGCTCTGGAGGTCTGTGGTGGGCTAGGACAGCTTGTGGTGGGCTGGGACGGGCTGTGGTGGGCCGTGGTGGGCTGTGGTGGGTTTTCGTGGGCCGTGGTGGGCTGGGACGGGCTGTGGTGTGCTGTGACGGGCTGCGGTGGGTTGTGGAGAGCTCGGACGGGCTGTGACGGGCTGTGGTGGGCTGCGACGGGCTCTGGGGGTCTGGGACAGGCTGGGACAGGCTGTGGTGGGCTGAGACGGGCTGTGGTGGGCTGGGACGGGCTCTGGTGGTCTGGGACATACTGTGGTGGGCTGGGACGGGCTGGGACGGGCTGTGGTGCTCTGTGGTGGGCTGGGACGTGCCGTGGTGGACCGTGGTGGGCTTGGATGGGCCGTGGTTGGCTTGCATGGGCCGTGGTGGGCTGTGGTCGGCCGTGCTGGGCTGTGGTGGGCTGTGGTCGGTTGTGGTGGGCTGGGACGGGCTGTGGTGGGCTGAGATGGGATGTGGTGGTCTGGGACAGGCTGTAATGGGCTGGGATGGGCTGTGGTGCGCCTTGGTGGGCTGTGTTGGGCCCGGATGGGCCGTGGTGGGCTGGGACGGGCTGTGGTGGGCTGGGACGGGCCGTGGTTGGCTGGGACGGGCTGTGGTGGGCTGTGGTGTGATGGGACGGGCTGTGGTGGGCTGGGATCAGCTGGGATAGGCTGTGGTTGGTTATGGTGGGCTGGGAGGATCTGTGGTGGTCTGGGACAAGCTGTGGTGGGCTGGGACGGGCTGTAGTGGGCTGAGGCGGGCTGTGGTGGGCTGGCACGGGCTGTGGTGGGCTGTGGTGGTCTGTGGTGGGCTGGGACGGGCTGTGGTGGGCTGTGGTGGGTTCTGAAGGGCTGTGCTGGGCTGTGGTGGGTTGGGACACGCTGTGGTGGGTAGGGACGGGCTGTGGTGGGCTGTGGTGTGTTGTGACGGGTTGGCACGGGCTGGGACGGGCCGTGGTGGGCTGGGATGGGCTGCGGTGGGCTGTGGTGAGCTGAGACGGGCTGTGGTGAGCTGAGACGGGCTCTGGAGGGCTGTGGTGGGCTGGGACGGGCTGTGGTGAACTGTGGTGGGCCGTGGTGGGCTTTCGTGGGCTGTGGTGGGCTGGGACGGGCTGTGGTGGGCTGGGACGGGCTGGGAAGGGCTGTGGTGGGTTGTGGAGAGCTGTGACGGGCTGTGGTGGGCTGCGACGGGCTCTGGTGGTCTGGGACGGGCTTGGACAGGCTGGGACGGGCTGTGGTGGGCTGGGACGGGCTGTGTTGGGCGGGGACGGGCTGTGGTGGGCTGGAACGGACTGTGGTGGTCCTGGACGGGCTCTGGTGGGCTGTGGTGGGCTGGGATGGGCTGTGGTGAGCTGGGACGGGCTGGGACGGGCTGTGGGTGGCTGGGACGGGCTGTGGTGGGCTGGGACTTGCTGTGGTGTGCTGTGGTTTGTCCATCAAACAGCTTCTCTGTTTTTCTGTCTCTCAGGCCAACAGTTTTACCGTCTCCTCGGTCTCTGCCCCCTCTTGGCTTCATCGTTTCATTATTAGAAAGAAAGGACAGGACCTGGCCAAAATAACTCAGCAGATGCCAAAGGTATGGGTGAGCTGGTTAGCTTAGCACCCCCGGCGTAGAAAAAGGTTTAGTCCAGATCACTCGTCACGAAAGAGAGAGGTGTATTCTAGCGTGGGTAAAACCAGGGGGAAATGACACAGATCTTTGCTGTTCAAGGGAACCCTCTCTTTTACTGCTGCAAACACTGCTCCTCCTATGTTATTGTCATGGGTTGAGCCCTTCCAAGGAAGCTTTATGTGGTGCTGTTTTGAGAACTGATATAGTAGGATACCTGGAAATGGCGAGTGCAGCAAGGCTTCTCCCTGGGGAGTTAGACGGTATCTAGATAAAGGCTAAATGAGTAAACTTCTCCAAAGCCCTTGCAGAAACCGGGACGGCACCAGAGCCTTGGGCTCTAGGCACTACCATATGGCCGAAATTGTTAAGTTTCTGACTTGTAAAATTGTGGGGATTTGGTCTGGGCTTTTTGGGAAGGAGCACATCTCTCAGTGGCAGGGATCGATGGTGTAGGCCTGACCAAAAGCATTGGCCTGGCTTGGATCTTGGCAAATTCTGAAGAGATTCATTGTCCTTCACCTCAAGGTTCACATCAAATTCACTGGAGGAGAGGATAACATCACTTTGGAAGGACCTACAGAAGATGTGCATGTGGCTCAGGAACAGATTGAAGCCGTGCTCAAGGAACTGGTGAGCTGCAGTTACTAGTTCCAGTAAGAAACTGGGGGAAGAAGGGGCAACAGAGCAGAGGTGATGAGGTGTTTGTCACATCCATAGGATGTCTTGGCATGCTTAATCGAACTTGCAGGAGACAAATTGTGTGGCAGGTGGATGACACCCCTTGGTCATCCATAGCATCCTTGAAAAGTCAGCATTAATTTTTTTGGTGCGGAGAAGGAAGGATTCTCTTGGTTATAGCTGGAGAGGCATAGAAGTGAGTCTTTTTGATGTTTCATGAGCACAATGCTCTCTTCTCAAAGCAGAGGAATGCTTGTGCTCTGCTTAAGAGCAGAAGTGCTTGTAGCTGACCGCTGGTGAGTCAGTGCCAATACTGGCAGGAGGCAGTTACTTAGGGCACGAGACAGAAGCGGTGGCCTGTCCTACCTGGCCCTATATAATATAATATATAATATTGGACATACATACATATATAGATATAGATATAAAAATATAATTCTTTTTAGATCCACGGGATGGATTACGCAATAATCAAGGCTGACCACCAATTCCACCGACACCTCATTGGCAAGAACGCAGCTAAACGGTAAGTGGAGTGCCTTTCTAGTCCTTCCCATGCTCACACTCTTCGTGTTTAGTAGATGGTATCAGGGGCTCTGTAGCTCACCCAGTGTGCTGTCTCCATCACGTTTCCTCTGCTTTCCTGGAGTGGTGGTGGTACAAGGAGAGAAATGGGCCGTGAGGCCTTGCGATGGCTTTAACGGGTGAAAGTACCTTGGGAGCCTGAACGGTAGTGGAATTACTTCTCTGTGCGAATGACATTTTAGCAGCCAGTTGTGGGTGGTGGAAATGTGCTTGGTGAGCTTCTCCCTGTAGAGGAATGAAGGCGGTGGGTTGATTAGCATTGATAACACGCAGCTGTGGCCTTGCCTCAGAGGCAGTGGGTTGATTGACGTGGATGACGTGCAGGTGTAGCTGGTTCCCGCTAAGGGGTTAAATAGCCCTGTGGCTTGTGGGAGAGGGTGTCAGCTGGAGGAGGAGCAGTGTGGTCTGGCCTCTGGAGGAAGGCGCTACAGCACCGGCAGTAGAATATGGTCAACGGTAAAGCCTTGTTGCGGTCTGCTAGTTTGATAGCACTGCAACGTGACCCCAGCCAAGAGTTTGGGGTAGAAAGGAACGATTATCCTCTGCTCTAAATGTGATACTGTTTGGGGAAGAAACACGCCTGGCTCTGACAAGGGAACAATGGGCTCTGTAGATGCCACGGTATTTACTTGGACAGGCTCTCGTGTGGCACAGGTCTGCTCTCACTGAACTCCAGGGGGAAGAGGCAATTTCCCCTGTCTCAACCCTACCCCACTGAGCCCTTCCCAGAGGCGGCTTTACTTCTTCAACAGCCTCTGAGCAGTGATAATCCAGGTGCCTTGCTTCCAGGTCTTTGCCTAGCAGATGGCGTCACCACAGTCCTTGCCTCGAAGTTAACAGGATGAAGGATCTGTACAAGGTGTCTGTGCGCATTCCCCCGGACAACGAGAAGAGTAACCCGATCAGAATGGAAGGAGACCCACAGGGGGTCCCACAGGCCAAGAAAGAGCTGCTGGAACTCGCTTCCCGTATGGTGAGTGGGTAGGACGTGATGTTTGGGAGACTGCAGGGTTTGGGCTCTCGTGTTCCCTTGTAACCTTCTGGTGCGAGTGTGTGCCCCTTGCCCACGGAGCACTTGGATCTCATGACAAGTGCAAGTTCCTCTTCACAAATGTCTTCCCCTGTTCCCTCGGGTAGCCTTTCTCTGTCAACGCAGAGTGAATTTGGTCTGGAGAAAAGAGGGACAGTGCTGGCAAGTAAACCGTCGGGCAGCAAACCGCTAAGTCAAAGTAGATGGCTCTCCGGCTGAACACTCAGTGTGCCCTCTGTTCCCATCAGGAAAATGAACACGCTGCGGACCTAATCGTTGAGCAGAAATTCCACCGGACCATCATTGGGCAGAAGGCTGAGCGGGTCTGGGAAATCCGGGAGCAATTCCCAGAGGTAAGGCTTTGTAGGAGAGGAGGAATCCAGAGGGGATATTTCCTACATGGGTAGTAGGCCTGTCGTCACAGAAGTCGTAACTTTAGTGGCTCTGTAGCGCAAGTGTCTGAGAAGATAGTTCTTTTAGCCAGAGGCCGCTAACACGGTTCCCCGTTTCTGAATGGGGAAAGGGCATGAGTAGGATCCCCCCAACCTTTGCATGTGTCTGACACAAGGGTTCTTGCTTTTGCTTGAGCTAACTAGAAATGACCGCTCCTGCAGGTTATCATCGGCTTCCCAGACCCTGCACACAAGAGTGACATCGTCCAACTCCGAGGTCCCAAAAACGAGGTGGAGAAGTGCACCGAGTACATGCAAAAGATGGTGGCAGACCTGGTAAGGAGGTCTTCTGCCTGCTCTTCCCTCCTACGTGCCTGGATAACCCTGGGGCAAAGCAGAGCTCTACTGGCTTGGGTAGAGCTAAAACACCTCAAGAGGAGGGAGCTGTCAGCTCTGTTTTGGCTGAATGGAGGCAGGGGGATAGTACCTGTTATGGGAAGGCTATAGGGGAACGTCCTTGCCTTTGTTTAGTCTTACAAAAGTCCCTCGTATAGAGAACTTCCTTGGGTCTAAGCCTGTTTTCAAAAGCTCGTTTATCAGAGCTCCTGAAGTCGGGCCTCCCTTGCCACGACAGTGTAAACTTCATGTCTCCCTTCCTTTCTCCCTTAGGTTGAAAACAGCTTTTCTATTTCTGTCCCCATCTGCAAACAGTTCCACAAGAACATCATAGCGAAAGGAGGTGCCAAAATCAAGAAGGTGAGATACTGTTCCTAACACAGGTGGGCCGGGACTGGCCGCGGTGGGCCGGGACGGGCTGGGACAGGCTGTAACCGTCTGTGGTGGGCTGTGGTGGGCTGGGGCGGGTTGGGACGGGCTGGGACTGGCTTTGGTGGGCTGTGGTGGGCTGGGACGGGCCGGGACGGGCCGGGACGGGCTGGGACGGGCCGGTACTTGATGTGGTGGGCTGGGACGGGCTGTGGTGGGCTGTGGTGTGCCGTGATGGGCTGGGACGGGCCGTGGTGGGCGGCGACGGGCCGTGGTGGGCGGCGACGGGCCGTGGTGGGCGGCGACGGGCCGTGGTGGGCGGCGACGGGCCGTGGTGGGCGGCGACGGGCCGTGGTGGGCGGCGACGGGCCGTGGTGGGCTGGGACGGGCCGTGGTGGGCTGGGACGGGCCGTGGTGGGCTGGGACGGGCCGTGGTGGGCTGGGACGGGCTGTGGTGGGTTGTTATGGGCCGTGGTGGGATGGGACGGTCTGTGGTGGGCTGTGGTAGACCGTGATGGGCTGTGGTAAGCTGGGACGGGATATGGTAAGCTGGGACGGGCTTTCATGGGCTGGGACAGGCCGTCGTGGGCTGGGATGGGCCGGGCCGGGCCGTGGTGGGCCGGGCCGGGCCGTGGTGGGCCGGGCCGGGCCGTGGTGGGCCGGGACGGGCCGTGGTGGGCTGGGACGGGCCGTGGTGGGCTGGGACGGGCCGTGGTGGGCTGGGACGAGGCGTAGTAGGCCGGGACGGGCCGTGTTGGGTTGTTATGGTCCGTGGTGGGCCGTGGTGGGCTGGGACGGGCCGTGGTGGGCTGGGACGGGCCGTGGTGGGCTGGGACGGGCTGTGGTGGGCTGGGACGAGCCGTTGTAAGCTGGGACGGGCCGTGATGGGCCGCGACGGGCCGTGGTGGGTTTTTATGGGGCGTGGTGGGCTGGGACGGGCTGTGGTGGGCTGTGGTGGACCGTGGTGGGCTGTGATGGGCTGTGGTTAAGCTGGGACGAGATGTGGTAAGCTGGGACGGGCTTTCATGGGCTGGGACGGGTTGTCGTGGGCTGTGGTGGGCTGGGACAGGCTGTGGTGAGGTGTGACGGGACGTGGTGGGGCGGGACGGGCCGTGGTGGGCCGGGCCGGGCCGTGGCGGGCTGGGACGAACTGTGGTGGGCTGGGATGAACTGTGGTGGTCTGTGGTGGGCTGGGACGGGCTGTGGTGATCTGGGACGGGCTGTGGTAGGCTGGGACGGGCCGTGGTCGGCCGGGACGGGCCGTGGTGGGCCGGGAAAGGCTGTGTTTGGCTGGGACAGGCTGTGTTTGGCTGGGACGGGCCGTCGTGGGCTGGGACGGGCCGTGGCGGGCTGGGACGGGTTGTGGAGGACTGGGACGAACTGTGGTGGTCTGTGGTGGGCTGTGGTGGACCGTGGTGGGCTGGGACGGGCTGTGGTAAGCTGGGACGGGATGTGGTAAGCTGGGACGGGCTTTCGTGGGCTGGGACGGGTTGTCGTGGGCTGGGACGGGCCGTGGTGAGCTGGGACGGGCTGTGGTCGGCTGGGACAGCCCGTGGCGGGCTGGGACAGGCTGTGGTGAGCTGGGACGGGCCGTGGTGGGCCGGGACGGGCCGTGGTGGGCCGGGACGGGCCGTGGCGGGCTGGGACGAACTGTGGTGGGCTGGGATGAACTGTGGTGGGCTGTGGTGGCCTGGGACGGGCTGTGGTGATCTGGGACGGGCTGTGGTAGGCTGGGACAAACTGTGGCGGGTTGGGACGGGCCGTGGCGGGCTGGGACGGGCCGTGGCGGGCTGGGACGGGCCGTGGCGGGCTGGGACGGGTCGTGGTGGGCTGGGACGGGTCGTGGTGGGCTGGGACGGGCCGTGGTGGGCTGGGACGGGCCATGGTGGGCTGGGACGGGCTGTGGTGGGCTGGGATGGGCTGTGATAAGCTGTAACCAGCTGTGGTGGCCTGTGGTGGCCTGGTACGGGTTGTGGTGAGCTGAGATGGGCTGTGGTGGGCTTTGGTGGGCTGGGGTGGGCGCGGACGGGCCGTGGTGGGCTGGGACGGGCTGTGGTGGGCTTCTATTGGCTGGTACTTTATGTGGTGGGCTGGGACGGGCTGGGACGGGCTGTGGTGGTCTTGGATGGGCTGGGACAGGCTGTGGTGGGCCGTGGTAAGCCATGGTGGGCTGTGGTGGTCTGGGACGGG
This sequence comes from Falco cherrug, assembly GCF_023634085.1. NCBI lineage: Eukaryota > Metazoa > Chordata > Aves > Falconiformes > Falconidae > Falco > Falco cherrug. The sequence goes on along the minus strand of NW_026599500.1, from coordinate 243,612 downwards.
CTGTGGTGGGCTGTGGTGTGCCATTGTGGGCTGGGACAGGCTGGGCTGGAACGGGCTGTGGTGGGCTGGGACAGGCTGTGGTGGGATGGGGACGGGCTGTGGTTGGTTGTGGTGGGCCGGGACGGGCCGTGGCGGGCTGGGACGAACTGTGGTGGGCTGGGATGAACTGTGGTGGGCTGTGGTGGCCTGGGACGGGCTGTGGTGATCTGGGACGGGCTGTGGTAGGCTGGGACAAACTGTGGCGGGTTGGGACGGGCCGTGGCGGGTTGGGACGGGCCGTGGCGGGTTGGGACGGGCCGTGGCGGGCTGGGACGGGTCGTGGCGGGCTGGGACGGGTCGTGGTGGGCTGGGACGGGCCATGGTGGGCTGGGACGGGCTGTGGTGGGCTGGGATGGGCTGTGATAAGCTGTAACCGGCTGTGGTGGCCTGTGGTGGCCTGGTACGGGTTGTGGTGAGCTGAGATGGGCTGGGGTGGGCGCGGACGGGCCGTGGTGGGCTGGGACGGGCTGTGGTGGGCTTCTATTGGCTGGTACTTTATGTGGTGGGCTGGGACGGGCTGGGACGGGCTGTGGTGGTCTGGGATGGGCTGGGACAGGCTGTGGTGGGCCGTGGTAAGCCATGGTGGGCTGTGGTGGTCTGGGACGGGCTGTGGTGGGCTGTGGTGTGCCATGGTGGGCTGGGACAGGCTGGGCTGGGCTGGAACGGGCTGTGGTGGGCTGGGACAGGCTGTGGTGGGATGGGGACGGGCTGTGGTTGGTTGTGGTGGGCTGGGACGGGCTGTGGTGGGCTGGGACGAGCTGTGATGAGCTGAGACGGGCTGTGATGGGCCGGGGTGGGCCGGGACAGGCTCTGGTGGGCTGTGGAGGGCTGGGCCGGGCTCTGGTGGGCTGGGACGGACTTGGACGCACTGTGGTGGGCTGGGACGGGCTGGGACGGCCTGTGTAGGGCTGGGAGGGGCTGTGGTGGGCTGTGGGGGGCTGGGAAGGGCTGTGGTGGGCTGGGACGGGCTAGAACAGCTATGGTGGGCTGGGACGGGCTGTGGTGGGCTTGAATGGGCTGTGCTGTGCTGGAACGGTCTGGGACGAGTTGTTGTGAGTGTGGTGGGCTGGGACGGGCTGGGACGGACTGTGTTTAGCTGGGACGGGCTGTGGTGGGCCGTGGTGGGCTGGGACAGGCTGTGGTGAGCTGGGACGGGCTGTGTTAGGCTGGGACAGGCTGTGGAGGATTGGGACGGGCTATGGAGAGCTGTGGAGAGCTGGGACGGGCTGTGGTGGGCGGGGACGGGCTGTGGTGGGCGGGGATGGGCTGGGACGAGCTGGGACGGGCTGTGGTGGATTGCGGTAGGCTGTGGTGCTCTGTAGTGGTCTGTGGTGTTCTGTAGTGGGCTGTGGTGGGCTGGGACGGGCTGTGGTGGGCTGGGATGGGCTGTCGTGGGCTGGGAAGGGCTGTCGTGGGCTGTGGGGGCCTAGGACATGCTGGGGTGGGCTGTGGTGGGCTGGGACGTGCTGTGACGAGCTGGGACGAGCTGTGACGGGCTGTGGTGTGTTGTAGTGGCCTGTGGTATGCTGTAGTGGCCTGTGGTGGGCTGGGACAAACTGTGGTGGGCTGGGATGAGCTGGGACAGGCTGGGACGGGCTGAGACGGGCTGTGGTGGGCTGGGATGGGCTGTGGTGGGCTGGGACGGGCTGTAGTGGGCTGTGGTGGGCTGTGGAGGGCTGGGACGGGCTGTAGTGTGCCGTGGTGGGCTGGGACGGGCCGGGTGGGCTGGGATGGGCTGGGACGGGCTGGGACGGGCTGTGGTGGGCTGGGACGGGCTGTGGTGGGCTGGGGCGGGCTGTGGTGGGCTGGGACGGGCTGTGGTGTGCTGGGACGGGCTGTGGTGGGCTGGGACGGGCTGGGACGGGCCGTGGTGGGCTGGGACGGGCTGTGGTGGGCTGGGACGGGCTCTGGTGGGCTTGGACAGGCTGTTGTGGGTTGGGACGAGCCGTTGTAAGCTGGGACGGGCCGTGATGGGCCGCGACGGGCCGTGGTGGGTTGTTATGGGCCGTGGTGGGCTGGGACGGGCTGTGGTGGACCGTGGTGGGCTGTGATGGGCTGTGGTAAGCTGGGACGGGATGTGGTGGGCTGGGACGGGCTTTCATGGGCTGGGACGGGTTGTCGTGGGCTGGGACGGGCCGTGGTGAGCTGGGACGGGCCGTGGTGGGCCGGGACGGGCCGTGGCGGGCTGGGACGAACTGTGGTGGGCTGGGATGAGCTGTGGTGGTCTGTGGTGGGCTGGGACGGGCTGTGGTGATCTGGGACGGGCTGTGCTAGGCTGGGACAAACTGTGGCGGGCTGGGACGGGCCGTGGTGGGCCGGGACGGGCCGTGGTGGGCCGGGAAAGGCTGTGTTTTGCTAGGACAGGCTGTGTTTGGCTGGGACAGGCTGTGGTGGGCCGGGACGGGCCGTCGTGGGCTGGGACGGGCCGTGGCGGGCTGGGACGGGTTGTGGAGGACTGGGACGAACTGTGGTGGGCTGTGGTGGACCGTGGTGGGCTGTGATGGGCTGTGGTAAGCTGGGACGGGATGTGGTAAGCTGGGACGGGCTTTCGTGGGCTGGGACGGGTTGTCGTGGGCTGGGACGGGCTGGGACGGGCCGTGGTGAGCTGGGACGGGCCGTGGTCGGCTGGGACAGCCCGTGGCGGGCTGGGACAGGCTGTGGTGAGCTGGGACGGGCCGTGGTGGGCCGGGACGGGCCGTGGTGGGCCGGGACGGGCCGTGGTGGGCCGGGACGGGCCGTGGCGGGCTGGGACGAACTGTGGTGGGCTGGGATGAACTGTGGTGGTCTGTGGTGGCCTGGGACGGGCTGTGGTGATCTGGGACGGGCTGTGGTAGGCTGGGACAAACTGTGGCGGGTTGGGACGGGCCGTGGCGGGCTGGGACGGGCCATGGCGGGTTGGGACGGGCTGTGGCGGGCTGGGACGGGCTGTGGTGGGCTGGGACGGGCCGTGGTGGGCTGTGGTGGACCGTGGTGGGCTGTGATGGGCTGTGGTAAGCTGGGACGGGATGTGGTAAGCTGTGACGGGATGTGGTAATCTGGGACGGGCTTTCATGGGCTGGGACGGGCTGTCGTGGGCTGGGACGGGCTGGGACGAGCTGTGACGGGCTGTGACGGGCTGCGGTGGGCTGGGAAGGCCTGGGACGGGACGGGACGAGCTGGGACGGGACGGGACAGGCTGGGACGGGCTGTTCTGGGACGGGACGTGACTGGCTGGGACGGGACGGGACAGGCTGGGATGGGCCGGGACTGGCTCTGGTGGGCCGTGATGGGCCGGGACGGGCCAGGACGGGCCGTGGTGGTTGTGGTGCGCTGGGAAGAGCTGTGGTGAGCTGAGACGGGCTGTGGTGGGCTGCGATGGAAAAGATGGTGGCAGACCTGGTAAGGAGGTCTGCCTGCTCTTCCCTTCTACGTGCCTGGATAACCCTGGGGCAAAGCAGAGCTCTATTGGCTTGGGTAGAGGTAAAACACCTCAAGAGGAGGGAGCTGTCAGCGCTGTTTTGGCTGAATGGAGGCAGGGGGATAGTACCTGTTATGGGAAGGCTATAGGGGAACGTCCTTGCCTTTGTTTAGTCTTACAAAAGTCCCTCGTATAGAGAACTTCCTTGAGTCTGTTTTCAAAAGCTCGTTTATCAGAGCTCCTGAAGTCGGGCCTCCCTTGCCACGACAGTGTAATCTTCATGTCTCCCTTCCTTTCTCCCTTAGGTTGAAAACAGCTTTTCTATTTCTGTCCCCATCTGCAAACAGTTCCACAAGAACATCGTAGGGAAAGGCGGTGCCAACATGAAGAAGGTGAGATATTGTTCCTAAGACAGGTGGGCTGGGACGGGCTGTGCTGGGCCGGGCCGGGCCCTGGTGGGCCGCGGTGGTCCGGGACGGGCTGTCATGGGCTGGGACGAGCCGCGGTGGTCCGGGACGGGCCGCGGTTGTCCGGGACGGGCCGCGGTGGTCCGGGACGGGCTGTGGTGGGCTGGGATGGGCTGTCGTGGTCCGGGATGGGCTGTGGTGGGCCGGGACGGGCTCTGGTGGGCCGGGACAGGCACTGGTGGGCCGGGACGGGCTGTGGTGGGCTGTGGTGACCTGGGACGGGCTGTGGTGTGCTGTGGTGGGTTGTGGTGAGTTGAGACGGGCTATGGTTGGCTGTGGTGGGCCGGGACGGGCTGTGGTGGGCTGAAACGGGTGGTGGGCCGGGACGGTCTTTGGGGGGCCTAGACGGGCCGTGGTGGGCCGGCACGGGCCGTGGTGGGCTGTGGCGGTCTGGGACGGGCTATGGTCACTGGGACAGGCTGTGGTGGACTGTGGTGTGCTGGGACGGGCTGAGACGGGCTGGGACGGGCTGTGCCGGGCGGGGACGGGCTGTGCCGGGCGGGGACGGGCTGTGGCGTGCTGGGACGGGCTGTGGTGTGCTGGGACGGGATGGGACGGGCTGTGGTGGGCGGGGACAGTCTGTGGTGGGCTGTGGTGTGCTGGGACTGGCTGTGGTGGGCTGGGACGGGCTGTGGTGGGCCGGGACGGGCTGTGGTGGGCCGTGGTGGGCAGGGATGGGCCGTGGTGGGCTCTGGTGGGCCGTTTTGGGCCTGGATGGGAAGGGGTGGGCTGTGGTGGGCCGTGGTGGCATGTGGCAGGCTGTGGTGGGCTGGGACGGGCCGTGGTGGGCTGGGACGGGCTGGGACGTGCTGTGGTGGGCTGGGACGGGCTGTGGTGGGCTGGGACGGGCTGTGGTGGGCTGGGACGGGCTGTGGTGGGCTGGGACGGGCTGCTGTGGGCTGGGATGGGCTGGGACAGGCTGGGATAGGCTGAGACAGGCTGTGGTGGCCTGGGACATTCTGTGGTGGGCTGTGGTGGGCTCTGGTGGTCTGGAACGAGCTGTGGTTGGGCTGTGGTGGGCTGGGACGGGCTGTGGTGGGCTGGGACAAGCTGTGGTTTGCAGGGATGGGCTGTGGTGGGCGGGGACGGGCTGTGGTGGGCGGAGACGGGCTGTGGTGGGCGGAGACGGCCTGGGACGGTCTGTGGTGGGCTGGGACATTCTGTGGTGGGCTGGGACGGGCTGGGAGGAGCAGGGACGGGGTGTGGTTGGCTGGGACGGGCTGTGGTGGGCGGTGACGGTCTGTGGTGAGCTGGGACAGGCTGGGAAGGGCTGCGGTGGCTGTGGTGGGCTGGAACGGGCTGTGGTGGTCTGGAACGGGCTGTGATGGGCTGGGATGGGCTGGGACATGCTGGGACGGTCTGTGGTGGACTGGGACGGTCTGTGGTGTGCTGGGACGGGCTGGGATGGGCTGCGACGGGCTGGGATGGGCTGGGACGGGCTGGGACGGACTGTGGTGGGCTGGGACGGGCTGTGGTGGGCTGGGACGGGCTGTGGTGTGCTGGGACGGGCTGTGGTGGGCTGGGACGGGCTGTGGTGTGCTGGGACGGGCTGTGGTGGGTTGTGGTGGACAGGGACGGGCTGTGGTGGGCTGTGGTGGACAGGGACCGTCTGTGGTGGGCTGGGACAGGCTGTGGTGGGCTGTGACGGGCTGCGACGGGCTGGGACGGGCTGTGGTGGGCTGGGACGGGCTGTGGTGGGCTGGGACGGGCTGTGGTGGGCTGGGACAGGCTGGGATAGGCTGAGACAGGCTGTGGTGGCCTGGGACATTCTGTGGTGGGCTGGGACGGGCTCTGGTTTTCTGGAACGGGCTGTGGTGGGCTGGGACGGGCTGTGGTGGGCGGGGATGAACTGTGGTGGGCGGAGACGGGCTGTGGTGGGCGGAGACGGGCTGTGGTGGGCTGGGACGGGCTGTGGTGGGCTGGGACGGTCTGTGGTGGGCTGGGACATTCTGTGGTGGGCTGGGACATTCTCTGACGGGCTGTGGTGGGCCGGGACGGGCTGTGGTGGGCCGGGGCGGGCTGTGACATTCTGTGGTGGGCTGGGACGGGCTGGGACGGGCTGTGGTGGGCTGGGACGGGCTGTGTTGTGCAGGGACGGGCTGTGGCTGGCGGTGACGGGCTGTGGTGGGCTGGGACAGGCTGGGAAGGGCTGTGGTGTGCGGTGACGGTCTGTAGTGAGCTGGGACAGGCTGGGACGGGCTGTGGTGGGCTGTGGTGGGCTGGAACGGTTTGTGGTGATCTGGAACGGGCTGTGATGGGCTGGGACGGGCTGGGACATGCTGGGACGGTCTGTGGTGGACTGGGATGGTCTGTGGTTTGGTGGGACGGGCTGGGACGGGCTGTGGTGTGCTGGGACGAGCTGTGGTGGGCTGTGGTGGTCTGGGACGGGCTGGGACGGGCTGTGGTGGGCTGTGGTGGGTTCTGCTGAGCTTGAGACGGGCTGTGGTGGGCTGGAACGAGCTGGGACGGGCTGTGGTGGGCTGGGACGGGCTGTGGTGGGCTGGGACGCGCTGTGGTGGTCTGGAACGGTCTGTGGTGGGCTGGGACGGGCTGTGGTGGGCTGGGACGGGCTGTGGTGGGATGGGACGGGCTGCGGCGGGCTGCGACGGGCTGGGACGGGCTGCGGCGGGCTGGGACGGGCTGTGCTGGTCTGTGGTGGGCTGGGACGGGCAGGGACGGGCTGTGGTTGGCTGGGACGGGCTGTGGTGGGCTGGGATGGGCTGGCACGGGCTGGGACAAGCTGTGTTGGGCTAGGGACGGGCTGTGGTGTGCTGGGACGGGCTGTGGTTCGCTGGGACGGGCAATGGTAATCCGGGACGGGCTCTGGTAGGCCGGGACGGGCTGTGGTGGGCTGTGGTGAGTTGGGACGGGCTGTGGTCGACTGTGGTGGGCTGGGATGGGCTGCGGTGGGCTGGGACGGGATGTGGTGGGCTTGGACGGGCTGGGACGGGCTGTAGTGGGCTGTGGTGGGCTGGCAAGGTCTGGGACGGGCTGTGGGCTGGGACGGGCTGGGACGGGCCGTGGTGGGCCGGGACGGGCCGTGGTGGGCCGGGACGGGCTGTGGTAAGCCGGGATGGGCTCTGGTGGGCCGGGACGGGCTGTGGTGGGCTGTGGTGGGTTGGGACTGGCTGTGGTGGGCTGTGGTGGGCTGTGGTGGGCTGTGGTGGGCTGGGACCGGCTGCGGTGGGCTGTGGTGGGCTGGAATGGGCTGGGACGGGCTGTGGTGGCTGTGGTGGACTGGGACGCGCTGTGGTGAGCTGAGACGGGCTGTGGTGGGCTGGGATTTGCTGGGACGGCTGGGACGGGCTGCGGTGGGCTGGGACAGGCTGCGGTCGGCTGGGACGGGCTGCGGTGGGCCGTGGTGGGCAGGGATGGGCCGTGGTGGGCTCTGGTGGGCCGTTTTTGGCCTGGATGGGAAGGGGTGGGCTGTGGTGGGCCGTGGTGGGATGTGGCAGGCTGTGGTGGGCTGGGACGGGCCGTGGTGGGCTGTGGTGGGCCGTGGCTCGCTGCCGTGGGCCGTGGTGGGCTGGGACATGCTGTGATGGGCTGGGACGGGCTATGGTGGACTGGGACGTGCTGTGTTGGGCTGGGACGGGCTGGGACGGGCTGTGGAGTGCTGGGACGGGCTGTGGTGGCCTGGACGGTCTATGGTGGGCTGGAACAGGCTGTGACGGTCTGTGGTGTGCTGGGACACTCTGTGGTGGGCTGGGACGGGCTGTGGTGGGCCGGTCTGTGGTGGGCTGGGACGGGCTATGGTGGGCTGGGACGGGCTGCTGTGGGCTGGGACGGGCTGGGACGGGCTGGGATAGGCTGAGACAGGCTGTGGTGGCCTGGGACATTCTGTGGTGGGCTGTGGTGGGCTCTGGTGGTCTGGAACGAGCTGTGGTTGGGCTGGGACGGGCTGGGACGGGCTGGGACGGGCTGTGGTGGGCTGGGACAAGCTGTGGTTTGCGGGGACAGGCTGTGGTGGGCGGAGATGGGCTGTGGTGGGCGGAGACGCCCTGGGACGGTCTGTGGTGGGCTGGGACATTCTGTGGTGGGCTGGGACGGGCTGGGAGGAGCAGGGACGGGGTGTGGTGGGCTGGGACGGGCTGTGGTGGGCGGGTGACGGTCTGTGGTGAGCTGGGACAGGCTGGGAAGGGCTGCGGTGGCTGTGGTGGGCTGGGACAAACTGTGGTGGTCTGGAACAGGCTGTGATGGGCTGTGATGGGCTGGGACATGCTGGGACGGTCTGTGGTGGACTGGGACGGTCTGTGGTGTGCTGGGACGGGCTGGGATGGGCTGCGACGGGCTGGAATGGGCTGGGACGGGCTGGGATGGGCTGTGGTGTGATGGGACGGGCTGTGGTGGGCTGGGATGGGCTGGGACGGGCTGTGGTGTGCTGGGACGGGCTGGGACGGGCTGTGGTGGGCTGGGACGGGCTGTGGTGGGCTGGGACAGGCTGGGATAGGCTGAGACAGGCTGTGGTGGCCTGGGACATTCTGTGGTGGTCTGGAACGGGCTGTGGTGGGCCGGGACGGGCTGTGGTGGGCCGGGACGGGCTGTGGTGGGCGGGGATGAACTGTGGTGGGCGGGGATGGGCTGTGGTGGGCGGAGACGGGTTGTGGTTGGCTGGGACATTCTGTGGTGGGCTGAGACATTCTGTGATGGGCTGTGGTGGGCCGGGACGGGCTGTGGTGGGCCGGGACGGGCTGTGATGGGCCGGGGCGGGCTGTGACATTCTGTGGTGGGCTGGGACGGGCTGGGACGGGCTGTGGTGGGCTGGGACGGGCTGTGTTGTGCAGGGACGGGCTGTGGCTGGCGGTGACGGGCTGTGGTGGTCTGGGACAGGCTGGGAAGGGCTGTGGTGTGCGGTGACGGTCTGTAGTGAGCTGGGACAGGCTGGGACGGGCTGTGGTGGGCTGTGGTGGGCTGGAACGGTTTGTGGTGATCTGGAACGGGCTGTGATGGGCTGGGACGGGCTGGGACATGCTGGGACGGTCTGTGGTGGACTGGGACGGTCTGTGGTTTGGTGGGACGGTCTGTGGTGGGCTGGGACGGGCCGTGGCGGGCTGGGACGGGTTGTGGAGGACTGGGACGAACTGTGGTGGTCTGTGGTGGGCTGTGGTGGACCGTGGTGGGCTGTGATGGGCTGTGGTAAGCTGGGACGGGATGTGGTAAGCTGGGACGGGCTTTCGTGGGCTGGGACGGGTTGTCGTGGGCTGGGACGGGCCGTGGTGAGCTGGGACGGGCCGTGGTCAGCTGGGACAGCCCGTGGCGGGCTGGGACAGGCTGCGGTGAGCGGGGACGGGCTGTGGTGGGCCGGGACGGGCCGTGGCGGGCTGGGACGAACTGTGGTGGGCTGGGATGAACTGTGGTGGGCTGTGGTGGCCTGGGACGGGCTGTGGTGATCTGGGACGGGCTGTGGTAGGCTGGGACAAACTGTGGCGGGCTGGGACGGGCCGTGGCGGGTTGGGACGGGCCGTGGCGGGCTGGGACGGGGTGTTGTGGTCTGGGACGGGCTGTGGTGGGCTGGGACGGGCCGTGGTGGGCTGGGCTGGGCCGTGGCAAGCCGTGGTGGGCCGTGGTAAGCTGTGATGGGCCGTGGTGGGCTGGGTCGGACTGTGGTGTGATGGGACGGGCTGTGGTGGGCTGGGACGGTCTGTGGTGGGCTGGGACAGGCTGTGGTGGGCTGGGACGGGCTGCGGCGGGCTGCGACGGGCTGGGACGGGCTGTGGTGGGCTGGGACGGGCTGTGCTGGTCTGTGGTGGGCTGGGACGGGCGGGGACGGGCTGTGGTGGGCTGGGACGGGCTGGGATGGGCTGGCACGGGCTGGGACGGGCTGTGTTGGGCTAGGGACGGGCTGTGGTGTGCAGGGACGGGCTGTGGTTCGCTGGGACGGGCCATGGTAATCCGGGACGGGCTCTGGTAGGCCGGGACGGGCTGTGGTCGACTGTGGTGGGCTGGGACGGGCTGCGGTGGGCTGGGACGGGATGTGGTGGACAGGGACGGGCTGTGGTGGGTAGTAACGTGCTGTGGTGGGCTTGGACGGGCTGGGACGGGCTGGGACGGTCTGTAGTGGGCTGTGGTGGGCTGGCACGGTGTGGGACGGGATGTGGTGAGATGGGACGGGCTGTGGGCTGGGACGGGCTGGGACGGGCCGTGGTGGGCCGGGACGGGCCGTGGTGGGCCGGGACGGGCTGTGGTAAGCCGGGATGGGCTCTGGTGGGCCGGGACGGGCTGTGGTGGGCTGTGGTGGGTTGGGACTGGCTGTGGTGGGCTGTGGTGGGCTGTGGTGGGCTGGGACCGTCTGCGGTGGGCTGTGGTGGGCTGGAATGGGCTGGGACGGGCTGTGGTGGCTGTGGTGAGCTGAGACGGGCTGTGGTGGGCTGGGATTTGCTGGGACGTCTGGAAGGGGCTGCGGTGGGCTGGGACGGGCTGCGGTGGGCTGGGACGGTCTGCGGTGGGCTGGGAAGGGCTGGGACGGGCTGCGGTGGGCTGGGACAGGCTGCGGTGGGCTGGGACGGGCTGCAGTGGGCCGTGGTGGGCAGGGACGGGCCGTGGTGGGTTCTGGTGGGCCGTTTTGGGCCTGGATGGGAAGGCGTGGGCTGTGGTGGGCCGTGGTGGGATGTGGCAGGCTGTGGTGGGCTGGGACGGGCTGTGGTGGGCTGTGGTGGGCCGTGGCTCGCTGCCGTGGGCTGTGGTGGGCTGGGACGTGCTGTGATGGGCTGGGACGGGCTATGGTGGACTGGGACGTGCTGTGTTGGGCTGGGACGGGCTGTGGAGTACTGGGACGGGCTGTGGTGGCCTGGACGGTCTATGGTGGGCTGGGACAGGCTGTGACGGTCTGTGGTGGGCTGGGACACTCTGTGGTGGGCTGGGACGGGCTGTGGTGGGCCGGTCTGTGGTGGGCTGGGACGGGCTGTGTTGGGCGGGGACGGGATGGGACAGGCTGGGACGGGCTGTGGTCAGCTGGGACGGGCTGTGGTGGGCTGGGACGGGCTGTGGTGGGCTGGGACGGGCTGCTGTGGGCTGGGACGGGCTGGGACGGGCTGGGACAGGCTGGGATAGGCTGAGACAGGCTGTGGTGGCCTGGGACATTCTGTGGTGGGCTGTGGTGGGCTCTGGTGGTCTGGAACGAGCTGTGGTTGGGCTGGGACGGGCTGGGACGGGCTGTGGTGGGCTGGGACAAGCTGTGGTTTGCGGGGACGGGCTGTGGTGGGCGGGGACGGGCTGTGGTGGGCGGAGACGGCCTGGGACGGTCTGTGGTGGGCTGGGACATTCTGTGGTGGGCTGGGACGGGCTGGGAGGAGCAGGGACGGGGTGTGGTGGGCTGGGACGGGCTGTGGTGGGCGGTGACGGTCTGTGGTGAGCTGGGACAGGCTGGGAAGGGCTGCGGTGGCTGTGGTGGGCTGGAACGGGCTGTGGTGGTCTGGAACGGGCTGGGATGGGCTGGGACATGCTGGGACGGTCTGTGGTGGACTGGGACGGTCTGTGGTGTGCTGGGACGGGCTGGGATGGGCTGCGACGGGCTGGGATGGGCTGCGACGGGCTGGGATGGGCTGGGACGGGCTGGGATGGGCTGTGGTGTGCTGGGACGGGCTGTGGTAGGCTGGGACGGGCTGGGACGGGCTGTGGTGTGCTGTGGTGGACAGGGACGGTCTCTGGTGTGCTGGGACAGGCTGTGGTGGGCTGGGACGGGCTGGGACGTGCTGTGGTGTGCTGGGACGGGCTGGGACGGGCTGTGGTGGGCTGGGACGGGCTGTGGTGGGCTGGGACAGGCTGGGATAGGCTGAGACAGGCTGTCGTGGCCTGGGACATTCTGTGGTGGGCTGGGACGGGCTCTGGTGGTCTGGAACGGGCTGTGGTGGGCCGGGACAGGCTGTGGTGGGCCGGGACGGGCTGTGGTGGGCGGGGATGAACTGTGGTGGGCGGGGATGGGCTGTGGTGGGCGGAGACGGTCTGTGGTGGGCTGTGACGGTCTGTGGTGGGCTGGGACATTCTGTGGTGGGCTGGGACATTCTGTGACGGGCTGTGGTGGGCCGGGACGGGCTGTGGTGGGCCGGGGCAAGCTGTGACATTCTGTGGTGGGCTGGGACGGGCTGGGACGGGCTGTGGTGGGCTGGAACGGTTTGTGGTGATCTGGAACGGGCTGTGATGGGCTGGGACGGGCTGGGACATGCTGGGACGGTCTGTGGTTCACTGGGACGGTCTGTGGTTTGGTGGGACGGGCTGGGACGGGCTGGGACGGGCTGTGGTGTGCTGGGACGGGCTGTGGTGGGCTGTGGTGGTCTGGGACGGGCTGGGACGGGCTGTGGTGGGCTGTGGTGGGTTCTGCTGAGCTTGAGACGGGCTGTGGTGGGCTGGAACGAGCTGGGATGGGCTGTGGTGGGCTGGGACGGGCTGTGGTGGGCGGGGACGGGCTGTGGTGGGCGGGGACGCGCTGTGGTGGTCTGGAACGGTCTGTGGTGGGCCGGGACGGTCTGTGGTGGGCTGGGATGGGCCGTCGTGGGCTGGGACGGACCGTGGCGGGCTGGGACGGGTTGTGGAGGACTGGGACGAACTGTGGTGGTCTGTGGTGGACTGTGGTGGACCGTGGTGGGCTGTGATGGGCTGTGGTAAGCTGGGACGGGATGTGGTAAGCTGGGACGGGCTTTCGTGGGCTGGGACGGGTTGTCGTGGGCTGGGACGGGCTGGGACGGGCCGGGACGGGCCGTGGTGAGCTGGGACGGGCCGTGGTCGGCTGGGACAGCCCGTGGCGGGCTGGGACAGGCTGTGGTGAGCTGGGACGGGCCGTGGTGGGCCGGGACGGGCCGTGGTGGGCCGGGACGGGCTGTGGTAAGCTGGGATGGGCTCTGGTGGGCCGGGACTGGCTGTGGTGGGCTGTGACAGTCTGTGGTAGGCTGAGATTGGCTGTGGTGGTCCGTGGTGGGCTGGGACGGGCCGTGCTGGGCTAGGACGGGCTGTGGTGAACTGTGGTGGGCTGGGACGGGCCATGGTGGGCTGGGACGGGCCGTGGTGGGCTGGGACGGGCCGTGGTGTGCTGGGACAGGCTGTGGTGGGCTGTGGTGGACTGCGAAGGGCCGTGGTGGGCCGTGGTGTGCTCTGGTGGGCCATGGTGGACCGTGGTTGGCCGTGGTGGGCCGGGACAGGCCGTGGTTAGCCGTGCTGGGCTGAAACAGGCTGGGACAGGCTCTGGTGGGCTGGGACGGGCTCTGGTGGGCTGGGACGGGCTGTGGTGGGCTGGGACGGGCTGTGGTGGGCTGGGACGGGCTGTGGTCGTCTGGGACGGGTTGTGGTGGGCTGGGACGGGCTGTGATGGGCTGGGACGGGCTGTGGTGGGCTGGGACGGGCTGGGAAGGGCTGTGGTGGGCTGGGACGGGCTGTGGTGGGCTGGGACGGGCTGTGGTGGGCTGGGACGGGCTGTGATGGGCTGGGACGGGCTGTGGTGGGCTGGGACGGGCTGTGGTGGGCTGGAACGGGCTGTGATGGGCTGGGACGGGCTTGGACATGCTGGGACGGTCTGTGGTGGACTGGGACGGTATGTGGTTTGGTGGGACGGGCTGGGACGGGCTGGGACAGGCTGTGGTGTGCTGGGACGGGCTGTGGTGGTCTGGGACGGGCTGGGACGGGCTGTGGTGGGCTGTGGTGGGTTCTGCTGAGCTTGAGACGGGCTGTGGTGGGCTGGAACGAGCTGGGATGGGCTGTGGTGGGCTGGGACGGGCTGTGGTGGGCGGGGACGGGCTGTGGTGGGCGGGGACGCGCTGTGGTGGGCTGGGACGGGCTGTGGTTGGCTGGGACGGTCTGTGGTGGGCTGGGACGGGCCGTCGTGGGCTGGGACGGGCCGTGGTCGGCTGGGATTTGCTGGGACGGCTGGAAAGGTCTGTGGTGGGCTGGGACGGGCTGGGATGGGCTGGGATTTGCTGGGACGGCTGGAAAGGGCTGTGGTGGGCTGGGACGGGCTGGGATGGGCTGGCACGGGCTGGGACGGGCTGTGTTGGGCTAGGGACGGGCTGTGGTGTGTTGGGACGGGCTGTGGTTCGCTGGGACGGGCCATGGTAATCCGGGACGGGCTCTGGTAGGCCGGGACGGGCTGTGGTGGGCTGTGGTGAGTTGGGACGGGCTGTGGTCGACTGTGGTGGGCTGGGACGGGCTGCGGTGGGCTGGGACGGGATGTGGTGGACAGGGACGGGCTGTGGTGGGTGGGGACGTGCTGTGGTGGGCTGGGACGGGCTGGGACGGTCTGTAGTGGGCTGTGGTGGGCTGGCACGGTCTGGGACGGGATGTGGTGAGCTGGGACGGGCTGTGGTGGGCCGGGACGGGACGTGGTGGGCCGGGACGGGCTGTGGTAAGCTGGGATGGGCTCTGGTGGGCCGGGACGGGCTGTGGTGGGCTGTGGTGGGTTGGGACTGGCTGTGGTGGGCTGTGGTGGGCCGTGGTGGGCTGGGACCGGCTGCGGTGGGTTGTGGTGGGCTGGAATGGGCTGGGATGGGCTGTGGTGGGTGTGGTGGACTGGGACGTGCTGTGGTGAGCTGAGACGGGCTGTGGTGGGCTGGGATTTGCTGGGACGGCTGGAAAGGGCTGCGGTGGGCTGGAAGGGGCTGCGGTGGGCTGGGACGGGCTGCGGTGGGCTGGGACGGGCTGGGACGGGCTGGGACGGGCTGCGGTGGGCTGGGACGGGCTGCGGTGGGCCGGGACGGGCCGTGGTGGGCCGGGACGGGCCGTGGTGGGCCGGGCCGGGCCGTGGTGGGCCGGGCCGGGCCGTGGTGGGCCGGGAACGGCCGTGGTGGGCCGGGACGGGCCGTGGTGGGCCGGGACGGGCCGTGGTGGGCCGGGACGGGCCGTGGTGGGCCGGGACGGGCTGTGGTGGGCTGGGACGGGCCGTGGTGGGCCGGGACGGGCCGTGGTGGGCCAGGACGGGCCGTGGTGGGCCGGGACAGGCTGTGGTGGGCTGGGACGGGCCGTGGTGGGACGGGCCGGGCCGTGGTGGGCTGGGACGGGCCGTGGCGGGCTGTGGTGGGTTATGGTGAGCTTAGACGGGCTGTGGTGGGTTGGGACGGTCTGTGGTGGGTTGTGGTGGGCTGGGACGGGCTGTTGTGGTCAGGGACGGGCTGTGGTGGGCCGGGACGGGCTGTGGTGGGCTGTGACAGGCTGTGGTGGGCTGGGTCGGGCTGTGGCAGGCTGGGATGGGCTTTGGCGGGCCGGGACAGTCTGTGGCGGGCTGTGGCGGGCCGTCGTTGGCCGTGGTGGGCCGTAGTGGGCCGTGGTGAGCCGTGGTGGGCTGTGGTAGGCTGGGACGGGCTGTGGTGACCTGGGACGGGCTGTGGTGGGCTGTGGAGGGCTGGGACGGGCTGTGGAGGGCTGGGACGGGCTGTGGTGGGCTCGACGGGCTGTGGTTGGCTGGGACCGTCTGTTTTGGGCCGGGATGGCCTGCGGTGGCCTGTGGTGGGCTGTGGTGGGCTGGGACGGGCTGTGGTGGGTTGGGACGGGCTGGGACGGGCAGTGGTGGGTTGGGACGGGCAGTGGTGGGCTGGGACGGGCTGTGGTGGGCTGGGACGGGCTGTAGTGGGCTGGGACGGTCTGTGGTGGGCTGTGGTAAGCTGGGACGGGCTGTGGTGGGCTGTGGTGTCCTGGGACGGGCTGTGGTGGGCCGGGCCGGGCCAGGCCGTGGTGGGCTGTGGTGCGCCGTGTTTATCTGGGACGAGCTGTGGTGGGCCATGGCGGGCCGTGGTGGGCTGGGACGGGCCGTGGTTTGCCGTGGTGGGCTGAAATAGGCTGTGGTGACCGGTGGTGGGCTGTGGTGACCTGTGGTGGGCTGTGGTGGGCTGCGACGGGCTGCGGTGGGCTGGGACGGGTTTCGGTGGTCTAGGACGGGCTGCGGTGGGCTGGGATGAGCTGTGTTGGGCTGCGACGGGCTGTGGTAGGCTGGGATGAGCTGTGGAGGGTTGGGACGGGCTGTGGAGGGTTGTGGAGGGCTGTGCTGGGCTTGGACAGGCTGTGGTGGGCTGAGATGGACTGTGGTGGTCCGTGGTGGGCTGGGACGGGCCGTGCTGGGCTAGGACGGGCTGTGGTGAACTGTGGTGGGCTGTGATGGGCCGTGGTGGGCTGGGATGGGCCGTGGTGGGCTGGGACGGGCTGTGGTGGGCTGTGGTAAGCTGGGACGGGCTGTGATGGGCTGTGGTGGGCTGTGGTGTGCTGGGACGGGCTTTGGAGGGTTGGGACGGGCTGGGACGGGCTGGGACGGGCAGTGGTGGGCTGTGGTAAGCTGGGACGGGCTGTGATGGGCTGTGGTGGGCTGTGGTGTGCTGGGACGGGCTTTGGAGGGTTGGGAAGGGCTGGGACGGGCTGGGACGGGCAGTGGTGGGCTGGGACGGGTAGTGGTTGGCTGGGACGGGCTGTGGTGGGCTGTGAGAGGCTGTGGTGGGCTGTGAGAGGCTGTGGTGGGCTGGGACGGTCTGTGGTGGGCTGTGGTGTGCTGGGACGGGCTCTGGTGGGCTGTGGTGTGCTGGGATGGGCTGTGGTGGGCCGGGACGGGCCGTGGTGGGCTGTGGTGTGCCGTGTTTATCTGGGACGAGCTGTGGTGGGCCATGGCGGCCGTGGTGGGCTGGGATGGGCCGTGGTTTGCCGTGGTGGGCTGAAACAGGCTGTGGTGACCTGTGGTGAGCTGTGGTGACCGGTGGTGGGCTGTGGTGACCGGTGGTGGGCTTTGGTGACCGGTGGTGGGCTGTGGTGGGCTGGGACGGGTTGCGGTGGGCTGGGACGGGTTTCGGTGGGCTAGGACGGGCTGCGGTGGGCTGGGACGGGCTGCGGTGGGCTGGGACGGGCTGCGGTGGGCTGGGACGGGCTGTGGTGGGCTGGGACGGGCTGTGGTGGTCTGAGACGGGCTATGGTGGGCTGGGACGGGCTGTGGTGGGCTGGGACAGGCTGGGACCAGCTGTGGTGGGCTGGGACGAGCTGGGACGGGCTGTGGTGGGCTGGGACGGGCTGGGACGGGCTGTGGTGGGCTGGGAAGGGCCGTGGTGGGCTGAGGTGGGCCATGGTGGGCTGCGACGGACCGTGGTTGGCCGGGACGGACCGCTGTGGGCCGTGGTGGGCCGCGACGGGCTGTGGTGGGCCGCTACGAGCCGTGGTGGGCTTGTTCGGGCCGTGCTGGGCTTGTTCGGGCCGTGCTGGGCTTGTTCGGGCCGTGCTGGGCTTGTTCGGGCGGTGGTGGGCTGTTTCGGGCGCTGGTGGGCTGGGACGGGCCGTGGTGGGCTGGGACGGGCCGTGGTGGGCTGGGACGGGCCGTTGTGGGCTGGGACGGGCTGTGGTCGACGGGGACTGGCTGTGGTGAGCTGGGACGAGCTGGGACGGGCTGTGGTGGGCTGGGACAAGCTGGGACGGGCTGTGGTGGGCTGGGACGAGCTGGGACAAGCTGGCACGGGCTGTGGTGGGCTGGTACGGTCTGACACTGGCTGGGACGGGCTGTGGTGGGCTGGGACGGGCTGTGGTGGCCTGGGACGGGCTGTGGTGGCCTGGGAAGAGCTGTTTTGGGTTGAGGCGGGTTCTGGTGGGCTGGGACAGGCTTTGGTGGGCTGTGGTGGGCTGGGACGGGCTGTGGTGGGCTGGGACGGGCTGTGGTGGGCTGGGACGGGCTGTGGTGGGCTGGGACGGGCTGTGGTGGGCTGTGGTGGGCTGGGACGGGCTGTGGTGGGCTGGGAAGGGCCGTGGTGGGCTGAGGTGGGCCATGGTGGGCTGCGACGGACCGTGGTTGGCCGGGACGGACCGCTGTGGGCCGTGGTGGGCCGCGACGGGCTGTGGTGGGCCGCTACGAGCCGTGGTGGGCTTGTTCAGGCCGTGGTGGGCTTGGTCGGGCCGTGGTGGGCTGGGACGGGCCGTGGTGGGCTGTGGTGGGCCGTGGTGGTCTGGGACGGGCTGTGGTGGGCTGTGGTAGGTTCTGGTGAGCTTGAGACGGGCTGTGGTGGTCTGGGACAGGCTGGGATGGGCTGTAATGGGCGGGGACGGCCTTTTGGTGGGCTGGGACGGGCTGTGGTGGGCTGGGACGGGCTGGGACGGGCTGTGGTAGGCTGGGACGGGCTAGTGGTGGGCTGGGACGGGCCGTGGTGGGCTGAGACGGGCCGTGGTGAGCTGGGACAGGCTGTGGTGCTCAGGGACGGGCTGTGGTGCTCAGGGACGGGCTGTGGTGGGCTGGGACGGGCTGTGGTGGGCTGGGACGGGCCGTGGTGGGCTGGGACGGGCTGTGGTGGGCTGGGATGGGCTGTGGTGGGCTGTGGTGGGCTGGGACGAGTTGTACTGGGCTGGGACAGACTGTGGTGGGCTGTGGTGGGCTGGGAAGGGCTGTGGTGGTTTGGGACGGGCTGTGGTGGTCTGTGGTGGGCTGGGACGGGCTGTGGTGGGCTGGGACGGGCCGTGGTGGGCTGGGACGGCCTGTGGTCAGTTGTCGTGGGCTGGGACGGGCCGTGGTGGCTTGGGACGGACTCTGGTGGGCCGGGACAAGCTCTGGTGGCCTCTGACAGGCTGTGACGGGCTGTGGTGTGCTGTATTGGGCTGTGGTGGGCTGGGACGGGCTGGGTGGGCTGTGGTGGCCTGTGGTGGGCTGGGACGAGTTGTAGTGGGCCGGGACGGGCTGTGGTGGGCTGTGGTAAGCTGGGACGGGCTCTGGTGGGCTGGGACGGGCTGTGGTGTGCTGTGGTGGGCGGGGACGGGCTGTGGTGGGCTGTGGTGGGCTGTGGTGGGCTGTGGTGGGCTGGGACGGGCTGTGGTGGGCTGGGACGGGCTGTGGTGGGCTGGGATGGGCCGTGGTGGGCTGGGACGGGCTGTGGTGCTCAGGGACGGGCTGTGGTGGGCTGGGACGGGCTGTGGTGGGCTGTGGTGGGCTGGGACGAGTTGTAGTGGGCCGGGACGGACTGTGGTGGGCTGTGGTGGGCTGGGACGGGCTGTGGTGGGCTGGGACGGGCTGTGGTGGGCCGTAGTGGGCTGTGGTGGGCTGGGACGGGCTGTGGTGGTCTGTGACAAGCTCTTGTGGGCTGTGGTGGGCTGGGACGAGCTGTGGTGGGCTCTGGTGGGCACTGGTGGGCTGGGACGGGCTGTCGTGGGCTGGGACGGGCTGTCATGGGCTGGGACAGGCTGGAACGGGCCGTGGTTGGCTGGGACGGGCCGTGGTGGGCTGGGACGGGCCGTGGTGGGCTGGGACGGGTTGGGATAGGCTGCAGTGGGCCGTGGTGTGCTGTGGTGGGCCGTGGTGGGCTGGGACGGGATGTGCTGGGCTGTGGTGGGCTTTCGTGGGCCGTGGTGGGCTGGGACGGGCTGTGGTGGGCTGTGGTGGGCTGGGTGGGCTCTGGGGGTCTGGGACAGGCTTGGACGAGCTGGGACAGGCTGGGACAGGCTGTGGTGGGCTGACACGGGCTGGGAGGGGCTGGGACGGGCTGTGGTGGGCTGTGACGGTCTGTGGTGGGCTGTGGTGGGCTGTGGTGTGCTGGGACGGGCTGTGGTGGGCCTGGACGGGCCGTGGTGGGCTGTGGTGCGCCGTGTTTATCTGGGACGAGCTGTGGTGGGCCATGGCGGGCCGTGGTGGGCTGGGATGGGCCGTGGTTTGCCGTGGTGGGCTGAAACAGGCTGTGGTGACCTGTGGTGGGCTGTGGTGACCGGTGGTGGGCTGTGGTGGGCTGGGACGGGTTGCGGTGGGCTGGGACGGGTTGCGGTGGGCTGGGATAAGCTGTGTTGGGCTGCGACGGGCTGTGGTAGGCTGGGATGAGCTGTGGAGGGTTGGGACGGGCTGTGGAGGGTTGTGGAGGGCTGTGCTGGGCTTGGACAGGCTGTGGTGGGCTGAGATGGGCCGTGGTGGTCCGTGGTGGGCTGGGACGGGCCGTGCTGGGCTAGGACGGGCTGTGGTGAACTGTGGTGGGCTGTGATGGGCCGTGGTGGGCTGGGACGGGCCGTGGTGGGCTGGGACGAGCCGTGGTGGGCTGGGACGGGCCGTGGTGGGCTGGGACGGGCCGTGGTGGGCTGGGACAGGCTGTGGTGGGCTGTGGTGGACTGGGAAGGGCCGTGGTGGGCCGTGGTGTGCTCTGGTGGGCCATGGTGGACCGTGGTTGGCCGTGGTGGGCCGGGACAGGCCGTGGTTAGCCGTGCTGGGCTGAAACAGGCTGGGACGGGCTGTGGTGGGCTGGGACGGGCTGTGGTGGGCTGGGACGTGCCGTGGTGGGCTGGGACGTGCCGTGGTGGGCTGGGACGTGCCGTGGTGGGCTGGGACGGGCTGTGGTGGGCTGGGACGGGCTGGTACTTGCTGTGGTGGGCTGTTACGGGCTGTGGTGTGCTGTGAGAGGCTGTGGTGGTCTGGGACGAGCTGGGACGGGCTGTGGTGGGCTGGGACAGGCTGTGGTGGGCTGGGACGGGCTGTGGTGGGCCGTAGTGGGCTGTGGTGGGCTGGGACGGGCTGTGGTGGTCTGTGCAAGCTCTTGTGGGCTGTGGTGGGCTGGGACGAGCTGTGGTGGGCTCTGGTGGGCTGTGGTGGGCTGGGACGGGCTGTCGTGGGCTGGGACGGGCTGGGACGGGCCGTGGTGGGCTGGGACGGGCCGTGGTGGGCTGGGACGGGCCGTGGTGGGCTGGGACGGGTTGGGATAGGCTGCGGTGGGCTGGGACGGGCTGTGGTGGGTTGTGGTGAGCTGAGACGGGCTGTGGTGAAATTGGACGGGCTGTGGTGGGCTGTGGTGTGCTGGGACATGCTGTGGTGAACTGGGAAGGGCTCTGGTGGTCTGGAATGGGCTGTGGTGGGCTGGGACGGGCCGTGGCGGGCTGCGGTGGGCTGGGACGGGCTGTGGTGGGCTGGGACAGGCTCTGGTGGGCCGGGACAGACTCTGGTGCACTGTGGTGGGCTGTGGTGGGCTATGGTGCGCTGTGGTGGGTTGTGGTGAGCTAGAACGGGTTGTGGTGGGCTGGGATGGGCTATAGTGGGCTGGGACGGGATTGTGGTGGGCTGGGACGAGCTAAGAAGGGCTGTGGTGGGTTGTGGTGAGCTGGGGCGACCTCTGGTGGGCTAGGACGGGCTGTGACGGGCTGTGGTGGGCTGTGGTAAGCTGGGACGGGCTCAGGTGGGTTGGGACGGGCTGTGGTGCGCTGTGGTTGGCTGGGACGGGCTGTGGTGGGCGGGGACGGGCTTTGGTGGGTTAGTGGTGGGCTGGGACGACCTCTTGTGGTCTGGGTCGGGCTGTGGTGGGCTGTGGTGAGCTGGGACGGGCTCTGGTGGGTTGGCACGGGGCGTGGTGGGCTGTGGTGGGCTGGGACGGGCTGTGGTGGGCTGGGACGGGCTCTGGTGGTCTGGGACATACTGTGGTGGGCTGGGACGGGCTGGGACGGGCTGTGGTGCTCTGTGGTGGGCTGGGACGTGCCGTGGTGGACCGTGGTGGGCTTGGATGGGCCGTGGTGGGCTTGGATGGGCCGTGGTGGGCTTGGATGGGCCGTGGTGGGCTTGGATGGGCCGTGGTGGGCTGTGGTCGGCCGTGGTGGGCTGTGGTCGGCCGTGGTGGGTTGTGGTGGGCTGTGGTCGGTTGTGGTGGGCTTGGACGGGCTGTGGTGGGCTGAGATGGGATGTGGTTGTCCTGGACAGGCTGTAATGGGCTGGGATGGGCTGTGGTGCGCCTTGCTGGGCTGTGTTGGGCCCGGATGGGCCGTGGTGGGCTGTGGTGGGCCGTGGTGGGCTGGGACGGGCTGTGGTGGGCTGGGACGGGCCGTGGTTGGCTGGGACGGGCAGTGGTGGGCTGTGGAGTGATGGGACGGGCTGTGGTGGGCTGGGATCAGCTGGGATAGGCTGTGGTTGGTTATGGTGGGCTGGGAAGAGCTGTGGTGGGCTGGGACAAGCTGTGGTGGGCTGTGGTGGGCTGGGACGGGCTGTGGTGGGCTGGGACGGGCTGTAGTGGGCTGAGGCGGGCTGTGGTGGGCTGGGACGGGCTGTGGTGGGCTGTGGTGGGTTCTGAAGGGCTGTGGTGGGCTGTGGTGGGTTGGGACACGCTGTGGTGGGTAGGGACGGGCTGTGGTGGGCTGTGGTGTGTTGTGACAAGTTGGCACGGGCTGGGACGGGCCGTGGTGGGCTGGCATGAGCTGCGGTGGGCTGTGATGGGCTGTGGTGGGCTGGGACGGGCTGTGGTGGGTTGGGACGGGCTGGGACGGGCTGGGACGGGCAGTGGTGGGCTGGGACGGGCAGTGGTGGGCTGAGACGGGCTGGGAGGGGCTGGGACGGTCTGGTGTGGGCTGTGGTAAGCTGGGACGGGCTGTGGTTGGCTGTGATGGGCTTGGATGGGCTGTCGTGGGCTGGGAAGGGCTGTGGTGGGCTGTGGTGGGCTGTGGTGTGTTGTGACGGGTTGGCACGTGCTGGGTCGGGCTGTGGTGGGCTGCGACGGGCTGTGGTGGGCTGGGACGGGCTGTGGTGGGCTGGGACGGGCCGTGGTTGGCTGGGACGGGCAGTGGTGGGCTGGGACGGGCTGTGGTGGGCTGGGACGGGCTGTAGTGGGCTGAGGCGGGCTGTGGTGGGCTGGGACGGGCTGTGGTGGGCTGTGGTGGGTTCTGAAGGGCTGTGGTGGGCTGTGGTGGGTTGGGACACGCTGTGGTGGGTAGGGACGGGCTGTGGTGGGCTGTGGTGTGTTGTGACAAGTTGGCACGGGCTGGGACGGGCCGTGGTGGGCTGGCATGAGCTGCGGTGGGCTGTGATGGGCTGTGGTGGGCTGGGACGGGCTGTGGTGGGTTGGGACGGGCTGGGACGGGCTGGGACGGGCAGTGGTGGGCTGGGACGGGCAGTGGTGGGCTGAGACGGGCTGGGAGGGGCTGGGACGGTCTGGTGTGGGCTGTGGTAAGCTGGGACGGGCTGTGGTTGGCTGTGATGGGCTGGGATGGGCTGTCGTGGGCTGGGAAGGGCTGTGGTGGGCTGTGGTGGGCTGTGGTGTGTTGTGACGGGTTGGCACGTGCTGGGTCGGGCCGTGATGGGCTGGGATGGGCTGTGGTGGGCTGTGGTGGGCTGCGACGGGCTGTGGTGGGCTGGGACGGGCTGTGGTGGGTTGGGACGGGCTGGGACGGGCTGTGGTGGGCTGGGACGGGCTGTGGTGGGCTGGGACGGTCTGTGGTGGGCTGGGACGGTCTGGTGTGGGCTGTGGTAAGCTGGGACGGGCTGTGGTGGGCTGTGATGGGCTGTGGTGGGCTGTGGTGTGCTGGGACGGGCTTTGGTGCGTTGGGACGGGCTGGGACGGGCAGTGGTGGACTGGGACGGGCAGTGGTGGGCTGGGACGGTCTGTGGTGGGCTGGGACGGTCTGGTGTGGACTGTGGTAAGCTGGGACGGGCTGTGGTGGGCTGTGATGGGCTGTGGTGGGCTGTGGTGTGCTGGGACGGGCTTTGGTGCGTTGGGACGGGCTGGGACGGGCAGTGGTGGACTGGGACGGGCAGTGGTGGGCTGGGACGGGCAGTGGTGGGCTGGGACGGGCTGTGGTGGGCTGGGACGGGCTGTGGTGGGCTGGGACGGTCTGTGGTGGGCTGTGCTAAGCTGGGACGGGCTGTGGTGGGCTGTGGTGGGCTGTGGTGTGCTGGGACGGGCTGTGGTGGGCCGGGCCGGGCCGTGGTGGGCTGTGGTGCGCCGTGTTTATCTGGGACGAGCTGTGGTGGGCCATGGCGGGCCGTGGTGGGCTGGGACGGGCCGTGGTTTGCCGTGGTGGGCTGAAACAGGCTGTGGTGACCTGTGGTGGGCTGTGGTGACCGGTGGTGGGCTGTGGTGACCTGTGGTGGGCTGTGGTGTGCTGGGACGGGCTGTGGTGGGCCGGGACGGGCCGTGGTGGGCTGTGGTGACCGGTGGTGGGCTGTGGTGACCGGTGGTGGGCTGTGGTGGGCTGGGACGGGTTGCGGTGGGCTGGGACGGGTTGTGGTGGGCTAGGACGGGCTGCGGTGGCCTGGGACGGGCTGCGGTGGGCTGGGATAAGCTGTGTTGGGCTGCGACGGGCTGTGGTAGGCTGGGATGAGCTGTGGAGGGTTGGGACGGGCTGTGGAGGGTTGTGGAGGGCTGTGCTGGGCTTGGACAGGCTGTGGTGGGCTGAGATGGGCCGTGGTGGTCCGTGGTGGGCTGGGACGGGCCGTGCTGGGCTAGGACGGGCTGTGGTGAACTGTGGTGGGCTGTGATGGGCCGTGGTGGGCTGGGACGGGCCGTGGTGGGCTGGGATGGGCCGTGGTGGGCTGGGACGGGCCGTGGTGGGCTGGGACAGTCTGTGGTGGGCTCTGGTGGACTGGGAAGGGCCGTGGTGGGCCGTGGTGTGCTCTGGTGGGCCATGGTGGACCGTGGTTGGCCGTGGTGGGCCAGGACAGGCCGTGGTTAGCCGTGGTGGGCTGAAACAGGCTGGGACGGGCTGTGGTGGGCTGGGACGGGCTCTGGTGGGCTGGGACGGGCTGTGGTGGGCTGGGACGGGCTGTGGTGGGCTGTGGTGGGCTGGGACGGGCTGTGGTCGTCTGGGACGGGTTGTGGTGAGCTGAGACGGGCCGTGGTGGGCTGAGACGGGCCGTGGTTGGCTGAGACGGGCCGTGGTGGGCTGGGACGGGCTGGTACTTGCTGTGGTGGGCTGTTACAGGCTGTGGTGTGCTGTGAGAGGCTGTGGTGGTCTGGGACGAGCTGGGATGGGCTGTGGAGGGCTGGGACGGGCTGTGGTGGGCTGGGACGGGCTGTGGTGGTCTGTGACAAGCTCTTGTGGGCTGTGGTGGGCTGGGACGAGCTGTGGTGGGCTCTGGTGGGCTCTGGTGGGCTGGGACGGGCTGTCGTGGGCTGGGATGGGCCGTGGTGGGCTGGGACGGGCCGTGGTGGGCTGGGACGGGTTGGGATAGGCTGCGGTGGGCCGTGGTGTGCTCTGGTGGGCCATGGTGGACCGTGGTTGGCCGTGGTGGGCCGGGACAGGCCGTGGTTAGCCGTGCTGGGCTGAAACAGGCTGGGACGGGCTCTGGTGGGCTGGGACGGGCTGTGGTGGGCTGGGACAAGCCGTGGTGGGCTGGGACGGGCTGTGGTGGGCTGGGACGGGCTGGTACTTGCTGTGGTGGGCTGTTACGGGCTGTGGTGTGCTGTGAGAGGCTGTGGTGGTCTGGGACGAGCTGGGACGGGCTGTGGTGGGCTGGTACTTGCTGTGGTGGGCTGGGACGGGCTGTGGTGGGCCGTAGTGGGCTGTGGTGGGCTGGGACGGGCTGTGGTGGTCTGTGCAAGCTCTTGTGGGCTGTGGTGGGCTGGGACGAGCTGTGGTGGGCTTTGGTGGGCTGTGGTGGGCTGGGACGGGCTGTCGTGGGCTGGGACGGGCTGGGACGGGCCGTGGTGGGCTGGGACGGGCCGTGGTGGGCTGGGACGGGCCGTGGTGGGCTGGGACGGGTTGGGATAGGCTGCGGTGGGCTGGGACGGGCTGTGGTGGGTTGTGGTGAGCTGAGACGGGCTGTGGTGAAATTGGACGGGCTGTGGTGGGCTGTGGTGTGCTGGGACATGCTGTGGTGAACTGGGAAGGGCTCTGGTGGTCTGGAATGGGCTGTGGTGGGCTGGGACGGGCCGTGGCGGGCTGCGGTGGGCTGGGACGGGCTGTGGTGGGCTGGGACAGGCGCTGGTGGGCCGGGACAGACTCTGGTGCGCTGTGGTGGGCTGTGGTGGGCTATGGTGCGCTGTGGTGGGTTGTGGTGAGCTAGAACGGGTTGTGGTGGGCTGGGACGGGCTATAGTGGGCTGGGACGGGATTGTGGTGGGCTGGGATGAGCTAAGAAGGGCTGTGGTGGGTTGTGGTGAGCTGGGGCGACCTCTGGTGGGCTAGGACGGGCTGTGACGGGCTGTGGTGGGCTGTGGTAAGCTGGGACGGGCTCAGGTGGGTTGGGACGGGCTGTGGTGCACTGTGGTTGGCTGGGACGGGCTGTGGTGGGCGGGGACGGGCTTTGGTGGGTTAGTGGTGGGCTGGGACGACCTCTGGTGGTCTGGGTCGGGCTGTGGTGGGCTGTGGTGAGCTGGGACGGGCTCTGGTGGGTTGGCACGGGGCGTGGTGGGCTGTGGTGGGCTGGGACGGGCTGTGGTGGGCTGGGACGGGCTCTGGTGGTCTGGGACATACTGTGGTGGGCTGGGACGGGCTGGGACGGGCTGTGGTGCTCTGTGGTGGGCTGGGACGTGCCGTGGTGGACCGTGGTGGGCTTGGATGGGCCGTGGTGGGCTTGGATGGGCCGTGGTGGGCTTGGATGGGCCGTGGTGGGCTGTGGTCGGCCGTGGTGGGCTGTGGTCGGCCGTGGTGGGTTGTGGTGGGCTGTGGTCGGTTGTGGTGGGCTTGGACGGGCTGTGGTGGGCTGAGATGGGATGTGGTTGTCCTGGACAGGCTGTAATGGGCTGGGATGGGCTGTGGTGCGCCTTGCTGGGCTGTGTTGGGCCCGGATGGGCCGTGGTGGGCTGTGGTGGGCCGTGGTGGGCTGGGACGGGCTGTGGTGGGCTGGGACGGGCCGTGGTTGGCTGGGACGGGCAGTGGTGGGCTGGGACGGGCTGTGGTGGGCTGGGACGGGCTGTAGTGGGCTGAGGCGGGCTGTGGTGGGCTGGGACGGGCTGTGGTGGGCTGTGGTGGGTTCTGAAGGGCTGTGGTGGGCTGTGGTGGGTTGGGACACGCTGTGGTGGGTAGGGACGGGCTGTGGTGGGCTGTGGTGTGTTGTGACAAGTTGGCACGGGCTGGGACGGGCCGTGGTGGGCTGGCATGAGCTGCGGTGGGCTGTGATGGGCTGTGGTGGGCTGGGACGGGCTGTGGTGGGTTGGGACGGGCTGGGACGGGCTGGGACGGGCAGTGGTGGGCTGGGACGGGCAGTGGTGGGCTGAGACGGGCTGGGAGGGGCTGGGACGGTCTGGTGTGGGCTGTGGTAAGCTGGGACGGGCTGTGGTTGGCTGTGATGGGTTCTGAAGGGCTGTGCTGGGCTGGGAAGGGCTGTGGTGGGCTGTGGTGGGCTGTGGTGTGTTGTGACGGGTTGGCACGTGCTGGGTCGGGCCGTGATGGGCTGGGATGGGCTGTGGTGGGCTGTGGTGGGCTGCGACGGGCTGTGGTGGGCTGGGACGGGCTGTGGTGGGTTGGGACGGGCTGGGACGGGCTGTGGTGGGCTGGGACGGGCTGTGGTGGGCTGGGACGGTCTGTGGTGGGCTGGGACGGTCTGGTGTGGGCTGTGGTAAGCTGGGACGGGCTGTGGTGGGCTGTGATGGGCTGTGGTGGGCTGTGGTGTGCTGGGACG
This sequence comes from Falco cherrug, assembly GCF_023634085.1. NCBI lineage: Eukaryota > Metazoa > Chordata > Aves > Falconiformes > Falconidae > Falco > Falco cherrug. The sequence goes on along the minus strand of NW_026599500.1, from coordinate 216,495 downwards.
GGCTTTGGTGCGTTGGGACGGGCTGGGACGGGCAGTGGTGGACTGGGACGGGCAGTGGTGGGCTGGGACGGGCAGTGGTGGGCTGGGACGGGCTGTGGTGGGCTGGGACGGGCTGTGGTGGGCTGGGACGGTCTGTGGTGGGCTGTGGTAAGCTGGGACGGGCTGTGGTGGGCTGTGGTGGGCTGTGGTGTGCTGGGATGGGCTGTGGTGGGCCGGGCCGGGCCGTGGTGGGCTGTGGTGCGCCGTGTTTATCTGGGACGAGCTGTGGTGGGCCATGGCGGGCCGTGGTTGGCTGGGACGGGCCGTGGTTTGCCGTGGTGGGCTGAAACAGGCTGTGGTGACCTGTGGTGGGCTGTGGTGACCGGTGGTGGGCTGTGGTGACCTGTGGTGGGCTCTGGTGTGCTGGGACGGGCTGTGGTGGGCCGGGACGGGCCGTGGTGGGCTGTGGTGACCGGTGGTGGGCTGTGGTGACCGGTGGTGGGCTGTGGTGGGCTGGGACGGGTTGCAGTGGGCTGGGACGGGTTGTGGTGGGCTAGGACGGGCTGCGGTGGCCTGGGACGGGCTGCGGTGGGCTGGGATAAGCTGTGTTGGGCTGCGACGGGCTGTGGTAGGCTGGGATGAGCTGTGGAGGGTTGGGACGGGCTGTGGAGGGTTGTGGAGGGCTGTGCTGGGCTTGGACAGGCTATGGTGGGCTGAGATGGGCCGTGGTGGTCCGTGGTGGGCTGGGACGGGCCGTGCTGGGCTAGGACGGGCTGTGGTGAACTGTGGTGGGCTGTGATGGGCCGTGGTGGGCTGGGACGGGCCGTGGTGGGCTGGGACGGGCCGTGGTGGGCTGGGACAGTCTGTGGTGGGCTCTGGTGGACTGGGAAGGGCCGTGGTGGGCCGTGGTGTGCTCTGGTGGGCCATGGTGGACCGTGGTTGGCCGTGGTGGGCCAGGACAGGCCGTGGTTAGCCGTGGTGGGCTGAAACAGGCTGGGACGGGCTGTGGTGGGCTGGGACGGGCTCTGGTGGGCTGGGACGGGCTGTGGTGGGCTGGTACTTGCTGTGGTGGGCTGTGGTGGGCTGGGACGGGCTGTGGTCGTCTGGGACGGGTTGTGGTGAGCTGAGACGGGCCGTGGTGGGCTGAGACGGGCCGTGGTTGGCTGAGACGGGCCGTGGTGGGCTGGGACGGGCTGGTACTTGCTGTGGTGGGCTGTTACAGGCTGTGGTGTGCTGTGAGAGGCTGTGGTGGTCTGGGACGAGCTGGGATGGGCTGTGGAGGGCTGGGATGGGCTGTGGTGGGCTGGGACGGGCTGTGGTGGTCTGTGACAAGCTCTTGTGGGCTGTGGTGGGCTGGGACGGGCCGTGGTGGGCTGGGACGAGCCGTGGTGGGCTGGGACGGGCCGTGGTGGGCTGGGACGGGCCGTGGTGGGCTGGGACAGGCTGTGGTGGGCTGTGGTGGACTGGGAAGGGCCGTGGTGGGCCGTGGTGTGCTCTGGTGGGCCATGGTGGACCGTGGTTGGCCGTGGTGGGCCGGGACAGGCCGTGGTTAGCCGTGGTGGGCTGAAACAGGCTGGGACGGGCTGTGGTGGGCTGGGACGGGCTGTGGTGGGCTGGGACGTGCCGTGGTGGGCTGGGACGGGCTGTGGTGGGCTGGGACGGGCTGGTACTTGCTGTGGTGGGCTGTTACGGGCTGTGGTGTGCTGTGAGAGGCTGTGGTGGTCTGGGACGAGCTGGGACGGGCTGTGGTGGGCTGGGACGGGCTGTGGTGGGCTGGGACGGGCTGTGGTGGGCCGTAGTGGGCTGTGGTGGGCTGGGACGGGCTGTGGTGGTCTGTGCAAGCTCTTGTGGGCTGTGGTGGGCTGGGACGAGCTGTGGTGGGCTCTGGTGGGCTGTGGTGGGCTGGGACGGGCTGTGGTGGGCTGAGACGGGCTGGGGAGGGTTGGGAAGGGCTGTGGAGGGTTGTGGAGGGCTGTGCTGGGCTTGGACAGGCTGTGGTGGGCTGAGATGGGCCGTGGTGGTCCGTGGTGGGCTGGGACGGGCCGTGCTGGGCTAGGACGGGCTGTGGTGTGTTGTGGAGAACTGGGACGGGCTGTGACGGGCTGTGGTGGGCCGGGCCGGGCCGTGGTGGGCTGTGGTGCGCCGTGTTTATCTGGGACGAGCTGTGGTGGGCCATGGCGGTCCGTGGTGGGCTGAGACGGGCCGTGGTTTGCCGTGGTGGGCTGAAACAGGCTGTGGTGATGTGTGGTGGGCTGTGGTGACCGGTGGTGGGCTGTGGTGACCTGTGGTGGGCTGTGGTGGGCTGGGACCGGTTGCGGTGGGCTGGGACGGGTTTCGGTGGGCTGGGATAAGCTGTGTTGGGCTGCGACGGGCTGTGGTAGGCTGGGATGAGCTGTGGAGGGTTGGGACGGGCTGTGGAGGGTTGTGGAGGGCTGTGCTGGGCTTGGACAGGCTGTGGTGGGCTGAGATGGGCCGTGGTGGTCCGTGGTGGGCTGGGACGGACTGTCGTGGGCTGGGACGGGCTGTCGTGGGCTGGGACGGGCTGGGACGGGCCGTGGTTGGCTGGGACGGGCCGTGGTGGGCTGGGACGGGCCGTGGTGGGCTGGGACGGGTTGGGATAGGCTGCTGTGTGCTGGGACGGGCTGTGGTGGGTTGTGGTGAGCTGAGACGGGCTGTGGTGAAATTGGACGGGCTGTGGTGGGCTGTGGTGTGCTGGGACATGCTGTGGTGAACTGGGAAGGGCTCTGGTGGTCTGGAATGGGCTGTGGTGGGCTGGGACGGGCTGTGGTGGGCTGGGACAGGCTCTGGTGCGCTGTGGTGGGCTGTGGTGTGCTATGGTGCGCTGTGGTGGGTTGTGGTGAGCTAGAACGGGTTGTAGTGGGCTGGGACGGGCTATAGTGGGCTGGGACGGGATTGTGGTGGGCTGGGACGGGCTCTGATGGTCTGCGGCGGCCGTGGTGGGCTGGGACGGGCTGTGGTGGGCTGGGACGGGCTAAGAAGGGCTGTGGTGGGTTGTGGTGAGCTGGGACGACCTCTGGTGGGCTGGGACGGGCTGTGACGGGCTGTGGTGGTCTGGGACGGGCTCTGGTGGGTTGGCACGGGGCGTGGTGGGCTGTGGTGGGCTGGGACAAGCTGTGGTGGGCTGGGACGGGCTTTGGTGGGTTAGTGGTGGGCTGGGACGACCTCTGGTGGTCTGGGACGGGCTGTGGTGGGCTGTGGTGAGCTGGGACGGGCTCTGGTGGGTTGGCACGGGGCGTGGTGGGCTGTGGTGGGCTGGGACGGGCTGTGGTGGGCTGGGACGGGCTCTGGTGGTCTGGGACATACTGTGGTTGGCTGGGACGGGCTGGGACGGGCTGTGGTGCTGTGTGGTGGGCTGGGACGTGCCGTGGTGGACCGTGGTGGGCTTGGATGGGCCGTGGTGGGCTTGGATGGGCCGTGGTGGGCTTGGATGGGCCGTGGTGGGCTGTGGTCTGCCGTGGTGGGCTGTGGTCGGCCGTGGTGGGCTGTGGTGGGCTGTGGTCGGTTGTGGTGGGCTGGGACGGGCTGTGGTGGGCTGAGATGGGATGTGGTGGTCTGGGACAGGCTGTAATGGGCTGGGATGGGCTGTGGTGCGCCTTGGTGGGCTGTGTTGGGCCCGGATGGGCCGTGGTGGGCTGTGGTGGGCCGTGGTGGGCTGGGACGGGCTGTGGTGGGCTGGGACGGGCCGTGGTTGGCTGGGACGGGCTGTGGTGGGCTGTGGTGTGATGGGACGGGCTGTGGTGGGCTGGGATCGGTTAGGATAGGCTGTGGTTGGTTATGGTGGGCTGGGAAGAGCTGTGGTGGTCTGGGACAAGCTGTGGTGGGCTGTGGTGGGCTGGGACAGGCTGGAACGGGTTCTGGTGGTCTGGAACGGGCTGGGACGGGCTGTGGTGGGCAGGGACGGGCTGTTGTGGCCTGGGACGGGCTGGGACGGGCTGTGGTGGGCTAGGATGGGCTGTGGTTGGCTGGGACGGGCTGGGACGGGCTGTGGTGTGCTGGGACGGGCTGTGGTGTGCTGGGACGGGCCGTGGTGGGCTGGGACGGGCCGTGGTGGGCTGGGGTGGGCCGTGGTGGGCTGGGACGGGCCGTGGTGGGCTGGGACAGGCTGTGGTGAGCTGTGGTGGACTGGGAAGGGCCGTGGTGGGCCGTGGTGTGCTCTGGTGGGCCATGGTGGACCGTGGTTGGCCGTGGTGGGCCGGGACAGGCCGTGGTTAGCCGTGCTGGGCTGAAACAGGCTGGGACGGGCTCTGGTGGGCTGGGACGGGCTGTGGTGGGCTGGGACGGGCCGTGGTGGGCTGGGACGGGCTGTGGTCGTCTGGGACGGGTTGTGGTGAGCTGAGACGGGCCGTGGTGGGCTGAGACGGGCCGTGGTGTGCTGGGACGGGCTGGTACTTGCTGTGGTGGGCTGTTACGGGCTGTGGTGTGCTGTGAGAGGCTGTGGTGGTCTGGGACGAGCTGGGACGGGCTGTGGTGGGCTGGGACGGGCTGTGGTGGGCTGGGACGGGCCGTGGTAGGCTGGGACGGGCCGTGGTGGGCTGGGACAGGCTGTGGTGGGCTGTGGTGGACTGGGAAGGGCCGTGGTGTGCTCTGGTGGGCCATGGTGGACCGTGGTGGGCCGGGACAGGCCGTGGTCAGCCGTGGTGGGCTGAAACAGGCTGGGACGGGCTCTGGTGGGCTGGGACGGGCTGTGGTGGGCTGGGACGGGCCGTGGTGTGCTGGGACGGGCTGTGGTGGGCTGTGGTGGGCTGGGACGGGCTGTGGTCGTCTGGGACGGGTTGTGGTGAGCTGAGACGGGCCGTGGTGGGCTGAGACGGGCCGTGGTGGGCTGGGACGGGCTGGTACTTGCTGTGGTGGGCTGTTACGGGCTGTGGTGTGCTGTGAGAGGCTGTGGTGGTCTGGGACGAGCTGGGACGGGCTGTGGTGGGCTGGGACGGGCTGTGGTGGGCTGGGACGGGCTGTGGTGGGTAGGGACGGGCTGTGGTGGGCCGTAGTGGGCTGTGGTGGGCTGGGACGGGCTGTGGTGGTCTGTGACAAGCTCTTGTGGGCTGTGGAGGGCTGGGACGAGCTGTGGTGGGCTCTGGTGGGCTGGGACGGACTGTCGTGGGCTGGGACGGGCTGTCGTGGGCTGGGACGGGCTGGGACGGGCCGTAGTGGGCTGGGACGGGCCGTGGTGGGCTGGGACGGGTTGGGATAGGCTGCGGTGGGCTGGGACGGGCTGTGGTGGGTTGTGGTGAGCTGAGACGGGCTGTGGTGAAATTGGACGGGCTGTGGTGGGCTGTGGTAAACTGGGAAGGGCTCTGGTGGTCTGGAATGGGCTGTGGTGGGCTGGGACGGGCCGTGGCGGGCTGCGGTGGGCTGGGACGGGCTGTGGTGGGCTGGGACAGGCTCTGGTGGGCCGGGACAGACTCTGGTGCGCTGTGGTGGGCTGTGGTGGGCTATGGTGCGCTGTGGTGGGTTGTGGTGAGCTAGAACGGGTTGTGGTGGGCTGGGACGGGCTATAGTGGGCTGGGACGGGATTGTGGTGGGCTGGGACGGGCTCTGATGCTCTGCGGCGGCCGTGGTGGGCTGTGGTGGGCTGGGACGGGCTGTGACGGGCTGTGGTGGGTTGTGGTGAGCTGGGACGACCTCTGGTGGGCTGGGACGGGCTGTGACAGGCTGTGGTGGGCTGTGGTAAGCTGGGACGGGCTCAGGTGGGTTGGGGCAGGCTGTGGTGCGCTGTGGTTGGCTGGGACGGGCTGTGGTGGGCGGGGACGGGGTTTGGTGGGTTAGTGGTGGGCTGGGACGACCTCTTGTGGTCTGGGACGGGCTGTGGTGGGCTGTGGTGAGCTGGGACGGGCTCTGGTGGGTTGGCACGGGGCGTGGTGGGCTGTGGTGGGCTGGGACGGGCTGTGGTGGGCTGGGACGGGCTCTGGTGGTCTGGGACATACTGTGGTGGGCTGGGACGGGCTGTGGTGCTGTGTGGTGGGCTGGGACGTGCTGTGGTTGACTGTGGTGGGCTTGGATGGGCCGTGGTGGGCTTGGATGGGCCGTGGTGGGCTGTGGTCGGCTGTGGTGGGCTGTGGTCGGCCGTGGTGGGCTGTGGTGGGCTGTGGTCGGTTGTGGTGGGCTGGGACGCGCTGTGGTGGGCTGAGATGGGATGTGGTGGTCTGGGACAGGCTGTAATGGGCTGGGATGGGCTGTGGTGCGCCTTGGTGGGCTGTGTTGGGCCCGGATGGGCCGTGGTGGGCTGTGGTGGGCCGTGGTGGGCTGGGACGGGCTGTGGTGGGCTGGGACGGGCCGTGGTTGGCTGGGACGGGCTGTGGTGGGCTGTGGTGTGATGGGACGGGCTGTGGTGGGCTGGGATCGGTTGGGATAAGCTGTGGTTGGTTATGGTGGGCTGGGAAGAGCTGTGGTGGTCTGGGACAAGCTGTGGTGGGCTGTGGTGGCCTGGGACGGTCTGTGGTGGGCTGGGACGGGCTGTGGTGGCCTGGGACGTGCTGTGGTGGGCTGGGACGGGCTTTGGTGGGCTGTGGTGGGCTGTGACGGGTTGGCACGGGCTGGGACGGGCCGTGGTGGGCTGGGATGGGCTGGGGCGGGCTGGGACGGGCTGTGGTGGGTTGGGACAGGCTGGGACGGGCTGGGACGGGCAGTGGTGGCCTGGGACGGGCAGTGGTGGCCTGGGACGGGCAGTGGTGGGCTGGGACGGGCAGTGGTGGGCTGGGACGGGCTGTGGTGGGCTGGGACGGTCTGGTGTGGGCTGTGGTAAGCTGGGACAGGCTGTGGTGGGCTGTGATGGGCTGTGGTGGGCGGTGGTGTGCTGGGACGGGCTTTGGAGGGTTGGGACGGGCTGGGACGGGCTGGGACGGGCAGTGGTGGGCTGGGACGGGCCGTGGTGGGCTGGGACGGTCTGTGGTGGGCTGTGGTAAGCTGGGACGGGCTGTGGTGGGCTGTGATGGGCTGTGGTGGGCTGTGGTGTGCTGGGACGGGTTGCGGTGGGCTGGGACGGGTTTCGGTGGGCTAGGACGGGCTGCGGTGGGCTGGGACGGGCTGCGGTGGGCTGGGATAAGCTGTGTTGGGCTGCGACGGGCTGTGGTAGGCTGGGATGAGCTGTGGAGGGTTGGGACGGGCTGTGGAGGGTTGTGGAGGGCTGTGCTGGGCTTGGACAGGCTGTGGTGGGCTGAGATGGGCCGTGGTGGTCCGTGGTGGGCTGGGACGGGCCGTGCTGGGCTAGGACGGGCTGTGGTGAACTGTGGTGGGCTGTGATGGGCCGTGGTGGGCTGGGACGGGCCGTGGTGGGCTGGGGTGGGCCGTGGTGGGCTGGGACGGGCCGTGGTGGGCTGGGACAGGCTGTGGTGGGCTCTGGTGGACTGGGAAGGGCCGTGGTGGGCCGTGGTGTGCTCTGGTGGGCCATGGTGGACCGTGGTTGGCCGTGGTGGGCCGGGACAGGCTGGGACGGGCTGTGGTGGGCTGGGACGGGCTGTGGTGGGCTGGGACGGGCTGTGGTCGTCTGGGACGGGTTGTGGTGAGCTGAGACGGGCCGTGGTGGGCTGGGACGGGCTGTGGTGGGCTGTGGTGGGCTCGGACGGGCTGTGGTCGTCTGGGACGGGTTGTGGTGAGCTGAGACGGGCCGTGGTGGGCTGAGACGGGCCGTGGTGGGCTGGGACGGGCTGGTACTTGCTGTGGTGGGCTGTTACGGGGTGTGGTGTGCTGTGAGAGGCTGTGGTGGTCTGGGACGAGCTGGGACGGGCTGTGGTGGGCTGGGACGGGCTGCGGTGGGCTGGGACGGGCTGTGGTGGGCCGTAGTGTGCTGTGGTGGGCTGGGACGGGCTGTGGTGAACTGTGGTGGGCTGTGATGGGCCGTGGTGGGCTGGGACGGGCCGTGGTGGGCTGGGACGGGCCGTGGTGGGCTGGGGTGGGCCGTGGTGGGCTGTGGCGGACCGTGGTGGGCTGTGGTGGAGTGGGAAGGGCCGTGGTGGGCCGTGGTGTGCTCTGGTGGGCCATGGTGGACCGTGGTTGGCCGTGGTGGGCCGGGACAGGCCGTGGTTAGCCGTGCTGGGCTGAAACCGGCTGGGACGGGCTCTGGTGGGCTGGGACGGGCTGTGGTCGTCTGGGACGGGTTGTGGTGAGCTGAGACGGGCCGTGGTGGGCTGAGACGGGCCGTGGTGGGCTGAGACGGGCCGTGGTGGGCTGGGACGGGCTGGTACTTGCTGTGGTGGGCTGTTACGGGCTGTGGTGGGCTGGGACGGGCTGTGGTGGGCTGGGACGGGCTGTGGTGGGCCGTAGTGGACTGTGGTTGGCTGGGACGGGCTGTGGTGGTCTGTGACAAGCTCTTGTGGGCTGTGGTGGGCTGGGACGAGCTGTGGTGGGCTCTGGTGGGCTCTGGTGGGCTGGGACGGACTGTCGTGGGCTGGGACGGGCTGTCGTGGGCTGGGACGGGCTGGGACGGGCCGTGGTGGGCTGGGACGGGCCGTGGTGGGCTGGGACGGGCCGTGGTGGGCTGGGACGGGTTGGGATAGGCTGCGGTGTGCTGGGACGGGCTGTGGTGGGTTGTGGTGAGCTGAGACGGGCTGTGGTGAAATTGGACGGGCTGTGGTGGGCTGTGGTGTGCTGGGACATGCTGTGGTGAACTGGGAAGGGCTCTGGTGGTCTGGAATGGGCTGTGGTGGGCTGGGACGGGCTGTGGTGGGCTGGGACAGGCTCTGGTGCGCTGTGGTGGGCTGTGGTGTGCTATGGTGCGCTGTGGTGGGTTGTGGTGAGCTAGAACGGGTTGTAGTGGGCTGGGACGGGCTATAGTGGGCTGGGACGGGATTGTGGTGGGCTGGGACGGGCTCTGATGGTCTGCGGCGGCCGTGGTGGGCTGGGACGGGCTGTGGTGGGCTGGGACGGGCTGGGAAGGGCTGTGGTGGGTTGTGGTGAGCTGGGACGACCTCTGGTGGGCTGGGACGGGCTGTGACGGGCTGTGGTGGGCTGGGACGGGCTCTGGTGGGTTTGCACGGGGCGTGGTGGGCTGTGGTGGGCTGGGACGGGCTGTGGTGGGCGGGGACGGGCTTTGGTGGGTTAGTGGTGGGCTGGGACGACCTCTTGTGGTCTGGGACGGGCTGTGGTGGGCTGTGGTGAGCTGGGACGGGCTGTGGTGGGTTGGCACGGGGCGTGGTGGGCTGTGGTGGGCTGGGACGGGCTGTGGTGGGCTGGGACGGGCTCTGGTGGTCTGGGACATACTGTGGTGGGCTGGGACGGGCTGGGACGGGCTGTGGTGCTCTGTGGTGGGCTGGGACGTGCCGTGGTGGACCGTGGTGGGCTTGGATGGGCCGTGGTGGGCTTGGATGGGCCGTGGTGGGCTGTGGTCTGCCGTGGTGGGCTGTAGTCGGCCGTGGTGGGCCGTGGTGGGCTGTGGTGGGCCGTGGTGGGCTGGGACGGGCCGTGGTTGGCTGGGACGGGCCGTGGTTGTCTGGGACGGGCTGTGGTGGGCTGTGGTGTGATGGGACGGGCTGTGGTGGGCTGGGATCGGCTGGGATAGGCTGTGGTTGGTTATGGTGGGCTGGGAAGAGCTGTGGTGGTCTGGGACAAGCTGTGGTGGGCTGTGGTGGGCTGGGACGGGCTGTGGTGGGCTGGGACGGGCAGTAGTGGGCTGAGGTGGGCTGTGGTGGGCTTCATGGGCTGTGGTGGGCTGTGGTGGTCTGTGGTGGCCTGGGACGTGCTGTGGTGGGCTGGGACGGGCTGTGGTGGGCTGTGGTGGGTTGGGACACGCTGTGGTGGGTAGGGACGGGCTGTGGTGGGCTGTGGTGAACTGGGAAGGGCTCTGGTGGTCTGGAATGGGCTGTGGTGGGCTGGGACGGGCCGTGGCGGGCTGCGGTTGGCTGGGACGGGCTGTGGTGGGTTGGGACAGGCTGTGGTGGGTTGGGACAGGCTGGGACATGCTGGGACGGTGTGTGGTGGACTGGGATGGTCTGTGGTGGGCTGGGACGGGCTGTGGTGGGCAGGGATGGGCTGTGGTGGGGCGTGGTGGGCTGGGACGGGCCGTGGTGAACCGTGGTGGGCTGTGGTGGGCCGTGGTGGGCCGTTTTGAGCCGGTATGGGAAGGGATGGGCTGTGGTGGGCTGTGGTGGGCTGGGACAGGTCATGGTGGGCTGGGACAGGTCATGGAGGGCTGAGATGGCCCGTGGTGAACTGTGGTGGGCTGTGGTGGGCCGTGGTGGGCTGGGACGGGCCGTGGTGGGCTGGGACGGGTTGGGACGGGCTGTGTTGGGCTGTGATGGGCTGTGGTGTGCTGGGATGGGCTGAGTTGGGCTGGGACGGGCTGGGACGGGCTGGGAATGGCTGGGACGGGCTAGGACGGGCTGGGACGGGCTGTGGTGGGCTGGGACGGGCTGTGGTGGGCTGGGACGGGCTGTGGTGGGCTGGGACGGGCTGTGGTGGGCTGGGACATGCTGTGGTGGGCTGGGACGGGCTGGGACGGGCTGTGGTGGGCTGGGACGAGCTGTGGTGGGTTCTGCTGAGCTTGAGACAGGCTGTGGTGGGCTGGGACAGGCTGAGACGAGTTCTGGTGGTCTGGAACGAGCTGGGACGGGCTGTGGTGGGCTGGGACGGGCTATGGTGGGCGGGGACGGGCTGTGGTGGGCGGGGACGGGCTGTGGTGGTCTGGAATGGTCTGTGGTGGGCTGGGACGGGCTGTGCAGGCTGCGACGGGCTGGGACGGGCGGGGACGGGCTGTGGTGTGCTGGGACGGGCTGTGCTGGTCTGTGGTGGGCTGGGACGGGCGGGGACGGTCTGTGGTGGGCTGGGACGGGCTGTGGTGGGCTAGGGACGGGCTGTGGTGGGCTGGGACGGGCTGTGGTGGGCTGGGACGGGCTGTGGTGGGCTGGGACATGCTGTGGTGGGCTGGGACGGGCTGTGGTGGGCTGGGATGGTCTGTGGTGTGCTGGGACGGGCTGTGGTGGGCAGGGACGGGCTGTTGTGGGCTGGGACGGGCTGGGACGGGCCGTGGTGGGCTGGGACGGGCCGTGGTGGGCTGGGACGGGCCGTGGTGGGCTGGGACGGGTTGGGATAGGCTGCGGTCGTCTGGGACGGGCTGTGGTGGGCTGTGGTGAGCTGGGACGGGCTCTGGTGGGTTGGCACGGGGCGTGGTGGGCTGTGGTGGGCTGGGACGGGCTGTGGTGGGCTGGGACGGGCTCTGGTGGTCTGGGACATACTGTGGTGGGCTGGGACGGGCTGTGGTGCTGTGTGGTGGGCTGGGACGTGCTGTGGTTGACTGTGGTGGGCTTGGATGGGCCGTGGTGGGCTTGGATGGGCCGTGGTGGGCTGTGGTCGGCTGTGGTGGGCTGTGGTCGGCCGTGGTGGGCTGTGGTGGGCTGTGGTCGGTTGTGGTGGGCTGGGACGGGCTGTGGTGGGCTGAGATGGGATGTGGTGGTCTGGGACAGGCTGTAATGGGCTGGGATGGGCTGTGGTGCGCCTTGGTGGGCTGTGTTGGGCCCGGATGGGCCGTGGTGGGCTGTGGTGGGCCGTGGTGGGCTGGGACGGGCTGTGGTGGGCTGGGACGGGCCGTGGTTGGCTGGGACGGGCTGTGGTGGGCTGTGGTGTGATGGGACGGGCTGTGGTGGGCTGGGATCGGCTGGGATAAGCTGTGGTTGGTTATGGTGGGCTGGGAAGAGCTGTGGTGGTCTGGGACAAGCTGTGGTGGGCTGTGGTGGCCTGGGACGTGCTGTGGTGGGCTGGGACGGGCTTTGGTGGGCTGTGGTGGGCTGTGGTGTGTTGTGACGGGTTGGCACGGGCTGGGACGGGCCGTGGTGGGCTGGGATGGGCTGGGGCGGGCTGGGACGGGCTGTGGTGGGTTGGGACAGGCTGGGACGGGCTGGGACGGGCAGTGGTGGCCTGGGACGGGCAGTGGTGGGCTGGGACGGGCAGTGGTGGGCTGGGACGGGCTGTGGTGGGCTGGGACGGTCTGGTGTGGGCTGTGGTAAGCTGGGACAGGCTGTGGTGGGCTGTGATGGGCTGTGGTGGGCTGTGGTGTGCTGGGACGGGCTTTGGAGGGTTGGGACGGGCTGGGACGGGCTGGGACGGGCAGTGGTGGGCTGGGACGGGCCGTGGTGGGCTGGGACGGGCCGTGGTGGGCTGTGGTAAGCTGGGACGGGCTGTGGTGGGCTGTGATGGGCTGTGGTGGGCTGAGACGGGCCGTGGTGGGCTGAGACGGGCTGGTACTTGCTGTGGTGGGCTGTTACGGGGTGTGGTGTGCTGTGAGAGGCTGTGGTGGTCTGGGACGAGCTGGGACGGGCTGTGGTGGGCTGGGACGGGCTGCGGTGGGCTGGGACGGGCTGTGGTGGGATGTAGTGTGCTGTGGTGGGCTGGGACGGGCTGTGGTGAACTGTGGTGGGCTGTGATGGGCCGTGGTGGGCTGGGACGGGCCGTGGTGGGCTGGGGTGGGCCGTGGTGGGCTGTGGCGGGCCGTGGTGGGCTGTGGTGGAGTGGGAAGGGCCGTGGTGGGCCGTGGTGTGCTCTGGTGGGCCATGGTGGACCGTGGTTGGCCGTGGTGGGCCGGGACAGGCCGTGGTTAGCCGTGCTGGGCTGAAACCGGCTGGGACGGGCTCTGGTGGGCTGGGACGGGCTGTGGTCGTCTGGGACGGGTTGTGGTGAGCTGAGACGGGCCGTGGTGGGCTGAGACGGGCCGTGGTGGGCTGAGACGGGCCGTGGTGGGCTGGGACGGGCTGGTACTTGCTGTGGTGGGCTGTTACGGGCTGTGGTGGGCTGGGACGGGCTGTGGTGGGCTGGGACGGGCTGTGGTGGGCCGTAGTGGGCTGTGGTGGGCTGGGACGGGCTGTGGTGGTCTGTGACAAGCTCTTGTGGGCTGTGGTGGGCTGGGACGAGCTGTGGTGGGCTCTGGTGGGCTCTGGTGGGCTGGGACGGACTGTCGTGGGCTGGGACGGGCTGTCGTGGGCTGGGACGGGCTGGGACGGGCCGTGGTGGGCTGGGACGGGCCGTGGTGGGCTGGGACGGGCCGTGGTGGGCTGGGACGGGTTGGGATAGGCTGCGGTGTGCTGGGACGGGCTGTGGTGGGTTGTGGTGAGCTGAGACGGGCTGTGGTGAAATTGGACGGTCTGTGGTGGGCTGTGGTGTGCTGGGACATGCTGTGGTGAACTGGGAAGGGCTCTGGTGGTCTGGAATGGGCTGTGGTGGGCTGGGACGGGCTGTGGTGGGCTGGGACAGGCTCTGGTGCGCTGTGGTGGGCTGTGGTGTGCTATGGTGCGCTGTGGTGGGTTGTGGTGAGCTAGAACGGGTTGTAGTGGGCTGGGACGGGCTATAGTGGGCTGGGACGGGATTGTGGTGGGCTGGGACGGGCTCTGATGCTCTGCGGCGGCCGTGGTGGGCTGGGACGGGCTGTGGTGGGCTGGGACGGGCTGGGAAGGGCTGTGGTGGGTTGTGGTGAGCTGGGACGACCTCTGGTGGGCTGGGACGGGCTGTGACGGGCTGTGGTGGGCTGGGACGGGCTCTGGTGGGTTTGCACGGGGCGTGGTGGGCTGTGGTGGGCTGGGACGGGCTGTGGTGGGCGGGGACGGGCTGTGGTGGGCTGGGACGGGCTGTGGTGGGCTGGGACGGGCTCTGGTGGGCTGGGACATACTGTGGTGGGCTGGGACGGGCTGGGACGGGCTGTGGTGCTCTTTGGTGGGCTGGGACGTGCCGTGGTGGACCGTGGTGGGCTTGGATGGGCCGTGGTGGGCTTGGATGGGCCGTGGTGGGCTGTGGTCTGCCGTGGTGGGCTGTAGTCGGCCGTGGTGGGCCGTGGTGGGCTGTGGTGGGCCGTGGTGGGCTGGGACGGGCCGTGGTTGGCTGGGACGGGCCGTGGTTGGCTGGGACGGGCTGTGGTGGGCTGTGGTGTGATGGGACGGGCTGTGGTGGGCTGGGATCGGCTGGGATAGGCTGTGGTTGGTTATGGTGGGCTGGGAAGAGCTGTGGTGGTCTGGGACAAGCTGTGGTGGGCTGTGGTGGGCTGGGACGGGCTGTGGTTGGCTGGGACGGGCAGTAGTGGGCTGAGGTGGGCTGTGGTGGGCTTCATGGGCTGTGGTGGGCTGTGGTGGTCTGTGGTGGCCTGGGACGTGCTGTGGTGGGCTGGGACGGGCTGTGGTGGGCTGTGGTGGGTTGGGACACGCTGTGGTGGGTAGGGACGGGCTGTGGTGGGCTGTGGTGAACTGGGAAGGGCTCTGGTGGTCTGGAATGGGCTGTGGTGGGCTGGGACGGGCCGTGGCGGGCTGCGGTTGGCTGGGACGGGCTGTGGTGGGTTGGGACAGGCTGTGGTGGGTTGGGACAGGCTGGGACATGCTGGGACGGTGTGTGGTGGACTGGGATGGTCTGTGGTGTGCTGGGACGGGCTGTGGTGGGCAGGGATGGGCTGTGGTGGGGCGTGGTGGGCTGGGACGGGCCGTGGTGGGCCGTGGTGGGCTGTGGTGGGCCGTGGTGGGCCGTTTTGAGCCGGTATGGGAAGGGATGGGCTGTGGTTGGCTGTGGTGGGCTGGGACAGGTCATGGTGGGCTGGGACAGGTCATGGAGGGCTGAGATGGCCCGTGGTGAACTGTGGTGGGCTGTGGTGGGCCGTGGTGGGCTGGGACGGGCCGTGGTGGGCTGGGACGGGTTGGGACGGGCTGTGTTGGGCTGTGATGGGCTGTGGTGTGCTGGGATGGGCTGAGTTGGGCTGGGACGGGCTGGGACGGGCTGGGAATGGCTGGGACGGGCTAGGACGGGCTGGGACGGGCTGTGGTGGGCTGGGACGGGCTGTGGTGGGCTGGGACGGGCTGTGGTGGGCTGGGACGGGCTGTGGTGGGCTGGGACATGCTGTGGTGGGCTGGGACGGGCTGGGACGGGCTGTGGTGGGCTGGGACGAGCTGTGGTGGGTTCTGCTGAGCTTGAGACAGGCTGTGGTGGGCTGGGACAGGCTGAGACGAGTTCCGGTGGTCTGGAACGAGCTGGGACGGGCTGTGGTGGGCTGGGACCGGCTATGGTGGGCGGGGACGGGCTGTGGTGGTCTGGAATGGTCTGTGGTGGGCTGGGACGGGCTGTGCAGGCTGCGACGGGCTGGGACGGGCGGGGACGGGCTGTGGTGTGCTGGGACGGGCTGTGCTGGTCTGTGGTGGGCTGGGACGGGCGGGGACGGTCTGTGGTGGGCTGGGACGGGCTGTGGTGGGCTAGGGACGGGCTGTGGTGGGCTGGGACGGGCTGTGGTGGGCTGGGACGGGCTGTGGTGGGCTGGGACATGCTGTGGTGGGCTGGGACGGGCTGTGGTGGGCTGGGATGGTCTGTGGTGTGCTGGGACGGGCTGTGGTGGGCAGGGACGGGCTGTCGTGGGCTGGGACGGGCCGTGGTGGGCTGGGACGGGCCGTGGTGGGCTGGGACGGGTTGGGATAGGCTGCGGTGGGCTGGGACGGGCTGTGGTGGGTTGTGGTGAGCTGAGACGGGCTGTGGTGAAATTGGACGGGCTGTGGTGGGCTGTGGTGAACTGGGAAGGGCTCTGGTGGTCTGGAATGGGCTGTGGTGGGCTGGGACGGGCCGTGGCGGGCTGCGGTTGGCTGGGACGGGCTGTGGTGGGCTGGGACAGGCTCTGGTGGGCCGGGACAGACTCTGGTGCGCTGTGGTGGGCTGTGGTGGGCTATGGTGCGCTGTGGTGTGTTGTGGTGAGCTAGAACGGGTTGTGGTGGGCTGGGACGGGCTATAGTGGGCTGGGACGGGATTGTGGTGGGCTGGGACGGGCTCTGATGGTCTGCGGCGGCCGTGGTGGGCTGTGGTGGGCTGGGAAGGGCTGTGGTGGGTTGTGGTGAGCTGGGACGACCTCTGGTGGGCTGGGACGGGCTGTGACGGGCTGTGGTGGGCTGTGGTAAGCTGGGACGGGCTCAGGTGGGTTGGGGCAGGCTGTGGTGCGCTGTGGTTGGCTGGGACGGGCTGTGGTGGGCGGGGACGGGCTTTGGTGGGTTAGTGGTGGGCTGGGACGACCTCTTGTGGTCTGGGACGGGCTGTGGTGGGCTGTGGTGAGCTGGGACGGGCTCTGGTGGGTTGGCACGGGGCGTGGTGGGCTGTGGTGGGCTGGGACGGGCTGTGGTGGGCTGGGACGGGCTCTGGTGGTCTGGGACATACTGTGGTGGGCTGGGACGGGCTGTGGTGCTGTGTGGTGGACCGTGGTGGGCTTGGATGGGCCGTGGTGGGCTTGGATGGGTCGTGGTGGGCTGTGGTCGGCCGTGGTGGGCTGTGGTCGGCCGTGGTGGGCTGTGGTGGGCTGTGGTCGGTTGTGGTGGGCTGGGACGGGCTGTGGTGGGCTGAGATGGGATGTGGTGGTCTGGGACAGGCTGTAATGGGCTGGGATGGGCTGTGGTGCGCCTTGGTGGGCTGTGTTGGGCCCGGATGGGCCGTGGTGGGCTGTGGTGGGCCGTGGTGGGCTGGGACGGGCTGTGGTGGGCTGGGACGGGCCGTGGTTGGCTGGGACGGGCTGTGGTGGGCTGTGGTGTGATGGGACGGGCTGTGGTGGGCTGGGATCGGCTGGGATAGGCTGTGGTTGGTTATGGTGGGCTGGGAAGAGCTGTGGTGGTCTGGGACAAGCTGTGGTGGGCTGTGGTGGGCTGGGACGGGCTGTGGTGGGCTGGGATGGGCTGTAGTGGGCTGAGGCGGGCTGTGGTGGGCTGTGATGGGCTGTGGTGGGCTGTGGTGTGCTGGGACGGGCTTTGGAGGGTTGGGACGGGCTGGGACGGGCTGGGACGGGCAGTGGTGGGCTGGGACGGGCCGTGGTGGGCTGGGACGGTCTGTGGTGGGCTGTGGTAAGCTGGGACGGGCTGTGGTGGGCTGTGATGGGCTGTGGTGGGCTGTGGGGTTCTGGGACGGGTTGCGGTGGGCTGGGACGGGTTTCGGTGGGCTAGGACGGGCTGCGGTGGGCTGGGACGGGCTGCGGTGGGCTGTGATAAGCTGTGTTGGGCTGCGACGGGCTGTGGTAGGCTGGGATGAGCTGTGGAGGGTTGGGACGGGCTGTGGAGGGTTGTGGAGGGCTGTGCTGGGCTTGGACAGGCTATGGTGGGCTGAGATGGGCCGTGGTGGTCCGTGGTGGGCTGGGACGGGCCGTGCTGGGCTAGGACGGGCTGTGGTGAACTGTGGTGGGCTGTGATGGGCCGTGGTGGGCTGGGACGGGCCGTGGTGGGCTGGTACGGGCCGTGGTGGGCTGGGACGGGCCGTGGTGGGCTGGGACGGGCCGTGGTGGACTGGGACGGGCTGTGGTGGGCTGTGGTGGACTGAGAAGGGCCGTGGTGGGCCGTGGTTGGCCGTGGTGGGCCGGGACAGGCTGGGACGGGCTGTGGTGGGCTGGGACGGGCTGTGGTGGGCTGTGGTGGGCTGGGACGGGCTGTGGTCGTCTGGGACGGGTTGTGGTGAGCTGAGACGGGCCGTGGTGGGCTGGGACGGGCTGTGGTGGGCTGTGGTGGGCTGGGACGGGCTGTGGTCGTCTGGGACGGGTTGTGGTGAGCTGAGACGGGCCGTGGTGGGCTGAGACGGGCCGTGGTGGGCTGAGACGGGCTGGTACTTGCTGTGGTGGGCTGTTACGGGCTGTGGTGTGCTGTGAGAGGCTGTGGTGGTCTGGGACGAGCTGGGACGGGCTGTGGTGGGCTGGGACGGGCTGCGGTGGGCTGGGACGGGCTGTGGTGGGCCGTAGTGTGCTGTGGTGGGCTGGGACGGGCTGTGGTGAACTGTGGTGGGCTGTGATGGGCCGTGGTGGGCTGGGACGGGCCGTGGTGGGCTGGGACGGGCCGTGGTGGGCTGGGACGGGCCGTGGTGGGCTGGGACGGGCCGTGGTGGGCTGTGGTGGAGTGGGAAGGGCCGTGGTGGGCCGTGGTGTGCTCTGGTGGGCCGTGGTGGACCGTGGTTGGCCGTGGTGGGCCGGGACAGGCCGTGGTTAGCCGTGCTGGGCTGAAACAGGCTGGGACGGGCTCTGGTGGGCTGGGACGGGATGTGGTCGGCTGGGACGGGCCGTGGTAGGCTGGGACGGGCCGTGGTAAGCTGGGACGGGCTGTGGTGGGCTGTGGTGGGCTGGGACGGGCTGTGGTCGTCTGGGACGGGTTGTGGTGAGCTGAGACGGGCCGTGGTGGGCTGACACGGGCCGTGGTGGGCTGAGACGGGCCGTGGTGGGCTAGGACGGGCTGGTACTTGCTGTGGTGGGCTGTTACGGGCTGTGGTGGGCTGGGACAGGCTGTGGTTGGCTGGGACGGGCTGTGGTGGGCTGGGACGGGCTGTGGTGGGCCGTAGTGGGCTGTGGTGGGCTGGGACGGGCTGTGGTGGTCTGTGACAAGCTCTTGTGGGCTGTGGTGGGCTGGGACGAGCTGTGGTGGGCTCTGGTGGGCTCTGGTGGGCTGGGACGGGCTGTCGTGGGCTGGGACGGGCTGTCGTGGGCTGGGACGGGCTGGGACGGGCCGTGGTGGGCTGGGACGGGCCGTGGTGGGCTGGGACAGGCCGTGGTGGGCTGGGACGGGTTGGGATAGGCTGCGGTGTGCTGGGACGGGCTGTGGTGGGTTGTGGTGAGCTGAGACGGGCTGTGGTGAAATTGGACGGGCTGTGGTGGGCTGTGGTGTGCTGGGACATGCTGTGGTGAACTGGGAAGGGCTCTGGTGGTCTGGAATGGGCTGTGGTGGGCTGGGACGGGCTGTAGTGGGCTGGGACAGACTCTGGTGGGCTGGGACGGGCTGTGGTGCTCTGTGGTGGGCTGGGACGTGCCGTGGTGGACCGTGGTGGGCTTGGATGGGCCGTGGTTGGCTTGGATGGGCCGTGGTGGGCTGTGGTCTGCCGTGGTGGGCTGTAGTCAGCCGTGGTGGGCTGGGACGGGCTGTGGTGGACTGGGACGGGCCGTGGTTTGCCGTGGTGGGCTGAAACAGGCTGTGGTGACCTGTGGTGGGCTGTGGTGACCGGTGGTGGACTGTGGTGACCGGTGGTGGGCTGTGGTGACCTGTGGTGGGCTGTGGTGGGCTGGGACGGGTTGCGGTGGGCTGGGACGGGTTTCGGTGGGCTAGGACGGTCTGCGGTGGGCTGGGACGGGCTGCGGTGGGCTGTGGTGGAGTGGGAAGGGCCGTGGTGGGCCGTGGTGTGCTCTGGTGGGCCATGGTGGACCGTGGTTGGCCGTGGTGGGCCGGGACAGGCCGTGGTTAGCCGTGCTGGGCTGAAACAGGCTGGGACGGGCTCTGGTGGGCTGGGACGGGCTGTGGTGGGCTGAGACGGGCCGTGGTGGGCTGGGACAGGCTGGTACTTGCTGTGGTGGGCTGTTACGGGCTGTGATGTGCTGTGAGAGGCTGTGGTGGTCTGGGACGAGCTGGGACGGGCTGTGGTGGGCTGGGACGGGCTGTGGTGGGCCGTAGTGGGCTGTGGTGGGCTGGGACGGGCTGTGGTGGTCTGTGACAAGCTCTTGTGGGCTGTGGTGGGCTGGGACGAGCTGTGGTGGGCTCTGGTGGGCTCTGGTGGGCTGGGACGGACTGTCGTGGGCTGGGACGGGCTGTCGTGGGCTGGGACGGGCTGGGACGGGCCGTGGTGGGCTGGGACGGGCCGTGGTGGGCTGGGACGGGCCGTGGTGGGGTGGGACGGGTTGGGATAGGCTGCGGTGTGCTGGGACGGGCTGTGGTGGGTTGTGGTGAGCTGAGACGGGCTGTGGTGAAATTGGACGGGCTGTGGTGGGCCGTGGTGTGCTGGGACATGCTGTGGTGAACTGGGAAGGGCTCTGGTGGTCTGGAATGGGCTGTGGTGGGCTGGGACGGGCCGTGGCGGGCTGCGGTGGGCTGGGACAGGCTGTGGTGGGCTGGGACAGGCTCTGGTGCGCTGTGGTGGGCTGTGGTGTGCTATGGTGCGCTGTGGTGGGTTGTGGTGAGCTAGAACGGGTTGTGGTGGGCTGGGACGGGCTATAGTGGGCTGGGACGGGATTGTGGTGGGCTGGGACGGGCTCTGATGGTCTGCGGCGGCCATGGTGGGCTGGGATGACCTCTGGTGGGCTGGGACGGGCTGGGAAGGGCTGTGGTGGGTTGTGGTGAGCTGGGACGACCTCTGGTGGGCTGGGACGGGCTGTGGTGAGCTGGGACGGGCTGTGGTGAGCTGAGACGGGCCGTGGTTGGCTGGGACGGGCTGTGGTGGGCTGTGGTGTGATGGGACGGGCTGTGGTGGGCTGGGATCAGCTGGGATAGTCTGTGGTTGGTTATGGTGGGCTGGGAAGAGCTGTGGTGGTCTGGGACAAGCTGTGGTGGGCTGGGACGGGCTGTGGTGGGCTGGGATGGGCTGTAGTGGGCTGAGGCGGGCTGTGGTGGGCTGGCACGGGCTGTGGTGGGCTGTGGTGGTCTGTGGTGGCCTGGGACGGGCTGTGGTGGGCTGTGGTGGGTTCTGAAGGGCTGTGGTGGGCTGTGGTGGGTTGGGACACGCTGTGGTGGGTAGGGACGGGCTGTGGTGGGCTGTGGTGTGTTGTGACGGGTTGGCACGGGCTGGGACGGGCCGTGGTGGGCTGGGATGGGCTGCGGTGGGCTGTGGTGGGCTGGGACAGGCTGTGGTGAGCTGAGACGGGCTCTGGAGGGCTGTGGTGGGCTGGGACGGGCTGTGGTGAACTGTGGTGTGCCGTAGTGGGCTTTCGTGGGCTGTGGTGGGCTGGGACGGGCTGTGGTGGGCGAGGACGGGCTGGGACGGGCTGTGGTGGGTTGTGGAGAGCTGTGACGGGCTGTGGTGGGCTGCGACGGGCTCTGGTGGTCTGGGACGGGCTGGGACAGGCTGGGACGGGCTGTGGTGGGCTGAGACGGGCTGTGGTGGGCTGGGACTTGCTGTGGTGTGCTGGAACGGACTGTGGTGGTCCTGGACGGGCTCTGGTGGGCTGTGGTGGGCTGGGATGGGCTGTGGTGAGCTGGGACGGGCTGGGACGGGCTGTGGTGTGGTGGGACGGGCTGTGGTGGGCTGGGACTTGCTGTGGTGTGCTGTGGTTTGTCCATCAAACAGCTTCTCTGTTTTTCTGTCTCTCAGGCCAACAGTTTTACCGTCTCCTCGGTCTCTGCCCCCTCTTGGCTTCATCGTTTCATTATTAGAAAGAAAGGACAGAACCTGGCCAAAATAACTCAGCAGATGCCAAAGGTATGGGTGAGCTGGTTAGCTTAGCACCCCCGGCGTAGAAAAAGGTTTAGTCCAGATCACTCGTCACGAAAGAGAGAGGTGTATTCTAGCGTGGGTAAAACCAGGGGGAAATGACACAGATCTTTGCTGTTCAAGGGAACCCTCTCTTTTACTGCTGCAAACACTGCTCCTCCTATGTTATTGTCATGGGTTGAGCCCTTCCAAGGAAGCTTTATGTGGTGCTGTTTTGAGAACTGATGTAGTAGGATACCTGGAAATGGCGAGTGCAGCAAGGCTTCTCCCTGGGGAGTTAGACGGTATCTAGATAAAGGCTAAATGAGTAAACTTCTCCAAAGCCCTTGCAGAAACCGGGACGGCACCAGAGCCTTGGGCTCTAGGCACTGCCATATGGCCGAAATTGTTAAGTTTCTGACTTGTAAAATTGTGGGGATTTGGTCTGGGCTTTTTGGGAAGGAGCACATCTCTCAGTGGCAGGGATCGATGGTGTAGGCCTGACCAAAAGCATTGGCCTGGCTTGGATCTTGGCAAATTCTGAAGAGATTCATTGTCCTTCACCTCAAGGTTCACATCAAATTCACTGGAGGAGAGGATAACATCACTTTGGAAGGACCTACAGAAGATGTGCATGTGGCTCAGGAACAGATTGAAGCCGTGCTCAAGGAACTGGTGAGCTGCAGTTACTAGTTCCAGTAAGAAACTGGGGGAAGAAGGGGCAACAGAGCAGAGGTGATGAGGTGTTTGTCACATCCATAGGATGTCTTGGCATGCTTAATCGAACTTGCAGGAGACAAATTGTGTGGCAGGTGGATGACACCCCTTGGTCATCCATAGCATCCTTGAAAAGTCAGCATTAATTTTTTTGGTGCGGAGAAGGAAGGATTCTCTTGGTTATAGCTGGAGAGGCATAGAAGTGAGTCTTTTCGATGTTTCATGAGCACAATGCTCTCTTCTCAAAGCAGAGGAATGCTTGTGCTCTGCTTAAGAGCAGAAGTGCTTGTAGCTGACCGCTGGTGAGTCAGTGCCAATACTGGCAGGAGGCAGTTACTTAGGGCACGAGACAGAAGCGGTGGCCTGTCCTACCTGGCCCTATATAATATAATATATAATAGTGGACATACATACATATATAGATATAGATATAAAAATATAATTCTTTTTAGATCCACGGGATGGATTACGCAATAATCAAGGCTGACCACCAATTCCACCGACACCTCATTGGCAAGAACGCAGCTAAACGGTAAGTGGAGTGCCTTTCTAGTCCTTCCCATGCTCACACTCTTCGTGTTTAGTAGATGGTATCAGGGGCTCTGTAGCTCACCCAGTGTGCTGTCTCCATCACGTTTCCTCTGCTTTCCTGGAGTGGTGGTGGTACAAGGAGAGAAATGGGCCGTGAGGCCTTGCGATGGCTTTAACGTGTGAAAGTACCTTGGGAGCCTGAACAGTAGTGGAATTACTTCTCTGTGCGAATGACATTTTAGCAGCCAGTTGTGGGTGGTGGAAATGTGCTTGGTGAGCTTCTCCCTGTAGAGGAATGAAGGCGGTGGGTTGATTAGCATTGATAACACGCAGCTGTGGCCTTGCCTCAGAGGCAGTGGGTTGATTGACGTGGATGACGTGCAGGTGTAGCTGGTTCCCGCTAAGGGGTTAAATAGCCCTGTGGCTTGTGGGAGAGGGTGTCAGCTGGAGGAGGAGCAGTGTGGTCTGGCCTCTGGAGGAAGGCGCTACAGCACCGGCAGTAGAATATGGCCAACGGTAAAGCCTTGTTGCGGTCTGCTAGTTTGATAGCACTGCAACGTGACCCCAGCCAAGAGTTTGGGGTAGAAAGGAACGATTATCCTCTGCTCTAAATGTGATACTGTTTGGGGAAGAAACACGCCTCGCTCTGACAAGGGAACAATGGGCTCTGTAGATGCCACGGTATTTACTTGGACAGGCTCTCGTGTGGCACAGGTCTGCTCTCAGTGAACTCCAGGGGGAAGAGGCAATTTCCCCTGTCTCAACCCTACCCCGCTGAGCCCTTCCCAGAGGCGGCTTTACTTCTTCAACAGCCTCTGAGCAGTGATAATCAAGGTGCCTTGCTTCCAGGTCTTTGCCTAGCAGACGGCGTCACCACAGTCCTTGCCTCGAAGTTAACAGGATGAAGGATCTGTACAAGGTGTCTGTGCGCATTCCCCCGGACAACGAGAAGAGCAACCCGATCAGAACGGAAGGAGACCCACAGGGGGTCCCACAGGCCAAGAGCGAGCTGCTGGAACTCGCTTCCCGTATGGTGAGTGGGTAGGACGTGATGTTTGGGAGACTGCAGGGTTTGCGCTCTCGTGTTCCCTTGTAACCTTCTGGTGCGAGTGTGTGCCCCTTGCCCACCGAGCACTTGGATCTCATGACAAGTGCAAGTTCCTCTTCACAAATGTCTTCCCCTGTTCCCTCGGGTAGCCTTTCTCTGTCAACGCAGAGTGAATTTTGTCTGGAGAAAAGAGGGACAGTGCTGGCAAGTAAACCGTCGGGCAGCAAACCGCTAAGTCAAAGTAGATGGCTCTCCGGCTGAACACTCAGTGTGCCCTCTGTTCCCATCAGGAAAATGAACACGCTGCGGACCTAATCGTTGAGCAGAAATTCCACCGGACCATCATTGGGCAGAAGGCTGAGCGGGTCTGGGAAATCCGGGAGCAATTCCCAGAGGTAAGGCTTTGTAGGAGAGGAGGAATCCAGAGGGGATATTTCCTACATGGGTAGTAGGCCTGTCGTCACAGAAGTCGTAACTTTAGTGGCTCTGTAGCGCAAGTGTCTGAGAAGATAGTTCTTTTAGCCAGAGGCCGCTAACACGGTTCCCCGTTTCTGAATGGGGAAAGGGCATGAGTAGGATCCCCCCAACCTTTGCATGTGTCTGACACAAGGGTTCTTGCTTTTGCTTGAGCTAACTAGAAATGACCGCTCCTGCAGGTTATCATCGGCTTCCCAGACCCTGCACACAAGAGTGACATCGTCCAACTCCGAGGTCCCAAAAACGAGGTGGAGAAGTGCACCGAGTACATGCAAAAGATGGTGGCAGACCTGGTAAGGAGGTCTTCTGCCTGCTCTTCCCTCCTACGTGCCTGGATAACCCTGGGGCAAAGCAGAGCTCTACTGGCTTGGGTAGAGCTAAAACACCTCAAGAGGAGGGAGCTGTCAGCTCTGTTTTGGCTGAATGGAGGCAGGGGGATAGTACCTGTTATGGGAAGGCTATAGGGGAACGTCCTTGCCTTTGTTTAGTCTTACAAAAGTCCCTCGTATAGAGAACTTCCTTGGGTCTAAGCCTGTTTTCAAAAGCTCGTTTATCAGAGCTCCTGAAGTCGGGCCTCCCTTGCCACGACAGTGTAAACTTCATGTCTCCCTTCCTTTCTCCCTTAGGTTGAAAACAGCTTTTCTATTTCTGTCCCCATCTGCAAAGAGTTCCACAAGAACATCATAGCGAAAGGAGGTGCCAAAATCAAGAAGGTGAGATACTGTTCCTAACACAGGTGAGCCGGGACGGGCCGCGGTGGGCCGGGACGGGCTGGGACAGGCTGTAACCGGCTGTGGTGGGCTGTGTTGGGCTGGGACGGGCTGTGATAAGCTGTAACCGGCTGTGGTGGGCTGTGGTGGGCTGGGACGGGCTGTGGTGGGCTGGGACGGGCTGTGGTGGGCTGGGACGGGCTGTGGTGGGCTGGGACGAGCTGTGGTGTGCTGGGACGGGCTGCGCTGGGCTGGGACGGGCTGCGCTGGGCTGGGACGGGCTGGGACGGGCTGTGGTGTGCTGTGATGGGCTGGGATGGGCTGTGGTGGGTGTGGTGGACTGGGACGCGCTGTGGTGAGCTGAGACGGGCTATGGTGGGCTGGGATTTGCTGGGACGGCTTGGACGGGCTGTGGTGGGCTGGGACGGGCTGTGGTGGGCTGGGACGGGCTGTGGTGGGCTTGGACGGGCTGTGGTGGGCTTGGACGGGCTGTGGTGGGCTTGGACGGGCTGTGGTGGGCTGAGACGGGCTGTGGTGGGCTGGGACGGGCTGTGGTGGGCTGGGACAGGCTGGGACCAGCTGTGGTGGGCTGGGACGAGCTGGGACGGGCTGTGGTGGGCTGGGACGAGCTGGGACGGGCTGTGGTGGGCTGGGACGAGCTGGGACGGGCTGTGGTGGGCTGGGACGGGCTGTGGGCTGGGACGAGCTGGGACGGGCTGGCACGGGCTGTGGTGGGCTGGTACGGTCTGACACTGGCTGGGACGGGCTGTGGTGGGCTGGGACGGGCTGTGGTGGGCTTGGACGGGCTGTGGTGGGCTGGGAAGAGCTGTTTTGGGTTGAGGCGGGTTCTGGTGGGCTGGGATAGGCTGTGGTGGGCTGTGGTGGGCTGGGACGGGCTGTGGTGGGCTGGGACGGGCTGTGGTGGGCTGGGACGGGCTGTGGTGGGCTGGGACGGGCTGTCGTGGGCTGGGACGGGCTGGGACGGGTGTGGTGTGCTGGGAAGGGCCGTGGTGGGCTGAGGTGGGCCATGGTGGGCTTCGACGGACCGTGGTTGGCCGGGACGGACCGCTGTGGGCTGTGGTGGGCCGCGACGGGCTGTGGTGGGCCGCTACGAGCCGTGGTGGGCTTGTTGGGGCCGTGCTGGGCTTGTTCGGGCCATGCTGGGCTTGTTCGGGCCGTGGTGGGCTGTTTCGGGCCGTGGTGGGCTGGGACGGGCCGTGGTGGGCTGGAACGGGCCGTTGTGGGCTGATACGGGCCGTGGTGGGCTGGGACGGGCTGTGGTCGACGGGGACTGGCTGTGGTGGGCTGGGACGAGCTGGGAAGGGCTGTGGTGGGCTGGGACGAGCTAGGACGGGCTGTGGTGGGCTGGGACGAGCTGGGACGGGCTGTGGTGGGCTGGTACGGTCTGACACTGGCTGGGACGGGCTGTGGTGGGCTTGGACGGGCTGTGGTGGCCTGGGACGGGCTGTGGTGGCCTGGGAAGAGTTGTTTTGGGTTGAGGCGGGTTCTGGTGGTCTGGGACAGGCTGTGGTGGGCTGTGGTGGGCTGCGGTGGGCTGTGGTGGGCTGGGACGGGCTGTGGTGGGCTGGGACGGGCTGTGGTGGGCTGGGAAGGGCCGTGGTGGGCTAAGGTGGGCCATGGTCGGCTGCGACGGACCGTGGTTGGCCGGGACGGACCGCTGTGGGCCGTGGTGGGCCGCGACGGGCTGTGGTGGGCCGCTACGAGCCGTGGTGGGCTTGTTCGGGCCGTGCTGGGCTTGTTCGGGCCGTGGTGGGCTGGGACGGGCCGTGGTGGGCTGTGGTGGGCCGTGGTGGTCTGGGACGGGCTGTGGTGGTCTGTGGTAGGTTCTGGTGAGCTTGAGACGGGCTGTGGTGGTCTGGGACGGGCTGGGATGGGCTGTAATGGGCGGGGACGGGCTGTGGTGGGCTGGGACGGGCTGTGGTGGGCTGGGACGGGCTGTGGTGGGCTGGGACGGGCTAGTGGTGGGCTGGGACGGGCCGTGGTGTGCTGGTACAGGCCGTGGTGGGCTGGGATGGGCCGTGGTGGGCTGGGACGGGCCGTGGTGGGCTGGGACGGGCCGTGGTGGGCGGGGACGGGCCGTGGTGGGCTGGGACGGGCCGTGGTGGGCTGGGACGGGCCGTGGTGGGCTGGGATGGGCCGTGGTGGGCTGGGACGGGCTGTGGTGTGCTGGGACGGGCTATGGTGCTCAGGGACGGGCTGTGGTGGGCTGGGATGGGCTGTGGTGGGCTGTGGTGGGCTGGGACGAGTTGTACTGGGCTGGGACAGACTGTGGTGGGCTGTGGTGGGCTGGGAAGGGCTGTGGTGGTTTGGGACGGGCTGTGGTGGTCTGTGGTGGGCTGGGACGGGCTGTGGTGGGCTGGGACGGGCCGTGGTGGGCTGGGACGGCTTTTGGTCAGTTGTCGTGGGCTGGGACGGGCCGTGGTGGCTTGGGACGGACTCTGGTGGGCCGGGACAAGCTCTGGTGGCCTCTGACGGGCTGTGACGGGCTGTGGTGTGCTATATTGGGCTGTGGTGGACTGGGACGGCCTCTGGTGGGCTGGGAAGGGCTGGGTGGGCTGTGGTGGCCTGTGGTGTGCTGGGACGAGTTGTAGTGGGCCGGGACGGGCTGTGGTGGGCTGTGGTAAGCTGGGACGGGCTCTGGTGGGCTGGGACGGGCTGTGGTGTGCTGTGGTGGGCTGAGACGGGCTGTGGTGGGCTGAGACAGGCTGCGGTGGGCTGTGGTGGGCTGGGTCGAGCTGGGACGGGCTGTGGTGGGCTGGGGCGAGCTGGGACGGGCTGGCACGGGCTGTGGTGGGCTGGTACGGTCTGACACTGGCTGGGACGGGCTGTGGTGGGCTTGGACAGGCTGTGGTGGCCTGGGACGGGCTGTGGTGGCCTGGGAAGAGCTGTTTTGGGTTGAGGCGGGTTCTGGTGGGCTGGGACAAGCTGTGGTGGGCTGTGGTGGGCTGCGGTGGGCTGTGGTGGGCTGGGACGGGCTGTGGTGGGCTGGGAAGGGCCGTGGTGGGCTGAGGTGGGCCATGGTCGGCTGCGACGGACCGTGGTTGGCCGGGACGGACCGCTGTGGGCCGTGGTGGGCCGCGACGGGCTGTGGTGGGCCGCTACGAGCCGTGGTGGGCTTGTTCGGGCCGTGGTGGGCTTGGTCGGGCCGTGGTGGGCTGGGACGGGCCGTGGTGGGCTGTGGTGGGCCATGGTGGTCTGGGACGGGTTTTGGTGGTCTGTGGTAGGTTCTGGTGAGCTTGAGACGGGCTGTGGTGGTCTGGGACGGGCTGGGATGGGCTGTAATGGGCGGGGACGGCCTGTGGTGGGCTGGGACGGGCTGTGGTGGGCTGGGACGGGCTGGGACGGGCTTTGGTGGGCTGGGACGGGCTAGTGGTGGGCTGAGACGGGCCGTGGTGGGCTGAGACGGGCCGTGGTGGGCTGGGATGGGCCGTGGTGGGCTGGGATGGGCCGTGGTGGGCTGGGACGGGCTGTGGTAAGCGGGGACGGGTTGTGGTGGGCTGGGATGGGCCGTGGTGGGCTGGGACGGGCCGTGGTGGGCTGGGACGAGTTGTACTGGGCTGGGACAGACTGTGGTGGGCTGTGGTGGGCTGGGAAGGGCTGTGGTGGTTTGGGACGGGCTGTGGTGGTCTGTGGTGGGCTGGGACAGGCTGTGGTGGGCTGGGACGGGCCGTGGTGGGCTGGGACGGCCTGTGGTCAGTTGTCGTGGGCTGGGACGGGCCGTGGTGGCTTGGGACGGACTCTGGTTGGCCGGGACAAGCTCTGGTGGCCTCTGACGGGCTGTGACGGGCTGTGGTGTGCTGTATTGGGCTGTGGTGGGCTGGGACGGCCTCTGGTGGGCTGGGAAGGGCTGGGTGGGCTGTGGTGGCCTGTGGTGTGCTGGGACGAGTTGTAGTGGGCCGGGACGGGCTGTGGTGGGCTGAGACGGGGTGTGGTGGGCTGGGACGGGCTGTCGTGGGCTGGGACGGTCTGTGGTGGGCTGGGACAGGCTGTGACGGTCTGTGGTGGGCTGGGACAGGCTGTGGTGGGCTGGGACGGGCTGTGGTGGGCCGGTCTGTGGTGGGCTGGGACGGGCTGTGGTGGGCGGGGACGGGCTGGGACAGGCTGGGGTGGGCTGTGGTGGGCTGGGACGGGCTGTGGTGGGCTGGGAAGGGCTGCTGTGGGCTGGGACGGCCTGGGACAGGCTGGGATAGGCTGAGACAGGCTGTGGTGGCCTGGGACATTCTGTGGTGGGCTCTGGTGGGCTCTGGTGGTCTGGAACGGGCTGTGGTTGGGCTGGGACGGGCTGTGGTGGGCTGGGACAAGCTGTGGTTTGCGGGAACGGGCTGCGGTGGGCGGGGACGGGCTGTGGTGGGCGGAGACGGGCTGTGGTGGGCGGAGACGGGCTGTGGTGGGCGGAGACGGCCTGGGACGGTCTGTGGTGGGCTGGGACGGGCTGGGAGGAGCAGGGACGGGGTGTGGTGGGCTGGGACGGGCTGTGGTGGGCGGGTGACGGGCTGTGGTGGGCGGTGACGGTCTGTGGTGAGCTGGGACAGGCTGGGAAGGGCTGCGGTGGGCTGTGGTGGGCTGGAACGGGCTGTGGTGGTCTGGAACGGGCTGTGATGGGCTGGGACGGGCTGGGACATGCTGGGACGGTCTGTGGTGGACTGGGACGGTCTGTGGTGTGCTGGGACGGGCTGGGATGGGCTGCGACGGGCTGGGATATGCTGGGACGGGCTGTGGTGGGCTGGGGTGGCCCGTGGTGGGCTGGGACGGGCTGTGGTGGACTGTGGTGTACTGGGAAGGGCCGTGGTGGACCGTGGTGTGCTGTGGTGGGCCATGGTGGACCGTGGTTGGCCGTGGTGGGCCGGGACAGGCCGTGGTTAGCCGTGGTGGGCTGAAACAGGCTGGGACGGGCTCTGGTGGGCTGGGACGGGATGTGGTGGGCTGGGACGGGCTGCGCTGGGCTGGGACGGGCTGTGGTGGGCTGTGGTGGGCTGGGACGGGCTGTGGTCGTCTGGGACGGGCTGTGGTGAGCTGAGACGGGCTGTGGTGGGCTGGGACGGGCTCTGGTGGTCTGGAACGAGCTGTGATGGGCTGCAATGGGCTCTGGTGGGCTGGGACAGGCTGTGGTGGGCTGTGGTGGGCTGGGACGGGCTGTGGTGGGCTGGGACGGGCTGTAGTGGGCTGTGGAGGGCTGGGACGGGCTGTAGTGTGCCGTGGTGGGCTGGGACGGGCCGTGGTGGGCTGGGATGAACTGTGGTGGGCTGTGGTGGGCTGGGGCGGGCTGTGGTGGGCTGGGGTGGGCCGTGGCGGGCTGGGACGGGCCGTGGCGGGCCGGGACAAGCCGTGGTGGGCCGGGAAAGGCTGTGTTTGTCTGGGACAGGCTGTGTTTGGCTGGGACAGGCTGTGGTGGGCCGGGACGGGCCGTGGTGGGCCGGGACGGGCCGTGGCGGGCTGGGACGGGTTGTGGAGGACTGGGACGAACTGTGGTGGTCTGTGGTGGTCTGTGGTGGGCTGTGATGGGCTGTGGTAAGCTGGGATGGGATGTGGTAAGCTGGGACGGGCTTTCATGGGCTGGGACGGGTTGTCGTGGGCTGGGACGGGCTGGGACGGGCCGTGGGGAGCTGGGACGGGCCGTGGTCGGCTGGGACAGCCCGTGGTGGGCTGGGACAGGCTGTGGTGAGCTGGGACGGGCCGTGGTGGGCCGGGACGGGCCGTGGCGGGCTGGGACGAACTGTGGTGGGCTGGGATGAACTGTGGTGGTCTGTGGTGGGCTGGGACGGGCTGTGGTGATCTGGGACGGGCTGTGGTAGGCTGGGACAAATTGTGGCGGGCTGGGACGGGCCGTGGCGGGCTGGGACGGGCCGTGGCGGGTTGGGACGGGCCGTGGCGGGCTGGGACGGGCCGTGGTGGGCTGGGACGGGCTGTGGTGGGCTGGGCTGGGCCGTGGCAAGCCGTGGTGGGCCGTGGTGGGCTGGGACGGGCCGTGGTGGGCTGGGTCGGACTGTGGTGTGGTGGGACGGGCTGTGGTGGGCTGGGACGGGCTGTGGTGGGCTGGGACGGGCTGTGGTAGGCTGGGACAGGCTGGGGTGGGCTGGGACGGGCCGTGGTGGGCCGGGACGGGCCGTGGTGGGCTGGGACAGGCTCTGGTGGGATGGGGACGGGCTGTGGTTGGTTGTGGTGGGCTGGGACGGGCTGTGGTGGGCTGGGACGGGCTGTGGTGGGCTGGGACGAGCTGTGATGAGCTGAGACGGGCTGTGATGGGCCGGGGTGGGCGGGGACAGGCTCTGGTGGGCTGTGGAGGGCTGGGACGGGCTCTGGTGGGCTGGGACGGACTTGGACGCACTGTGGTGGGCTGGGACGGACTGTGTAGGGCTGGGAGGGGCTGTGGTGGCCTGTGGGGGGCTGGGAGGGGCTGTGGTGGGCTGTGGGGGGCTGGGAAGGGCTGTGGTGGGCTGGGACGGGCTAGAACGGCTATGGTGGGCTGGGACGGGCTGTGGTGGGCTTGGATGGGCTGTGCTGTGCTGGAACGGTCTGGGACGAGTTGTGGTGAGTGTGGTGGGCTGGGACGGACTGTGTTTAGCTGGGACGGGCTGTGGTGGGCCGTGGTGGGCTGGGACAGGCTGTGGTGAGCTGAGACGGGCTGTGGTGGGCTGTGTCGGGCTGGTACGAGCTGTGACAGGGTGGGACGGGCTGTGGTGGTCTGCGGTAGGCTGTGGTGTGCTGTAGTGGCCTGTGATGGGCTGGGTGGGGCTGTGGTGGGCTGGGGCGGGCCGTGGCGGGCTGGGACGGGCCGTGGCGGGCTGGGACGGGCCGTGGCAGGCTGGGACGGGCCGTGGCGGGTTGGGACGGGCCGTGGCGGGCTGGGACGGGCCGTGGTGGGTCGGGCCGGGCCGTGGTGGGCCAGGAAAGGCTGTGTTTGTCTGGGACAGGCTGTGTTTGGCTGTGACAGGCCGTGGTGGGCCGGGACGGGCCGTGGTGGGCCGGGACGGGCCGTGGTGGGCCGGGACGGGCCGTGGTGGGCTGGGACGGGCCGTGGTGGGCCGCGACGGGTTGTGGAGGACTGGGACAAACTGTGGTGGTCTGTGGTGGTCTGTGGTGGACCGTGGTGGGCTGTGATGGGCTTTGGTGGGCCGTGGTGGGCTGGGACAGGCTGGGACGGGCTGTGGTGGGCTGGGACAGGCTGTGACGGTCTGTGGTGGGCTGGGACGGGCTGTGGTTGGCTGGGACGGGCTGCTGTGGGCTGGGACGGGCTGGGACAGGCTGGGATAGGCTGAGACAGGCTGTGGTGGCCTGGGACATTCTGTGGTGGGCTCTGGTGGGCTCTGGTGGTCTGGAACGGGCTGTGGATGGGCTGGGAAGGGCTGGGACGGGCTGTGGTGCGCTGGGACAAGCTGTGGTTTGCGGGAACGGGCTGCGGTGGGCGGGGACGGGCTGTGGTGGGCGGAGACGGGCTGTGGTGGGCGGAGACGGGCTGTGGTGGGCGGAGACGGCCTGGGACGGTCTGTGGTGGGCTGGGACATTGTGTTGTGGGCTGGGACGGGCTGGGAGGAGCAGGGACGGGGTGTGGTGGGCTGGGACGGGGTGTGGTGGGCTGGGACGGGCTGTGGTGGGCTGTGGTGGGCTGCGACGGGCTGTGGTCGTCTGGGACGGGTTGTGGTGGGCTGAGACGGGCCGTGGTGGGCTGAGACGGGCCGTGGTGGGCTGAGACGGGCCGTGGTGGGCTGGGACAGGCACTGGTGGGCCGGGACGGGCCGTGGTGGGCCGCGACGGGTTGTGGAGGACTGGGACGAACTGTGGTGGTCTGTGGTGGTCTGTGGTGGACCGTGGTGGGCTGTGATGGGCTGTGGTGGGCCGTGGTGGGCTGGGACAGGCTGGGACGGGCTGGGACGGGCTGTGGTGTGCTGGGACGGGCTGTGGTGTGCTGGGACGGGCTGTGGTGTGCTGGGACGGGCTGTCGTGGGCTGGGACGGTCTGTGGTGGGCTGGGACAGGCTGTGACGGTCTGTGGTGGGCTGGGACAGGCTGTGGTGGGCTGGGACGGGCTGTGGTGGGCCGGTCTGTGGTGGGCTGGGACGGGCTGTGGTGGGCGGGGACGGGCTGGGACAGGCTGGGGTGGGCTGTGGTGGGCTGGGACGGGCTGTGGTGGGCTGGGAAGGGCTGCTGTGGGCTGGGACGGGCTGGGACAGGCTGGGATAGGCTGAGACAGGCTGTGGTGGCCTGGGACATTCTGTGGTGGGCTCTGGTGGGCTCTGGTGGTCTGGAACGGGCTGTGGTTGGGCTGGGACGGGCTGTGGTGGGCTGGGACAAGCTGTGGTTTGCGGGGAACGGGCTGCGGTGGGCGGGGACGGGCTGTGGTGGGCGGAGACGGGCTGTGGTGGGCGGAGACGGGCTGTGGTGGGCGGAGACGGCCTGGGACGGTCGGTGGTGGGCTGGGACGGGCTGGGAGGAGCAGGGACGGGGTGTGGTGGGCTGGGACGGGCTGTGGTGGGCTGGGACGGGCTGTGGTGGGCGGTGACGGGCTGTGGTGGGCGGTGACGGTCTGTGGTGAGCTGGGACAGGCTGGGAAGGGCTGCGGTGGGCTGTGGTGGGCTGGAACGGGCTGTGGTGGTCTGGAACGGGCTGTGATGGGCTGGGACGGGCTGGGACATGCTGGGACGGTCTGTGGTGGACTGGGACGGTCTGTGGTGTGCTGGGACGGGCTGGGATGGGCTGCGACGGGCTGGGATATGCTGGGACGGGCTGTGGTGGGCTGGGGTGGGCCGTGGTGGGCTGGGGTGGCCCGTGGTGGGCTGGGACGGGCTGTGGTGGACTGTGGTGTACTGGGAAGGGCCGTGGTGGACCGTGGTGTGCTGTGGTGGGCCATGGTGGACCGTGGTTGGCCGTGGTGGGCCGGGACAGGCCGTGGTTAGCCGTGGTGGGCTGAAACAGGCTGGGACGGGCTCTGGTGGGCTGGGACGGGATGTGGTGGGCTGGGACGGGCTGCGCTGGGCTGGGACGGGCTGTGGTGGGCTGTGGTGGGCTGGGACGGGCTGTGGTCGTCTGGGACGGGCTGTGGTGAGCTGAGACGGGCTGTGGTGGGCTGAGACGGGCCGTGGTGGGCTGAGACGGGCCGTGGTGGGCTGGGACAGGCACTGGTGGGCCAGGACGGGCTGTGGTGGGCTGTGGTGACCTGGGACGGGCTGTGGTGTGCTGTGGTGGGTTGTGGTGAGTTGAGACGGGCTATGGTGGGCTGTGGTGGGCCGGGACGGGCTGTGGTGGGCTGGGACGGGCTGTGGTGGTCTGGGATGGGCTGGGACAGGCTGTGGTGGGCCGTGGTAAGCCATGGTCGGCTGTGGTGGGCTGGGACGGGCTGTGGTGTGCCATGGTGGGCTGGGACAGGCTGCGGTGGGCTGGAAAGGGCTGTGGTGGGCTGGGACAGGCTGTGGTGGGACGGGGACGGGCTGTGGTTGGTTGTGGTGGGCTGGGACGGGCTGGGACGCCTTGGAAGGGCTGTGGTGGGCGGTGACGGGTTGTGGTGTTCTGTGACGTGCTGGGACTTTCTGTGGTGAGCTGCGACGGTCTGTGGTGGTCTGGAACGGGCTGTGGTGGGCCGGGACGGGCCGTGGCGAGCTGGGACGGGTTGTGGCGGGCTGGGACGGGTTGTGGCGGGCTGGGACGAACTGTCGTGGTCTGTGGTGGGCTGGGACGGGCCGTGGTGGGCTGGGACGGGCTCTGGTGGTATGGACCAGGCTGTGGTGGGCTGGGAAGGGCTGGAATGGGCTGTGGTGGGTTGGGATGGGCTGTGGTGGGCTGGGACGAACTTTGGTGGGCTGGCACAGGCTGTGGTGGGCTTGGACCTGCTGTTGTGGTCGGGGACGGGTTGTGGTAGGTCCGGGACGGGCTGTCGTGGTCCGGGACGGGCTGTGGTGGGCTGGGAAGGCCTGGGACGGGCTGGGACGAGCTGGGACGGGCTGTGGTGGGCAGGGACGGGCTGTGGTGGGCGGGGACGGACTGTCGTGGGCTGGGACGGGCTGTCGTGGGCTGGGACGGGCTGGGACGGGCCGTGGTGGGCTGGGACGGGCCGTGGTGGGCTGGGACGGGCCGTGGTGGGCTGGGACAGGTTGGGATAGGCTGCGGTGGGCCGTGGTGGGCCGTGGTGGGCTGGGATAGGCTGTGGTGAGCTGAGACGGGCTCTGGAGGTCTGTGGTGGGCTAGGACGGCTTGTGGTGGGCCGTGTTGGGCTGAGACGGGGCGTGGTGGGCTGTGGTGGGCTTTCGTGGGCCGTGTTGGGCTGGGACGGGCTGTGGTGGGCTGGGACGGGCTGCGGTGGGTTGTGGAGAGCTGGGACGGGCTGTGACGAGCTGTGGTGGGCTGCGACGGGCTCTGGGGGTCTGGGACAGGCTTGGACGAGCTGGGACAGCCTGGGACAGGCTGTGGTGGGCTGAGACGGGCTGGGAGGGGCTGGGACGGGCTGTGTTGGGTGGGGACGGGCTGTGGTGGGCTGGGACGGGCTGTGGTGGTCCGGGACGGGATCTGGTGGGCTGTGGTGGGGTGGGACGGGCTGTGGTGAGCTGAGCCGGGCTGGGACAGGCTGTGGTTGGCTGGGACGGGCTGTGGTGGGCTGGGACGGGCTGTGGTGGGCTGTGGTGGGCTGGGACGAGTTGTAGTGGGCCGGGACGGACTGTGGTGGGCTGTGTTGGGCTGGGA
Organism: Falco cherrug; assembly: GCF_023634085.1. Lineage (NCBI taxonomy): Eukaryota > Metazoa > Chordata > Aves > Falconiformes > Falconidae > Falco > Falco cherrug. The sequence continues at coordinate 181,264 of NW_026599500.1, read as the reverse complement.
CGGGTTGTGGTGGTTTGGGACGGGCTGTGGTGGTCTGTGGTGTGCTGGGATGGGTTGTGGTGGGCTGGGACGGGCTGTGGTGGGCCGGGACGGGCTGTGGTGTGCTGTGGTGGGCTGGGACGAGTTGTAGTGGGCCGGGACGGGCTGTGGTGGGCTGTGGTAAGGTGGGACGGGCTGTGGTGTGCTGGGATGGTCTGTGGTGGGCTGGGACGGGCTGTGGTGGGCTGGGACGGGCTGGGGTGGGCTGGGACGGGCTGGGGTGGGCTGGGATGGGCTGTGGTGTGCTGGGAAGGGCTGTGGTGTGCTTGGACGAGCTGTGGTGTGCAAGGACAAGCTGGGACGGGCTGGGACGGGCTGTGGTAGGCTGGGACGGGCTGTGGTGGGCTGGGACATGCTGTGGTGGGCTGGGACGGGCTGGGACAGGCTGTGGTGGGCTGGGACGGGCTGGGACGGACTGTGGTGGGCAGTGGTGAGCTGGGACGGGCTGTGGTGGACTGTGGTGTGCTGTGGTGGGCTGGGACGGGCTGTGGTGGGCCGGGACGGGCCGTGGTGGGCTGTGGTGCGCCGTGTTTATCTGGGACGAGCTGTGGTGGGCCATGGCGGGCCGTGGTGGGCTGGGACGGGCCGTGGTTTGCCGTGGTGGGCTGAAACAGGCTGTGGTGACCGGTGGTGGGCTGTGGTGACCGGTGGTGGGCTGTGGTGACCTGTGGTGGGCTGGGACGGGTTGCGGTGGGCTGGGACGGGTTTCGGTGGGCTAGGACGGGCTGCGGTGGGCTGGGACGGGCTGTGGTGGGTTGGGACGGGCTGCGACGGGCTGTGGTGTACTGGGACGGGCTCTGGTGGGCTGGGACGGGCTGTGGTGAGCTGAGACGGGCCGTGGTGGGCTGGGACGGGCTGTGGTGGGCTGGGACAGGCCGTGGTGGGCTGGGACGGGCCGTGGCGGGATGGGACGGGCCATGGTGGGCTGGGATGGGCCATGGTGGGCTGGCACGGACCGTGGCGGTTTGGGACGGGTTGTGGCGGGCTGGGATGAACTGTGGTGGGCTGTGGTGGGCTGGGACGGGCCGTGGTGGGCTGGGACGGGCTGGGACGAGCTGTGACGGGCTGGGACGAGCTGTGACGGGATGGGACGGGCTGTGGTGGGCTGCGGTAGGCTGTGGTGTGCTGTAGTGGTCTGTGGTGGGCTGGGACGGGCTGTCGTGGGATGGGACGGGCTGTCGTGGGCTGGGACGGGCTGTCGTGGGCTGTGGGGGCCTGGGACATGCTGTGGTGGGCTGGGAAGGGCTGGGACGAGCTGTGACGGGCTGGGGCGAGCTGTGATGGGCTGTGGTCTGTTGTAGTGGCCTGTGGTGGGCTGGGGTAGGCTGTGGTTGCCTGGGACGAGCCGTAGTAGGCCGGGACAGGCCGTGGTGGGCCGGGACGGGCCATGGTGGGTTGTTATGGGCCATGGTGGGCTGGGACAGGCTGTGGTGGGCTGTGGTGGACCGTGGTGGGCTGTGATGGGCTGTGGTAAGCTGGACGGGCTTTCACGGGCTGGGACGGGCTGTGACAGTCTGTGGTTGGCCGGGCCGGGACGTGGTGGGCTGGGCCAAGCCATGGTGGGCCGGGCCGGGCCGTGGCGGGCTGGGACAAACTGTGGTGGGCTGGGATTAACTGTGGTGGTCAGTGGTGGGCTGGGACGGGCTGTGGTGAGCTGGGACAGGCTGTGGTGGGCTGGGACGGGCCGTGGCGGGCTGGGACGGGCCGTGGCAAGCTGGGACGGGCCGTGGCGGGCTTGGACGGGCCGTGGTGGGCTGGGACGGGCCGTGGCGAGCTGGGACGGGCCGTGGTGGGCTGGGACGGGCCGTGGTGGGCTGGGACGGGCCGTGGTGGGCTGTGGTGGGCTGGGGCAGGCTGTGGTTGGCCGTAGTGGCCTGTGGTCGGCCGTGTTGGGCCGGGACGAGCTGTGGTGAGCCGGGACGGGCTGTGGTGGGCTGGGACGGGCTGGGACGGGTTGCGGTGGTCTGGGACGGGCTGTGGTGGGCTGGGACGTGCTGTGGTGTGCTGGGACAGGCTGTGGTGGGTTGGGACGGGCTGTAGTGGCCTGTGGTGGGCTGGGACGGGCCGTGGTGGGCTGGGACAAACTGTGGTGGGCTATGGTGGGCTGGGATGAGCTGGGACAGGCTGGGACGGGTTGTGGTGGGCTGTGGTGGGCTGGGACGGGCTGTGGTGCGCTGGGATGGGCTGTAGTGGGCTGTGGTGTGCTGTGGAGGGCTGGGACGGGCTGTGATGTGCCGTGGTGGGCTGGGACGGGCTGTGGTGGGCTGGGATGGGCTAGGACGGGCTGTGGTGGGCTGGGGCGGGCTGTGGTGGGCTGGGACGGGCTGGGACTGGCTGTGGTGGGCTGTGGTGGGCTGGGACGCGCTGTGGTGGGCTGCGACAAGCTGGGACGGGCCGTGGTGGGATGGGACGGGCTGTGGTGGGCTGGAACGGGCTGTGGCGGGCTGGAGCGGGCTGTGGTGGGTTGTGGTGAGCTGGGACGGGCTGACACGGGCTGTGGTGGGCTGTGGTAAGCTGGGACGGGTTGTGGTGGGCTGGGATGGGCTGGGACTTTCTGTGGTGAGCTGCGACGGTCTGTGGTGGGCTGGAACGGGCTGTGGTGGGCTGGGACAGGCTGTGGTGGGCCGGGACGGGCCGTGGTTGGCCGGGACGGGGCGTAGTGGGACGGGACGGGCCGTGGTGGGCCGGGACGGGCCATGGTGGGCTGGGACGGGCCGTGGCGGTTTGGGACGGGTTGTGGCGGGCTGGGACGAACTGTGGTGGTCTGTTGTGGGCTGGGACGGGCCGTGGTGAGCTGTGACGGGCTGGGACGGGCTGTGGTGGGCTGCGGTAGGCTGTGGTGTGCTGTAGTGGTCTGTGGTGGGCTGGGACGGGCTGTCGTGGGCTGGGACGGGCTGTCGTGGGCTGGGACGGGCTGTCGTGGGCTGTGGGGGCCTGGGACATGCTGTGGTGGGCTGGGAAGGGCTGGGACGATCTGTGACGGGCTGGGGCGAGCTGTGATGCGCTGTGGTCTGTTGTAGTGGCCTGTGGTGGGCTGGGGTAGGCTGTGGTGGGCTGGGACGAGCCGTAGTAGGCCGGGACGGGCCGTGGTGGGCCGGGACTGGCCATGGTGGGTTGTTATGGGCCATGGTGGGCTGGGACAGGCTGTGGTGGGCTGTGGTGGACCGTGGTGGGCTGTGATGGGCTGTGGTAAGCTGGACGGGCTTTCACGGGCTGGGACGGGCTGGGACGGGCCGTGGTGAGCTGGGACGGGCTGTGGTGGGCTGGGACAGCCCACGTTGGGCTGTGACAGGCTGTGGTTGGCCGGGACGGGACGTGGTGGGCTGGGCCGGGCCATGGTGGGCCGGGCCGGGCCGTGGCGGGCTGGGACGAACTGTGGTGGGCTGGGATGAACTGTGGTGGTCAGTGGTGGGCTGGGACGGTCTGTGGTGAGCTGGGACGGGCCGTGGCGGGCTGGGACGGGCCGTGGTGGGCTGTGGTGGGCCGTGGTTGGCTGGGACGGGCTGTGGTGGGCTGGGATGGGCCGTGGCAAGCCGTGGTGGGCCGTGGTAAGCTGTGACGGGCCGTGGTGGGCTGGGACGGACTCTGGTGTGGTGGGACGGGCTGTGTTGGGCTGGGACGGGCCGTGGTTTGCCGTGGTGGGCTGAAATAGGCTGTGGTGACCTGTGGTGGGCTGTGGTGACCGGTGGTGGGCTGTGGTGACCGGTGGTGGGCTGTGGTGGGCTGGGACGGGTTGCGGTGGGCTGGGACGGGTTTCGGTGGGCTAGGACGGGCTGCTGTGGGCTGGGACGGGCTGCGGTGGGCTGGGATAAGCTGTGTTGGGCTGCGACGGGCTGTGGTAGGCTGGGATGAGCTGTGGAGGGTTGGGACGGGCTGTGGAGGGTTGTGGAGGGCTGTGCTGGGCTTGGACAGGCTGTGGTGGGCTGAGATGGGCCGTGGTGGTCCGTGGTGGGCTGGGACGGGCCGTGCTGGGCTAGGACGGGCTGTGGTGAACTGTGGTGGGCTGTGATGGGCTGTGGTGGGCTGGGACGGGCCGTGGTGGGCTGGGACGGGCCGTGGTGGGCTGGGGAGGGCCGTGGTGGGCTGGGACGGGCCGTGGTGGGCTGGGACAGGCTGTGGTGGGCTGCGGTGGACTGGGAAGGGCCGTGGTGGGCCGTGGTGTGCTCTGGTGGGCCATGGTGGACCGTGGTTGGCCGTGGTGGGCCGGGACAGGCCGTGGTTAGCCGTGGTGGGCTGAAACAGGCTGGGACGGGCTCTGGTGGGCTGGGACGGGCTCTGGTGGGCTGGGACGGGCTGTGGTGGGCTGGGACGGGCCGTGGTGGGCTGAGACGGGCCGTGGTGGGCTGAGACGGGCTGGTACTTGCTGTGGTGGGCTGTTACGGGCTGTGGTGTGCTGTGAGAGGCTGTGGTGGTCTGGGACGAGCTGGGACGGGCTGTGGTGGGCTGGGACGGGCTGTGGTGGGCTGGGACGGGCTGTGGTGGGTGGGACGGGCTGTGGTGGGCCGTAGTGGGCTGTGGTAGGCTGGAACGGGCTGTAGTGGTCTGTGACAAGCTCTTGTGGGCTGTGGTGGGCTGGGACGAGCTGTGGTGGGCTCTGGTGGGCTCTGGTGGGTTGGGACGGGCCGTGGTGGGCTGGGACGGGCCGTGGTGGGCTGGGACGGGTTGGGATAGGCTGCGGTGGGCCGTGGTGGGCTGTGGTGGGCTGTGGTGGGCTGGGATAGGCTGTGGTGAGCTGAGACGGGCTCTGGAGGTCTGTGGTGGGCTAGGACGGGCTGTGGTGGGCTGGGACGGGCTGTGGTGGGCTGTGGTGGGCTTTCGTGGGCCGTGGTGGGCTGTGGTGGGCTTTCGTGGGCCGTGGTGGCCTGGGACGGGCTGTGGTGGGCTGGGACGGGCTGCGGTGGGTTGTGGAGAGCTGGGACGGGCTGTGACGAGCTGTGGTGGGCTGCGATGGGCTCTGGGGGTCTGGGACAGGCTTGGACGAGCTGGGACAGGCTGTGGTTGGCTGACACTGGCTGGGAGGGGCTGGGAAGGCTGTGTTAGGTGGGGACGGGCTGTGGTGGGCTGGGACGGGCTGTGGTGGTTCGGGACGGGCTCTGGTGGGCTGTGGTGGGGTGGGACGGGCTGTGGTGAGCTGAGACGGGCTGGGACGGGCTGTGGTGGGCTGTGGTGGGCTGTGGTGGGCTGGGACGGGCTGTAGTGGGCCGGGACGGACTGTGGTGGGCTGTGGTGGGCTGGGACGGGCTGTGGTGGTTTGGGACGGGCCGTGGTGGGCTGTGGTGTGCTGGGATGGGTTGTGGTGGTCTGGGACGGGTTGTGGTGGGCTGGGACGGGCTGTGGTGAGCTGGGACGGGCTGTCGTGGGCCGGGACGGGCTGTGGTGGGCTGTGGTGGGCTGGGACGATTTGTAGTGGGCCGGGACGGGCTGTGGTGGGTTGTGGTAAGCTGGGACGGGCTGTGGTGTGCTGGGATTGTCTGTGTGGGGCTGGGAGGGGCTGTGGTGGGCTGGGAGGGGCTGTGGTGGGCTGGGAGGGGCTGTGGTGGGCTGGGACGGGCTGTGGTGTGCTGGGACGGGCTGTGGTGTGCTGGGACGAGCTGTGGTGTTCAGGGAAAGGCTGGGACGGGCTGTGGTGGGCGGGGACGGGCTGTGGTGGGCTGGGACGGGCTGTGGTGGGCGGGGACGGGCTGTGGTGGGCGGGGACGGGCTGTGGTGGGCTAGGCCGGGCTGGGACGGGCTATGGTGGGTTGTGGTGAGCTTGGACGGGCTATGGTGGGCTGGGACAAGCTGTGGTGGGCTGGGACGAGCTGGGACGTGCTGTGATGGGCTGTGGTGGGCTGGGACAGGCTGGGATGCACTGTGTTGGGCTGTGGTGGGCTGTGGTGGGCTGTGGTCGGCGGGGACGTGCTGTGGTGGGCTAGGACGGGCTGCGGTGGGCTGGGATAAGCTGTGTTGGGCTGCGACGGGCTGTGGTAGGCTGGGATGAGCTGTGGAGGGTTGGGACGGGCTGTGGAGGGTTGTGGAGGGCTGTGCTGGGCTTGGACAGGCTGTGGTGGGCTGAGATGGGCCGTGGTGGTCCGTGGTGGGCTGGGACGGGCCGTGCTGGGCTAGGACGGGCTGTGGTGAACTGCGGTGGGCTGTGATGGGCCGTGGTGGGCTGGGACGGGCCGTGGTGGGCTCGACGAGCTGTGGTTGGCTGGGACCGGCTGTTTTGGGCTGGGATGGTCTGTGGTGGGCTGTGGTAAGCTGGGACGGGCTGTGATGGGCTGTGGTGGGCTGTGGTGTGCTGGGACGGGCTTTGGAGGGTTGGGACGGGCTGGGACGGGCTGGGACGGGCAGTGGTGGGCTGGGACGGGCTGTGGTGGGCTGGGACGGGCTGTGGTGGGCTGTGAGAGGCTGTGGTGGGCTGGGACGGTCTGTGGTGGGCTGGGACGGTCTGTGGTGGGCTGTGGTGTGCTGGGACGGGCTGTGGTGGGCTGTGATGGGCTGTGGTGGGCTGTGGTGTGCTGGGATGGGCTGTGGTGGGCCGGGACGGGCCGTTGTGGGCTGTGGTGTGCCGTGTTTATCTGGGACGAGCTGTGGTGGGCCATGGCGGGCCGTGGTGGGCTGGGACGGGCCGTGGTTTGCCGTGGTGGGCTGAAACAGGCTGTGGTGACCTGTGGTGAGCTGTGGTGACCGGTGGTGGGCTGTGGTGGGCTGGGACGGTTTGCGGTGGGCTGGGACGGGCTGCGGTGGGCTAGGATAAGCTGTGTTGGGCTGCGACGGGCTGTGGTAGGCTGGGATGAGCTGTGGAGTGTTGGGACGGGCTGTGGAGGGTTGTGGAGGGCTGTGCTGGGCTTGGACAGGCTGTGGTGGGCTGAGATTGGCTGTGGTGGTCCGTGGTGGGCTGGGACGGGCCGTGCTGGGCTAGGACGGGCTGTGGTGAACTGTGTTGGGCTGGGACGGGCCGTGGTGGGCTGGGACGGGCCGTGGTGGGCTGGGACGGGCCGTGGTGGGCCGTGGTGGGCTGAGACGGGCCGTGGTGGGCTGAGACGGGCTGCGGTGGGCTGTGGTGGGCTGGGACGGGCTGTGGTGCTCAGGGACGGGCTGTGGTGGGCTGGGACGGGCTGTGGTGGGCTGTGGTGGGCTGGGACGAGTTGTAGTGGGCCGGGATGGACTGTGGTGGGCTGTGTTGGGCTGGGACGGGCTGTGGTGGTTTGGGACGGGCTGTGGTGGTCTGTGGTGGGCTGGGACGGGCTGTGGTGGTCTGGGACGGGTTGTGGTGGGCTGGGACGGGCTGTGGTGAGCTGGGACGGGCTGTGGTGGGCCGGGACGGGCTGTGGTGGGCTGTGGTGGGCTGGGACGAGTTGTAGTGGGCCGGGACGGGCTGTGGTGGGCTGTGGTAAGCTGGGACGGGCTGTGGTGTGCTGGGATTGTCTGTGTGGGGCTGGGAGGGGCTCTGGTGGGCTGGGACGGGCTGTGGTGGGCTGGGACGGGCTGTGGTGGGCTGGGACGGGCTGTGGTGGGCTGGGACGGGCTGTGGTGTGCTGGGACAGGCTGGGACGGGCTGTGGTGGGCGGGGACGGGCTGTGGTGGGCGGGGACGGGCTGTGGTGGGCTGGGACGGGCTGTGGTGGGCGGGGACGGGCTGTGGTTGGCGGGGACGGGCTGTGGTGGGCTAGGCCAGGCTGGGACGGGCTGGGACGGGCTATGGTGGGTTTTGGTGAGCTTGGACGGGCTATGGTGGGCTGGGACAAGCTGTGGTGGGCTCGGACGAGCTGGGACGTGCTGTGATGGGCTGTGGTGGGCTGGGACAGGCTGGGATGCACTGTGTTGGGCTTTGGTGGGCTGTGGTCGGCGGGGACGTGCTGTGGTGGGCTAGGACGGGCTGCGGTGGGCTGGGATAAGCTGTGTTGGGCTGCGACGGGCTGTGGTAGGCTGGGATGAGCTGTGGAGGGTTGGGACGGGCTGTGGAGGGTTGTGGAGGGCTGTGCTGGGCTTGGACAGGCTGTGGTGGGCTGAGATGGGCCGTGGTGGTCCGTGGTGGGCTGGGACGGGCCGTGCTGGGCTAGGACGGGCTGTGGTGAACTGCGGTGGGCTGTGATGGGCCGTGGTGGGCTGGGACGGGCCGTGGTGGGCTCGACGAGCTGTGGTTGGCTGGGACCGGCTGTTTTGGGCTGGGATGGTCTGTGGTGGGCTGTGGTAAGCTGGGACGGGCTGTGATGGGCTGTGGTGGGCTGTGGTTTGCTGGGACGGGCTTTGGAGGGTTGGGACGGGCTGGGACGGGCTGGGACGGGCAGTGGTGGGCTGGGACGGGCAGTGGTGGGCTGGGACGGGCTGTGGTGTGCTGTGGTGGGCTGTGGTGGGCTGGGACGGTCTGTGGTGGGCTGGGACGGTCTGTGGTGGGCTGTGGTGTGCTGGGACGGGCTGTGGTGGGCTGTGATGGGCTGTGGTGGGCTGTGGTGTGCTGGGATGGGCTGTGGTGGGCCGGGACGGGCCGTTGTGGGCTGTGGTGTGCCGTGTTTATCTGGGACGAGCTGTGGTGGGCCATGGCGGGCCGTGGTGGGCTGGGACGGGCCGTGGTTTGCCGTGGTGGGCTGAAACAGGCTGTGGTGACCTGTGGTGAGCTGTGGTGACCGGTGGTGGGCTGTGGTGACCGGTGGTGAGCTGTGGTGACCGGTGGTGGGCTGTGGTGGGCTGGGACGGGTTGCGGTGGGCTGGGACGGGCTGCGGTGGGCTAGGATAAGCTGTGTTGGGCTGCGACGGGCTGTGGTAGGCTGGGATGAGCTGTGGAGGGTTGGGACGGGCTGTGGAGGGTTGTGGAGGGCTGTGCTGGGCTTGGACAGGCTGTGGTGGGCTGAGATGGGCCGTGGTGGTCCGTGGTGGGCTGGGACGGGCCGTGCTGGGCTAGGACGGGCTGTGGTGAACTGTGGTGGGCTGGGACGGGCTGTGGTGGGCTGTGGTGGGCTGGGACGGGCTGTGGTCGTCTGGGACGGGTTGTGGTGAGCTGAGACGGGCCGTGGTGGGCTGAGACGGGCCGTGGTGGGCTGGGACGGGCTGGTACTTGCTGTGGTGGGCTGTTACGGGCTGTGGTGTGCTGTGAGAGGCTGTGGTGGTCTGGGATGAGCTGGGACGGGCTGTGTTGGGCTGGGACGGGCTGTGTTGGGCTGGGACGGGCTGTGGTGGGCTGGGACGGGCTGTGGTGGGCTGGGACGGGCTGTGGTGGGCTGGGACGGGCTGTGGTGGTCTGTGACAAGCTCTTGTGGGCTGTGGTGGGCTGGGACGAGCTGTGGTGGGCTTTGGTGGGCTCTGGTGGGCTGGGACGGGCAGTCGTGGGCTGGGACGGGCTGTCGTGGGCTGGGACGGGCTGGGACGGGCCGTGGTGGGCTGGGACGGGCCGTGGTGGGCTGGGACGGGCCATGGTGGGCTGGGACGGGTTGGGATAGGCCGCGGTGGGCCGTGGTGTGCTGTGGTGGGCCGTGGTGGGCTGGGATAGGCTGTGGTGAGCTGAGACGGGCTCTGGAGGTCTGTGGTGGGCTAGGACGGGCTGTGGTGGGCTGGGACGGGCTGGGACGGGCTGTGGTGGGCTGGGACGGGCCGTGGTGGGCTGGGACGGGCCGTGGTGGGCTGAGACGGGCCGTGGTGGGCTGGGATGGGCCGTGGTGGGCTGGGACGGGCCGTGGTGGGCTGGGACGGGCTGTGGTGGGCGGGGACGGGCCGTGGTGGGCTGGGATGGGCCGTGGTGGGCTGGGACGGGCCGTGGTGGGCTGGGACGGGCCGTGGTGGGCTGGGACGGGCTGTGGTGCTCAGGGACGGGCTGTGGTGGGCTGGGATGGGCTGTGGTGGGCTGTGGTGGGCTGGGACGAGTTGTACTGGGCTGGGACAGACTGTGGTGGGCTGTGGTGGGCTGGGAAGGGCTGTGGTGGTTTGGGACGGGCTGTGGTGGTCTGTGGTGGGCTGGGACGGGCCGTGGTGGGCTGGGACGGGCCGTGGTGGGCTGGGACAGGCTGTGGTGGGCTGTGGTGGACTGGGAAGGGCCGTGGTGGGCCGTGGTGTGCTCTGGTGGGCCATGGTGGACCGTGGTTGGCCGTGGTGGGCCGGGACAGGCCGTGGTTAGCCGTGGTGGGCTGAAACAGGCTGGGACGGGCTGTGGTGGGCTGGGACGGGCTGTGGTGGGCTGGGACGGGCTGTGGTGGGCTGGGACGGGCTGTGGTGGGCTGGGACGGGCTGTGGACGTCTGGGACGGGCCGTGGTGGGCTGGGACGGGCCGTGGTGGGCTGAGACGGGCCGTGGTGGGCTGAGACGGGCCGTGGTGGGCTGGGACGGGCTGGTACTTGCTGTGGTGGGCTGTTACGGGCTGTGGTGTGCTGTGAGAGGCTGTGGTGGTCTGGGACGAGCTGGGACGGGCTGTGGTGGGCTGGGACGGGCTGTGGTGGGCTGGGACGGGCTGTGGTGGGCCGTAGTGGGCTGTGGTGGGCTGGGACGGGCTGTGGTGGTCTGTGACAAGCTCTTGTGGGCTGTGGTGGGCTGGGACGAGTTGTGGTGGGCTCTGGTGGGCTGGGACGGACTGTCGTGGGCTGGGATGGGCTGTCGTGGGCTGGGACAGGCTGGGACGGGCCGTGGTGGGCTGGGACGGGCCGTGGTGGGCTGGGACGGGCCGTGGTGGGCTGGGACGGTCTGTGGTGGGCTGTGGTAAGCTGGGACGGGCTGTGGTGGGCTGGGACGGTCTGTGGTGGGCTGTGGTAAGCTGGGACAGGCTGTGGTGGGCCGGGACGGGCCGTGGTGGGCTGTGGTGCGCCGTGTTTATCTGGGTCGAGCTGTGGTGGGCCATGGCGGGCCGTGGTGGGCTGGGACGGGCCGTGGTTTGCCGTGGTGGGCTGAAACAGGCTGTGGTGACCTGTGGTGGGCTGTGGTGACCGGTGGTGGGCTGTGGTGGGCTGGGACGGGTTGCGGTGGGCTGGGACGGGTTTCGGTGGGCTAGGACGGGCTGCGGTGGGCTGGGACGGGCTGCGGTGGGCTGGGATAAGCTGTGTTGGGCTGCGACGGGCTGTGGTAGGCTGGGATGAGCTGTGGAGGGTTGGGACGGGCTGTGGAGGGTCTGGAGGGCTGTGCTGGGCTTGGACAGGCTGTGGTGGGCTGAGATGGGCCGTGGTGGTCCGTGGTGGGCTGGGACGGGCCGTGCTGGGCTAGGACGGGCTGTGGTGAACTGTGGTGGGCTGTGATGGGCCGTGGTGGGCTGGGACGAGCCATGGTGGGGTGCGACGGGCCGTGGTGGGCTGGGACGGGCCGTGGTGGGCTGGGACGGGCCGTGGTGGGCTGGGACAGGCTGTGGTGGGCTGTGGTGGACTGGGAAGGGCCGTGGTGGGCCGTGGTGTGCTCTGGTGGGCCATGGTGGACCGTGGTTGGCCGTGGTGGGCCGGGACAGGCCGTGGTTAGCCGTGGTGGGCTGAAACAGGCTGGGACGGGCTGTGGTGGGCTGGGACGGGCTGTGGTGGGCTGGAACGGGCCGTGGTGGGCTGGGACGGGCTGTGGTGGGCTGTGGTGGGCTGGGACGGGCTGTGGTCGTCTGGGACGGGTTGTGGTGAGCTGAGACGGGCCGTGGTGGGCTGAGACGGGCCGTGGTGGGCTGGGACGGGCTGGTACTTGCTGTGGTGGGCTGTTAGGGGCTGTGGTGTGCTGTGAGAGGCTGTGGTGGTCTGGGACGAGCTGGGACGGGCTGTGGTGGGCTGGGACGGTCTGTGGTGAGCTGTGGTGGGCTGGGACGGGCTGTGGTGGGCTGGGACGGGCTCTGGTGGGCTGGGACGGGCTTTCGTGGGCTGGGACGGGCTGGGACGGGCCGTGGTGGGCTGGGATGGGCCGTGGTGGTCTGGGACGGGTTGGGATAGGCTGCGGTGGGCCGTGGTGTGCTGTGGTGGGCCGTGGTGGGCTGGGATAGGCTGTGGTGAGCTGAGACGGGCTCTGGAGGTCTGTGGTGGGCTAGGACGGCTTAGTGGTGGGCTGGGACGGGCTGTGGTGGGCTGTGGTGGGCTTTCGTGGGCCGTGGTGGGCTGGGACGGGCTGTGGTGGGCTGGGACGGGCTGCGGTGTGTTGTGGAGAGCTGGGACGGGCTGTGGTGGGCTGTGGTAAGCTGGGACGGGCTGTGGTCGTCTGGGACGGGTTGTGGTGAGCTGAGACGGGCCGTGGTGGGCTGAGACGGGCCGTAGTGGGCTGGGACGGGCTGGTACTTGCTGTGGTGGGCTGTTACAGGCTGTGGTGTGCTGTGAGAGGCTGTGGTGGTCTGGGACGAGCTGGGACGGGCTGTGGTGGGCTGGGACGGGCTGTGGTGGGCTGGGACGGGCTGTGGTGGGCCGTAGTGGGCTGGGACGGGCTGTGGTGGTCTGTGACAAGCTCTTGTGGGCTGTGGTGGGCTGGGACGAGCTGTGGTGGGCTCTGGTGGGCTGGGACGGACTGTCGTGGGCTGGGATGGGCTGTCGTGGGCTGGGACGGGCTGGGACGGGCTGTGGTGGGCTGGGACGGGCCGTGGTGGGCTGTGGTAAGCTGAGACGGGCTGTGGTGGGCTGGGACGGTCTGTGGTGGGCTGTGGTAAGCTGGGACGGGCTGTGGTGGGCCGGGCCGGGCCGTGGTGGGCTGTGGTGCGCCGTGTTTATCTGGAACGAGCTGTGGTGGGCCATGGCGGGCCGTGGTGGGCTGGGACGGGCCGTGGTTTGCCGTGGTGGGCTGAAACAGGCTGTGGTGACCGGTGGTGGGCTGTGGTGACCGGTGGTGGGCTGTGGTGACCTGTGGTGGGCTGTGGTGGGCTGGGACGGGTTGCGGTGGGCTGGGACGGGTTTCGGTGGGCTAGGACGGGCTGCGGTGGGCTGGGATAAGCTGTGTTGGGCTGCGACGGGCTGTGGTAGGCTGGGATGAGCTGTGGAGGGTTGGGACGGGCTGTGGAGGGTTGTGGAGGGCTGTGCTGGGCTTGGACAGGCTGTGGTGGGCTGAGATGGGCCGTGGTGGTCCGTGGTGGGCTGGGACGGGCCGTGCTGGGCTAGGACGGGCTGTGGTGAACTGTGGTGGGCTGTGATGGGCCGTGGTGGGCTGGGACGGGCCGTGGTGGGCTGGGACGGGCCGTGGTGGGCTGGGACAGGCTGTGGTGGGCTGTGGTGGACTGGGAAGGGCCATGGTGGGCCGTGGTGTGCTCTGGTGGGCCATGGTGGACCGTGGTTGGCCGTGGTGGGCCGGCACAGGCCGTGGTTAGCCGTGCTGGGCTGAAACAGGCTGGGACAGGCTCTGGTGGGCTGGGACGGGATGTGGTGGGCTGGAACGGGCCATGGTGGGCTGGGACGGGCTGTGGTGGGCTGTGGTGGTCTGGGACGGGCTGTGGTCGTCTGGGACGGGTTGTGGTGAGCTGAGACGGGCCGTGGTGGGCTGAGACGGGCCGTGGTGGGCTGTGGTGGGCTGGTACTTGCTGTGGTGGGCTGTTACGGGCTGTGGTGTGCTGTGAGAGGCTGTGGTGGTCTGGGACGGGCTGTGGTGGGCTGGGACGGGCTGTGGTGGGCTGGGACGGGCTGTGGTGGGCCGTAGTGGGCTGTGTTGGGCTTGGACGGGCTGTGGTGGTCTGTGACAAGCTCTTGTGGGCTGTGGTGGGCTGGGACGAGCTGTGGTGGGCTCTGGTGGGCTCTGGTGGGCTGGGACGGACTGTCGTGGGCTGGGACGAGCTGTCGTGGGCTGGGACGGGCTGGGACGGGCCGTGGTGGGCTGGGACGGGCCGTGGTGGGCTGGGACGGGTTGGGATAGGCTGCGGTGGGCTGGGACGGGCTGTGGTGGGTTGTGGTGAGCTGAGACGGGCTGTGGTGAAATTGGACGAGCTGTGGTGGGCTGTGGTGAACTGGGAAGGGCTCTGGTGGTCTGGAATGGGCTGTGGTGGGCTGGGACGGGCCGTGGCGGGCTGCGGTGGGCTGGGACGGGCTGTGGTGGGCTGGGACAGGCGCTGGTGGGCCGGGACAGACTCTGGTGCGCTGTGGTGGGCTATGGTGCGCTGTGGTGGGTTGTGGTGAGCTAGAATGGGTTGTGGTGGGCTGGGACGGGCTATAGTGGGCTGGGACGGGATTGTGGTGGGCTGGGACGGGCTCTGATGGTCTGCGGCGGCCGTGGTGGGCTGGGACGGGCTGTGGTGGGCTGTGGTGAGCTGGGACGGGCTCTGGTGGGTTGGCACGGGGCGTGGTGAGCTGTGGTGGGCTGGGACGGGCTGTGGTGGGCTGGGACGGGCTCTGGTGGTCTGGGACATACTGTGGTAGGCTGGGACGGGCTGGGACAAGCTGTGGTGCTCTGTGGTGGGCTGGGACGTGCCGTGGTGGACCGTGGTGGGCTTGGATGGGCCGTGGTGGGCTTGGATGGGCCGTGGTGGGCTGTGGTCTGCCGTGGTGGGCTGTGGTCGGCCGTGGTGGGCTGTGGTGGGCTGTGGTCGGTTGTGGTGGGCTGGGACGGGCTGTGGTGGGCTGAGATGGGATGTGGTGGTCTGGGACAGGCTGTAATGGGCTGGGATGGGCTGTGGTGCGCCTTGGTGGTCTGTGTTGGGCCCGGATGGGCCGTGGTGGGCTGTGGTGGGCCGTGGTGGGCTGGGACGGGCTGTGGTGGGCTGGGACGGGCCGTGGTTGGCTGGGACGGGCTGTGGTGGGCTGTGGTGTGATGGGACGGGCTGTGGTGGGCTGGGATCGGCTGGGATAGGCTGTGGTTGGTTATGGTGGGCTGGGAAGAGCTGTGGAGGTCTGGGACAAGCTGTGGTGGGCTGTGGTGGGCTGGGACGGGCTGTAGTGGGCTGAGGCGGGCTGTGGTGGGCTTCACGGGCTGTGGTGGGCTGTGGTGGTCTGTGGTGGGTAGGGACGTGCTGTGGTGGGCTGGGACGGGCTGTGGTGGGCTGTGGTGGGTTCTGAAGGGCTGTGGTGGGCTGTGGTAGGTTGGGACACGCTGTGGTGGATAGGGACGGGCTGTGGTGGGCTGTGGTGTGTTGTGACGGGTTGGCACGGGCTGGGACGGGCCGTGGTGGGCTGGGATGGGCTGCGGTGGGCTGTGGTGGGCTGTGGTGGGCTGGGACGGGCTGTGGTGGGTTGGGACGGGCTGGGACGGGCTGGGACGGGCAGTGGTGGGCTGGGACGGGCAGTGGTGGGCTGGGACGGGCTGTGGTGGGCTGGGACGGGCTGTGGTGGGCTGGGACGGGCTGTGGTGGGCTGGGACAGTCTGGTGTGGGCTGTGGTAAGCTGGGACGGGCTGTGGTGGGCTGTGATGGGCTGTGGTGGGCTGTGGTAAGCTGGGACGGGCTTTAGAGGGTTGGGACGGGCTGGGACGGGCTGTGGTGGGCCAGGCCGGGCCGTGGTGGGCTGTGGTGCGCCGTTTTTATCTGGGACGAGCTGTGGTGGGCCATGGCGGGCCGTGGTGGGCTGGGACGGGCCGTGGTTTGCCGTGGTGGGCTGAAACAGGCTGTGGTGACCTGTGGTGGGCTGTGGTGACCGGTGGTGGGCTGTGGTGACCTGTGGTGGGCTGTGGTGTGCTGGGACGGGCTGTGGTGGGCCGTAGTGGGCTGTGTTGGGCTTGGACGGGCTGTGGTGGTCTGTGACAAGCTCTTGTGGGCTGTGGAGGGCTGGGACGAGCTGTGGTGGGCTCTGGAGGGCTCTGGTGGGCTGGGACGGACTGTCGTGGGCTGGGACGAGCTGTCGTGGGCTGGGACGGGCTGGGACGGGCCGTGGTGGGCTGGGACGGGTTGGGATAGGCTGCGGTGGGCTGGGACGGGCTGTGGTGGGTTGTGGTGAGCTGAGACGGGCTGTGGTGAAATTGGACGGGCTGTGGTGGGCTGTGGTGAACTGGGAAGGGCTCTGGTGGTCTGGAATGGGCTGTGGTGGGCTGGGACGGGCCGTGGCGGGCTGCGGTGGGCTGGGACGGGCTGTGGTGGGCTGGGACAGGCTCTGGTGGGCCGGGACGGTCTGTGGTGGGCTGGGACGGTCTGTGGTGGGCTGTGGTAAGCTGGGACGGGCTGTGGTGGGCTGTGATGGGCTGTGGTGGGCTGTGGTGGGTTGTGGTGAGCTAGAACGGGTTGTGGTGGGCTGGGACGGGCTGGAACGGGCTGTGGTGGGCTGGGACGGGCAGTGGTGGGCTGGGACAGGCAGTGGTGGGCTGGGACGGTCTGTGGTGGGCTGGGACGGTCTGTGGTGGGCTGTGGTAAGCTGGGACGGGCTGTGGTGGGCTGTGATGGGCTGTGGTGGGCTGTGGTGTGCTGGGACGGGTTGCGGTGGGCTGGGACGGGTTTCGGTGGGCTGTGGTGTGCTGGGACGGGTTGCGGTGGGCTGGGACGGGTTTCGGTGGGCTAGGACGGGCTGCGGTGGGCTGGGACGGGCTGCGGTGGGCTGGGATAAGCTGTGTTGGGCTGTGACGGGCTGTGGTAGGCTGGGATGAGCTGTGGAGGGTTGGGACGGGCTGTGGAGGGTTGTGGAGGGCTGTGCTGGGCTTGGACAGGCTGTGGTGGGCTGAGATGGGCCGTGGTGGTCCGTGGTGGGCTGGGACGGGCTGTGGTCGTCTGGGACGGGTTGTGGTGAGCTGAGACGGGCCGTGGTGGGCTGAGACGGGCCGTGGTGGGCTGTGGTGGGCTGGTACTTGCTGTGGTGGGCTGTTACGGGCTGTGGTGTGCTGTGAGAGGCTGTGGTGGTCTGGGACGGGCTGTGGTGGGCTGGGACGGGCTGTGGTGGGCTGGGACGGGCTGTGGTGGGCCGTAGTGGGCTGTGTTGGGCTTGGACGGGCTGTGGTGGTCTGTGACAAGCTCTTGTGGGCTGTGGTGGGCTGGGACGAGCTGTGGTGGGCTCTGGTGGGCTCTGGTGGGCTGGGACGGACTGTCGTGGGCTGGGACGAGCTGTCGTGGGCTGGGACGGGCTGGGACGGGCCGTGGTGGGCTGGGACGGGCCGTGGTGGGCTGGGACGGGTTGGGATAGGCTGCGGTGGGCTGGGACGGGCTGTGGTGGGTTGTGGTGAGCTGAGACGGGCTGTGGTGAAATTGGACGAGCTGTGGTGGGCTGTGGTGAACTGGGAAGGGCTCTGGTGGTCTGGAATGGGCTGTGGTGGGCTGGGACGGGCCGTGGCGGGCTGCGGTGGGCTGGGACGGGCTGTGGTGGGCTGGGACAGGCGCTGGTGGGCCGGGACAGACTCTGGTGCGCTGTGGTGGGCTATGGTGCGCTGTGGTGGGTTGTGGTGAGCTAGAATGGGTTGTGGTGGGCTGGGACGGGCTATAGTGGGCTGGGACGGGATTGTGGTGGGCTGGGACGGGCTCTGATGGTCTGCGGCGGCCGTGGTGGGCTGGGACGGGCTGTGGTGGGCTGTGGTGAGCTGGGACGGGCTCTGGTGGGTTGGCACGGGGCGTGGTGAGCTGTGGTGGGCTGGGACGGGCTGTGGTGGGCTGGGACGGGCTCTGGTGGTCTGGGACATACTGTGGTAGGCTGGGACGGGCTGGGACAAGCTGTGGTGCTCTGTGGTGGGCTGGGACGTGCCGTGGTGGACCGTGGTGGGCTTGGATGGGCCGTGGTGGGCTTGGATGGGCCGTGGTGGGCTGTGGTCTGCCGTGGTGGGCTGTGGTCGGCCGTGGTGGGCTGTGGTGGGCTGTGGTCGGTTGTGGTGGGCTGGGACGGGCTGTGGTGGGCTGAGATGGGATGTGGTGGTCTGGGACAGGCTGTAATGGGCTGGGATGGGCTGTGGTGCGCCTTGGTGGTCTGTGTTGGGCCCGGATGGGCCGTGGTGGGCTGTGGTGGGCCGTGGTGGGCTGGGACGGGCTGTGGTGGGCTGGGACGGGCCGTGGTTGGCTGGGACGGGCTGTGGTGGGCTGTGGTGTGATGGGACGGGCTGTGGTGGGCTGGGATCGGCTGGGATAGGCTGTGGTTGGTTATGGTGGGCTGGGAAGAGCTGTGGAGGTCTGGGACAAGCTGTGGTGGGCTGTGGTGGGCTGGGACGGGCTGTAGTGGGCTGAGGCGGGCTGTGGTGGGCTTCACGGGCTGTGGTGGGCTGTGGTGGTCTGTGGTGGGTAGGGACGTGCTGTGGTGGGCTGGGACGGGCTGTGGGTGGGCTGTGGTGGGTTCTGAAGGGCTGTGGTGGGCTGTGGTAGGTTGGGACACGCTGTGGTGGATAGGGACGGGCTGTGGAGGGCTGTGGTGTGTTGTGACGGGTTGGCACGGGCTGGGACGGGGCCGTGGGTGGGCTGGGATGGGCTGCGGTGGGCTGTGGTGGGCTGTGGTGGGCTGGGACGGGCTGTGGGTGGGTTGGGACGGGCTGGACGGGCTGGGACGGGCAGAGGTGGGCTGGGACGGGCAGTGGTGGGCTGGGACGGGCTGTGGTGGGCTGGGACGGGCCTGTGGTGGGCTGGGACGGGCTGTGGTGGGCTGGGACAGTCTGGTGTGGGCTGTGGTAAGCTGGGACGGGCTGTGGTGGGCTGTGATGGGCTGTGGTGGGCTGTGGTAAGCTGGGACGGGCTTTAGAGGGTTGGGACGGGCTGGGACGGGCTGTGGTGGGCCAGGCCGGGCCGTGGTGGGCTGTGGTGCGCCGTTTTTATCTGGGACGAGCTGTGGTGGGCCATGGCGGGCCGTGGTGGGCTGGGACGGGCCGTGGTTTGCCGTGGTGGGCTGAAACAGGCTGTGGTGACCTGTGGTGGGCTGTGGTGACCGGTGGTGGGCTGTGGTGACCTGTGGTGGGCTGTGGTGTGCTGGGACGGGCTGTGGTGGGCCGTAGTGGGCTGTGTTGGGCTTGGACGGGCTGTGGTGGTCTGTGACAAGCTCTTGTGGGCTGTGGTGGGCTGGGACGAGCTGTGGTGGGCTCTGGAGGGCTCTGGTGGGCTGGGACGGACTGTCGTGGGCTGGGACGAGCTGTCGTGGGCTGGGACGGGCTGGGACGGGCCGTGGTGGGCTGGGACGGGTTGGGATAGGCTGCGGTGGGCTGGGACGGGCTGTGGTGGGTTGTGGTGAGCTGAGACGGGCTGTGGTGAAATTGGACGGGCTGTGGTGGGCTGTGGTGAACTGGGAAGGGCTCTGGTGGTCTGGAATGGGCTGTGGTGGGCTGGGACGGGCCGTGGCGGGCTGCGGTGGGCTGGGACGGGCTGTGGTGGGCTGGGACAGGCTCTGGTGGGCCGGGACGGTCTGTGGTGGGCTGGGACGGTCTGTGGTGGGCTGTGGTAAGCTGGGACGGGCTGTGGTGGGCTGTGATGGGCTGTGGTGGGCTGTGGTGGGTTGTGGTGAGCTAGAACGGGTTGTGGTGGGCTGGGACGGGCTGGAACGGGCTGTGGTGGGCTGGGACGGGCAGTGGTGGGCTGGGACAGGCAGTGGTGGGCTGGGACGGTCTGTGGTGGGCTGGGACGGTCTGTGGTGGGCTGTGGTAAGCTGGGACGGGCTGTGGTGGGCTGTGATGGGCTGTGGTGGGCTGTGGTGTGCTGGGACGGGTTGCGGTGGGCTGGGACGGGTTTCGGTGGGCTGTGGTGTGCTGGGACGGGTTGCGGTGGGCTGGGACGGGTTTCGGTGGGCTAGGACGGGCTGCGGTGGGCTGGGACGGGCTGCGGTGGGCTGGGATAAGCTGTGTTGGGCTGTGACGGGCTGTGGTAGGCTGGGATGAGCTGTGGAGGGTTGGGACGGGCTGTGGAGGGTTGTGGAGGGCTGTGCTGGGCTTGGACAGGCTGTGGTGGGCTGAGATGGGCCGTGGTGGTCCGTGGTGGGCTGGGACGGGCCGTGCTGGGCTAGGACGGGCTGTGGTGAACTGTGGTGGGCTGTGATGGGCCGTGGTGGGCTGGGACGGGCCGTGGTGGCCTGGGACGGGCCGTGGTGGGCTGGGACGGGCCGTGGTGGGCTGGGACGGGCCGTGGTGGGTTGTGGTGAGCTGAGACGGGCTGTGGTGAAATTGGACGGGCTGTGGTGGGCTGTGGTGTGCTGGGACATGCTGTGGTGAACTGGGAAGGGCTCTGGTGGTCTGGAATGGGCTGTGGTGGGCTGGGACGGGCCGTGGCGGGCTGCGGTGGGCTGGGACGGGCTGTGGTGGGCCGGGACAGGCTCTGGTGCGCTTTGGTGGGCTGTGGTGTGCTATGGTGCGCTGTGGTGGGTTGTGGTGAGCTAGAACGGGTTGTGGTGGGCTGGGACGGGCTATAGTGGGCTGGGACGGGATTGTGGTGAGCTGGGACGGGCTCTGATGGTCTGCGGCGGCCGTGGTGGGCTGGGACGGGCTGTGGTGGGCTGGGACGGGCTGTGGTGGGTTGTGGTGAGCTGGGACGACCTCTGGTGGGCTGGGACGGGCTGTGACGGGCTGTGGTGGGCTGGGACGGGCTCTGGTGGGTTGGCACGGGGCGTGGTGGGCTGTGGTGGGCTGGGACGGGCTGTGGTGGGCGGGGACGGGCTTTGGTGGGTTAGTGGTGGGCTGGGACGACCTCTTGTGGTCTGGGACGGGCTGTGGTGGGCTGTGGTGAGCTGGGACGGACTCTGGTGGGTTGGCACGGGGCGTGGTGGGCTGTGGTGGGCTGGGACGGGCTGTGGTGGGCTGGGACGGGCTCTGGTGGTCTGGGACATACTGTGGTGGGCTGGGACGGGCTGGGACGGGCTGTGGTGCTCTGTGGTGGGCTGGGACGTGCCGTGGTGGACCGTGGTAGGCTGGGATGGGCCGTGGTGGGCTTGGATGGGCCGTGGTGGGCTGTGGTCTGCCGTGGTGGGCTGTGGTCGGCCGTGGTGGGCTGTGGTGGGCTGTGGTCGGTTGTGGTGGGCTGGGACGGGCTGTGGTGGGCTGAGATGGGATGTGGTGGTCTGGGACAGGCTGTAATGGGCTGGGATGGGCTGTGGTGCGCCTTGGTGGGCTGTGTTGGGCCCGGATGGGCCGTGGTGGGCTGTGGTGGGCCGTGGTGGGCTGGGACGGGCTGTGGTGGGCTGGGACGGGCCGTGGTTGGCTGGGACGGGCTGTGGTGGGCTGTGGTGTGATGGGACGGGCTGGGATCGG
This sequence comes from Falco cherrug, assembly GCF_023634085.1. Lineage (NCBI taxonomy): Eukaryota > Metazoa > Chordata > Aves > Falconiformes > Falconidae > Falco > Falco cherrug. The sequence goes on along the minus strand of NW_026599500.1, from coordinate 160,283 downwards.
CTGGGATAGGCTGTGGTTGGTTATGGTGGGCTGGGAAGAGCTGTGGTGGTCTGGGACAAGCTGTGGTGGGCTGTGGTGGGCTGGGACGGGCTGTGGTGGGCTGGGACGGGCTCTGGTGGGCTGAGGCGGGCTGTGGTGGGCTTCACGGGCTGTGGTGGGCTGTGGTGGTCTGTGGTGGCCTGGGACGTGCTGTGGTGGGCTGGGACGGGCTGTGGTGGGCTGTGGTGGGTTCTGAAGGGCTGTGGTGGGCTGTGGTGGGTTGGGACACGCTGTGGTGGGTAGGGACGGGCTGTGGTGGGCTGTGGTGTGTTGTGACGGGTTGGCACGGGCTGGGACGGGCCGTGGTGGGCTGGGATGGGCTGCGGTGGGCTGTGGTGGGCTGTGGTGGGCTGGGACAAGCTTTGGTGCGTTGGGACGGGCAGTGGTGGGCTGGGACGGGCAGTGGTGGGCTGGGACGGGCTGTGGTGGGCTGGGACGGGCTGTGGTGGGCTGGGACGGTCTGTGGTGGGCTGTGGTAAGCTGGGACGGGCTGTGGTGGGCTGTGATGGGCTGTGGTGGGCTGTGGTGTGCTGGGACGGGTTGCGGTGGGCTGGGACGGGTTTTGGTGGGCTAGGACGGGCTGCGGTGGGCTGGGACGGGCTGTGGTGGGCCGTAGTGGGCTGTGGTGGGCTGGGACGGGCTGTGGTGGTCTGTGACAAGCTCTTGTGGGCTGTGGTGGGCTGGGACGAGCTGTGGTGGGCTCTGGTGGGCTCTGGTGGGCTGGGACGGGCTGTCGTGGGCTGGAACGGGCTGTCGTGGGCTGGGACGGGCTGGGACGGGCCGTGGTGGGCTGGGACGGGCCGTGGTGGGCTGGGACGGGCCGTGGTGGTCTGGGACGGGTTGGGATAGGCTGCGGTGGGCTGGGACGGGCTGTGGTGTGTTGTGGTGAGCTGAGACGGGCTGTGGTGAAATTGGACGGGCTGTGGTGGGCTGTGGTGTGCTGGGACATGCTGTGGTGAACTGGGAAGGGCTCTGGTGGTCTGGAATGGGCTGTGGTGGGCTGGGACGGGCCGTGGCGGGCTGCGGTGGGCTGGGACGGGCTGTGGTGGGCTCTGGTGGGCTCTGGTGGGCTGGGACGGGCTGTCGTGGGCTGGAACGGGCTGTCGTGGGCTGGGACGGGCTGGGACGGGCCGTGGTGGGCTGGGACGGGCCGTGGTGGCCTGGGACGGGCCGTGGTGGGCTGGGACGGGCCGTGGTGGGCTGGGACGGGCCGTGGTGGGTTGTGGTGAGCTGAGACGGGCTGTGGTGAAATTGGACGGGCTGTGGTGGGCTGTGGTGTGCTGGGACATGCTGTGGTGAACTGGGAAGGGCTCTGGTGGTCTGGAATGGGCTGTGGTGGGCTGGGACGGGCCGTGGCGGGCTGCGGTGGGCTGGGACGGGCTGTGGTGGGCTCTGGTGGGCTCTGGTGGGCTGGGACGGGCTGTCGTGGGCTGGAACGGGCTGTCGTGGGCTGGGACGGGCTGGGACGGGCCGTGGTGGGCTGGGACGGGCCGTGGTGGCCTGGGACGGGCCGTGGTGGGCTGGGACGGGCCGTGGTGGGCTGGGACGGGCCGTGGTGGGTTGTGGTGAGCTGAGACGGGCTGTGGTGAAATTGGACGGGCTGTGGTGGGCTGTGGTGTGCTGGGACATGCTGTGGTGAACTGGGAAGGGCTCTGGTGGTCTGGAATGGGCTGTGGTGGGCTGGGACGGGCCGTGGCGGGCTGCGGTGGGCTGGGACGGGCTGTGGTGGGCCGGGACAGGCTCTGGTGCGCTTTGGTGGGCTGTGGTGTGCTATGGTGCGCTGTGGTGGGTTGTGGTGAGCTAGAACGGGTTGTGGTGGGCTGGGACGGGCTATAGTGGGCTGGGACGGGATTGTGGTGAGCTGGGACGGGCTCTGATGGTCTGCGGCGGCCGTGGTGGGCTGGGACGGGCTGTGGTGGGCTGGGACGGGCTGGGAAGGGCTGTGGTGGGTTGTGGTGGGCTGGGACGGGTCATGGTGGGCTGTGACGGGCTGTGGTGGTCTGGGACTGGCTCTGGTGGGTTGGCACGGGGCGTGGTGGGCTGTGGTGGGCTGGGACGAGCTGTGGTGGGCGGGGACGGGCTTTGGTGGGTTAGTGGTGGGCTGGGACGACCTCTTGTGGTCTGGGACGGGCTGTGGTGGGCTGTGGTGAGCTGGGACGGGCTCTGGTGGGTTGGCACGGGGCGTGGTGGGCTGGGACGGGCTGTGGTGGGCTGGGACGGGCTCTGGTGGTCTGGGACATACTGTGGTGGGCTGGGACGGGCTGGGACGGGCTGTGGTGCTCTGTGGTGGGCTGGGACGTGCCGTGGTGGACCGTGGTGGGCTTGGATGGGCCGTGGTGGGCTTGGATGGGCCGTGGTGGGCTGTGGTCTGCCGTGGTGGGCTGTGGTCGGCCGTGGTGGGCTGTGGTGGGCTGTGGTCGGTTGTGGTGGGCTGGGACGCGCTGTGGTGGGCTGAGATGGGATGTGGTGGTCTGGGACAGGCTGTAATGGGCTGGGATGGGCTGTGGTGCGCCTTGGTGGTCTGTGTTGGGCCCGGATGGGCCGTGGTGGGCTGTGGTGGGCCGTGGTGGGCTGGGACGGGCTGTGGTGGGCTGGGACGGGCCGTGGTTGGCTGGGACGGGCTGTGGTGGGCTGTGGTGTGATGGGACGGGCTGTGGTGGGCTGGGATCGGCTGGGATAGGCTGTGGTTGGTTATGGTGGGCTGGGAAGAGCTGTGGTGGTCTGGGACAAGCTGTGGTGGGCTGGGACGGGCTGTAGTGGGCTGAGGCGGGCTGTGGCGGGCTTCACAGGCTGTGGTGGGCTGTGGTGGTCTGTGGTGGCCTGGGACGTGCTGTGGTGGGCTGTGGTGGGTTCTGAAGGGCTGTGGTGGGCTGTGGTGGGTTGGGACACGCTGTGGTGGGTAGGGACGGGCTGTGGTGTGTTGTGACGGGCTGGGACGGGCCGTGGTGGGCTGGGATGAGCTGCGGTGGGCTGTGGTGGGCTGGGAAGGGCTCTGGTGGTCTGGAATGGGCTGTGGTGGGCTGGGACGGGCCGTGGCGGGCTGCGGTGGGCTGGGACGGGCTGTGGTGGGCTGGGACAGGCTCTGGTGCGCTGTGGTGGGCTGTGGTGTGCTATGGTGCGCTGTGGTGGGTTGTGGTGAGCTAGAACGGGTTGTGGTGGGCTGGGACGGGCTATAGTGGGCTGGGACGGGATTGTGGTGGGCTGGGACGGGCTCTGATGGTCTGCGGCGGCCGTGGTGGGCTGGGACGGGCTGTGGTGGGCTGGGACGGGCTGGGAAGGGCTGTGGTGGGTTGTGGTGAGCTGGGATGACCTCTGGTGGGCTGGGACGGGCTGTGACGGGCTGTGGTGGGCTGGGACGGGCTCTGGTGGGTTGGCACGGGGCGTGGTGGGCTGTGGTGGGCTGGGATGGGCTGTAGTGGGCTGAGGCGGGCTGTGGTGGTCTGTGGTGGCCTGGGACGGGCTGTGGTGGGCTGTGGTGGGTTCTGAAGGGCTGTGGTGGGCTGTGGTGGGTTGGGACACGCTGTGGTGGGTAGGGACGGGCTGTGGTGGGCTGTGGTGTGTTGTGACGGGTTGGCACGGGCTGGGACGGGCCGTGGTGGGCTGGGATGGGCTGCGGTGGGCTGTGGTGGGCTGGGACAGGCTGTGGTGAGCTGAGACGGGCTCTGGAGGGCTGTGGTGGGCTGGGACGGGCTGTGGTGGGCGAGGACGGCTGGGACGGGCTGTGGTGGGTTGTGGAGAGCTGCGACGGGCTGGGAGGGGCTGGGACGGGCTGTGGTGGTCTGGGACGGGCTGTGTTGGGCGGGGACGGGCTGTGGTGGGCTGGAACGGACTGTGGTGGTCCTGGACGGGCTCTGGTGGTCTGTGGTGGCCTGGGACGGGCTGTGGTGGGCTGTGGTGGGTTCTGAAGGGCTGTGGTGGGCTGTGGTGGGTTGGGACACGCTGTGGTGGGTAGGGACGGGCTGTGGTGGGCTGTGGTGTGTTGTGACGGGTTGGCACGGGCTGGGACGGGCCGTGGTGGGCTGGGATGGGCTGCGGTGGGCTGTGGTGGGCTGGGACAGGCTGTGGTGAGCTGAGACGGGCTCTGGAGGGCTGTGGTGGGCTGGGACGGGCTGTGGTGGGCTGGGACTTGCTGTGGTGTGCTGTGGTTTGTCCATCAAACAGCTTCTCTGTTTTTCTGTCTCTCAGGCCAACAGTTTTACCGTCTCCTCGGTCTCTGCCCCCTCTTGGCTTCATCGTTTCATTATTAGAAAGAAAGGACAGAACCTGGCCAAAATCACTCAGCAGATGCCAAAGGTATGGGTGAGCTGGTTAGCTTAGCACCCCCGGCGTAGAAAAAGGTTTAGTCCAGATCACTCGTCACGAAAGAGAGAGGTGTATTCTAGCGTGGGTAAAACCAGGGGGAAATGACACAGATCTTTGCTGTTCAAGGGAACCCTCTCTTTTACTGCTGCAAACACTGCTCCTCCTATGTTATTGTCATGGGTTGAGCCCTTCCAAGGAAGCTTTATGTGGTGCTGTTTTGAGAACTGATGTAGTAGGATACCTGGAAATGGCGAGTGCAGCGAGGCTTCTCCCTGGGGAGTTAGACGGTATCTAGATAAAGGCTAAATGAGTAAACTTCTCCAAAGCCCTTGCAGAAACCGGGACGGCACCAGAGCCTGGGGCTCTAGGCACTGCCATATGGCCGAAATTGTTAAGTTTCTGACTTGTAAAATTGTGGGGATTTGGTCTGGGCTTTTTGGGAAGGAGCACATCTCTCAGTGGCAGGGATCGATGGTGTAGGCCTGACCAAAAGCATTGGCCTGGCTTGGATCTTGGCAAATTCTGAAGAGATTCATTGTCCTTCACCTCAAGGTTCACATCAAATTCACTGGAGGAGAGGATAACATCACTTTGGAAGGACCTACAGAAGATGTGCATGTGGCTCAGGAACAGATTGAAGCCGTGCTCAAGGAACTGGTGAGCTGCAGTTACTAGTTCCAGTAAGAAACTGGGGGAAGAAGGGGCAACAGAGCAGAGGTGATGAGGTGTTTGTCACATCCATAGGATGTCTTGGCATGCTTAATCGAACTTGCAGGAGACAAATTGTGTGGCAGGTGGATGACACCCCTTGGTCATCCATAGCATCCTTGAAAAGTCAGCATTAATTTTTTTGGTGCGGAGAAGGAAGGATTCTCTTGGTTATAGCTGGAGAGGCATAGAAGTGAGTCTTTTCGATGTTTCATGAGCACAATGCTCTCTTCTCAAAGCAGAGGAATGCTTGTGCTCTGCTTAAGAGCAGAAGTGCTTGTAGCTGACCGCTGGTGAGTCAGTGCCAATACTGGCAGTAGGCAGTTACTTAGGGCACGAGACAGAAGCGGTGGCCTGTCCTACCTGGCCCTATATAATATAATATATAATAGTGGACATACATACATATATAGATATAGATATAAAAATATAATTCTTTTTAGATCCACGGGATGGATTACGCAATAATCAAGGCTGACCGCCAATTCCACCGACACCTCATTGGCAAGAACGCAGCTAAACGGTAAGTGGAGTGCCTTTCTAGTCCTTCCCATGCTCACACTCTTCGTGTTTAGTAGATGGTATCAGGGGCTCTGTAGCTCACCCAGTGTGCTGTCTCCATCACGTTTCCTCTGCTTTCCTGGAGTGGTGGTGGTACAAGGAGAGAAATGGGCCGTCAGGCCTTGCGATGGCTTTAACGTGTGAAAGTACCTTGGGAGCCTGAACAGTAGTGGAATTACTTCTCTGTGCGAATGACATTTTAGCAGCCAGTTGTGGGTGGTGGAAATGTGCTTGGTGAGCTTCTCCCTGTAGAGGAATGAAGGTGGTGGGTTGATTAGCATTGATAACACGCAGCTGTGGCCTTGCCTCAGAGGCAGTGGGTTGATTGACGTGGATGACGTGCAGGTGTAGCTGGTTCCCGCTAAGGGGTTAAATAGCCCTGTGGCTTGTGGGAGAGGGTGTCAGCTGGAGGAGGAGCAGTGTGGTCTGGCCTCTGGAGGAAGGCGCTACAGCACCGGCAGTAGAATATGGTCAACGGTAAAGCCTTGTTGCGGTCTGCTAGTTTGATAGCACTGCAACGTGACCCCAGCCAAGAGTTTGGGGTAGAAAGGAACGATTATCCTCTGCTCTAAATGTGATACTGTTTGGGGAAGAAACACGCCTCGCTCTGACAAGGGAACAATGGGCTCTGTAGATGCCACGGTATTTACTTGGACAGGCTCTCGTGTGGCACAGGTCTGCTCTCAGTGAACTCCAGGGGGAAGAGGCAATTTCCCCTGTCTCAACCCTACCCCGCTGAGCCCTTCCCAGAGGCGGCTTTACTTCTTCAACAGCCTCTGAGCAGTGATAATCCAGGTGCCTTGCTTCCAGGTCTTTGCCTAGCAGATGGCGTCACCACAGTCCTTGCCTCGAAGTTAACAGGATGAAGGATCTGTACAAGGTGTCTGTGCGCATTCCCCCGGACAACGAGAAGAGCAACCCGATCAGAATGGAAGGAGACCCACAGGGGGTCCCACAGGCCAAGAAAGAGCTGCTGGAACTCGCTTCCCGTATGGTGAGTGGGTAGGACGTGATGTTTGGGAGACTGCAGGGTTTGGGCTCTCGTGTTCCCTTGTAACCTTCTGGTGCGAGTGTGTGCCCCTTGCCCACCGAGCACTTGGATCTCATGACAAGTGCAAGTTCCTCTTCACAAATGTCTTCCCCTGTTCCCTCGGGTAGCCTTTCTCTGTCAACGCAGAGTGAATTTTGTCTGGAGAAAAGAGGGACAGTGCTGGCAAGTAAACCGTCGGGCAGCAAACTGCTAAGTCAAAGTAGATGGCTCTCCGGCTGAACACTCAGTGTGCCCTCTGTTCCCATCAGGAAAATGAACACGCTGCGGACCTAATCGTCGAGCAGAAATTCCACCGGACCATCACTGGGCAGAAGGCTGAGCGGGTCTGGGAAATCCGGGAGCAATTCCCAGAGGTAAGGCTTTGTAGGAGAGGAGGAATCCAGAGGGGATATTTCCTACATGGCTAGTAGGCCTGTCGTCACAGAAGTCGTAACTTTAGTGGCTCTGTAGCGCAAGTGTCTGAGAAGATAGTTCTTTTAGCCAGAGGCCGCTAACACGGTTCCCCGTTTCTGAATGGGAAAAGGGCATGTGTAGGATCCCCCCAACCTTTGCATGTGTCTTACACAAGGGTTCTTGCTTTTGCTTGAGCTAACTAGAAATGACCGCTCCTGCAGGTTATCATCAGCTTCCCAGACCCTGCACACAAGAGTGACATCGTCCAACTCCGAGGTCCCAAAAACGAGGTGGAGAAGTGCACCGAGTACATGCAAAAGATGGTGGCAGACCTGGTAAGGAGGTCTTCTGCCTGCTCTTCCCTCCTACGTGCCTGGATAACCCTGGGGCAAAGCAGAGCTCTACTGGCTTGGGTAGAGCTAAAACACCTCAAGAGGAGGGAGCTGTCAGCTCTGTTTTGGCTGAATGGAGGCAGGGGGATAGTACCTGTTATGGGAAGGCTATAGGGGAACGTCCTTGCCTTTGTTTAGTCTTACAAAAGTCCCTCGTATAGAGAACTTCCTTGAGTCTGTTTTCAAAAGCTCGTTTATCAGAGCTCCTGAAGTCGGGCCTCCCTTGCCACGACAGTGTAAACTTCATGTCTCCCTTCCTTTCTCCCTTAGGTTGAAAACAGCTTTTCTATTTCTGTCCCCATCTGCAAACGGTTCCACAAGAACATCATAGCGAAAGGAGGTGCCAAAATCAAGAAGGTGAGATACTGTTCCTAACACAGGTGAGCCGGGACGGGCCGGGACAGGCTGTAACCGGCTGTGGTGTGCTGGGGTGGGCTGGGACGGGCCGGGGTGGGCTGGGACGGGCCGGTACTTGATGTGGTGGGCTGGGACGGGCCGTGGTGGGCTGTGGTGTGCCGTGATGGGCTGGGACGGGCCGTGGTGGGCTGTGGTGTGCCGTGGTGGGCTGTGGTGTGCCGTGGTGGGCTGTGGTGTGCCGTGGTGGGCTGTGGTGGGCCGTGGTGGGCTGGGACGGGCCGTGGTGGGCTGGGACGGGCCGTGGTGGGCTGGGACGGGCCGTGGTGGGCTGTGGTGTGCCGTGATGGGCTGGGACGGGCCGTGGTGGGCTGTGGTGGGACGGGGACGGACTGTGGTGGGCAGGGACGGGCCGTGGTTGGTTGTGGTGGGCTGGTACGGGCTGTGGTTGGCTGGGACGGACTGTGATGAACTGAGACGGGCTGTGGTGGGCCGTGTTGGGATGGGACAGGCCCTGGTGGGCTGTGGAGTGCTGGGACGTGCTGTGGTGTGCTGGGATGGGCTGTGGTGGGCTGGGACGGGCTGCGGTGGGCTGTGGTGGGCTGGGACGTGCTGTGGTGTGCTGGGATGGGCTGTGGTGGGCTGGGACGGGCTGCGGTGGGCTGTGGTGGGCTGGGACCGGCTGCGGTGGGCTGTGGTGGGCTGGGACCGGCTGCGGTGGGCTGTGGTGGGCTGGGACGGGATGCGGTGGGCTGGAATGGGCTGTGCCGTGCTGGAACGGTCTGGGACGAGTTGTGGTGAGTGTGGTGGGCTGGGACGGGCTGGGACGGACTGTGTTTGGCTGGGACGGGCTGTGGTGGGCCGTGGTGGGCTGGGACAGGCTGTGGTGAGCTGAGACGGGCTGTGGTGGGCTGTGTCGGGCTGGTACGAGCTGTGACGGGGTGGGACGGGCTGTGGTGGTCTGCGGTAGGCTGTGGTGTGCTGTAGTGGCCTGTGGTGGGCGGGGACGGGCTGTGGTGGGCGGGGACGGGCCGTGGTGAGCTGTGGAGAGCCGTGGTGAGCTGGGACGGGCCATGGTGGGCTGGGACGGGCCGTGGTGGGCTGGGACGGGCTCTGGTGGTGAGCAGAGACGGCCTGTGTTGGGCTGGGACGGTCTGTGATAAGCTGTAACCGGCTGTGGTGGGCTGTGTTGGGCTGGGACGGGCTGTGATAAGCTGTAACCGGCTGTGGTGGGCTGTGTTGGGCTGGGACGGGTCGTGGTGGGCTGGGACGGGCCGTGGTGGGCTGGGGCCGGTTGGGATGGGCTGGGACTGGCTTTGGTGGGCCGTGGTGGGCTGGGACGGGCCGTGGTGGGCTGGGACGGGCCGTGGCGGGCTGGGACGGGCCGTGGCAGGCTGGGACGGGCCGTGGCGGGCTGGGACGGGCTGTGGTGGGCTGGGATGAGCCATAGTAGGCCGGGACGGGCCGTGGTGGGTTGTTATGGGCTGTGGTGGGCTGGGACGGGCTGTGGTGGGCTGGGACGGGCTGTGGTGGGCCGGGACGAACTGTGGTGGGCCGGGACGAACTGTGGTGGGCCGGGACGAACTGTGGTGGGCTGTGGCGGGCTGGGACGGGCTGTGGCGAGCTGGGACGGGACATGGTGGTCTGGAACGGGCCGTGGCGGGCTGGGACGGGCCGTGGCGGGCTGGGACGGGCCGTGGTGGGCTGGGACAGGCCGTGGTGGGCTGGGATGGGCATTGGAAAGCCGTGGTGGGCTGTGGTAAGCTGTGACGGGCCGTTGTGGGCTGGGATGGACTCTGGTGTGGTGGGACGGGCTGCGGTGGGCTGTGGTGGGCTGGGACGGGCTGCGGTGGGCTGTGGTGGGCTGGGACCGGCTGTGGTGGGCTGTGGTGGGCTGGGACCGGCTGCGGTTGGCTGTGGTGGGTTGTGGTGAGCTGTGACAGGCTGTGGTGGGCTGGAATGGGCTGGGACGGGCTGTGGTGGGTGTGGTGGACTGGGACGCGCTGTAGTGAGCTGAGATGGGCTGTGGTGGGCTGGGATTTGCTGGGACGGCTGGGACGGTCCGTGCTGGGCTGGGACGGGCTGTGGTGGGCCGTGGTTCGCTGTGGTGGGCCGTGGTGGGCTGGGACGGGCCGTGGTTATCTGTGGTGGGCCGTGGTGGTCTGGTACGGGCTATGGTGGGCTGTGGTGGGTTCTGGTGAGCTTGAGACGGGCTGTGGTGGGCTGGGACAGGCTGGGACGAGCTCTGGTGGTCTGGGACAGGCTGTGGTGGGCTCGGACGGGCTGGGACGGGCTGTGGTTGGCCGTGGTGGGCTGGGACGTGCTGGGATGGACTGGGACGTGCTGGGATGGACTGGGACGTGCTGGGATGGACTGGGACGGGCTGTGGTGGGCTGGAACGGGCTGTGGTGAGCTGGAACGGGCTGTGGTGGTGCGTGGTTGGCTGGGACAGGCCGTGGTGAACTGTGGTGGGCTGTGGTGGGCCGGTATGGGAAGGGATGGTCTATGTTGGGCCGTGGTGGGCTGGGACAGGTCATGGTGGGCTGAGACGGCCCGTGGTGAACTGTGGTGGGCTGTGGTGGGCCGTGGTGGGCTGGGACAGGCCGTGGTGGGCTGTGGTGGGCCGTGGTGGGCTGGGACAGGCTGTGGTGGGCTTTGGTGGGTTCTTGTGAGCTTGAGATGGGCTGTGGTGGGCTGGGACGGGCTGGGACGGGCTCTGGTGGTCTGGAACGAGCTGTGATGGGCTGCAATGGGCTCTGGTGGGCTGGGACTGGCTCTGGTGGGCTGTGGTGGGCGGGGACGGGCTGTGGTGGGCGGGGACGGGCTGTGGTGGGCGGGGACGGGCTGTGGTGGGCTGGGACGGGCTGTGGTGGGCTGGGACGGGCTGTGGTGTGCTGGGACGGGCTGTGGTCGACAGGGACGGGCGGGGACGGGCTGTGGTGGTCTGGGACGGGCTGTGGTGTGCTGGGACGGGCTGTGGTGAGCTTTGGTGGGCCGTGGTTCGCTGTGGTCGGCCGTGGTGGGCTGGGACAGGCCATGGTGGGCTGTGGTGGGCCGTGGTGGTCTGGGACAGGCTGTGGTGGGCTGTGGTGGGTTCTGGTGAGCTTGAGACGGGCTGTGGTGGGCTGGGACGGGCTGGGATGGGCTCTGGTGGTCTGGAACAGGCTGGGACGGGCTGGGACGGGCTGTGGTGGGCTGGGATGGGCTGGCACGGGCTGTGGTGGGCTGGCACGGGCTGTGGTGGGCTGGGACGGGCTGTGTTTGGCTAGGACAGGCTGTGTTTGGCTGTAACAGGCTGTGGTGGGCTGGGACGGGCTGTGGTGGGCCGGGACAGGCTGTGTTTGGCTAGGACAGGCTCTGTTTGGCTGGGACAGGCTGTGTTTGGCTGGGACAGGCTGTGGTGGGCCGGGACGGGCCGTGGTGGGCCGGGACGGGCCGTGGTGGGCCGGGCCGGGCCGTGGTGGGCTGTGGTAGGCTGTGCTGTGCTGTAGTGGTCTGTGATGGGCTGGGACGGGCTGTCGTGGGCTGGGACGGGCTGTCGTGGGCTGTGGGGACCTGGGACATGCTGTGGTGAGCTGGGACGGGCTCTGGTGGGCTGGGACGGGCTGTGGTGGGCTTCTATGGGCTGTTACTTTATGTGGTGAGCTGGGACGGGCTGTGACGGGCTGTGGTCGGCTGGTATGAGCTGGGACAAGCTGTGGTGGGCCGGGACAGGCTGTGGTGAGCTGGGACGGGCTGTAGTGAGCTGGGACGGGCTGTGGTGGCCTGTGGTGGGCTGGGACGGGCTGTGGTGGTCTGGGATGGGCTGGGACAGGCTGTGGTGGGCCGTGGTAAGCCATGGTCGGCTGTGGTGGGCTGGGACGGGCTGTGGTGGGCTGTGGTGTGCCATGGTGGGCTGGGACAGGCTGCGGTGGGCTGGAAAGGGCTGTGGTGGGCTGGGACAGGCTGTGGTGGGACGGGGACGGGCTGTGGTTGGTTGTGGTGGGCTGGGACGGGCTGGGACGCCTTGGAAGGGCTGTGGTGGGCGGTGACGGGTTGTGGTGTTCTGTGACGGGCTGGGACTTTCTGTGGTGAGCTGCGACGGTCTGTGGTGGTCTGGAACAGGCTGTGGTGGGCCGGGACGGGCCGTGGCGGGCCGGGACATCCCGTGCTGGGCTGGGACGGGCTGTGGCGAGCTGGGACGGGTTGTGGCGGGCTGGGACGAACTGTGGTGGTCTGTGGTGGGCTGGGACAGCCCGTGGTGGGCTGGGACAGGCTGTGGTGTGCTGGGACGGGCCGTGGTGGGCCGGGACGGGCCGTGGTGTGCCGGGACGGGCCGTGGTGGGCTGGGACGGGTTGTGGCGGGCTGGGACGAACTGTGGTGGTCTGTGGTGGGCTGGGACGGGCCGTGGTGGGCTGGGACGGGCTCTGGTGGTATGGACCGGGCTGTGGTGGGCTGGGAAGGGCTGGAATGGGCTGTGGTGGGTTGGCATGGGCTGTGGTGGGCGGGGACGGTCTGTGGTGGGCTGGGACAGGCTGTGGTGGGCTTGGACCTGCTGTGGTGGTTGGGGACGGGTTGTGGTAGGTCCGGGACGGGCTGTCGTATTCCGGGACGGGCTGTGGTGGGCTGGGAAGGCCTGGGACGGGCTGGGACGGGCTGTGGTGGGCCGGGACGGGCTGTGGTGGGCTGGGAAGGCCTGGGACGGGCTGGGACGGGCTGTGGTGGGCGGGGACGGGCTGTGGTCGGCTGGGACGGGCTCTGGTGGTCTCAAACCGGCTGTGGTGGGTTGGGAAGGGCTGGAATGGGCTTTGGTGGGTTGGGACAGGCTGTGGTGGGCTGGGACGGGCTGTGGTGGGCTTAGACCTGCTGTGGTGGTCAGGGACGGGTTCGGGTAGGTCCGGGACGGGCTGTGGTGGGCTGGGACGGTCTGTGGTGGGCTGTGACGGGCTGTGGTGGGCTTCCATGGGCTGGTCCTTTATGTGGTGGGCTGGGACGGGCTGTGACGGGCTGTGGTGGGCTGGGACGAGCTGGGACAAGCTGTGGTGGGCCGGGACGGGCTCTGTTGGGCTGGGACGGGCTGTGGTGAGCCGGGACGGGCTGTGGTGGCCTGTGGTGGGCTGGGACGGGCTGTGGTGGTCTGGGATGGGCTGGGACAGGCTGTGGTGGGCCGTGGTAAGCCATGGCCGGCTGTGGTGGGCTGGGACGGGCTGTGGTGGGCTGTGGTGTGCCATGGTGGGCTGGGACAGGTTGTGGTGGGCTGGAAAGGGCTGTGGTGGGCTGGGACGGGCTGTGGTGGGACGGGGACGGGCTGTGGTTGGTTGTGGTGGGCTGGGACAGGCTGGGACGCCTTGGAAGGGCTGTGGTGGGCGGTGACGGGTTGTGGTGTTCTGTGACGGGCTGGGACTTTCTGTGGTGAGCTGCGACGGTCTGTGGTGGTCTGGAACGGGCCGCGGTGGGCCGGGACGGGCCGCGGTGGGCCGGGACGGGCCGTGGTGGGCCGGGACGGGCCGTGCTGGGCCGGGACGGGCTGTGGCGAGCTGGGACGGGTTGTGGTGGGCTGGGACTGGTTGTGGCGGACTGGGACGAACTGTGGTGGTCTGTGGTGGCCTGGGACGTGCCGTGGTGGCCTGAGACGGGCCGTGGTGGGCTGGGACGGGCCGTGGTGGGCCGGGACGGGCCGTGGTGGGCCAGGACGGGCCGTGGTGGGCTGGGACGGGTTGTGGCGGGCTGGGACGAACTGTCGTGGGCTGTGGTGGGCTGGGACGGGCCGTGGTGGGCTGGGACGGGCTCTGGTGGTATGGACCGGGCTGTGGTGGGCTGGGAAGGGCTGGAATGGGCTGTGGTGGGTTGGCATGGGCTGTGGTGGGCTGGCACGGTGTGTGGTGGGCTGGCACAGGCTGTGGTGGGCTTGGACCTGCTGTGGTGGTCGGGGACGGGTTGTGGTAGGTCCGGGATGGGCTGTCGTGGTCCGGGACGGGCTGTGGTGGGCTGGGAAGGCCTGGGACGGGCTGGGACGAGCTGGGACGGGCTGTGGTGGGCGGGGACAGGCTCTGGTGGGCGGGGACGGGCTCTGGTGGTCTCAAACCGGCTGTGGTGGGTTGGGAAGGGCTGGAATGGGCTGTGGTGGGTTGGGACAGGCTGTGGTGGGCTTGGACCGGCTGTGGTGGTCAGGGACGGGTTCTGGTAGGTCCGGGACGGGCTGTGGTGGGCTGGGACGGGCTGTGGTGGGCTGGGATGGGCTGTGATAAGCTGTAACCGGCTGTGGTGGCCTGTGGTGGTCTGGTACGGGTTGTGGTGAGCTGAGATGGGCTGTGGTGGGCTTTGCTGGGCTGGGGTGGGCTCGGACGGGCCGTGGTGGGCTGGGACGGGCTGTGGTGGGCTTCTATGGGCTGGTACTTTATGTGGTGGTCTGGGACGGGCTGTGACGGGCTGTGGTGGTCTGGGATGGGCTGGGACAGGCTGTGGTGGGCCGTGGTAAGCCATGGTGGGCTGTGGTGGTCTGGGACGGGCTGTGGTGGGCTGTGGTGTGCCATGGTGGGCTGGGACAGGCTGTGGTGGGCTGGAAAGGGCTGTGGTGGGCTGGAACGGGCTGTGGTGGGCTGGGACAGGCTGTGGTGGGATGGGGACGGGCTGTGGTTGGTTGTGGTGGGCTGGGACGGGCTGTGGTGGGCTGGGACGGGCTGTGGTGGGCTGGGACGAGCTGTGATGAGCTGAGACGGGCTGTTTTGGGCCGGGGTGGGCCGGGACAGGCTCTGGTGGGCTGTGGAGGGCTGGGACGGGCTCTGGTGGGCTGCGACGGACTTGGACGCACTGTGGTGGGCTGGGACGGCCTGTGTAGGGCTGGGAGGGGCTGTGGTGGGCTGTGGGGGGCTGGGAAGGGCTGTGGTGGGCTGGGACGGGCTGTGGTGGGCTTGGATGGGCTGTGCTGTGCTGGAACGGTCTGGGACGAGTTGTGGTGAGTGTGGTGGGCTGGGACGGGCTGGGACGGACTGTGTTTAGCTGGGACGGGCTGTGGTGGGCCGTGGTGGGCTGGGACAGGCTGTGGTGAGCTGAGACGGGCTGTGGTGGGCTGTGTCGGGCTGGGACGAGCTGTGACGGGGTGGGACGGGCTGTGGTGGTCTGCGCTAGGCTGTGGTGTGCTGTAGTGGCCTGTGATGGGCTGGGTGGGGCTGTGGTGGGCTGGGACGGGCTGTGGTGGGCTGGGACGGGCTGTGGTGTGCTGGGAAGGGCTGTGGTGTGCTGGGAAGGGCTGTGGTGTGCTGGGAAGGGCTGTGGTGGGCTGGGACGGGCTGTGGTGGGCTGGGATAAGCTGTGTTTGGCTGGGACGGGCTGTGTTAGGCTGGGACAGGCTGTGGAGGATTGGGACGGGCTATGGAGAGCTGTGGAGAGCTGGGACGGTCTGTGGTGGGCTGGGACAGGCTGTGGTGGGCTTGGACCTGCTGTGGTGGTCGGGGACGGGTTGTGGTAGGTCCGGGACGGGCTGTCGTGGTCCGGGACGGGCTGTGGTGGGCTGGGAAGGCCTGGGATGGGCTGGGACGAGCTGGGACGGGCTGTGGTGGGCGGGGACGGGCTGTGGTGGGCGGGGATGGGCTGGGACGAGCTGGGACGGGCTGTGGTGGATTGCGGTAGGCTGTGGTGCTCTGTAGTGGTCTGTGGTGTTCTGTAGTGGTCTGTGGTGGGCTGGGACAGGCTGTGGTGGGCTGGGATGGGCTGTCGTGGGCTGGGAAGGGCTGTCGTGGTCTGTGGGGGCCTGGGACATGCTGGGGTGGGCTTTGGTGGGCTGGGACGTGCTGTGACGAGCTGGGACGAGCTGTGACGGGCTGTGGTGTGTTGTAGTGGCCTGTGGTATGCTGTGGTGGGCTGGGACGGGCTGTGGTGGGCTGGGACAAACTGTGGTGGGCTGTGGTGGGCTGGGATGAGCTGGGACAGGCTGGGACGGGCTGAGACGGGCTGTGGTGGGCTGGGACGGGCTGTGGTGGGCTGGGACGGGCTGTGGTGGGCTTGGACAGGCTGTGGTGGGCTGGGACGAGCCGTTGTAAGCTGGGACGGGCCGTGATGGGCCGTGACGGGCCGTGGTGGGTTGTTATGGGCCGTGGTGGGCTGGGACGGGCTGTGGTGGGCTGTGGTGGACCGTGGTGGGCTGTGGTGGGCTGTGGTAAGCTGGGACGGGATGTGGTAAGCTGGGACGGGCTTTCATGGGCTGGGACGGGTTGTCGTGGGCTGTGGTGGGCTGTGGTGAGCTGGGACGGGCCGTGGTGGGCCGGGACAGGCTGTGGTGGGCCGGGACGGGCCGTGGCGGGCTGGGACGAAATGTGGTGGGCTGGGATGAACTGTGGTGGGCTGTGGTGGGCTGGGATGGGCTGTGGTGATCTGGGACGGGCTGTGGTAGGCTGGGACAAACTGTGGCGGGCTGTGGTGGGCCGTGGTGGGCCGGGACAGGCCGTGGTGGGCCGGGACAGGCTGTGTTTGGCTGGGACAGGCTGTGTTTGGCTGGGACAGGCTGTGGTGGGCTGGGATGGGCCGTGGTGGGCTGGGACGGGCCGTGGCGGGCTGGGACGGGTTGTGGAGGACTGGGACGAACTGTGGTGGTCTGTGGTGGGCTGTGGTGGACCGTGGTGGGCTGTGATGGGCTGTGGTAAGCTGGGATGGGATGTGGTAAGCTGGGACGGGCTTTCGTGGGGTGGGACGGGTTGTCGTGGGCTGGGACGGGCTGGGACGGGCCGTGGTGAGCTGGGACGGGCCGTGGTCGTCTGGGACGGGCCGTGGTGGGCTGGGACGGGCTGTGGTGAGCTGGGACGGGCCGTGGTGGGCCGGGACGGGCCGTGGCGGGCTGGGACAAACTGTGGTGGGCTGGGATGAACTGTGGTGGTCTGTGGTGGGCTGGGACGGGCTGTGGTGATCTGGGACGGGCTGTGGTAGGCTGGGACAAACTGTGGCGGGCTGGGACGGGCCGTGGCGGGCTGGGACGGGCCGTGGCGGGTTGGGACGGGCCGTGGCGGGTTGGGACGTGCCGTGGCGGGTTGGGACGGGCCGTGGCGGGCTGGGACGGGCCGTGGTGGGCTGGGACGGGCTGTGGTGGGCTGGGACATTCTGTGACGGGCTGTGGTGGGCCGGGACATTCTGTGACGGGCTGTGGTGGGCCGGGACGGGCTGTGGTGGGCCGGGGCGGGCTGTGACATTCTGTGGTGGGCTGTGGTGGGCTGGGACGGGCTGTGGTGGGCTGGGACGGGCTGTGTTCTGCAGGGACGGGCTGTTGCTGGCGGTGACGGGCTGTGGTGGGCTGGGACAGGCTGGGAAGGGCTGTGGTGTGCGGTGATGGTCTGTAGTGAGCTGGGACAGGCTGGGAAGGGCTGTGGTGGGCTGTGGTGGGCTGGAACGGTTTGTGGTGATCTGGAACGGGCTGTGATGGGCTGGGACGGGCTGGGACATGCTGGGACGGTCTGTGGTGGACTGGGACGGTCTGTGGTTTGGTGGGACGGGCTGGGACGGGCTGTGGTGTGCTGGGACGGGCTGTGGTGGGCTGTGGTGGTCTGGGACGGGCTGGGACGGGCTGTGGTGGGCTGTGGTGGGTTCTGCTGAGCTTGAGACGGGCTGTGGTGGGCTGGAACGAGCTGGGACGGGCTGTGGTGGGCTGGGACGGGCTGTGGTGGGATGGGACGGGCTGTGGTGGGCGGGGACGTGCTGTGGTGGGATGGAACGGTCTGTGGTGGGCTGGGACGGTCTGTGGTGGGCTGGGACGGTCTGTGGTGGGCTGGGACGGGCTGCGATGGGCTGGGACGGTCTGTGGTCTGCTGGGACGGGCTGTGCTGGTCTGTGGTGGGCTGGGACGGGCGGGGACGGGCTGTGGTGGGCTGGGACGGGCTGGGATGGGCTGGCACGGGCTGGGACGGGCTGTGTTGGGCTAGGGACGGGCTGTGGTGTGCTGGGACGGGCTGTGGTTCGCTGGGACGGGCCATGGTAATCTGGGACGGGCTCTGGTAGGCCGGGACGGGCTGTGGTGGGCTGTGGTGAGTTGGGACGGGCTGTGGTCGACTGTGGTGGGCTGGGATGGGCTGCGGTGGGCTGGGACGGGATGTGGTGGACAGGGACGGGCTGTGGTGGGTGGGGACGTGCTGTGGTGGGCTTGGACGGGCTGGGACGGGCTGGGACGGTCTGTAGTGGGCTGTGGTGGGCTGGCAAGGTCTGGGACGGGATGTGGTGAGCTGGGACGGGCTGTGGGCTGGGACGGGCCGGGACGGGCCGTGGTGGGCCGGGACGGGCTGTGGTAAGCCGGGATGGGCTCTGGTGGGCCGGGACGGGCTGTGGTAAGCTGTGGTTGGTTGGGACTGGCTGTGGTGGGCTGTGGTGGGCTGTGGTGGGCTGGGACCGGCTGCGGTGGGCTGTGGTGGGCTGGAATGGGCTGGGACGGGCTGGGGTGGGTGTGGTGGCCTGGGACGCGCTGTGGTGAGCTGAGACGGGCTGTGGTAAGCTGGGATTTGCTGGGACGGCTGGAAGGGGCTGTGGTGGGCTGGGACGGGCTGCGGTGGGCTGGGACGGTCTGCGGTGGGCTGGGACGGGCTGGGACGGGCTGGGATTGGCTGCGGTGGGCTGGGACGAGCTGCGGTGGGCTGGGACGGGCTGCGGTGGGCTGGGACGGGCCGTGGTGTGCCGGGACGGGCCGTGGTGGTTGTGGTGCGCTGGGAAGAGCTGTGGTGAGCTGAGACGGGCTGTGGTGGGCTGCGATGGAAAAGATGGTGGCAGACCTGGTAAGGAGGTCTGCCTGCTCTTCCCTTCTACGTGCCTGGATAACCCTGGGGCAAAGCAGAGCTCTACTGGCTTGGGTAGAGCTAAAACACCTCAAGAGGAGGGAGCTGTCGGCGCTGTTTTGGCTGAATGGAGGCAGGGGGTAGTACCTGTTATGGGAAGGCTATAGGGGAACGTCCTTGCCTTTGTTTAGTCTTACAAAAGTCCCTCGTATAGAGAACTTCCTTGAGTCTGTTTTCAAAAGCTCGTTTATCAGAGCTCCTGAAGTCGGGCCTCCCTTGCCACGACAGTGTAATCTTCATGTCTCCCTTCCTTTCTCCCTTAGGTTGAAAACAGCTTTTCTATTTCTGTCCCCATCTGCAAACAGTTCCACAAGAACATCGTAGGGAAAGGCGGTGCCAACATGAAGAAGGTGAGATATTCTTCCTAACACAGGTGGGCTGGGACGGGCTGTGCTGGGCCGTGGTGGGCCCTGGTGGGCCGCGGTGGTCCGGGACGGGCCGCGGTGGTCCGGGACGGGCTGTCGTGGGCTGGGACGGGCCGCGGTGGTCCGGGACGGGCCGCGGTGGTCCGGGACGGGCTGTGGTGTGCTGGGACGGGCTGTGGTGGGCTGGGACATTCTGTGACAGGCTGTGGTGGGCCGGGACATTCTGTGACGGGCTGTGGTGGGCCAGGGCGGGCTGTGACATTCTGTGGTGGGCTGTGGTGGGCTGGGACGGGCTGTGGTGGGCTGGGACGGGCTGTGGTGGGCTGGGACGGGCTGTGTTCTGCAGGGACGGGCTGTTGCTGGCGGTGACGGGCTGTGGTGGGCTGGGACAGGCTGGGAAGGGCTGTGGTGTGCGGTGATGGTCTGTAGTGAGCTGGGACAGGCTGGGAAGGGCTGTGGTGGGCTGTGGTGGGCTGGAACGGTTTGTGGTGATCTGGAACGGGCTGTGATGGGCTGGGACGGGCTGGGACATGCTGGGACGGTCTGTGGTGGACTGGGACGGTCTGTGGTTTGGTGGGACGGGCTGGGACGGGCTGGGACGGGCTAGGACGGGCTGTGGTGTGCTGGGACGGGCTGTGGTGGGCTGTGGTGGGCTGTGGTGGTCTGGGACGGGCTGGGACAGGCTGTGGTGGGCTGTGGTGGGTTCTGCTGAGCTTGAGACGGGCTGTGGTGGTCTGGAACGAGCTGGGATGGGTTGTGGTGGGCTGGGACGGGCTGTGGTGGGCTGGTACGGGCTGTGGTGGGATGGGACGGGCTGTGGTGGGCGGGGACGGGCTGGGACGGTCTGTAGTGGGCTGTGGTGGGCTGGCAAGGTCTGGGACGGGATGTGGTGAGCTGGGACGGGCTGTGGGCTGGGACGGGCCGGGATGGGCCGTGGTGGGCCGGGACGGGCTGTGGTAAGCCGGGATGGGCTCTGGTGGGCTGGGACGGGCTGTGGTAAGCTGTGGTTGGTTGGGACTGGCTGTGGTGGGCTGTGGTGGGCTGTGGTGGGCTGGGACCGGCTGCGGTAGGCTGTGGTGGGCTGGAATGGGCTGGGACGGGCTGTGGTGGTTGTGGTGGGCTGGGACGGTCTGTGGTGAGCTGAGACGGGCTGTGGTGGGCTGGGATTTGCTGGGACGGCTGGAAGGGGCTGTGGTGGGGTGGGACGGGCTGCGGTGGGCTGGGACGGTCTGCGGTGGGCTGGGACGGGCTGGGATGGGCTGGGATTGGCTGCGGTGGGCTGGGACGAGCTGCGCTGGGCTGGGACGGGCTGCGGTGGGCTGGGACGGGCCGTGGTTTGCCGGGACGGGCCGTGGTGGGCCGGGATGGGCCGTGGTGGGCCGGGACGGGCCTTGGTGGGCGGGGACAGGCCGTGGTGGGCCGGGACGGGCCGTGGTGGGCCGGGACGGGCCGTGGTGGGCCGGGACGGGCTGTGTTTGGCTGGGATAGGCTGTGGTGGGCTGGGACGGGCCGTGGTGGGACGGGCCGGGCCGTGGTGGGCTGGGACGGGCCGTGGTGGGCCGGGACGGGCTGTGGTGGGCTGGGACGAGCTGTGGTGTGCTGGGACGGGCTGTGGTGGGCTGGCACGGGCTGCGCTGGGCTGGGACGGGCTGCGCTGGGCTGGGACGGGCTGTGGTGGGCTGGAATGGGCTGGGGTAGGCTGTGGTGGGTGTGGTGGACTGGGACGCGCTGTGGTGAGCTGAGACGGGCTATGGTGGGCTGGGATTTGCTGTGTCGGCTTGGACGGTCTGCGGTGGGCTGGGACGGGCTTCGGTGGGCTGGGACGGGCTGCGGTGGGCTTGGACGGGCTGTGGTGGGCTGGGACGGGCTGTGGTGGGCTGGGACGGGCTGTGGTGGGCTGGGACGGGCTGGGACGAGCTGCGGTGGGCTGGGACGAGCTGCGGTGGGCTGGGACGGGCTGCGGTGGGCTGGGACGGGCCGTGGTGTGCCGGGACGGGCCGTGGTGGGCCGGGACGGGCCGTGGTGGGCCGGGACGGGCCTTGGTGGGCGGGGACAGGCCGTGGTGGGACGGGACGGGCCGTGGTGGGCCGGGACGGGCCGTGGTGGGCCGGGACGGGCTGTGTTTGGCTGGGACGAACTGTGGTGGGCTGGGACGGGCCGTGGTGGGCCAGGACGGGCCGTGGTGGGCTGGGACGGGCCGTGGCGGGCTGGGACGGGTTGTGGAGGACTGGGACGAACTGTGGTGGTCTGTGGTGGGCTGGGACGGGCCATGGTGGGCTGGGACGGGCTGGGACGAGCTGTGCCGGGCTGGGACTGGCTGTGGTGGGCTGCGGTAGGCTTTGGTGTGCTGTAGTGGTCTGTTATGGGCTGGGACGGGCTGTGGTGGGCTGGGACGGGCTGTCGTGGGCTGGGACGGGCTGTCGTGGGCTGTGGGGGCCTGGGACATGCTGTGGTGGGCTGGGAAGGGCTGGGACGAGCTGTGACGGGCTGGGACGAGCTGTGATGGGCTGTGGTGTGCTGTAGTGGCCTGTGGTGTGCTGTAGTGGCCTGTTGTGGGCTGGGACAAACTGTGGTGGCCTATGGTGGGCTGGGATTAGCTGGGACAGGCTGGGACAGGTTGTGGTGGGCTGTGGTGGGCTGGGACGGGCTGTGGTGCGCTGGTATGGGCTGTAGTGGGCTGTGGTGTGCTGTGGAGGGCTGGGACGGGCTGTGATGTGCTGTGGTGGGCTGGGACGGGCCGTGGTGGGCTGGGATGGGCTAAGACGGGCTGTGGTGGGCTGGGACGGGCTGGGACTGGCTGTGGTTGGCTGTGGTGGGCTGGGACGCGCTGTGGTGGGCTGCGAAAAGCTGGGACGGGCCGTGGTGGGATGGCACGGGCTGTGGTGGGCTGGGACGGGCTGTGGTGGGCTGGTACGGGCTGTGGCGGGCTGGAGCGGGCTGTGGTGGGTTGTGGTGAGCTGGGACGGGCTGACACGGGCTGTGGTGGGCTGTGGTAAGCTGGGACGGGTTGTTGTGGGCTGGGATGGGCTGGGACTTTCTGTGGTGAGCTGCGACGGTCTGTGGTGGGCTGGAACGGGCGGTGGTGGGCTGGGAAAGGCTGTGGTGGGCCGGGACGGGCCGTGGTGGGCCGGGACGGGCCGTGGTGGGCTGTTACGGGCCATGGTGGGCTGGGACGGGCCGTGGCGTTTTGGGACGGGTTGTGGCGGGCTGGGACGAACTGTGGTGGTCTGTTGTGGGCTGGGACGGGCCGTGGTGGGCTGGGACGGGCTGGGACGAGCTGTGACGGGCTGGGACGAGCTGGGACGGGCTGTGGTGGGCTGCGGTAGGCTGTGGTGTGCTGTAGTGGTCTGTGGTGGGCTGGGACGTGCTGTCGTGGGCTGGGACGTGCTGTCGTGGGCTGGGACGGGCTGTCGTGGGCTGTGGGGGCCTGGGACATGCTGTGGTGGGCTGGGAAGGGCTGGGACGAGCTGTGACGGGCTGGGGCGAGCTGTGATGGGCTGGGACGGGCTGCGGTGGGCTGGGACATGCTGGGACGGGCTGTGGTAGGCTGAGACAGGCTGGTACGTGCTGTGGTGAGCGGAGACGGGCTGTGGTGGGCTTGGACGGGCCGTGGTGGGCTAGGACGGACTGGTACTTGATGTGGTGGGCTGGTACGGGCTGTGGTGGGCTGGTACGGGCTGTGGTGGGCTGGGATGGGCTGTGGTGGGCTGGGACGGGCTGGGACAGGCTGTGGTGTGCTGGGAAGGGCCGTGGTGGGCTGAGGTGGGCCATGGTGGGCTGCGACGGACCGTGGTTGGCCGGGACGGACCGCTGTGGGCCGTGGTGGGCCGCGACGGGCTGTGGTTGGCCGCTACGAGCCGTGGTGGGCTTGTTCGGGCCGTACTGGGCTTGTTCGGGCCGTGCTGGGCTTGTTCGGGCCGTGGTGGGCTGTTTCGGGCCGTGGTGGGCTGGGACGGGCCGTGGTGGGCTGGGACGGGCCGTTGTGGGCTGAGACGGGCCGTGGTGGGCTGGGACGGGCTGTGGTCGACGGGGACTGGCTGTGGTGGGCTGGGATGAGCTGGGACGGGCTGTGGTGGGCTGGGACGAGCTGGGATGGGCTGTGGTGGGCTGGGACGAGCTGGGACGGGCTGTGGTGGGCTGGGACGAGCTGGGAGGGGCTGTGGTGGGCTGGGACGAGCTGGGACGGGCTGTGGTGGGCTGGGACGAGCTGGGACGGGCTGGCACGGGCTGTGGTGGGCTGGTACGGTCTGACACTGGCTGGGACGGGCTGTGGTGGGCTGGGACGGGCTGTGGTGGCCTGGGACAGGCTGTGGTGGCCTGGGAAGAGCTGTTTTGGGTTGAGGCGGGTTCTGGTGGGCTGGGACAGGCTGTGGTGGGCTGTGGTGGGCTGCGGTGGGCTGTGGTGGGCTGGGACGGGCTGTGGTGGGCTGGGACGGGCCGTGGTGGGCTGGGAAGGGCCGTGGTGGGCTGTGGTGGGCCGTGGTGGTCTGGGACGGGCTGTGGTGGGCTGTGGTAGGTTCTGGTGAGCTTGAGACGGGCTGTGGTGGTCTGGGACGGGCTGGGATGGGCTGTAATGGGCGGGGACGGCCTGTGGTGGGCTGGGACGGGCTGTGGTGGGCTGGGACGGGCTGGGACGGGCTGTGGTGGGCTGGGACGGGCTAGTGGTGGGCTGGGACGGGCCGTGGTGGGCTGAGACGGGCCGTGGTGGGCTGGGACGGGCCGTGGTGGGCTGGGACGGGCTGTGGTGGGCGGGGATGGGCCGTGGTGGGCTGGGCTGGGCCGTGGTGGGCTGGGACGGGCTATGGTGGGCTGGGACGGGCTGTGGTGTTCAGGGACGGGCTGTGGTGGGCTGGGATGGGCTGTGGTGGGCTGTGGTGGGCTGGGACGAGTTGTACTGGGCTGGGACAGACTGTGGTGGGCTGTGGTGGGCTGGGAAGGGCTGTGGTGGTTTGGGCCGGGCTGTGGTGGTCTGTGGGGGGCTGGGACGGGCTGTGGTGGGCTGGGACGGGCCGTGGTAGGCTGGGACGGCCTGTGGTCAGTTGTCGTGGGCTGGGACGGGCCGTGGTGGCTTGGGACGGACTCTGGTGGGCCGGGACAAGCTCTGGTGGCCTCTGACGGGCTGTGACGGGCTGTGGTGTGCTGTATTGGGCTGTGGTGGGCTGGGACGGCCTCTGGTGGGCTGGGAAGGGCTGGGTGGGCTGTGGTGGCCTGTGGTGGGCTGGGACGAGTTGTAGTAGGCCGGGACGGGCTGTGGTGGGCTGAGACGGGCTGTGGTGGGCTGTGGTAAGCTGGGACGGGCTCTGGTGGGCTGGGATGGGCTGTGGTGTGCTGTGGTGGGCTGAGACGGGCTGTGGTGGGCTGAGACGGGCTGCGGTGGGCTGTGGTGGGCTGGGACGAGCTGGGACGGGCTGTGGTGGGCTGGGACGAGCTGGGACGGGCTGGCACGGGCTGTGGTGGGCTGGTACGGTCTGACACTGGCTGGGACGGGCTGTGGTGGGCTGGGACGGGCTGTGGTGGGCTTGGACGGGCTGTGGTGGCCTTGGAAGAGCTGTTTTGGGTTGAGGCGGGTTCTGGTGGGCTGGGATAGGCTGTGGTGGGCTGTGGTGGGCTGGGACGGGCTGTGGTGGGCTGGGACGGGCTGTGGTGGGCTGGGACGGGCTGGGACGGGCTGTGGTGTGCTGGGAAGGGCCGTGGTGGGCTGAGGTGGGCCATGGTGGGCTGCGACGGACCGTGGTTGGCCGGGACGGACCGCTGTGGGCCGTGGTGGGCCGCGACGGGCTGTGGTGGGCCGCTACGAGCCGTGGTGGGCTTGTTCGGGCCGTGCTGGGCTTGTTCGGGCCGTGGTGGGCTGTTTTGGGCCGTGGTGGGCTGGGACGGGCCGTGGTGGGCTGGGACGGGCCGTGGTGGGCTGGGACGGGCTGTGGTCGACGGACACTGGCTGTGGTGGGCTGGGACGAGCTGGGACGGGCTGTGGTGGGCTGGGACGAGCTGGGACGGGCTGTGGTGGGCTGGGACGAGCTGGGACGGGCTGTGGTGGGCTGGGGCGAGCTGGGACGGGCTGGCACGGGCTGTGGTGGGCTGGTACGGTCTGACACTGGCTGGGACGGGCTGTGGTGGGCTGGGACGGGCTGTGGTGGCCTGGGACGGGCTGTGGTGGCCTGGGAAGAGCTGTTTTGGGTTGAGTCGGGTTCTGGTGGGCTGGGATAGGCTGTGGTGGGCTGCGGTGGGCTGTGGTGGGCTGGGACGGGCTGTGGTGGCCTGGGACGGGCTGTGGTGGGCTGGGAAGGGCCGTGGTGGGCTGAGGTGGGCCATGGTCGGCTGCAACGGACCGTGGTTGGCCGGGACGGACCGCTGTGGGCCGTGGTGGGCCGCGACGGGCTGTGGTGGGCCGCTACGAGCCGTGGTGGGCTTGTTCGGGCCGTGGTGGGCTTGTTCGGGCCGTGGTGGGCTTGTTCGGGCCGTGGTGGGCTGGGACGGGCCGTGGTGGGCTGTGGTGGGCCGTGGTGGTCTGGGACGGGCTGTGGTGGGCTGTGTTAGGTTCTGGTGAGCTTGAGACGGGCTGTGGTGGTCTGGGACGGGCTGGGATGGGCTGTAATGGGCGGGGACGGCCTGTGGTGGGCTGGGACGGGCTGTGGTGTGCTGGGACGGGCTGTGGTGGGCTGGGACGGGCTAGTGGTGGGCTGGGACGGGCTAGTGGTGGGCTGAGACGGGCCGTGGTGGGCTGGGACGGGCCGTGGTGGGCTGGGACGGGCCGTGGTGGGCTGGGACGGGCTGTGGTGGGCGGGGACGGGCCGTGGTGGGCTGGGATGGGCCGTGGTGGGCTGGGACGGGCCGTGGTGGGCTGGGACGGGCTGTGGTGCTCAGGGACGGGCTGTGGTGGGCTGGGATGGGCTGTGGTGGGCTGTGGTGGGCTGGGACGAGTTGTACTGGGCTGGGACAGACTGTGGTGGGCTGTGGTGGGCTGGGAAGGGCTGTGGTGGTTTGGGACGGGCTGGGACGGGCTGTGGTGGGCTGGGAAGGGCCGTGGTGGGCTGGGACGGGCTGTGGTGGGCTGGGACGGGCTGTGGTGGGCTGGGACGGGCTAGTGGTGGGCTGGGACGGGCTAGTGGTGGGCTGAGACGGGCCGTGGTGGGCTGGGACGGGCCGTGGTGGGCTGGGACGGGCCGTGGTGGGCTGGGACGGGCTGTGGTGGGCGGGGACGGGCCGTGGTGGGCTGGGATGGGCCGTGGTGGGCTGGGACGGGCCGTGGTGGGCTGGGACGGGCTGTGGTGCTCAGGGACGGGCTGTGGTGGGCTGGGATGGGCTGTGGTGGGCTGTGGTGGGCTGGGACGAGTTGTACTGGGCTGGGACAGACTGTGGTGGGCTGTGGTGGGCTGGGAAGGGCTGTGGTGGTTTGGGACGGGCTGTGGTGGTCTGTGGGGGGCTGGGACGGGCTGTGGTGGGCTGGGACGGGCCGTGGTGGGCTGGGACGGCCTGTGGTCAGTTGTCGTGGGCTGGGACGGGTCGTGGTGGCTTGGGATGGACTCTGGTGGGCCGGGAAAAGCTCTGGTGGCCTCTGACGGGCTGTGACTGGCTGTGGTGTGCTGTATTGGGCTGTGGTGGGCTGGGACGAGCTGTGGTGGGCTGGGAAGGGCTGGGTGGGCTGTGGTGGCCTGTGGTGGGCTGGGACGAGTTGTAGTGGGACGGGACGGGCTGTGGTGGGCTGAGACGGGCTGTGGTGGGCTGTGGTAAGCTGGGACGGGCTCTGGTGGGCTGGGACGGGCTGTGGTGTGCTGTGGTGGGCTGAGACGGGCTGTGGTGGGCTGAGACGGGCTGCGGTGGGCTGTGGTGGGCTGGGACATGCTGTGGTGGGCTGGGATGGGCCGTGGTGGGGTGGGACGGGCTGTGGTGCTCAGGGACGGGCTGTGGTGGGCTGGGACGGGCTGTGGTGGGCTGTGGTAAGCTGGGACGGGCTCTGGTGGGCTGGGACGGGCTGTGGTGTGCTGTGGTGGGCTGAGACGGGCTGTGGTGGGCTGAGACGGGCTGCGGTGGGCTGTGGTGGGCTGGGACGGGCCGTGGTGGGCTGGGATGGGCCGTGGTGGGGTGGGACGGGCTGTGGTGCTCAGGGACGGGCTGTGGTGGGCTGGGACGGGCTGTGGTGGGCTGTTGTGGGCTGGGACGAATTGTAGTGGGCCGGGACGGATTGTGGTGGGCTGTGGTGGGCTGGGACGGGCTGTGGTGGTTTGGGACGGGCTGGGACGGGCTGTGGTGGGCTGGGACGGGTTGTGGTGGGCTGGGACGGGCTGTGGTGAGCTGGGACGGGCTGTGGTGAGCTGGGACGGGCTGTGGTGGGCCGGGACGGGCTGTGGTGGGCTGTGGTGGGCTGGGACGAGTTGTAGTGGGCCGGGACGGGCTGTGGTGGGCTGTGGTAAGCTGGGACGGGCTGTGGTGTGCTGGGATTGTCTGTGTGGGCCTGGGAGGGGCTGTGGTGGGCTGGGACGGGCTGTGGTGGGCTGGGACGGGCTGTGGAGTGCTGGGACGGGCTGTGGTGTGCTGGGACGAGCTGTGGTGTGCAGGGACAGGCTGGGACGGGCTGGGACGTGCTGGGACGGGCTGTGGTGGGCTGGGACTCGGTGTGGTGGAATGGGACGGGCTGGGACAGGCTGTGGTGGGCTGGGACGGGCTGGGACGGGCTGTGACGGGCTGTGGTGAGCTGGGACGGGCTGTGGTGGGCTGTGGTGAGCTGGGACCGGCTGCGGTGGGCTGGGACCGGCTGTGGTGGGCGGGGACGGGCTGTGGTGGGCGGGGACGGGCTGTGGTTGGCGGGGACGGGCTGTGGTGGGCTAGGGCGGGCTGGGACGGGCTGGGACGGGCTATGGTGGGTTGTGGTGAGCTTGGACGGGCTATGGTGGGCTGGGACAAGCTGTGGTGGGCTGGGACGAGCTGGGACGTGCTGTGATGGGCTGTGGTGGGCTGGGACAGGCTGGGATGCACTGTGTTGGGCTGTGGTGGGCTGTGGTGGGCTGGGACGAGTTGTACTGGGCTGGGACAGACTGTGGTGGGCTGTGGTGGGCTGGGAAGGGCTGTGGTGGTTTGGGACGGGCTGTGGTGGTCTGTGGTGGGCTGGGATGGGCTGTGGTGGGCTGGGACGGGCCGTGGTGGGCTGGGACGGCCTGTGGTCAGTTGTCGTGGGCTGGGACGGGCCGTGGTGGCTTGGGACGGACTCTGGTGGGCCGGGACAAGCTCTGGTGGCCTCTGACGGGCTGTGACGAGCTGTGGTGTGCTATATTGGGCTGTGGTGGGCTGGGACGGGCTGTGGTGGGCTGGGAAGGGCTGGGTGGGCTGTGGTGGCCTGTGGTGGGCTGGGACGAGTTGTAGTGGGCCGGGACGGGCTGTGGTGGGCTGAGACGGGCTGTGGTGGGCTGTGGTAAGCTGGGACGGGCTCTGGTGGGCTGGGACGGGCTGTGGTGTGCTGTGGTGGGCTGAGACGGGCTGTGGTGGGCTGAGACGGGCTGTGGTGGGCTGAGACGGGCTGCGGTGGGCTGTGGTGGGCTGGGATGGGCCGTGGTGGGCTGGGACGGGCTGTGGTGCTCAGGGACGGGCCGTGGTGGGCTGGGACGGGCCGTGGTGGGCTGGGACGGGCTGTGGTGCTCAGGGACGGGCTGTGGTGGGCTGGGACGGGCTGTGGTGGGCTGTGGTGGGCTGGGACGAGTTGTAGTGGGCCGGGACGGACTGTGGTGGGCTGTGGTGGGCTGGGACGGGCTGTGGTGGGTTTGGGATGGGCTGTGGTGGTCTGTGGTGGGCTGAGACGGGCTGTGGTGGTCTGGGACGGGTTGTGGTGGGCTGGGACGGGCTGTGGTGGGCTGTGGTGGGCTGGGAAGAGTTGTAGTGGGCCGGGACGCGCTGTGGTGGGCTGTGGTAAGCTGGGACGGGCTGTGTTGTGCTGGGATTGTCTGTGTGGGGCTGGGAGGGGCTGTGGTGGGCTGGGAGGGGCTGTGGTGGGCTGGGACGGGCTGTGGTGGGCTGGGACGGGCTGTGGTGGGCTGGGACGGGATGTGGTGTGCTGGGACGAGCTGTGGTGTGCAGGGACAGGCTGGGACGGGCTGGGACGTGCTGGGACGGGCTGTGGTGGGCTGGGACTCGGTGTGGTGGAATGGGACGGGCTGGGACAGGCTGTGGTGGGCTGGGACGGGCTGTGGTGGGCTGTGGTGAGCTGGGACCGGCTGCGGTGGGCTGGGACGTGCTGTGGTGGGCGGGGACGGGCTGTGGTGGGCGGGGACGGGCTGTGGTGGGCGGGGACGGGCTGTGGTGGGCGGGGACGGGCTGTGGTTGGTGGGGACGGGCTGTGGTGGGCTAGGCCGGGCTGGGACGGGCTGGGACGGGCTATGGTGGGTTGTGGTGAGCTTGGACGGGCTATGGTGGGCTGGGACAAGCTGTGGTGGGCTGGGACGAGCTGGGACGTGCTGTGATGGGCTGTGGTGGGCTGGGACAGGCTGGGATGCACTGTGTTGGGCTGTGGTGGGCTGTGGTGGGCTGTGGTCGGCGGGGACGTGCTGTGGTGGGCAGGGACGTGCTGTGGTGGGCTTGGACGGGCTGTGGTGGGCTGGGACGGGCTGTGGTCAGCCGTGGTGGGCTGGGACGGGCCGTTGTGGCTCCGGACGGGCTCTGGTGGGTTGGGACGGGCTGTGGTGGGCTGTGGTGGGCTGTGGCGGTCTTTGTTTGGCTAGGATGGGCTGGGAAGGAATGGGACGGTCTGGGACGTGCTGTGGTGGGCTGTGGTGGGCTGTGGCTGGCTGGGGTGGGCTGGGATGGGCTGCGGTGGGCTGTGGCTGGCTGGGACGGGCTGTGATGTGCTGGGACAAGCTGTGGTGGGCTGGGACGGTCTGTGGTGGTCTGGGATGGGCTGTGGTGGGCTGGGACAGGCCGTGGTGAACTGGGACGGGCCGTGGTGGGCTGCGGTGGTCCGTGGTGGGCTGGGAAGGGCCGTGGTGAACTGTGATGGGCTGTGGTGGGCCGTGGTGGCCTGGCACGGGCTGTGGTCAGCCGTGGTGGGCTGGCACGGGCTGTGGTGGGCTGGGACGAGCTGTGGTGGGCTGGGACAGGCTGTGATGTGCTGGGACGGGCTGTGGTGGGCCGTGGTGGGCCGGGACCGGCCGTGGTGGGCTGGGACGGGCTCTGGTGGGCTGTGGTGGGCTGGCACCGGCTGTAGTGGGCTGGGACAGGCTGTGGTCAGCCGTGGTGGGCTGGGACGGGCTGTGGTGCTCAGGGACGGGCTGTGGTGGGCTGGGACGGGCTGTGGTGGGCTGTGGTGGGCTGGGACGAGTTGTAGTGGGCCGGGACGGACTGTGGTGGGCTGTGGTGGGCTGGGACGGGCTGTGGTGGGCTGGGACGGGCTGTGGTGGGCTGGGACGGGCTGTGCTGGTCTGTGGTGGGCTGGGACGGGCGGGGACGGGCTGTGGTGGTCTGGAACAGGCTGTGGTGGGTTGGGACAGGCTGGGACGTGCTGGGACGGTGTGTGGTGGACTGGGATGGTCTGTGGTGTGCTGGGACGGGCTGTGGTGGGCAGGGATGGGCTGTGGTGGGGCGTGGTGGGCTGGGACGGGCCGTGGTGAACCGTGGTGGGCTGTGGTGTGCCGTGGTGAGCCGTTTTGAGCCGGTATGGGAAGGGATGGGCTGTGGTGGGCCGTGGTGGGCTGGTATGGGTCATGGTGGTCTGAGATGGCCCGTGGTGGGCCGTGGTGGGCTGTGGTGGGCCGTGGTGGGCTGGGATGGGCTGTGGTGGGCTGTGATGGTCTGGGACAGGCTGTGGTGGGCTGTGGTGGGTTCTGGTGAGCTTGAGACGGGCTGTGGTGGGCTGGGAAGGGCTGGGACGGGCTCTGGTGGGCTGGGACGGGCAGGGACGGGGTGTGGTGGGCTGGGACGAGCTGTGGTGGGCTGGGACGAGCTGTGGTGGGCTGGGACGGGCTGTGGTGGGACAGGACGGGCTGTGGTGGGCTTGGACGGGCTGTGGTGTGCTGGGCCGTGCTGGGACGGGCTGTGGTGTGCTGGGACGGGCTGTGGTATGCTGGGACGGGCTGTGGTATGCTGGGACGGGCTGTGGTGGGCTGGGACGGGCTGTGGTGGGCTGGGACGGGCTGTGGTGGGCTGGGACGGGCTGTGTTGGGCTGGGACGGGCTGTGGTGCGCTGGGACGGGCTGTGGTGGGCTGGGACGGGCTGTGACGGGCTGTCGTGGGCTGGGACAGGCTGTGGTGGGCTGTGGTGGGCTGGGACGGGCTGTGGTGGGCTGGGACGGGCTGTGTTGGGCTGGGACGGGCTGTGGTGGGCTGTGGTGGCCTGGGAGGGGCTGGGACGGGCTGTGGTGGGCTGGAACGGGCTGGTACGTGCTGTGGTGTGCTGGGACGGGCTGGGACGGGCTGTGGTGGGCGGGCACGGGCTATGGTGGGCGGGGACGGGATGTGGTGGTCTGGAATGGTCTGTGGTGGGCTGGGACGGGCTGTGGCGGGCGTGGACGGGCTGCGGCAGGCTGCGACGGGCTGGGACGGGCTATGTTGGTCTGTGGTGGGTTGGGATGGGCGGGGACGGGCTGTGGTGGGCTAGGGACGGGCTGTGGTGTGCTGGGACGGGCTGTGGTGGGCTGGGACGGGCTGTTGTGGGCTGGAACAGGCTGTGGTGGGTTGGGACAGGCTGGGACATGCTGGGACGGTGTGTGGTGGACTGGGATGGTCTGTGGTGGGGCGTGGTGGGCTGGGACGGGCCGTGGTGAACTGTGGTGGGCTGTGGTGGGCCGTGGTGGGCCGTTTTGAGCCGGTATGGGAAGGGATGGGCTGTGGTGGGCCGTGGTGGGCTGGGACAGGTCATGGTGGTCTGAGATGGCCCGTGGTGAACTGTGGTGGGCTGTGGTGGGCTGTGGTGGGCTGGTATGGGCCGTGGTGGGCTGTGGTGGGCCGTTTTGAGCCGGTATGGGAAGGGATGGGCTGTGGTGGGCCGTGGTGGGCTGGGACAGGTCATGGTGGTCTGAGATGGCCCGTGGTGAACTGTGGTGGGCTGTGGTGGGCCGTGGTGGGCTGGGACAGGCTGTGTTTGGCTAGGACAGGCTGTGTTTTGCTGGGACAGGCTGTGGTGGGCTGGGACGGGCTGTGGTGGGCCGGGACAGGCTGTGTTTGGCTAGGACAGGCTGTGTTTGGCTGGGACAGGCTGTGTTTGGCTGGGACAGGCTGTGGTGGCCTGGGACGGGCCGTGGCGGGCCGGGCCGGGCCGTGGCGGGCCGGGACGGGCCGTGGCGGGCCGGGACGGGCCGTGGCGGGCTGGGACGGGTTGTGGCGGACTGGGACGAACTGTGGTGGTCTGTGGTGGGCTGGGACGGGCCGTGGTGGGCTGGGACGGGCTGGGACGAGCTGTGCCGGGCTGGGACGGGCTGTGGTGGGCTGTGGTAGGCTGTGCTGTGCTGTAGTGGTCTGTGATGGGCTGGGACGGGCTGTCGTGGGCTGGGACGGGCTGTCGTGGGCTGTGGGGACCTGGGACATGCTGTGGTGGGCTGGGACGGGCTCTGGTGGGCTGGGATGGGCTGTGGTGGGCTTCTATGGGCTTTTACTTTATGTGGTGAGCTGGGACGGGCTGTGACGGGCTGTGGTCGGCTGGTATGAGCTGGGACAAGCTGTGGTGGGCCGGGACGGGCTGTGGTGAGCTGGGACGGGCTGTGGTGGCCTGTGGTGGGCTGGGACGGGCTGTGGTGGTCTGGGATGGGCTGGGACAGGCTGTGGTGGGCCGTGGTAAGCCATGGCCGGCTGTGGTGGGCTTGGACGGGCTGTGGTGGGCTGTGGTGTGCCATGGTGGGCTGGGACAGGTTGTGGTGGGCTGGAAAGGGCTGTGGTGGGCTGGGACGGGCTGTGGTGGGACGGGGACGGGCTGTGGTTGGTTGTGGTGGGCTGGGACGGGCTGGGACGCCTTGGAAGGGCTGTGGTGGGCGGTGACGGGTTGTGGTGTTCTGTGACGGGCTGGGACTTTCTGTGGTGAGCTGCGACGGTCTGTGGTGGTCTGGAACGGGCTGTGGTAGGCCGGGACGGGCCGTGGTGGGCCGGGATGGGCCGTGGTGGGCCGGGACGGGCCGTGGTGCGCCGGGACGGGCCGTGGCGGGCCGGGACGGGCCGTGCTGGGCTGGGACGGGCTGTGGCGAGCTGGGACTGGTTGTGGCAGGCTGGGACGAACTGTGGTGGTCTGTGGTGGGCTGGGACAGCCCGTGGTGGGCTGGGACAGGCTGTGGTGTGCTGGGACGGGCCGTGGTGGGCCGGGATGGGCCGTGGTGTGCCGGGACGGACCGTGGTGGGCTGGGACGGGTTGTGGCGGGCTGGGACAAACTGTGGTGGTCTGTGGTGGGCTGGGACGGGCCGTGGTGGGCTGGGACGGGCTCTGGTGGTATGGACCAGGCTGTGGTGTGCTGGGAAGGGCTGGAATGGGCTGTGGTGGGCCGGGACGGGCCGTTGTGTGCCGGGACGGGCCGTGGTGGGCTGGGACGGGTTGTGGCGGGCTGGGACGAACTGTGGTGGTCTGTGGTGGGCTGGGACGGGCCGTGGTGGGCTGGGACGGGCTCTGGTGGTATGGACCGGGCTGTGGTGGGCTGGGAAGGGCTGGAATGGGCTGTGGTGGGTTGGCATGGGCTGTGGTGGGCGGGGACAGTCTGTGGTGGG
The DNA here is from genome assembly GCF_023634085.1 of Falco cherrug. Taxonomy (NCBI): domain Eukaryota; kingdom Metazoa; phylum Chordata; class Aves; order Falconiformes; family Falconidae; genus Falco; species Falco cherrug. The sequence goes on along the minus strand of NW_026599500.1, from coordinate 126,669 downwards.
CTGGGACAGGCTGTGGTGGGCTTGGACCTGCTGTGGTGGTTGGGGACGGGTTGTGGTAGGTCCGGGACGGGCTGTCGTGGTCCGGGACGTGCTGTGGTGGGCTGGGAAGGCCTGGGACGGGCTGGGACGGGCTGTGGTGGGCGGGGACGGGCTGTGGTGGGCTGGGACGGGCTGTGGTGGTCTGGGATGGCCTGGGACAGGCTGTGGTGGGCCGTGGTAAGCCATGGTCGGCTGTGGTGGGCTGGGACGGGCTGTGGTGGGCTGTGGTGTGCCATGGTGGGCTGGGACAGGTTGTGGTGGGCTGGAAAGGGCTGTGGTGGGCTGGGACGGGCTGTGGTGGGACGGGGACGGGCTGTGGTTGGTTGTGGTGGGCTGGGACGGGCTGGGATGCCTTGGAAGGGCTTTGGTGGGCGGTGACGGGTTGTGGTGTTCTGTGATGGGCTGGGACTTTCTGTGGTGAGCTGCGACGGTCTGTGGTGGTCTGGAACGGGCTGTGGTGGGCCGGGACGGGCCGCGGTGGGCCGGGACGGGCTGTGGCGAGCTGGGACGGGTTGTGGTGGGCTGGGACTGGTTGTGGCGGACTGGGACGAACTGTGGTGGTCTGTGGTGGCCTGGGACGTGCCGTGGTGGCCTGGGACGGGCCGTGGTGGCCTGGGACGGGCCGTGGTGGGCCGGGACGGGCCGTGGTGGGCCGGGACAGGCCGTGGTGGGCTGGGATGGGTTGTGGCGAGCTGGGACGAACTGTGTTGGTCTGTGGTGGGCTGGGACGGGCCGTGGTGGGCTGGGACGGGCTCTGGTGGTATGGACCGGGCTGTGGTGGGCTGGGAAGGGCTGGAATGGGCTGTGGTGGGCTGGCACGGTGTGTGGTGGGCTGGCACAGGCTGTGGTGGGCTTGGACCTGCTGTGGTGGTCGGGGACGGGTTGTGGTAGGTCCGGGATGGGCTGTCGTGGTCCGGGACGGGCTGTGGTGGGCTGGGAAGGCCTGGGACGGGCTGGGACGAGCTGGGACGGGCTGTGGTGGGCGGGGACGGGCTGTGGTGGGCGGGGACGGGCTCTGGTGGTCTCAAACCGGCTGTGGTGGGTTGGGAAGGGCTGGAATGGGCTGTGGTTGGTTGGGACAGGCTGTGGTGGGCTGGGACGGGCTGTGGTGGGCTTGGACCTGCTGTGGTGGTCAGGGACGGGTTCTGGTAGGTCCGGGACGGTCTGTGGTGGGCTGGGACGGGCTGTGGTGGGCTGGGATGGGCTCTGATAAGCTGTAACCGGCTGTGGTGGGCTGTGGTGGTCTGGTACCGGCTGTGGTGAGCTGAGATGGGCTGTGGTGGGCTTTGGTGGGCTGGGGTGGGCTCGGACGGGCCGTGGTGGGCTGGGACGGGCTGTGGTGGGCTTCTATGGGCTGGTACTTTATGTGGTGGGCTGTGACGGGCTGTGGTGGTCTGGGATGGGCTGGGACAGGCTGTGGTGGGCCGTGGTAAGCCATGGTGGGCTGTGGTGGTCTGGGACGGGCTGTGGTGGGCTGTGGTGTGCCATGGTGGGCTGGGACAGGCTGCGGTGGGCTGGGACAGGCTGTGGTGGGATGGGGACGGGCTGTGGTTGGTTGTGGTGGGCTGGGACGGGCTGTGGTGGGCTGGAACGGGCTGTGGTGGGCTGGGACAGGCTGTGGTGGGATGGGGACAGGCTGTGGTTGGTTGTGGTGGGCTGGGACGGGCTGTGGTGGGCTGGGACGGGCTGTGGTGGGCTGGGACGAGCTGTGATGAGCTGAGACGGGCTGTTTTGGGCCGGGGTGGGCCGGGACAGGCTCTGGTGGGCTGTGGAGGGCTGGGACGGGCTCTGGTGGGCTGGGACGGACTTGGACGCACTGTGGTGGGCTGGGACGGCCTGTGTAGGGCTGGGAGGGGCTGTGGTGGGCTGTGGGGGGCTGGGAAGGGCTGTGGTGGCCTGGGACGGGCTAGAACGGCTATGGTGGGCTGGGACGGGCTGTGGTGGGCTTGGATGGGCTGTGCTGTGCTGGAACGGTCTGGGACGAGTTGTGGTGAGTGTGGTGGGCTGGGACGGGCTGGGACGGACTGTGTTTAGCTGGGACGGGCTGTGGTGGGCCGTGGTGGGCTGGGACAGGCTGTGGTGAGCTGAGACGGGCTGTGGTGGGCTGTGTCGGGCTGGTACGAGCTGTGACGGGGTGGGACGGGCTGTGGTGGTCTGCGCTAGGCTGTGGTGTGCTGTAGTGGCCTGTGATGGGCTGGGTGGGGCTGTGGTGGGCTGGGACGGGCTGTGGTGGGCTGGGACGGGCTGTGGTGGGCTGGGAAGGGCTGTGACGGGCTGTGGTGGGCTGGGACAGGCTGTGATGGGCTGTGGTGGGCTGGGACGGGCTGTGGTGGGCTGGGACGGGCTGTGTTAGGCTGTAATGGGCTGTGGAGGATTGGGACGGGCTATGGAGAGCTGTGGAGAGCTGGGACGGTCTGTGGTGGGCTGGGACAGGCTGTGGTGGGCTTGGACCTGCTGTGGTGGTCGGGGACGGGTTGTGGTAGGTCCGGGACGGGCTGTCGTGGTCCGGGACGTGCTGTGGTGGGCTGGGAAGGCCTGGGACGGGCTGGGACGAGCTGGGACAAGCTGTGGTGGGCGGGGACGGGCTGTGGTGGGCGGGGACGGGCTATGGTGGGCAGGGACGGGCTGGGACGAGCTGGGACGGGCTGTGGTGGGCTGCGGTAGGCTGTGGTGTTCTGTAGTGGTCTGTGGTGGGCTGGGACGGGCTGTGGTGGACTGGGACGGGCTGTGGTGGGCTGGGACGGGCTGTGGTGGGCTGGGACGGGCTGTGGTGGGCTGGGACGGGCTGTGGTGGGCTGTGGTGGGCTGGGATGGGCTGTCGTGGGCTGGAAAGGGCTGTCGTGGGCTTTGGCGGCCTGGGACATGCTGTGGTGGGCTGGGACAGGCTGGGACGTGCTGTGACGAGCTGGGACGAGCTGTGACGGTCTGTGGTGTGTTGTAGTGGCCTGTGGTGTGCTGTAGTGGCCTGTGGTGGGCTGGGACGGGCTGTGGTGGGCTGGGACAAACTGTGGTGGGCTGTGGTGGGCTGGGATGAGCTGGGACAGGCTGGGACGGGCTGGGACGGGCTGTGGTGGGCTGTGGTGGGCTGGGACGGGATGTGGTGGGCTGGGACGGGCTGTGGTGGGCTATGGAGGGCTGGGACGGGCTGTAGTGTGCCGTGGTGGGCTGGGATGGGCTGGGTCGGGCTGTGGTGGGCTGGGACGGGCTGTGGTGGGCTGGGGCGGGCTGTGGTGGGCTGGGACGGGCTGTGGTGGGCTGGGACGGGCTGTGGTGGGCTGCGACGGGCTGGGACGGGCTGCGACTGGCTGGGACGGGCTGGGACTGGCTGGGACAGGCTGTGGTGGGTTGGGACGGGCTGTGGTGGGCTGGGAAGGGCTGGGACGGGCCGTGGTGGGCTGGGACGGGCTCTGGTGGGCTTGGACAGGCTGTGGTGGGCTGGGACGAGCCGTAGTAGGCTGGGACGGGCCGTGGTGGGCCGCGACAGGCCGTGGTGGGTTGTTGTGGGCCATGGTGGGCTGGGACGGTCTGTGGTGGGCTGTGGTGGACCGTGGTGGGCTGTGATGGGCTGTGGTAAGCTGGGGCGGGATGTGGTAAGCTGGGACGGGCTTTCGTGGGCTGGGATGGGTTGTCGTGGGCTGGGACGGTCTGGGACGGGCCGTGGTGAGCTGCGACGGGCTGTGGTGGGCTGGGACAGGCTGTGTTTGGCTGGGACAGGCTGTGGTGAGCTGGGACGGGCCGTGGTGGGCCGGGACGGGCCGTGGTGGGCCGGGATGGGCCGTGGCGGGCTGGGACAAACTGTGGTGGGCTGGGATGAACTGTGGTGGGCTGGGACGGGCTGTGGTGATCCGGGACGGGCTGTGGTAGGCTGGGACAAACTGTGGCGGGCTGGGACGGGCCGTGGCGGGCTGGGACGGGACGTGGAGGGCTGGGACGGGTCGTGGCGGGCTGGGACGGGCTGTGGCGGGCTGGGACGGGCTGTGGTGGGCTGGGATGGGCTGTGATAAGCTGTAACCGGCTGTGGTGGGCTGTGGTGGTCTGGTACGGGTTGTGGTGAGCTGAGATGGGCTGTGGTGGGCTTTGGTGGGCTGGGGTGGGCTCGGACGGGCCGTGGTGGGCTGGGACGGGCTGTGGTGGGCTTCTATGGGCTGGTATTTTATGTGGTGGGCTGGGACGGCCTGTGACGGGCTGTGGTGGTCTGGGATGGGCTGGGACAGGCTGCGGTGGGCCGTGGTAAGCCATGGTGGGCTGTGGTGGGCTGGGACGGGCTGTGGTGGGCTGTGGTGTGCCATGGTGTGCTGGGACAGGCTGCGGTGGGCTGGGACAGGCTGGGGTGGGCTGGGACGAGCTGTGGTGGGCTGGGACAGGCTGTGGTGGGCTGGGACGAGCTGTGATGAGCTGAGACGGGCTGTGATGGGCCGGGGTGGGCCGGGACAGGCTCTGGTGGGCTGTGGAGGGCTGGGATGGGCTCTGGTGGGCTGGGACGGACTTGGACGCACTGTGGTGGGCTGGGACGGGCTGGGACGGCCTGTGTAGGGCTGGGAGGGGCTGTGGTGGGCAGTGGGGGGCTGGGAAGGGCTGTGGTGGGCTGGGACGGGCTAGAACAGCTATGGTGGGCTGGGACGGGCTGTGGTGGGCTTGGATGGGCTGTGCTGTGCTGGAACGGGCTGGGACGAGTTGTGGTGAGTGTGGTGGGCTGGGACGGGCTGGGACGGACTGTGTTTGGCTGGGACGGGCTGTGGTGGGCCGTGGTGGGCTGGGACAGGCTGTGGTGAGCTGAGACGGGCTGTGGTGGGCTGTGTCGGGCTGGGACGAGCTGTGACGGGGTTGGACGGGCTGTGGTGGTCTGCGCTAGGCTGTGGTGTGCTGTAGTGGCCTGTGATGGGCTGGGTGGGGCTGTGGTGGGCTGGGACGGGCTGTGGTGGGCTGGGACGGGCTGTGGTGGGCTGGGACGAGCTGTGGTGGGCTGGGACGGGCTGTGGTGGGCTGGGACGGGCTGTGTTAGGCTGGGACAGGCTGTGGAGGATTGGGACGGGCTATGGAGAGCTGTGGAGAGCTGGGACGGTCTGTGGTGGGCTGGGACAGGCTGTGGTGGGCTTGGACCTGCTGTGGTGGTCGGGGACGGGTTGTGGTAGGTCCGGGACGGGCTGTGGTGGGCTGGGAAGGCCTGGGACGGGCTGGGACGGGCTGTGGTGGGCGGGGACGGGCTGTGGTGGGCGGGGATGGGCTGGGATGGCCTGGGACGGGCTGTGGTGGATTGCGGTAGGCTGTGGTGCTCTGTAGTGGTCTGTGGTGTACTTTAGTGGTCTGTGGTGGGCTGGGACGGGCTGTGGTGGGCTGGGATGGGCTGTCGTGGGCTGGGAAGGGCTGTCGTGGTCTGTGGGGGCCTGGGACATGCTGGGGTGGGCTGTGGTGGGCTGGGACGTGCTGTGACGAGCTGGGACGAGCTGTGACGGGCTGTGGTGTGTTGTAGTGGCCTGTGGTATGCTGTAGTGGCCTGTGGTGGGCTGGGACGGGCTGTGGTGGGCTGGGACAAACTGTGGTGGGCTGTGGTGGGCTGGGATGAGCTGGGACAGGCTGGGACGGGCTGAGACGGGCTGTGGTGGGCTGGGACGGGCTGTGGTGGGCTGGGACGGGCTGTGGTGGGCTTGGACAGGCTGTGGTGGGCTGGGACGAGCCGTTGTAAGCTGGGACGGGCCGTGATGGGCCGCGACGGGCCGTGGTGGGTTGTTATGGGCCGTGGTGGGCTGGGACGGGCTGTGGTGGGCTGTGGTGGACCGTGGTGGGCTGTGGTGGGCTGTGGTAAGCTGGGACGGGATGTGGTAAGCTGGGACGGGCTTTCATGGGCTGGGACGGGTTGTCGTGGGCTGTGGTGGGCTGTGGTGAGCTGGGACGGGCCGTGGTGGGCCGGGACGGGCTGTGGTGGGCCGGGACGGGCCGTGGCGGGCTGGGACGAAATGTGGTGGGCTAGGATGAACTGTGGTGGGCTGTGGTGGGCTGGGATGGGCTGTGGTGATCTGGGACGGGCTGTGGTAGGCTGGGACAAACTGTGGCGGGCTGTGGTGGGCCGTGGTGGGCCGGGACGGGCCGTGGTGGGCCGGGAAAGGCTGTGTTTGGCTGGGACAGGCTGTGTTTGGCTGGGACAGGCTGTGTTTGGCTGGGACAGGCTGTGGTGGGCTGGGATGGGCCGTGGTGGGCTGGGACGGGCCGTGGCGGGCTGGGACGGGTTGTGGAGGACTGGGACGAACTGTGGTGGTCTGTGGTGGGCTGTGGTGGACCGTGGTGGGCTGTGATGGGCTGTGGTAAGCTGGGACGGGATGTGGTAAGCTGGGACGGGCTTTCGTGGGGTGGGACGGGTTGTCGTGGGCTGGGACGGGCTGGGACGGGCCGTGGTGAGCTGGGACGGGCCGTGGTCGTCTGGGACGGGCTGTGGTGGGCTGGGACGGGCTGTGGTGAGCTGGGACGGGCCGTGGTGGGCCGGGACGTGCCGTGGTGGGCCGGGACGGGCCGTGGCGGGCTGGGACAAACTGTGGTGGGCTGGGATGAACTGTGGTGGTCTGTGGTGGGCTGGGACGGGCTGTGGTGATCTGGGACGGGCTGTGGTAGGCTGGGACAAACTGTGGCGGGCTGGGACGGGCCGTGGCGGGCTGGGACGGGCCGTGGTGAGCTGAGACGGGCTGTGGTAAGCTGGGATTTGCTGGGACGGCTGGAAGGGGCTGTGGTGGGCTGGGACGGGCTGCGGTGGGCTGGGACGGTCTGCGGTGGGCTGGGACGGGCTGGGACGGGCTGGGATTGGCTGCGGTGGGCTGGGACGAGCTGCGGTGGGCTGGGACGGGCTGCGGTGGGCTGGGACGGGCCGTGGTGTGCCGGGACGGGCCGTGGTGGTTGTGGTGCGCTGGGAAGAGCTGTGGTGAGCTGAGACGGGCTGTGGTGGGCTGCGATGGAAAAGATGGTGGCAGACCTGGTAAGGAGGTCTGCCTGCTCTTCCCTTCTACGTGCCTGGATAACCCTGGGGCAAAGCAGAGCTCTACTGGCTTGGGTAGAGCTAAAACACCTCAAGAGGAGGGAGCTGTCGGCGCTGTTTTGGCTGAATGGAGGCAGGGGGTAGTACCTGTTATGGGAAGGCTATAGGGGAACGTCCTTGCCTTTGTTTAGTCTTACAAAAGTCCCTCGTATAGAGAACTTCCTTGAGTCTGTTTTCAAAAGCTCGTTTATCAGAGCTCCTGAAGTCGGGCCTCCCTTGCCACGACAGTGTAATCTTCATGTCTCCCTTCCTTTCTCCCTTAGGTTGAAAACAGCTTTTCTATTTCTGTCCCCATCTGCAAACAGTTCCACAAGAACATCGTAGGGAAAGGCGGTGCCAACATGAAGAAGGTGAGATATTCTTCCTAACACAGGTGGGCTGGGACGGGCTGTGCTGGGCCGTGGTGGGCCCTGGTGGGCCGCGGTGGTCCGGGACGGGCCGCGGTGGTCCGGGACGGGCTGTCGTGGGCTGGGACGGGCCGCGGTGGTCCGGGACGGGCCGCGGTGGTCCGGGACGGGCTGTGGTGTGCTGGGACGGGCTGTGGTGGGCTGGGACATTCTGTGACAGGCTGTGGTGGGCCGGGACATTCTGTGACGGGCTGTGGTGGGCCAGGGCGGGCTGTGACATTCTGTGGTGGGCTGTGGTGGGCTGGGACGGGCTGTGGTGGGCTGGGACGGGCTGTGTTGTGCAGGGACGGGCTGTTGCTGGCGGTGACGGGCTGTGGTGGGCTGGGACAGGCTGGGAAGGGCTGTGGTGTGCGGTGATGGTCTGTAGTGAGCTGGGACAGGCTGGGAAGGTCTGTGGTGGGCTGGAACGGTTTGTGGTGATCTGGAACGGGCTGTGATGGGCTGGGACGGGCTGGGACATGCTGGGACGGTCTGTGGTGGACTGGGACGGTCTGTGGTTTGGTGGGACGGGCTGGGACGGGCTGTGGTGTGCTGGGACGGGCTGTGGTGGGCTGTGGTGGTCTGGGACGGGCTGGGACGGGCTGTGGTGGGCTGTGGTGGGTTCTGCTAGAGCTTGAGACGGGCTGTGGTGGGCTGGAACGAGCTGGGATGGGTTGTGGTGGGCTGGGACGGGCTGTGGTGGGCTGGTACGGGCTGTGGTGGGATGGGACGGGCTGTGGTGGGCGGGGACGGGCTGTGGTGGTCTGGGACGGGCCGTGGTGCGCTGGGACGGACTGGTACTTGATGTGGTGGGCTGGTACGGGCTGTGGTGGGCTGGGACGGGCTGTGGTGGTCTGGGACAAGCTGGGACTGGCTGTGGTGGGCTGTGACCGGCTGTCGTGGGCTGGGATGGGCTGGGACAGGCTGTGGTGGGCTGTGGTGGGCTGGGACAAGCTGTGACTGGCTGCGGTGGGCTGGGACGGGCTGTGGTAGGCTGGGACGGGTTGTGGTGGGCTGGGACGGGCTGTGGTGGGTTGTGGTGGTCTGGGACGGGTTGTGGTGGGCTGGGACGGGCTGTGGTGGGCTGGGACGGGTTGTGGTGGGCTGGGATGGGCTGTGATAAGCTGTAACCGGCTGTGGTGGGCTGGGACGGGCCGTGGTGGGCTGGGACGGGCTGTGGTGGGCTGGGACGGGCTGTCGTGGGCTGGGACGGGCTGTCGTGGGCTGGGACGGGCTGTCGTGGGCTGTGGGGGCCTGGGACATGCTGTGGTCGGCTGTGGTGGGCTGGGAAAAGCTGTGACGGGCTGGGACGAGCTGTGACGGCCTGTGATGTGCTGTAGTGGCCTGTGGTGTGCTGTAGTGGCCTGTGGTGGGCTGGGACGGGCTGTGGTGGGCTGGGACAAACTGTGGTGGGCTATGGTGGGCTGGGATGAGCTGGGACAGGCTGGGACGGGTTGTGGTGGGCTGTGGTGGGCTGGGACAGGCTGTGGTGTGCTGGGATGGGCTGTAGTGGGCTGTGGTGTGCTGTGGAGGCCTGGGACGGGCTGTGATGTGCCGTGGTGGGCTGGGACGGGCCGTGGTGGGCTGGGATGGGCTAGGACGGGCTGTGGTGGGCTGGGACGGGCTGGGACTGGCTGTGGTTGGCTGTGGTGGGCTGGGACGCGCTGTGGTGGGCTGCGACAAGCTGGGACGGGCCGTGGTGGTATGGCACGGGCTGTGGTGGGCTGGGACGGGCTGTGGTGGGCTGGTACGGGCTGTGGCGGGCTGGAGCGGGCTGTGGTGAGTTGTGGTGAGCTGGGACGGGCTGACACGGGCTGTGGTGGGCTGTGGTAAGCTGGGACGGGTTGTGGTGGGCTGGGATGGGCTGGGACTTTCTGTGGTGAGCTGCGACGGTCTGTGGTGGGCTGGAACGGGCTGTGGTGGGCCGGGACGGGCCGTGGTGGGCCGGGACGGGGCGTAGTGGGCCGGGACGGGCCGTGGTGGGCCGGGACGGGCCATGGTGGGCTGGGACGGGCCGTGGCGGTTTGGGACGGGTTGTGGCGGGCTGGGACGAACTGTGGTGGTCTGTTGTGGGCTGGGACGGGCCGTGGTGGGCTGGGACGGGCTGGGACGAGCTGTGACGGGCTGGGACTGGCTGTGGTGGGCTGCGGTAGGCTGTGGTGTGCTGTAGTGGTCTGTGGTGGGCTGGGACGGGCTGTCGTGGGATGGGACGGGCTGTCATGGGCTGGGACGGGCTGTCGTGGGCTGTGGGGGCCTGGGACATGCTGTGGTGGGCTGGGAAGGGCTGGGACGAGCTGTGACGGGCTGGGGCGAGCTGTGATGGGCTGGGACGGGCTGCGGTGGGCTGGGACATGCTGGGACGGGCTGTGGTAGGCTGAGACAGGCTGGTACGTGCTGTGGTGAGCGGAGACGGGCTGTGGTGGGCTTGGACGGGCCGTGGTGGGCTAGGACGGACTGGTACTTGATGTGGTGGGCTGGTACGGGCTGTGGTGGGCTGGGACGGGCTGTGGTGGGCTGGGACAAGCTGAGACTGGCTGTTGTGGGCTGGGACGGGCTGTGACGGGCTGTCGTGGGCTGGGATGGGCTGGGATGGTCTGGGACGGGCTGTAGTGGGCTGTGGTGGTTTGTGGTGAGCTGTGGTGGGCTGGGATTGGCTTTGGTGGGTGGGGAGAGATTTTGCTGGGCGGGGACAGGTTGTGGTGGGCGAGGACAGGTTGTGGTGGGCGGAGACGGGCTGTGGTGGGCTGGGACAGGCTGTGGTGGGCTGGGACGGGCTGTGGTGGGCTGGGACGGGCTGTGGTGGGTAGGCACGGGCTGTGGTGGGCTGGGACGGGCTGGGACGGGTTGGCACGGGCTGGGACGGGCTGTGATGGGCTGTGGTGGGCTGGGACGGGCTGTGGTGGGCTAGGACGGGCTGTGGTGTGCTGGGACAAGTTGTGGTGGGTTGTGGTGCGCCATGGTGGGCCGGACAGGGCTGTGGTGGGCCGGGACGGGCTGTGGTGGGCTGGGAAGGCCTGGGACAGGCTGGGACGAGCTGTGCTGGGCGGGGACGGGCTCTGCTGGGCGGGGACGGGCTCTGCTGGGCGGGGACGGGCTGTGGTGGGTTGTGGTGAGCTGGGACGGTCTGGGACGGGCTGACACGGGCTGTGGTGGGCTGGGATGGACAGGTACGACCTGTGGTGGGCTTGGACGTGTTGTGGTGGGCTGGGACTGGCTCTGGTTGGCTGGGACGGGCTGTGGTGGGCTGTGGTGGGCTGGGATGGATAGGTACGACCTGTGGTGGGCTTGGACGGGTTGTGGTGGGCTGGGACTGCTTCTGGTTGGCTGGGACGGGCTGTGGTGGGCTGTGGTGGGCTGGGATGGACAGGCACGAGCTGTGGTGGGCTTGGACGGGCTGTGGTGGGCTGGGACTGGCTATGGTGGGCTGTGGTGGGCTGGGACGGGCTGTGGTTCGCTGGGACAGGCCGTGGTGGGCTGGGACGGGCCGTGGTGAATTGGGACAGGCTGTGGTGGGCTGGGACGGGCTGTGGTGGGCTAGAGGTGGGCTGGGACAGGCCGTGGTGGGCTGGGACGGGCCGTGGTGGGCTGGGACGGGCCGTGGTGGGCTGGGACAGGCTGTGGTGGGCCGTAATGGGCTGTGGTCGGCCGTGTTGGGACGGGACGAGCTGTGGTGAGCCAGGACGGGCTGTGGTGGGCTGGGACGGGCTGTGGTAGGCTGAGACAGGCTGGTACGTGCTGTGGTGAGTGGAGACAGGCCGTGGTGCGCTGGGACGGGCTGTGGTGGGCTGGGACGGGCTGGGACGGGCTGTGGTGGGCTGGGACGGGCTGGGACTGGCTGTTGTGGGCTGGGACGGGCTGTGGTGGGCTGGGATGGGCTGTGACGGGCTGTCGTGGGCTGGGATGGGCTGGGATGGTCTGGGACGGGCTGTGGTGGGCTGTGGTGGTTTGTGGTGAGCTGTGGTGGGCTAGGATGGGCTGTTGTGGGCGGGGAGAGATTTTTCTGGGCGGGGACAGGCTGTGGTGGGCGAGGACAGTTTGTGGTGGGCGGAGACGGGCTGGGACGGGCTGTGGTGGGCTGTGGTGGGCTGGGACGGGCTGTGGTTGGCTGGGACGGGCTGTGGTGTGCTGGGACGAGCTGTGGTGTGCTGGGACGGGCTGTGGTGGGCTGGCACGGGCTGCGCTGGGCTGGGACGGGCTGCGCTGGGCTGGGACGGGCTGTGGTGGGCTGGGACGGGCTGCGGTGGGCGGGGACGGGCTGTGGTAGGCTGAGACAGGCTGGTACGTGCTGTGGTGAGTGGAGACAGGCCGTGGTGCGCTGGGACGGGCCGTGGTGCGCTGGGACGGACTGGTACTTGATGTGGTGGGCTGGTACGGGCTGTGGTGGGCTGGGACGGGCTGTGGTGGTCTGGGACAAGCTGGGACGGGCTGTGGTGGGCTGTGACGGGCTGTCGTGGGCTGGGATGGGCTGGGACAGGCTGTGGTGGGCTGTGGTGGGCTGGGACAAGCTGTGACTGGCTGCGGTGGGCTGGGACGGGCTGTGGGAGGCTGGGCGGGCTGGGACGGGTTGTGGTGGGCTGGGACGGGCTATGGTGGGTTGTGGTGGTCTGGGACGGGTTGTGGTGGGCTGGGACGGGCTGTGGTGGGCTGGGACGGGTTGTGGTGGGCTGGGATGGGCTGTGATAAGCTGTAACCGGCTGTGGTGGGCTGTGGTGGTCTGGGACGGGCCGTGGTGGGCTGGGACGGGCTGTGGTGGGCTTCTATGGGCTTGTACTTTATATGGTGGGCTGGGACGGGCTGTGACGGGCTCTGGTGGGCTGGGACGGGCTGTGGTGGGCTGGGACGGGCTGTGGTGGCCTGTGGTGGGCTGGGACGGGATGTGGTGGTCTGGGATGGGCTGGGACGGGCTGTGGTGGGCTGAGACGGGCCGTGGTGGGCTGGGATGGGCCGTGGTGAACTGTGGTGGGCTGTGGTGGGCAGTGGTGGGCTGGGACGGGCCGTGTTGGGCTGTGGTGGGGCGTGGTGGGTTCTGGTGAGCTTGACTCGGGCTGTGGTGGGCTCGGACGGGCTGGGACAAGCTGTGGTGGGCTGGGACGGGCTGTGGTGGGCTGCGACGGGCTGTGGTGGGCTGTGGTGGGCTGGGACGGGCTTTGTTGGGCTGGGATGTGCTGTGGTGGGTTGGGACGGGCTGTGGTGGGCTGGGACGGGCCGTGGTGAACTGGAACGGGCTGGGACGGGCCGTGGCGGGCTGGGACGGGCCGTGGCGGGCTGTGGTGGGCCGTGGTTGGCTGGGACGGGCTGTGGTGGGCTGGGATGGGCCGTGGCAAGCCGTGGTGGGCCGTGGTAAGCTGTGACGGGCCGTGGTGGGCTGGGACGGACTCTGGTGTGGTGGGACGGGCTGTGGTCGGCTGGGATGGGCTGCGGTGGGGTGTGGTGGGCTGGGACCGGCTGCGGTGGGCTGTGGTGGGCTGGGACTGGCTGCGGTGGGCTGTGGTGAGCTGGGACGGGCTGTGGTGGGCTGGAATGGGCTGGGATGGGCTGTGGTGGGTGTGGTGGACTGGGACGCGCTGTGGTGAGCTGAGACGGGCTATGGTGGGCTGGGATTTGCTGGGACGGCTTGGACGGGCTGCGGTGGGCTGGGACGGGCTTCGGTGGGCTGGGACGGGCTGCGGTGGGCTGGGACGGGCTGCGGTGGGCTGGGACGGGCTGTGGTGGGCTGAGACGGGCTGTGGTGGGCTGGGACGGGCTGTGGTGGGCTGGGACAGGCTGGGACCAGCTGTGGTGGGCTGGGACGAGCTGGGACGGGCTGTGGTGGGCTGGGACGAGCTGGGACGGGCTGTGGTGGGCTGGGACGAGCTGGGACGGGCTGTGGTGGGCTGCGGTAGGCTGTGGTGGGCTGGGACGAGCTGGAACGGGCTGGCACGGGCTGTGGTGGGCTGGTACGGTCTGACACTGGCTGGGACGGGCTGTGGTGGGCTGGGACGGGCTGTGGTGGGCTTGGACGGGCTGTGGTGGGCTGGGAAGAGCTGTTTTGGGTTGAGGCGGGTTCTGGTGGGCTGGGATAGGCTGTGGTGGGTTGTGGTGGGCTGGGACGGGCTGTGGTGGGCTGGGACGGGCTGTGGTGGGCTGGGACGGGCTGGGACGGGCTGTGGTGTGCTGGGAAGGGCCGTGGTGGGCTGAGGTGGGCCATGGTGGGCTGCGACGGACCGTGGTTGGCCGGGATGGACCGCTGTGGGCCGTGGTGGGCTGCGACGGGCTGTGGTGGGCCGCTACGAGCCGTGGTGGGCTTGTTCGGGCCGTGCTGGGCTTGTTCGGGCCGTGCTGGGCTTGTTCGGGCCGTGCTGGGCTTGTTCGGGCCGTGGTGGGCTGTTTCGGGCCGTGGTGGGCTGGGACGGGCTGTGGTCGACGGGGACTGGCTGTGGTGGGCTGGGACGAGCTGGGACGGGCTGTGGTGGGCTGGGACGAGCTGGGACGGGCTGTGGTGGGCTGGGACGAGCTGGGACGGGCTGTGGTGGGCTGGGACGAGCTGGGACGGGCTGGCACGGGCTGTGGTGGGCTGGTACGGTCTGACACTGGCTGGGACGGGCTGTGGTGGCCTGGGACGGGCTGTGGTGGCCTGGGAAGAGCTGTTTTGGGTTGAGGCGGGTTCTGTGGTGGGCTGGGAAAGGCTGTGGTGGGCTGTGGTGGGCTGGGACGGGCTGTGGTGGGCTGGGACGGGCCGTGGTGGGCTGGGACGGGCCGTGGTGGGCTGGGAAGGGCCGTGGTGGGCTGAGGTGGGCCATGGTCGGCTGCGACGGACCGTGGTTGGCCGGGACGGACCGCTGTGGGCCATGTTAGGCCGCGACGGGCTGTGGTAGGCCGCTACGAGCCGTGGTGGGCTTGTTCGGGCCGTGGTGGGCTTGGTCGGGCCGTGGTGGGCTTGGTCGGGCCGTGGTGGGCTGGGACGGGCCGTGGTGGGCTAGGACGGGACGTGGTGGGCTGTGTTGGGCCGTGGTGGTCTGGGACGGGCTGTGGTGGGCTGTGGTAGGTTCTGGTGAGCTTGAGACGGGCTGTGGTGGTCTGGGACGGGCTGGGATGGGCTGTAATGGGCGGGGACGGCCTGTGGTGGGCTGGGATGGGCTGTGGTGGGCTGGGACGGGCTGGGACGGGCTGTGGTGGGCTGGGACGGGCTACTGGTGGGCTGGGACGGGCCGTGGTGGGCTGGGATGGGCCGTGGTGGGCTGGGATGGGCCGTGGTGGGCTGGGACGGGCCGTGGTGGGCTGGGACGGGCTGTGGTGGGCGGGGACGGGCCGTGGTGGGCTGGGATGGGCCGTGGTGGGCTGGGACGGGCCGTGGTGGGCCGGGACGGGCCGTGGTGGGCCGGGACGGGCTGTGTTTGGCTGGGACGAACTGTGGTGGGCTGGGACGGGCCGTGGTGGGACGGGCCGGGCCGTGGTGGGCCAGGACGGGCCGTGGTGGGCTGGGACGGGCCGTGGCGGGCTGGGACGGGTTGTGGAGGACTGGGACGAACTGTGGTGGTCTGTGGTGGGCTGGGACGGGCCATGGTGGGCTGGGACGGGCTGGGACGAGCTGTGCCGGGCTGGGACTGGCTGTGGTGGGCTGCGGTAGGCTTTGGTGTGCTGTAGTGGTCTGTGATGGGCTGGGACGGGCTGTGGTGGGCTGGGACGGGCTGTCGTGGGCTGGGACGGGCTGTCGTGGGCTGTGGGTGCCTGGGACATGCTGTGGTGGGCTGGGAAGGGCTGGGACGAGCTGTGACGGGCTGGGACGAGCTGTGATGGGCTGTGGTGTGCTGTAGTGGCCTGTGGTGTGCTGTAGTGGCCTGTTGTGGGCTGGGACAAACTGTGGTGGCCTATGGTGGGCTGGGATTAGCTGGGACAGGCTGGGACAGGTTGTGGTGGGCTGTGGTGGGCTGGGACGGGCTGTGGTGCGCTGGGATGGGCTGTAGTGGGCTGTGGTGTGCTGTGGAGGGCTGGGACGGGCTGTGATGTGCTGTGGTGGGCTGGGACGGGCCGTGGTGGGCTGGGATGGGCTAAGACGGGCTGTGGTGGGCTGGGACGGGCTGGGACTGGCTGTGGTTGGCTGTGGTGGGCTGGGACGCGCTGTGGTGGGCTGCGAAAAGCTGGGACGGGCCGTGGTGGGATGGCACGGGCTGTGGTGGGCTGGGACGGGCTGTGGTGGGCTGGTACGGGCTGTGGCGGGCTGGAGTGGGCTGTGGTGGGTTGTGGTGAGCTGGGACGGGCTGACACGGGCTGTGGTGGGCTGTGGTAAGCTGGGACGGGTTGTTGTGGGCTGGGATGGGCTGGGACTTTCTGTGGTGAGCTGCGACGGTCTGTGGTGGGCTGGAACGGGCGGTGGTGGGCTGGGAAAGGCTGTGGTGGGCCGGGACGGGCCGTGGTGGGCCGGGACGGGCCATGGTGGGCTGGGACGGGCCGTGGCGTTTTGGGACGGGTTGTGGCGGGCTGGGACGAACTGTGGTGGTCTGTTGTGGGCTGGGACGGGCCGTGGTGGGCTGGGACGGGCTGGGACGAGCTGTGACGGGCTGGGACGAGCTGGGACGGGCTGTGGTGGGCTGCGGTAGGCTGTGGTGTGCTGTAGTGGTCTGTGGTGGGCTGGGACGGGCTGTCGTGGGCTGTGGGGGCCTGGGACATGCTGTGGTGGGCTGGGAAGGGCTGGGACGAGCTGTGACGGGCTGGGGCGAGCTGTGATGGGCTGGGACGGGCTGCGGTGGGCTGGGACATGCTGGGACGGGCTGTGGTAGGCTGAGACAGGCTGGTACGTGCTGTGGTGAGCGGAGACGGGCTGTGGTGGGCTTGGACGGGCCGTGGTGGGCTAGGACGGACTGGTACTTGATGTGGTGGGCTGGTACGGGCTGTGGTGGGCTGGGACGGGCTGCGGTGGGCTGGGACATGCTGGGACGGGCTGTGGTAGGCTGAGACAGGCTGGTACGTGCTGTGGTGAGCGGAGACGGGCTGTGGTGGGCTTGGACGGGCCGTGGTGGGCTAGGACGGACTGGTACTTGATGTGGTGGGCTGGTACGGGCTGTGGTGGGCTGGTACGGGCTGTGGTGGGCTGGGATGGGCTGTGGTGGGCTGGGACGGGCTGGGACGGGCTGTGGTGTGCTGGGAAGGGCCGTGGTGGGCTGAGGTGGGCCATGGTGGGCTGCGACGGACCGTGGTTGGCCGGGACGGACCGCTGTGGGCCGTGGTGGGCCGCGACGGGCTGTGGTTGGCCGCTACGAGCCGTGGTGGGCTTGTTCAGGCCGTACTGGGCTTGTTCGGGCCATGCTGGGCTTGTTCGGGCCGTGGTGGGCTGGGACGGGCCGTGGTGGGCTGGGACGGGCCGTTGTGGGCTGAGACGGGCCGTGGTGGGCTGGGACGGGCTGTGGTCGACGGGGACTGGCTGTGGTGGGCTGGGACGAGCTGGGACGGGCTGTGGTGGGCTGGGACGAGCTGGGATGGGCTGTGGTGGGCTGGGACGAGCTGGGACGGGCTGTGGTGGGCTGGGACGAGCTGGGAGGGGCTGTGGTGGGCTGGGACGAGCTGGGACGGGCTGTGGTGGGCTGGGACGAGCTGGGACGGGCTGGCACGGGCTGTGGTGGGCTGGTACGGTCTGACACTGGCTGGGACGGGCTGTGGTGGGCTGGGACGGGCTGTGGTGGCCTGGGACGGGCTGTGGTGGCCTGGGAAGAGCTGTTTTGGGTTGAGGCGGGTTCTGGTGGGCTGGGACAGGCTGTGGTGGGCTGTGGTGGGCTGCGGTGGGCTGTGGTGGGCTGGGACGGGCTGTGGTGGGCTGGGACGGGCCGTGGTGGGCTGGGAAGGGCCGTGGTGGGCTGTGGTGGGCCGTGGTGGTCTGGGACGGGCTGTGGTGGGCTGTGGTAGGTTCTGGTGAGCTTGAGACGGGCTGTGGTGGTCTGGGACGGGCTGGGATGGGCTGTAATGGGCGGGGACGGCCTGTGGTGGGCTGGGACGGGCTGTGGTGGGCTGGGACGGGCTGGGACGGGCTGTGGTGGGCTGGGACGGGCTAGTGGTGGGCTGGGACGGGCCGTGGTGGGCTGAGACGGGCCGTGGTGGGCTGGGATGGGCCGTGGTGGGCTGGGACGGGCCGTGGTGGGCTGGGACGGGCTGTGGTGGGCGGGGATGGGCCGTGGTGGGCTGGGCTGGGCCGTGGTGGGCTGGGACGGGCTGTGGTGTTCAGGGACCGGCTGTGGTGGGCTGGGATGGGCTGTGGTGGGCTGTGGTGGGCTGGGACGAGTTGTACTGGGCTGGGACAGACTGTGGTGGGCTGTGGTGGGCTGGGAAGGGCTGTGGTGGTTTGGGCCGGGCTGTGGTGGGCTGGGACGGGCCGTGGTAGGCTGGGACGGCCTGTGGTCAGTTGTCGTGGGCTGGGACGGGCCGTGGTGGCTTGGGACGGACTCTGGTGGGCCGGGACAAGCTCTGGTGGCCTCTGACGGGCTGTGACGGGCTGTGGTGTGCTGTATTGGGCTGTGGTGGGCTGGGACGGGCTGTGGTGGGCTGGGACGGGCTGGGACGGGCCGTGGTGGGCTGGGAAGGGCCGTGGTGGGCTGAGGTGGGCCATGGTCGGCTGCGACGGACCGTGGTTGGCCGGGACGGACCGCTGTGGGCCATGTTAGGCCGCGACGGGCTGTGGTAGGCCGCTACGAGCCGTGGTGGGCTTGTTCGGGCCGTGGTGGGCTTGGTCGGGCCGTGGTGGGCTTGGTCGGGCCGTGGTGGGCTGGGACGGGCCGTGGTGGGCTAGGACGGGACGTGGTGGGCTGTGTTGGGCCGTGGTGGTCTGGGACGGGCTGTGGTGGGCTGTGGTAGGTTCTGGTGAGCTTGAGACGGGCTGTGGTGGTCTGGGACGGGCTGGGATGGGCTGTAATGGGCGGGGACGGCCTGTGGTGGGCTGGGATGGGCTGTGGTGGGCTGGGACGGGCTGGGACGGGCTGTGGTGGGCTGGGACGGGCTACTGGTGGGCTGGGACGGGCCGTGGTGGGCTGGGATGGGCCGTGGTGGGCTGGGATGGGCCGTGGTGGGCTGGGACGGGCCGTGGTGGGCTGGGACGGGCTGTGGTGGGCGGGGACGGGCCGTGGTGGGCTGGGATGGGCCGTGGTGGGCTGGGACGGGCCGTGGTGGGCCGGGACGGGCCGTGGTGGGCCGGGACGGGCTGTGTTTGGCTGGGACGAACTGTGGTGGGCTGGGACGGGCCGTGGTGGGACGGGCCGGGCCATGGTGGGCCAGGACGGGCCGTGGTGGGCTGGGACGGGCCGTGGCGGGCTGGGACGGGTTGTGGAGGACTGGGACGAACTGTGGTGGTCTGTGGTGGGCTGGGACGGGCCATGGTGGGCTGGGACGGGCTGGGACGAGCTGTGCCGGGCTGGGACTGGCTGTGGTGGGCTGCAGTAGGCTTTGGTGTGCTGTAGTGGTCTGTGATGGGCTGGGACGGGCTGTGGTGGGCTGGGACGGGCTGTCGTGGGCTGGGACGGGCTGTCGTGGGCTGTGGGTGCCTGGGACATGCTGTGGTGGGCTGGGAAGGGCTGGGACGAGCTGTGACGGGCTGGGACGAGCTGTGATGGGCTGTGGTGTGCTGTAGTGGCCTGTGGTGTGCTGTAGTGGCCTGTTGTGGGCTGGGACAAACTGTGGTGGCCTATGGTGGGCTGGGATTAGCTGGGACAGGCTGGGACAGGTTGTGGTGGGCTGTGGTGGGCTGGGACGGGCTGTGGTGCGCTGGGATGGGCTGTAGTGGGCTGTGGTGTGCTGTGGAGGGCTGGGACGGGCTGTGATGTGCTGTGGTGGGCTGGGACGGGCCGTGGTGGGCTGGGATGGGCTAAGACGGGCTGTGGTGGGCTGGGACGGGCTGGGACTGGCTGTGGTTGGCTGTGGTGGGCTGGGACGCGCTGTGGTGGGCTGCGAAAAGCTGGGACGGGCCGTGGTGGGATGGCACGGGCTGTGGTGGGCTGGGACGGGCTGTGGTGGGCTGGTACGGGCTGTGGCGGGCTGGAGCGGGCTGTGGTGGGTTGTGGTGAGCTGGGACGGGCTGACACGGGCTGTGGTGGGCTGTGGTAAGCTGGGACGGGTTGTTGTGGGCTGGGATGGGCTGGGACTTTCTGTGGTGAGCTGC
Source organism: Falco cherrug (assembly GCF_023634085.1). Lineage (NCBI taxonomy): Eukaryota > Metazoa > Chordata > Aves > Falconiformes > Falconidae > Falco > Falco cherrug. The sequence goes on along the minus strand of NW_026599500.1, from coordinate 107,108 downwards.
GACGGTCTGTGGTGGGCTGGAACGGGCGGTGGTGGGCTGGGAAAGGCTGTGGTGGGCCGGGACGGGCCGTGGTGGGCCGGGACGGGCCATGGTGGGCTGGGACGGGCCGTGGCGTTTTGGGACGGGTTGTGGCGGGCTGGGACGAACTGTGGTGGTCTGTTGTGGGCTGGGACGGGCCGTGGTGGGCTGGGACGGGCTGGGACGAGCTGTGACGGGCTGGGACGAGCTGGGACGGGCTGTGGTGGGCTGCGGTAGGCTGTGGTGTGCTGTAGTGGTCTGTGGTGGGCTGGGACGGGCTGTCGTGGGCTGTGGGGGCCTGGGACATGCTGTGGTGGGCTGGGAAGGGCTGGGACGAGCTGTGACGGGCTGGGGCGAGCTGTGATGGGCTGGGACGGGCTGCGGTGGGCTGGGACATGCTGGGACGGGCTGTGGTAGGCTGAGACAGGCTGGTACGTGCTGTGGTGAGCGGAGACGGGCTGTGGTGGGCTTGGACGGGCCGTGGTGGGCTAGGACGGACTGGTACTTGATGTGGTGGGCTGGTACGGGCTGTGGTGGGCTGGGACGGGCTGCGGTGGGCTGGGACATGCTGGGACGGGCTGTGGTAGGCTGAGACAGGCTGGTACGTGCTGTGGTGAGCGGAGACGGGCTGTGGTGGGCTTGGACGGGCCGTGGTGGGCTAGGACGGACTGGTACTTGATGTGGTGGGCTGGTACGGGCTGTGGTGGGCTGGTACGGGCTGTGGTGGGCTGGGATGGGCTGTGGTGGGCTGGGACGGGCTGGGACGGGCTGTGGTGTGCTGGGAAGGGCCGTGGTGGGCTGAGGTGGGCCATGGTGGGCTGCGACGGACCGTGGTTGGCCGGGACGGACCGCTGTGGGCCGTGGTGGGCCGCGACGGGCTGTGGTTGGCCGCTACGAGCCGTGGTGGGCTTGTTCAGGCCGTACTGGGCTTGTTCGGGCCATGCTGGGCTTGTTCGGGCCGTGGTGGGCTGTTTCGGGCCGTGGTGGGCTGGGACGGGCCGTGGTGGGCTGGGACGGGCCGTTGTGGGCTGAGACGGGCCGTGGTGGGCTGGGACGGGCTGTGGTCGACGGGGACTGGCTGTGGTGGGCTGGGACGAGCTGGGACGGGCTGTGGTGGGCTGGGACGAGCTGGGATGGGCTGTGGTGGGCTGGGACGAGCTGGGACGGGCTGTGGTGGGCTGGGACGAGCTGGGAGGGGCTGTGGTGGGCTGGGACGAGCTGGGACGGGCTGTGGTGGGCTGGGACGAGCTGGGACGGGCTGGCACGGGCTGTGGTGGGCTGGTACGGTCTGACACTGGCTGGGACGGGCTGTGGTGGGCTGGGACGGGCTGTGGTGGCCTGGGACGGGCTGTGGTGGCCTGGGAAGAGCTGTTTTGGGTTGAGGCGGGTTCTGGTGGGCTGGGACAGGCTGTGGTGGGCTGTGGTGGGCTGCGGTGGGCTGTGGTGGGCTGGGACGGGCTGTGGTGGGCTGGGACGGGCTGTGGTGGGCTGGGAAGGGCCGTGGTGGGCTGTGGTGGGCCGTGGTGGTCTGGGACGGGCTGTGGTGGGCTGTGGTAGGTTCTGGTGAGCTTGAGACGGGCTGTGGTGGTCTGGGACGGGCTGGGATGGGCTGTAATGGGCGGGGACGGCCTGTGGTGGGCTGGGACGGGCTGTGGTGGGCTGGGACGGGCTGGGACGGGCTGTGGTGGGCTGGGACGGGCTAGTGGTGGGCTGGGACGGGCCGTGGTGGGCTGAGACGGGCCGTGGTGGGCTGGGATGGGCCGTGGTGGGCTGGGACGGGCCGTGGTGGGCTGGGACGGGCTGTGGTGGGCGGGGATGGGCCGTGGTGGGCTGGGCTGGGCCGTGGTGGGCTGGGACGGGCCGTGGTGGGCTGGGACGGGCTGTGGTGTTCAGGGACCGGCTGTGGTGGGCTGGGATGGGCTGTGGTGGGCTGTGGTGGGCTGGGACGAGTTGTACTGGGCTGGGACAGACTGTGGTGGGCTGTGGTGGGCTGGGAAGGGCTGTGGTGGTTTGGGCCGGGCTGTGGTGGGCTGGGACGGGCCGTGGTAGGCTGGGACGGCCTGTGGTCAGTTGTCGTGGGCTGGGACGGGCCGTGGTGGCTTGGGACGGACTCTGGTGGGCCGGGACAAGCTCTGGTGGCCTCTGACGGGCTGTGACGGGCTGTGGTGTGCTGTATTGGGCTGTGGTGGGCTGGGACGGGCTGTGGTGGGCTGGGACGGGCTGGGACGGGCTGTGGTGGGCTGGGAAGGGCCGTGGTGGGCTGAGGTGGGCCATGGTGGGCTGCGACGGACCGTGGTTGGCCGGGACGGACCGCTGTGGGCCATGTTAGGCCGCGACGGGCTGTGGTAGGCCGCTACGAGCCGTGGTGGGCTTGTTCGGGCCGTGGTGGGCTTGGTCGGGCCGTGGTGGGCTTGGTCGGGCCGTGGTGGGCTGGGACGGGCCGTGGTGGGCTAGGACGGGACGTGGTGGGCTGTGTTGGGCCGTGGTGGTCTGGGACGGGCTGTGGTGGGCTGTGGTAGGTTCTGGTGAGCTTGAGACGGGCTGTGGTGGTCTGGGACGGGCTGGGATGGGCTGTAATGGGCGGGGACGGCCTGTGGTGGGCTGGGATGGGCTGTGGTGGGCTGGGACGGGCTGGGACGGGCTGTGGTGGGCTGGGACGGGCTACTGGTGGGCTGGGACGGGCCGTGGTGGGCTGGGATGGGCCGTGGTGGGCTGGGATGGGCCGTGGTGGGCTGGGACGGGCCGTGGTGGGCTGGGACGGGCTGTGGTGGGCGGGGACGGGCCGTGGTGGGCTGGGATGGGCCGTGGTGGGCTGGGACGGGCCGTGGTGGGCCGGGACGGGCCGTGGTGGGCCGGGACGGGCTGTGTTTGGCTGGGACGAACTGTGGTGGGCTGGGACGGGCCGTGGTGGGACGGGCCGGGCCGTGGTGGGCCAGGACGGGCCGTGGTGGGCTGGGACGGGCCGTGGCGGGCTGGGACGGGTTGTGGAGGACTGGGACGAACTGTGGTGGTCTGTGGTGGGCTGGGACGGGCCATGGTGGGCTGGGACGGGCTGGGACGAGCTGTGCCGGGCTGGGACTGGCTGTGGTGGGCTGCGGTAGGCTTTGGTGTGCTGTAGTGGTCTGTGATGGGCTGGGACGGGCTGTGGTGGGCTGGGACGGGCTGTCGTGGGCTGGGACGGGCTGTCGTGGGCTGTGGGGGCCTGGGACATGCTGTGGTGGGCTGGGAAGGGCTGGGACGAGCTGTGACGGGCTGGGACGAGCTGTGATGGGCTGTGGTGTGCTGTAGTGGCCTGTGGTGTGCTGTAGTGGCCTGTTGTGGGCTGGGACAAACTGTGGTGGCCTATGGTGGGCTGGGATTAGCTGGGACAGGCTGGGACAGGTTGTGGTGGGCTGTGGTGGGCTGGGACGGGCTGTGGTGCGCTGGGATGGGCTGTAGTGGGCTGTGGTGTGCTGTGGAGGGCTGGGACGGGCTGTGATGTGCTGTGGTGGGCTGGGACGGGCCGTGGTGGGCTGGGATGGGCTAAGACGGGCTGTGGTGGGCTGGGACGGGCTGGGACTGGCTGTGGTTGGCTGTGGTGGGCTGGGACGCGCTGTGGTGGGCTGCGAAAAGCTGGGACGGGCCGTGGTGGGATGGCACGGGCTGTGGTGGGCTGGGACGGGCTGTGGTGGGCTGGTACGGGCTGTGGCGGGCTGGAGCGGGCTGTGGTGGGTTGTGGTGAGCTGGGACGGGCTGACACGGGCTGTGGTGGGCTGTGGTAAGCTGGGACGGGTTGTTGTGGGCTGGGATGGGCTGGGACTTTCTGTGGTGAGCTGCGACGGTCTGTGGTGGGCTGGAACGGGCGGTGGTGGGCTGGGAAAGGCTGTGGTGGGCCGGGACGGGCCGTGGTGGGCCGGGACGGGCCATGGTGGGCTGGGACGGGCCGTGGCGTTTTGGGACGGGTTGTGGCGGGCTGGGACGAACTGTGGTGGTCTGTTGTGGGCTGGGACGGGCCGTGGTGGGCTGGGACGGGCTGGGACGAGCTGTGACGGGCTGGGACGAGCTGGGACGGGCTGTGGTGGGCTGCGGTAGGCTGTGGTGTGCTGTAGTGGTCTGTGGTGGGCTGGGACGGGCTGTCGTGGGCTGGGACGTGCTGTCGTGGGCTGGGACGGGCTGTCGTGGGCTGTGGGGGCCTGGGACATGCTGTGGTGGGCTGGGAAGGGCTGGGACGAGCTGTGACGGGCTGGGGCGAGCTGTGATGGGCTGGGACGGGCTGCGGTGGGCTGGGACATGCTGGGACGGGCTGTGGTAGGCTGAGACAGGCTGGTACGTGCTGTGGTGAGCGGAGACGGGCTGTGGTGGGCTTGGACGGGCCGTGGTGGGCTAGGACGGACTGGTACTTGATGTGGTGGGCTGGTACGGGCTGTGGTGGGCTGGGACGGGCTGCGGTGGGCTGGGACATGCTGGGACGGGCTGTGGTAGGCTGAGACAGGCTGGTACGTGCTGTGGTGAGCAGAGACGGGCTGTGGTGGGCTTGGACGGGCCGTGGTGGGCTAGGACGGACTGGTACTTGATGTGGTGGGCTGGTACGGGCTGTGGTGGGCTGGTACGGGCTGTGGTGGGCTGGGATGGGCTGTGGTGGGCTGGGACGGGCTGGGACGGGCTGTGGTGTGCTGGGAAGGGCCGTGGTGGGCTGAGGTGGGCCATGGTGGGCTGCGACGGACCGTGGTTGGCCGGGACGGACCGCTGTGGGCCGTGGTGGGCCGCGACGGGCTGTGGTTGGCCGCTACGAGCCGTGGTGGGCTTGTTCAGGCCGTACTGGGCTTGTTCGGGCCATGCTGGGCTTGTTCGGGCCGTGGTGGGCTGTTTCGGGCCGTGGTGGGCTGGGACGGGCCGTGGTGGGCTGGGACGGGCTGTGGTCGACGGGGACTGGCTGTGGTGGGCTGGGACGAGCTGGGACGGGCTGTGGTGGGCTGGGACGAGCTGGGATGGGCTGTGGTGGGCTGGGACGAGCTGGGACGGGCTGTGGTGGGCTGGGACGAGCTGGGAGGGGCTGTGGTGGGCTGGGACGAGCTGGGACGGGCTGTGGTGGGCTGGGACGAGCTGGGACGGGCTGGCACGGGCTGTGGTGGGCTGGTACGGTCTGACACTGGCTGGGACGGTCTGTGGTGGGCTGGGACGGGCTGTGGTGGCCTGGGACGGGCTGTGGTGGCCTGGGAAGAGCTGTTTTGGGTTGAGGCGGGTTCTGGTGGGCTGGGACAGGCTGTGGTGGGCTGTGGTGGGCTGCGGTGGGCTGTGGTGGGCTGGGACGGGCTGTGGTGGGCTGGGACGGGCTGTGGTGGGCTGGGAAGGGCCGTGGTGGGCTGTGGTGGGCCGTGGTGGTCTGGGACGGGCTGTGGTGGGCTGTGGTAGGTTCTGGTGAGCTTGAGACGGGCTGTGGTGGTCTGGGACGGGCTGGGATGGGCTGTAATGGGCGGGGACGGCCTGTGGTGGGCTGGGACGGGCTGTGGTGGGCTGGGACGGGCTGGGACGGGCTGTGGTGGGCTGGGACGGGCTAGTGGTGGGCTGGGACGGGCCGTGGTGGGCTGAGACGGGCCGTGGTGGGCTGGGATGGGCCGTGGTGGGCTGGGACGGGCCGTGGTGGGCTGGGACGGGCTGTGGTGGGCGGGGATGGGCCGTGGTGGGCTGGGCTGGGCCGTGGTGGGCTGGGACGGGCCGTGGTGGGCTGGGACGGGCTGTGGTGTTCAGGGACCGGCTGTGGTGGGCTGGGATGGGCTGTGGTGGGCTGTGGTGGGCTGGGACGAGTTGTACTGGGCTGGGACAGACTGTGGTGGGCTGTGGTGGGCTGGGAAGGGCTGTGGTGGTTTGGGCCGGGCTGTGGTGGTCTGTGGGGGGCTGGGACGGGCTGTGGTGGGCTGGGACGGGCCGTGGTAGGCTGGGACGGCCTGTGGTCAGTTGTCGTGGGCTGGGACGGGCCGTGGTGGCTTGGGACGGACTCTGGTGGGCCGGGACAAGCTCTGGTGGCCTCTGACGGGCTGTGACGGGCTGTGGTGTGCTGTATTGGGCTGTGGTGGGCTGGGACGGCCTCTGGTGGGCTGGGAAGGGCTGGGTGGGCTGTGGTGGCCTGTGGTGGGCTGGGACGAGTTGTAGTAGGCCGGGACGGGCTGTGGTGGGCTGAGACGGGCTGTGGTGGGCTGTGGTAAGCTGGGACGGGCTCTGGTAGGCTGGGACGGGCTGTGGTGTGCTGTGGTGGGCTGAGACGGGCTGTGGTGGGCTGAGACGGGCTGCGGTGGGCTGTGGTGGGCTGGGACGAGCTGGGACGGGCTGTGGTGGGCTGGGACGAGCTGGGACGGGCTGGCACGGGCTGTGGTGGGCTGGTACGGTCTGACACTGGCTGGGACGGGCTGTGGTGGGCTGGGACGGGCTGTGGTGGGCTTGGACGGGCTGTGGTGGCCTTGGAAGAGCTGTTTTGGGTTGAGGCGGGTTCTGGTGGGCTGGGATAGGCTGTGGTGGGTTGTGGTGGGCTGGGACGGGCTGTGGTGGGCTGGGACGGGCTGTGGTGGGCTGGGACGGGCTGGGACGGGCTGTGGTGTGCTGGGAAGGGCCGTGGTGGGCTGAGGTGGGCCATGGTGGGCTGCGACGGACCGTGGTTGGCCGGGACGGACCGCTGTGGGCCGTGGTGGGCCGCGACGGGCTGTGGTGGGCCGCTACGAGCCGTGGTGGGCTTGTTTGGGCCGTGCTGGGCTTGTTCGGGCCGTGGTGGGCTGTTTTGGGCCGTGGTGGGCTGGGACGGGCCGTGGTGGGCTGGGACGGGCCGTGGTGGGCTGGGACGGGCTGTGGTCGACGGGGACTGGCTGTGGTGGGCTGGGACGAGCTGGGACGGGCTGTGGTGGGCTGGGACGAGCTGGGACGGGCTGTGGTGGGCTGGGACGAGCTGGGACGGGCTGTGGTGGGCTGGGGCGAGCTGGGACGGGCTGGCACGGGCTGTGGTGGGCTGGTACGGTCTGACACTGGCTGGGACGGGCTGTGGTGGGCTGGGACGGGCTGTGGTGGCCTGGGACGGGCTGTGGTGGCCTGGGAAGAGCTGTTTTGGGTTGAGTCGGGTTCTGGTGGGCTGGGACAGGCTGTGGTGGGCTGGGACGGGCTGTGGTGGGCTGGGACGGGCTGTGGTGGGCTGGGAAGGGCTGTGGTGGTCTGGGAAGGGCCGTGGTGGGCTGAGGTGGGCCATGGTCGGCTGCGACGGACCGTGGTTGGCCGGGACGGACCGCTGTGGGCCGTGGTGGGCCGCGACGGGCTGTGGTAGGCCGCTACGAGCCGTGGTGGGCTTGTTCGGGCCGTGGTGGGCTTGTTCGGGCCGTGGTGGGCTGGGACGGGCCGTGGTGGGCTGTGGTGGGCCGTGGTGGTCTGGGACGGGCTGTGGTGGGCTGTGTTAGGTTCTGGTGAGCTTGAGACGGGCTGTGGTGGTCTGGGACGGGCTGGGATGGGCTGTAATGGGCGGGGACGGCCTGTGGTGGGCTGGGACGGGCTGTGGTGGGCTGGGACGGGCTGTGGTGGGCTGGGACGGGCTAGTGATGGGCTGGGACGGGCTAGTGGTGGGCTGAGACGGGCCGTGGTGGGCTGGGACGGGCCGTGGTGGGCTGGGACGGGCCGTGGTGGGCTGGGACGGGCTGTGGTGGGCGGGGACGGGCCGTGGTGGGCTGGGATGGGCCGTGGTGGGCTGGGACGGGCCGTGGTGGGCTGGGACGGGCTGTGGTGCTCAGGGACGGGCTGTGGTGGGCTGGGATGGGCTGTGGTGGGCTGTGGTGGGCTGGGACGAGTTGTACTGGGCTGGGACAGACTGTGGTGGGCTGTGGTGGGCTGGGAAGGGCTGTGGTGGTTTGGGACGGGCTGTGGTGGTCTGTGGGGGGCTGGGACGGGCTGTGGTGGGCTGGGACGGGCCGTGGTGGGCTGGGACGGCCTGTGGTCAGTTGTCGTGGGCTGGGACGGGTCGTGGTGGCTTGGGACGGACTCTGGTGGGCCGGGACAAGCTCTGGTGGCCTCTGACGGGCTGTGACGGGCTGTGGTGTGCTGTATTGGGCTGTGGTGGGCTGGGACGGGCTGTGGTGGGCTGGGAAGGGCTGGGTGGGCTGTGGTGGCCTGTGGTGGGCTGGGACGAGTTGTAGTGGGACGGGACGGGCTGTGGTGGGCTGAGACGGGCTGTGGTGGGCTGTGGTAAGCTGGGACGGGCTCTGGTGGGCTGGGACGGGCTGTGGTGTGCTGTGGTGGGCTGAGACGGGCTGTGGTGGGCTGAGACGGGCCATGGTGGGCTGGGACGGGCCGTGGCGTTTTGGGACGGGTTGTGGCGGGCTGGGACGAACTGTGGTGGTCTGTTGTGGGCTGGGACGGGCCGTGGTGGGCTGGGACGGGCTGGGACGAGCTGTGACGGGCTGGGACGAGCTGGGACGGGCTGTGGTGGGCTGCGGTAGGCTGTGGTGTGCTGTAGTGGTCTGTGGTGGGCTGGGACGGGCTGTCGTGGGCTGGGACGTGCTGTCGTGGGCTGGGACGGGCTGTCGTGGGCTGTGGGGGCCTGGGACATGCTGTGGTGGGCTGGGAAGGGCTGGGACGAGCTGTGACGGGCTGGGGCGAGCTGTGATGGGCTGGGACGGGCTGCGGTGGGCTGGGACATGCTGGGACGGGCTGTGGTAGGCTGAGACAGGCTGGTACGTGCTGTGGTGAGCGGAGACGGGCTGTGGTGGGCTTGGACGGGCCGTGGTGGGCTAGGACGGACTGGTACTTGATGTGGTGGGCTGGTACGGGCTGTGGTGGGCTGGGACGGGCTGCGGTGGGCTGGGACATGCTGGGACGGGCTGTGGTAGGCTGAGACAGGCTGGTACGTGCTGTGGTGAGCGGAGACGGGCTGTGGTGGGCTTGGACGGGCCGTGGTGGGCTAGGACGGACTGGTACTTGATGTGGTGGGCTGGTACGGGCTGTGGTGGGCTGGTACGGGCTGTGGTGGGCTGGGATGGGCTGTGGTGGGCTGGGACGGGCTGGGACGGGCTGTGGTGTGCTGGGAAGGGCCGTGGTGGGCTGAGGTGGGCCATGGTGGGCTGCGACGGACCGTGGTTGGCCGGGACGGACCGCTGTGGGCCGTGGTGGGCCGCGACGGGCTGTGGTTGGCCGCTACGAGCCGTGGTGGGCTTGTTCAGGCCGTACTGGGCTTGGTCGGGCCATGCTGGGCTTGTTCGGGCCGTGGTGGGCTGTTTCGGGCCGTGGTGGGCTGGGACGGGCCGTGGTGGGCTGGGACGGGCCGTTGTGGGCTGAGACGGGCCGTGGTGGGCTGGGACGGGCTGTGGTCGACGGGGACTGGCTGTGGTGGGCTGGGACGAGCTGGGACGGGCTGTGGTGGGCTGGGACGAGCTGGGATGGGCTGTGGTGGGCTGGGACGAGCTGGGACGGGCTGTGGTGGGCTGGGACGAGCTGGGAGGGGCTGTGGTGGGCTGGGACGAGCTGGGACGGGCTGTGGTGGGCTGGGACGAGCTGGGACGGGCTGGCACGGGCTGTGGTGGGCTGGTACGGTCTGACACTGGCTGGGACGGGCTGTGGTGGGCTGGGACGGGCTGTGGTGGCCTGGGACGGGCTGTGGTGGCCTGGGAAGAGCTGTTTTGGGTTGAGGTGGGTTCTGGTGGGCTGGGACAGGCTGTGGTGGGCTGTGGTGGGCTGCGGTGGGCTGTGGTGGGCTGGGACGGGCTGTGGTGGGCTGGGACGGGCTGTGGTGGGCTGGGAAGGGCCGTGGTGGGCTGTGGTGGGCCGTGGTGGTCTGGGACGGGCTGTGGTGGGCTGTGGTAGGTTCTGGTGAGCTTGAGACGGGCTGTGGTGGTCTGGGACGGGCTGGGATGGGCTGTAATGGGCGGGGACGGCCTGTGGTGGGCTGGGACGGGCTGTGGTGGGCTGGGACGGGCTGGGACGGGCTGTGGTGGGCTGGGACGGGCTAGTGGTGGGCTGGGACGGGCCGTGGTGGGCTGAGACGGGCCGTGGTGGGCTGGGATGGGCCGTGGTGGGCTGGGACGGGCCGTGGTGGGCTGGGACGGGCTGTGGTGGGCGGGGATGGGCCGTGGTGGGCTGGGATGGGCCGTGGTGGGCTGGGACGGGCCGTGGTGGGCTGGGACGGGCTGTGGTGTTCAGGGACCGGCTGTGGTGGGCTGGGATGGGCTGTGGTGGGCTGTGGTGGGCTGGGACGAGTTGTACTGGGCTGGGACAGACTGTGGTGGGCTGTGGTGGGCTGGGAAGGGCTGTGGTGGTTTGGGCCGGGCTGTGGTGGTCTGTGGGGGGCTGGGACGGGCTGTGGTGGGCTGGGACGGGCCGTGGTAGGCTGGGACGGCCTGTGGTCAGTTGTCGTGGGCTGGGACGGGCCGTGGTGGCTTGGGACGGACTCTGGTGGGCCGGGACAAGCTCTGGTGGCCTCTGACGGGCTGTGACGGGCTGTGGTGTGCTGTATTGGGCTGTGGTGGGCTGGGACGGCCTCTGGTGGGCTGGGAAGGGCTGGGTGGGCTGTGGTGGCCTGTGGTGGGCTGGGACGAGTTGTAGTAGGCCGGGACGGGCTGTGGTGGGCTGAGACGGGCTGTGGTGGGCTGTGGTAAGCTGGGACGGGCTCTGGTGGGCTGGGACGGGCTGTGGTGTGCTGTGGTGGGCTGAGACGGGCTGTGGTGGGCTGAGACGGGCTGCGGTGGGCTGTGGTGGGCTGGGACGAGCTGGGACGGGCTGTGGTGGGCTGGGACGAGCTGGGACGGGCTGGCACGGGCTGTGGTGGGCTGGTACGGTCTGACACTGGCTGGGACGGGCTGTGGTGGGCTGGGACGGGCTGTGGTGGGCTTGGACGGGCTGTGGTGGCCTTGGAAGAGCTGTTTTGGGTTGAGGCGGGTTCTGGTGGGCTGGGATAGGCTGTGGTGGGTTGTGGTGGGCTGGGACGGGCTGTGGTGGGCTGGGACGGGCTGTGGTGGGCTGGGACGGGCTGGGACGGGCTGTGGTGTGCTGGGAAGGGCCGTGGTGGGCTGAGGTGGGCCATGGTGGGCTGCGACGGACCGTGGTTGGCCGGGACGGACCGCTGTGGGCCGTGGTGGGCCGCGACGAGCTGTGGTGGGCCGCTACGAGCCGTGGTGGGCTTGTTTGGGCCGTGCTGGGCTTGTTCGGGCCGTGGTGGGCTGTTTTGGGCCGTGGTGGGCTGGGACGGGCCGTGGTGGGCTGGGACGGGCCGTGGTGGGCTGGGACGGGCTGTGGTCGACGGGGACTGGCTGTGGTGGGCTGGGACGAGCTGGGACGGGCTGTGGTGGGCTGGGACGAGCTGGGACGGGCTGTGGTGGGCTGGGACGAGCTGGGACGGGCTGTGGTGGGCTGGGGCGAGCTGGGACGGGCTGGCACGGGCTGTGGTGGGCTGGTACGGTCTGACACTGGCTGGGACGGGCTGTGGTGGGCTGGGACGGGCTGTGGTGGCCTGGGACGGGCTGTGGTGGCCTGGGAAGAGCTGTTTTGGGTTGAGTCGGGTTCTGGTGGGCTGGGACAGGCTGTGGTGGGCTGGGACGGGCTGTGGTGGGCTGGGACGGGCTGTGGTGGGCTGGGAAGGGCTGTGGTGGTCTGGGAAGGGCCGTGGTGGGCTGAGGTGGGCCATGGTCGGCTGCGACGGACCGTGGTTGGCCGGGACGGACCGCTGTGGGCCGTGGTGGGCCGCGACGGGCTGTGGTGGGCCGCTACGAGCCGTGGTGGGCTTGTTCGGGCCGTGGTGGGCTTGTTCGGGCCGTGGTGGGCTGGGACGGGCCGTGGTGGGCTGTGGTGGGCCGTGGTGGTCTGGGACGGGCTGTGGTGGGCTGTGTTAGGTTCTGGTGAGCTTGAGACGGGCTGTGGTGGTCTGGGACGGGCTGGGATGGGCTGTAATGGGCGGGGACGGCCTGTGGTGGGCTGGGACGGGCTGTGGTGGGCTGGGACGGGCTGTGGTGGGCTGGGACGGGCTAGTGGTGGGCTGGGACGGGCTAGTGGTGGGCTGAGACGGGCCGTGGTGGGCTGGGACGGGCCGTGGTGGGCTGGGACGGGCCGTGGTGGGCTGGGACGGGCTGTGGTGGGCGGGGACGGGCCGTGGTGGGCTGGGATGGGCCGTGGTGGGCTGGGACGGGCCGTGGTGGGCTGGGACGGGCTGTGGTGCTCAGGGACGGGCTGTGGTGGGCTGGGATGGGCTGTGGTGGGCTGTGGTGGGCTGGGACGAGTTGTACTGGGCTGGGACAGACTGTGGTGGGCTGTGGTGGGCTGGGAAGGGCTGTGGTGGTTTGGGACGGGCTGTGGTGGTCTGTGGGGGGCTGGGACGGGCTGTGGTGGGCTGGGACGGGCCGTGGTGGGCTGGGACGGCCTGTGGTCAGTTGTCGTGGGCTGGGACGGGTCGTGGTGGCTTGGGACGGACTCTGGTGGGCCGGGACAAGCTCTGGTGGCCTCTGACGGGCTGTGACGGGCTGTGGTGTGCTGTATTGGGCTGTGGTGGGCTGGGACGGGCTGTGGTGGGCTGGGAAGGGCTGGGTGGGCTGTGGTGGCCTGTGGTGGGCTGGGACGAGTTGTAGTGGGACGGGACGGGCTGTGGTGGGCTGAGACGGGCTGTGGTGGGCTGTGGTAAGCTGGGACGGGCTCTGGTGGGCTGGGACGGGCTGTGGTGTGCTGTGGTGGGCTGAGACGGGCTGTGGTGGGCTGAGACGGGCTGCGGTGGGCTGTGGTGGGCTGGGACGGGCTGTGGTGGGCTGGGATGGGCCGTGGTGGGGTGGGACGGGCTGTGGTGCTCAGGGACGGGCTGTGGTGGGCTGGGACGGGCTGTGGTGGGCTGTGGTGGGCTGTGGTAAGCTGGGACGGGCTCTGGTGGGCTGGGACGGGCTGTGGTGTGCTGTGGTGGGCTGAGACGGGCTGTGGTGGGCTGAGACGGGCTGCGGTGGGCTGTGGTGGGCTGGGACGGGCTGTGGTGGGCTGGGATGGGCCGTGGTGGGGTGGGACGGGCTGTGGTGCTCAGGGACGGGCTGTGGTGGGCTGGGACGGGCTGTGGTGGGCTGTTGTGGGCTGGGACGAATTGTAGTGGGCCGGGACGGATTGTGGTGGGCTGTGGTGGGCTGGGACGGGCTGTGGTGGTTTGGGACGGGCTGGGACGGGCTGTGGTGGGCTGGGACGGGTTGTGGTGGGCTGGGACGGGCTGTGGTGAGCTGGGACGGGCTGTGGTGAGCTGGGACGGGCTGTGGTGGGCCGGGACGGGCTGTGGTGGGCTGTGGTGGGCTGGGACGAGTTGTAGTGGGCCGGGACGGGCTGTGGTGGGCTGTGGTAAGCTGGGACGGGCTGTGGTGTGCTGGGATTGTCTGTGTGGGGCTGGGAGGGGCTGTGGTGGGCTGGGACGGGCTGTGGTGGGCTGGGACGGGCTGTGGAGTGCTGGGACGGGCTGTGGTGTGCTGGGACGAGCTGTGGTGTGCAGGGACAGGCTGGGACGGGCTGGGACGTGCTGGGACGGGCTGTGGTGGGCTGGGACTCGGTGTGGTGGAATGGGACGGGCTGGGACAGGCTGTGGTGGGCTGGGACGGGCTGGGACGGGCTGTGACGGGCTGTGGTGAGCTGGGACGGGCTGTGGTGGGCTGTGGTGAGCTGGGACCGGCTGCGGTGGGCTGGGACCGGCTGTGGTGGGCGGGGACGGGCTGTGGTGGGCGGGGACAGGCTGTGGTTGGCGGGGACGGGCTGTGGTGGGCTAGGCCGGGCTGGGACGGGCTGGGACGGGCTATGGTGGGTTGTGGTGAGCTTGGACGGGCTATGGTGGGCTGGGACAAGCTGTGGTGGGCTGGGACGAGCTGGGACGTGCTGTGATGGGCTGTGGTGGGCTGGGACAGGCTGGGATGCACTGTGTTGGGCTTTGTTGGGCTGTGGTGGGCTGGGACGAGTTGTACTGGGCTGGGACAGACTGTGGTGGGCTGTGGTGGGCTGGGAAGGGCTGTGGTGGTTTGGGACGGGCTGTGGTGGTCTGTGGTGGGCTGGGATGGGCTGTGGTGGGCTGGGACGGGCCGTGGTGGGCTGGGACGGCCTGTGGTCAGTTGTCGTGGGCTGGGACGGGCCGTGGTGGCTTGGGACGGACTCTGGTGGGCCGGGACAAGCTCTGGTGGCCTCTGACGGGCTGTGACGAGCTGTGGTGTGCTATATTGGGCTGTGGTGGGCTGGGAAGGGCTGTGGTGGGCTGGGAAGGGCTGGGTGGGCTGTGGTGGCCTGTGGTGGGCTGGGACGAGTTGTAGTGGGCCGGGACGGGCTGTGGTGGGCTGAGACGGGCTGTGGTGGGCTGTAGTAAGCTGGGACGGGCTCTGGTGGGCTGGGACGGGCTGTGGTGTGCTGTGGTGGGCTGAGACGGGCTGTGGTGGGCTGAGACGGGCTGTGGTGGGCTGAGACGGGCTGCGGTGGGCTGTGGTGGGCTGGGATGGGCCGTGGTGGGCTGGGACGGGCTGTGGTGCTCAGGGACGGGCCGTGTTGGGCTGGGACGGGCCGTGGTGGGCTGGGACGGGCTGTGGTGCTCAGGGACGGGCTGTGGTGGGCTGGGACGGGCTGTGGTGGGCTGTGGTGGGCTGGGACGAGTTGTAGTGGGCCGGGACGGACTGTGGTGGGCTGTGGTGGGCTGGGACGGGCTGTGGTGGTTTGGGATGGGCTGTGGTGGTCTGTGGTGGGCTGAGACGGGCTGTGGTGGTCTGGGACGGGTTGTGGTGGGCTGGAACGGGCTGGTACGTGCTGTGGTGTGCTGGGACGGGCTGGGACGGGCTGTGGTGGGCTGTGGTGGGTTCTGCTGAGCTTGAGACGGGCTGTGGTGGGCTGGGACGGGCTGAGACGAGTTCTGGTTGTCTGGAACGAGCTGGGACGGGCTGTGATGGGCTGGGACGGGCTGTGGTGGGCAGGGACGGGCTGTGGTGGGCTGGGACGGGCTGTGGAGGGCTTGGACGGGCTGTGGTGTGCTGGGACGTGCTGGGACGGGCTGTGGTGTGTTGGGACGGGCTGTGGTGTGCTGGGACGGGCTGTGGTATGCTGGGACGGTCTGTGGTGGGCTGGGACGGGCTGTGGTGGGCTGGGACGGGCTGTGGTGGGCTGGGACGGGCTGTGGTGGGCTGTGGTGGGCTGGGAGGGGCTGGGACGGGCTGTGGTGGGCTGGGACGGGCTGGTACGTGCTGTGGTGTGCTGGGACAGGCTGTGGTGGTCTGGGACGGGCTGTGGTGGGTTCTGCTGAGCTTGAGACGGGCTGTGGTGGGCTGGGACGGGCTGAGACGAGTTCTGGTTGTCTGGAACGAGCTGGGACGGGCTGTGATGGGCTGGGACGGGCTGTGGTGGGCGGGGACGGGCTGTGGTGGGCTGGGACGGGCTGTGGTGGGCGGGCACGGGCTATGGTGGGCGGGGACGGGATGTGGTGGTCTGGAATGGTCTGTGGTGGGCTGGGACGGGCTGTGGCGGGCGTGGACGGGCTGCGGCAGGCTGCGACGGGCTGGGACGGGCTATGTTTGTCTGTGGTGGGTTGGGATGGGCTGGGACGGGCTGTGGTGGGCTAGGGACGGGCTGTGGTGTGCTGGGACGGGCTGTGGTGGGCTGGGACGGGCTGTTGTGGGCTGGAACAGGCTGTGGTGGGTTGGGACAGGCTGGGACATGCTGGGACGGTGTGTGGTGGACTGGGATGGTCTGTGGTGGGGCGTGGTGGGCTGGGACGGGCCGTGGTGAACTGTGGTGGGCCGTGGTGGGCCGTTTTGAGCCGGTATGGGAAGGGATGGGCTGTGGTGGGCCGTGGTGGGCTGGGAAAGGTCATGGTGGTCTGAGATGGCCCGTGGTGAACTGTGGTGGGCTGTGGTGGGCTGTGGTGGGCTGGTATGGGCCGTGGTGGGCTGTGGTGGGCCGTTTTGAGCCGGTATGGGAAGGGATGGGCTGTGGTGGGCCGTGGTGGGCTGGGACAGGTCATGGTGGTCTGAGATGGCCCGTGGTGAACTGTGGTGGGCTGTGGTGGGCCGTGGTGGGCTGGGACAGGCTGTGTTTGGCTAGGACAGGCTGTGTTTTGCTGGGACAGGCTGTGGTGGGCTGGGACGGGCTGTGGTGGGCCGGGACAGGCTGTGTTTGGCTAGGACAGGCTGTGTTTGGCTGGGACAGGCTGTGTTTGGCTGGGACAGGCTGTGGTGGGCTGGGACGGGCCGTGGCGGGCCGGGACGGGCCGTGGCGGGCGGGACGGGCCGTGGCGGGCCGGGACGGGCCGTGGCGGGCCGGGACGGGCCGTGGCGGGCTGGGACGGGTTGTGGCGGACTGGGACGAACTGTGGTGGTCTGTGGTGGGCTGGGACGGGCCGTGGTGGGCTGGGACGGGCTGGGACGAGCTGTGCCGGTCTGGGACGGGCTGTGGTGGGCTGTGGTAGGCTGTGCTGTGCTGTAGTCGTCTGTGATGGGCTGGGACGGGCTGTCGTGGGCTGGGACGGGCTGTCGTGGGCTGTGGGGACCTGGGACATGCTGTGGTGGGCTGGGACGGGCTCTGGTGGGCTGGGACGGGCTGTGGTGGGCTTCTATGGGCTTTTACTTTATGTGGTGAGCTGGGACGGGCTGTGACGGGCTGTGGTCGGCTGGTATGAGCTGGGACAAGCTGTGGTGGGCCGGGACGGGCTGTGGTGGTCTGGGATGGGCTGTGGTGGGCTGGGACAGGCCGTGGTGAACTGGGACGGGCCGTGGTGGGCTGCGGTGGTCCGTGGTGGGCTGGGAAGGGCCGTGGTGAACTGTGATGGGCTGTGGTGGGCCGTGGTGGCCTGGCACGGGCTGTGGTCAGCCGTGGTGGGCTGGCACGGGCTGTGGTGGGCTGGGACGAGCTGTGGTGGGCTGGGACAGGCTGTGATGTGCTGGGACGGGCTGTGGTGGGCCGTGGTGGGCCGGGACCGGCCGTGGTGGGCTGGGACGGGCTCTGGTGGGCTGTGGTGGGCTGGCACCGGCTGTAGTGGGCTGGGACAGGCTGTGGTCAGCCGTGGTGGGCTGGGACGGGCCGTGGTGGGCTGGGACGGGCTGTGGTTCTCAGGGACGGGCTGTGGTGGGCTGGGACGGGCTGTGGTGGGCTGTGGTGGGCTGGGACGAGTTGTAGTGGGCCGGGACGGACTGTGGTGGGCTGTGGTGGGCTGGGACGGGCTGTGGTGGGCTGGGACGGGCTGTGCTGGTCTGTGGTGGGCTGGGACGGGCGGGGACGGGCTGTGGTGGTCTGGAACAGGCTGTGGTGGGTTGGGACAGGCTGGGACATGCTGGGACGGTGTGTGGTGGACTGGGATGGTCTGTGGTGTGCTGGGACGGGCTGTGGTGGGCAGGGATGGGCTGTGGTGGGGCGTGGTGGGCTGGGACGGGCCGTGGTGAACCGTGGTGGGCTGTGGTGTGCCGTGGTGAGCCGTTTTGAGCCGGTATGGGAAGGGATGGGCTGTGGTGGGCCGTGGTGGGCTGGTATGGGTCATGGTGGTCTGAGATGGCCCGTGGTGGGCCGTGGTGGGCTGTGGTGGGCCGTGGTGGGCTGGGATGGGCTGTGGTGGGCTGTGATGGTCTGGGACAGGCTGTGGTGGGCTGTGGTGGGTTCTGGTGAGCTTGAGACGGGCTGTGGTGGGCTGGGAAGGGCTGGGACGGGCTCTGGTGGGCTGGGACGGGCAGGGACGGGGTGTGGTGGGCTGGGACGAGCTGTGGTGGGCTGGGACGAGCTGTGGTGGGCTGGGACGGGCTGTGGTGGGACAGGACGGGCTGTGGTGGGCTTGGACGGGCTGTGGTGTGCTGGGCCGTGCTGGGACGGGCTGTGGTGTGCTGGGACGGGCTGTGGTATGCTGGGACGGGCTGTGGTATGCTGGGACGGGCTGTGGTGGGCTGGGACGGGCTGTGGTGGGCTGGGACGGGCTGTGGTGGGCTGGGACGGGCTGTGTTGGGCTGGGACGGGCTGTGGTGCGCTGGGACGGGCTGTGGTGGGCTGGGACGGGCTGTGACGGGCTGTCGTGGGCTGGGACAGGCTGTGGTGGGCTGTGGTGGGCTGGGACGGGCTATGGTGGGCTGGGACGGGCTGTGGTGGGCTGGGACGGGCTGTGTTGGGCTGGGACGGGCTGTGGTGGGCTGTGGTGGCCTGGGAGGGGCTGGGACGGGCTGTGGTGGGCTGGAACGGGCTGGTACGTGCTGTGGTGTGCTGGGACGGGCTGGGACGGGCTGTGGTGGGCTGTGGTGGGTTCTGCTGAGCTTGAGACGGGCTGTGGTGGGCTGGGACGGGCTGAGACGAGTTCTGGTTGTCTGGAACGAGCTGGGACGGGCTGTGATGGGCTGGGACGGGCTGTGGTGGGCAGGGACGGGCTGTGGTGGGCTGGGACGGGCTGTGGAGGGCTTGGACGGGCTGTGGTGTGCTGGGACGTGCTGGGACGGGCTGTGGTGTGTTGGGACGGGCTGTGGTGTGCTGGGACGGGCTGTGGTATGCTGGGACGGTCTGTGGTGGGCTGGGACGGGCTGTGGTGGGCTGGGACGGGCTGTGGTGGGCTGGGACGGGCTGTGGTGGGCTGGGACGGGCTGTGGTGGGCTGTGGTGGGCTGGGAGGGGCTGGGACGGGCTGTGGTGGGCTGGGACGGGCTGGTACGTGCTGTGGTGTGCTGGGACAGGCTGTGGTGGTCTGGGACGGGCTGTGGTGGGTTCTGCTGAGCTTGAGACGGGCTGTGGTGGGCTGGGACGGGCTGAGACGAGTTCTGGTTGTCTGGAACGAGCTGGGACGGGCTGTGATGGGCTGGGACGGGCTGTGGTGGGCGGGGACGGGCTGTGGTGGGCTGGGACGGGCTGTGGTGGGCGGGCACGGGCTATGGTGGGCGGGGACGGGATGTGGTGGTCTGGAATGGTCTGTGGTGGGCTGGGACGGGCTGTGGCGGGCGTGGACGGGCTGCGGCAGGCTGCGACGGGCTGTGGTGGGCTATGTTTGTCTGTGGTGGGTTGGGATGGGCTGGGACGGGCTGTGGTGGGCTAGGGACGGGCTGTGGTGTGCTGGGACGGGCTGTGGTGGGCTGGGACGGGCTGTTGTGGGCTGGAACAGGCTGTGGTGGGTTGGGACAGGCTGGGACATGCTGGGACGGTGTGTGGTGGACTGGGATGGTCTGTGGTGGGGCGTGGTGTGCTGGGACGGGCCGTGGTGAACTGTGGTGGGCCGTGGTGGGCCGTTTTGAGCCGGTATGGGAAGGGATGGGCTGTGGTGGGCCGTGGTGGGCTGGGAAAGGTCATGGTGGTCTGAGATGGCCCGTGGTGAACTGTGGTGGGCTGTGGTGGGCTGTGGTGGGCTGGTATGGGCCGTGGTGGGCTGTGGTGGGCCGTTTTGAGCCGGTATGGGAAGGGATGGGCTGTGGTGGGCCGTGGTGGGCTGGGACAGGTCATGGTGGTCTGAGATGGCCCGTGGTGAACTGTGGTGGGCTGTGGTGGGCCGTGGTGGGCTGGGACAGGCTGTGTTTGGCTAGGACAGGCTGTGTTTTGCTGGGACAGGCTGTGGTGGGCTGGGACGGGCTGTGGTGGGCCGGGACAGGCTGTGTTTGGCTAGGACAGGCTGTGTTTGGCTGGGACAGGCTGTGTTTGGCTGGGACAGGCTGTGGCGAGCTGGGACTGGTTGTGGCAGGCTGGGACGAACTGTGGTGGTCTGTGGTGGGCTGGGACAGCCCGTGGTGGGCTGGGACAGGCTGTGGTGTGCTGGGACGGGCCGTGGTGGGCCGGGATGGGCCGTGGTGTGCCGGGACGGACCGTGGTGGGCTGGGACGGGTTGTGGCGGGCTGGGACAAACTGTGGTGGTCTGTGGTGGGCTGGGACGGGCCGTGGTGGGCTGGGACGGGCTCTGGTGGTATGGACCGGGCTGTGGTGTGCTGGGAAGGGCTGGAATGGGCTGTGGTGGGCCGGGACGGGCCGTTGTGTGCCGGGACGGGCCGTGGTGGGCTGGGACGGGTTGTGGCGGGCTGGGACGAACTGTGGTGGTCTGTGGTGGGCTGGGACGGGCCGTGGTGGGCTGGGACGGGCTCTGGTGGTATGGACCGGGCTGTGGTGGGCTGGGAAGGGCTGGAATGGGCTGTGGTGGGTTGGCATGGGCTGTGGTGGGCGGGGACAGTCTGTGGTGGGCTGGGACAGGCTGTGGTGGGCTTGGACCTGCTGTGGTGGTTGGGGACGGGTTGTGGTAGGTCCGGGACGGGCTGTCGTATTCCGGGACGGGCTGTGGTGGGCTGGGAAGGCCTGGGACGGGCTGGGACGGGCTGTGGTGGGCGGGGACGGGCTGTGGTGGGCTGGGACGGGCTGTGGTGGTCTGGGATGGCCTGGGACAGGCTGTGGTGGGCCGTGGTAAGCCATGGTCGGCTGTGGTGGGCTGGGACGGGCTGTGGTGGGCTGTGGTGTGCCATGGTGGGCTGGGACAGGTTGTGGTGGGCTGGAAAGGGCTGTGGTGGGCTGGGACGGGCTGTGGTGGGACGGGGACGGGCTGTGGTTGGTTGTGGTGGGCTGGGACGGGCTGGGATGCCTTGGAAGGGCTTTGGTGGGCGGTGACGGGTTGTGGTGTTCTGTGATGGGCTGGGACTTTCTGTGGTGAGCTGCGACGGTCTGTGGTGGTCTGGAACGGGCTGTGGTGGGCCGGGACGGGCCGCGGTGGGCCGGGACGGGCTGTGGCGAGCTGGGACGGGTTGTGGTGGGCTGGGACTGGTTGTGGCGGACTGGGACGAACTGTGGTGGTCTGTGGTGGCCTGGGACGTGCCGTGGTGGCCTGGGACGGGCCGTGGTGGCCTGGGACGGGCCGTGGTGGGCCGGGACGGGCCGTGGTGGGCCGGGACAGGCCGTGGTGGGCTGGGACGGGTTGTGGCGAGCTGGGACGAACTGTGTTGGTCTGTGGTGGGCTGGGACGGGCCGTGGTGGGCTGGGACGGGCTCTGGTGGTATGGACCGGGCTGTGGTGGGCTGGGAAGGGCTGGAATGGGCTGTGGTGGGCTGGCACGGTGTGTGGTGGGCTGGCACAGGCTGTGGTGGGCTTGGACCTGCTGTGGTGGTCGGGGACGGGTTGTGGTAGGTCCGGGATGGGCTGTCGTGGTCCGGGACGGGCTGTGGTGGGCTGGGAAGGCCTGGGACGGGCTGGGACGAGCTGGGACGGGCTGTGGTGGGCGGGGGACGGGCTGTGGTGGGCGGGGACGGGCTCTGGTGGTCTCAAACCGGCTGTGGTGGGTTGGGAAGGGCTGGAATGGGCTGTGGTTGGTTGGGACAGGCTGTGGTGGGCTGGGACGGGCTGTGGTGGGCTTGGACCTGCTGTGGTGGTCAGGGACGGGTTCTGGTAGGTCCGGGACGGTCTGTGGTGGGCTGGGACGGGCTGTGGTGGGCTGGGATGGGCTCTGATAAGCTGTAACCGGCTGTGGTGGGCTGTGGTGGTCTGGTACCGGCTGTGGTGAGCTGAGATGGGCTGTGGTGGGCTTTGGTGGGCTGGGGTGGGCTCGGACGGGCCGTGGTGGGCTGGGACGGGCTGTGGTGGGCTTCTATGGGCTGGTACTTTATGTGGTGGGCTGTGACGGGCTGTGGTGGTCTGGGATGGGCTGGGACAGGCTGTGGTGGGCCGTGGTAAGCCATGGTGGGCTGTGGTGGTCTGGGACGGGCTGTGGTGGGCTGTGGTGTGCCATGGTGGGCTGGGACAGGCTGCGGTGGGCTGGGACAGGCTGTGGTGGGATGGGGACGGGCTGTGGTTGGTTGTGGTGGGCTGGGACGGGCTGTGGTGGGCTGGAACGGGCTGTGGTGGGCTGGGACAGGCTGTGGTGGGATGGGGACAGGCTGTGGTTGGTTGTGGTGGGCTGGGACGGGCTGTGGTGGGCTGGGACGGGCTGTGGTGGGCTGGGACGAGCTGTGATGAGCTGAGACGGGCTGTTTTGGGCCGGGGTGGGCCGGGACAGGCTCTGGTGGGCTGTGGAGGGCTGGGACGGGCTCTGGTGGGCTGGGACGGACTTGGACGCACTGTGGTGGGCTGGGACGGCCTGTGTAGGGCTGGGAGGGGCTGTGGTGGGCTGTGGGGGGCTGGGAAGGGCTGTGGTGGCCTGGGACGGGCTAGAACGGCTATGGTGGGCTGGGACGGGCTGTGGTGGGCTTGGATGGGCTGTGCTGTGCTGGAACGGTCTGGGACGAGTTGTGGTGAGTGTGGTGGGCTGGGACGGGCTGGGACGGACGCTGTTTAGCTGGGACGGGCTGTGGTGGGCCGTGGTGGGCTGGGACAGGCTGTGGTGAGCTGAGACGGGCTGTGGTGGGCTGTGTCGGGCTGGTACGAGCTGTGACGGGGTGGGACGGGCTGTGGTGGTCTGCGCTAGGCTGTGGTGTGCTGTAGTGGCCTGTGATGGGCTGGGTGGGGCTGTGGTGGGCTGGGACGGGCTGTGGTGGGCTGGGACGGGCTGTGGTGGGCTGGGACGGGCTGTGGTGGGCTGGGAAGGGCTGTGACGGGCTGTGGTGGGCTGGGACGGGCTGTGATGGGCTGTGGTGGGCTGGGACGGGCTGTGGTGGGCTGGGACGGGCTGTGTTAGGCTGTAATGGGCTGTGGAGGATTGGGACGGGCTATGGAGAGCTGTGGAGAGCTGGGACGGTCTGTGGTGGGCTGGGACAGGCTGTGGTGGGCTTGGACCTGCTGTGGTGGTCGGGGACGGGTTGTGGTAGGTCCGGGACGGGCTGTCGTGGTCCGGGACGTGCTGTGGTGGGCTGGGAAGGCCTGGGACGGGCTGGGACGAGCTGGGACAAGCTGTGGTGGGCGGGGACGGGCTGTGGTGGGCGGGGACGGGCTATGGTGGGCAGGGACGGGCTGGGACGAGCTGGGACGGGCTGTGGTGGGCTGCGGTAGGCTGTGGTGTTCTGTAGTGGTCTGTGGTGGGCTGGGACGGGCTGTGGTGGACTGGGACGGGCTGTGGTGGGCTGGGACGGGCTGTGGTGGGCTGGGACGGGCTGTGGTGGGCTGTGGTGGGCTGGGATGGGCTGTCGTGGGCTGGAAAGGGCTGTCGTGGGCTTTGGCGGCCTGGGACATGCTGTGGTGGGCTGGGACAGGCTGGGACGTGCTGTGACGAGCTGGGACGAGCTGTGACGGTCTGTGGTGTGTTGTAGTGGCCTGTGGTGTGCTGTAGTGGCCTGTGGTGGGCTGGGACGGGCTGTGGTGGGCTGGGACAAACTGTGGTGGGCTGTGGTGGGCTGGGATGAGCTGGGACAGGCTGGGACGGGCTGGGACGGGCTGTGGTGGGCTGTGGTGGGCTGGGACGGGATGTGGTGGGCTGGGACGGGCTGTGGTGGGCTGTGGAGGGCTGGGACGGGCTGTAGTGTGCCGTGGTGGGCTGGGATGGGCTGGGTCGGGCTGTGGTGGGCTGGGACGGGCTGTGGTGGGCTGGGGCGGGCTGTGGTGGGCTGGGACGGGCTGTGGTGGGCTGGGACGGGCTGTGGTGGGCTGCGACGGGCTGGGACGGGCTGCGACTGGCTGGGACGGGCTGCGACTGGCTGGGACAGGCTGTGGTGGGTTGGGACGGGCTGTGGTGGGCTGGGAAGGGCTGGGACGGGCCGTGGTGGGCTGGGACGGGCTCTGGTGGGCTTGGACAGGCTGTGGTGGGCTGGGACGAGCCGTAGTAGGCTGGGACGGGCCGTGGTGGGCCGCGACAGGCCGTGGTGGGTTGTTGTGGGCCATGGTGGGCTGGGACGGTCTGTGGTGGGCTGTGGTGGACCGTGGTGGGCTGTGATGGGCTGTGGTAAGCTGGGGCGGGATGTGGTAAGCTGGGACGGGCTTTCGTGGGCTGGGATGGGTTGTCGTGGGCTGGGACGGTCTGGGACGGGCCGTGGTGAGCTGCGACGGGCTGTGGTGGGCTGGGACAGGCTGTGTTTGGCTGGGACAGGCTGTGGTGAGCTGGGACGGGCCGTGGTGGGCCGGGACGGGCCGTGGTGGGCCGGGATGGGCCGTGGCGGGCTGGGACAAACTGTGGTGGGCTGGGATGAACTGTGGTGGGCTGGGACGGGCTGTGGTGATCCGGGACGGGCTGTGGTAGGCTGGGACAAACTGTGGCGGGCTGGGACGGGCCGTGGCGGGCTGGGACGGGCCGTGGAGGGCTGGGACGGGTCGTGGCGGGCTGGGACGGGCTGTGGCGGGCTGGGACGGGCTGTGGTGGGCTGGGATGGGCTGTGATAAGCTGTAACCGGCTGTGGTGGGCTGTGGTGGTCTGGTACGGGTTGTGGTGAGCTGAGATGGGCTGTGGTGGGCTTTGGTGGGCTGGGGTGGGCTCGGACGGGCCGTGGTGGGCTGGGACGGGCTGTGGTGGGCTTCTATGGGCTGGTACTTTATGTGGTGGGCTGGGACGGCCTGTGACGGGCTGTGGTGGTCTGGGATGGGCTGGGACAGGCTGCGGTGGGCCGTGGTAAGCCATGGTGGGCTGTGGTGGGCTGGGACGGGCTGTGGTGGGCTGTGGTGTGCCATGGTGGGCTGGGACAGGCTGCGGTGGGCTGGGACAGGCTGGGGTGGGCTGGGACGAGCTGTGGTGGGCTGGGACAGGCTGTGGTGGGCTGGGACGAGCTGTGATGAGCTGAGACGGGCTGTGATGGGCCGGGGTGGGCCGGGACAGGCTCTGGTGGGCTGTGGAGGGCTGGGATGGGCTCTGGTGGGCTGGGACGGACTTGGACGCACTGTGGTGGGCTGGGACGGGCTGGGACGGCCTGTGTAGGGCTGGGAGGGGCTGTGGTGGGCAGTGGGGGGCTGGGAAGGGCTGTGGTGGGCTGGGACGGGCTAGAACAGCTATGGTGGGCTGGGACGGGCTGTGGTGGGCTTGGATGGGCTGTGCTGTGCTGGAACGGGCTGGGACGAGTTGTGGTGAGTGTGGTGGGCTGGGACGGGCTGGGACAAACTGTGTTTGGCTGGGACGGGCTGCGGTGGGCCGTGGTGGGCTGGGACAGGCTGTGGTGAGCTGAGACGGGCTGTGGTGGGCTGTGTCGGGCTGGGACGAGCTGTGACGGGGTTGGACGGGCTGTGGTGGTCTGCGCTAGGCTGTGGTGTGCTGTAGTGGCCTGTGATGGGCTGGGTGGGGCTGTGGTGGGCTGGGACGGGCTGTGGTGGGCTGGGACGGGCTGTGGTGGGCTGGGACGGGCTGTGGTGGGCTGGGACGGGCTGTGGTGGGCTGGGACGGGCTGTGGTGGGCTGGGACGGGCTGTGGTGGGCTGGGACGGGCTGTGTTGGGCTGGGACGGGCTGTGTTAGGCTGGGACAGGCTGTGGAGGATTGGGACGGGCTATGGAGAGCTGTGGAGAGCTGGGACGGTCTGTGGTGGGCTGGGACAGGCTGTGGTGGGCTTGGACCTGCTGTGGTGGTCGGGGACGGGTTGTGGTAGGTCCGGGACGGGCTGTGGTGGGCTGGGAAGGCCTGGGACGGGCTGGGACGGGCTGTGGTTGGCGGGGACGGGCTGTGGTGGGCGGGGATGGGCTGGGACGAGCTGGGACGGGCTGTGGTGGATTGCGGTAGGCTGTGGTGCTCTGTAGTGGTCTGTGGTGTACTTTAGTGGTCTGTGGTGGGCTGGGACGGGCTGTGGTGGGCTGGGATGGGCTGTCGTGGGCTGGGAAGGGCTGTCGTGGTCTGTGGGGGCCTGGGACATGCTGGGGTGGGCTGTGGTGGGCTGGGACGTGCTGTGACGAGCTGGGACGAGCTGTGACAGGCTGTGGTGTGTTGTAGTGGCCTGTGGTATGCTGTAGTGGCCTGTGGTGGGCTGGGACGGGCTGTGGTGGGCTGGGACAAACTGTGGTGGGCTGTGGTGGGCTGGGATGAGCTGGGACAGGCTGGGACGGGCTGAGACGGGCTGTGGTGGGCTGGGACGGGCTGTGGTGGGCTGGGACGGGCTGTGGTGGGCTTGGACAGGCTGTGGTGGGCTGGGACGAGCCGTTGTAAGCTGGGACGGGCCGTGATGGGCCGCGACGGGCCGTGGTGGGTTGTTATGGGCCGTGGTGGGCTGGGACGGGCTGTGGTGGGCTGTGGTGGACCGTGGTGGGCTGTGGTGGGCTGTGGTAAGCTGGGACGGGATGTGGTAAGCTGGGACGGGCTTTCATGGGCTGGGACGGGTTGTCGTGGGCTGTGGTGGGCTGTGGTGAGCTGGGACGGGCCGTGGTGGGCCGGGACGGGCTGTGGTGGGCCGGGACGGGCCGTGGCGGGCTGGGACGAAATGTGGTGGGCTAGGATGAACTGTGGTGGGCTGTGGTGGGCTGGGATGGGCTGTGGTGATCTGGGACGGGCTGTGGTAGGCTGGGACAAACTGTGGCGGGCTGTGGTGGGCCGTGGTGGGCCGGGACGGGCCGTGGTGGGCCGGGAAAGGCTGTGTTTGGCTGGGACAGGCTGTGTTTGGCTGGGACAGGCTGTGTTTGGCTGGGACAGGCTGTGGTGGGCTGGGATGGGCCGTGGTGGGCTGGGACGGGCCGTGGCGGGCTGGGACGGGTTGTGGAGGACTGGGACGAACTGTGGTGGTCTGTGGTGGGCTGTGGTGGACCGTGGTGGGCTGTGATGGGCTGTGGTAAGCTGGGACGGGATGTGGTAAGCTGGGACGGGCTTTCGTGGGGTGGGACGGGTTGTCGTGGGCTGGGACGGGCTGGGACGGGCCGTGGTGAGCTGGGACGGGCCGTGGTCGTCTGGGACGGGCTGTGGTGGGCTGGGACGGGCTGTGGTGAGCTGGGACGGGCCGTGGTGGGCCGGGACGGGCCGTGGTGGGCCGGGACGGGCCGTGGCGGGCTGGGACAAACTGTGGTGGGCTGGGATGAACTGTGGTGGTCTGTGGTGGGCTGGGACGGGCTGTGGTGATCTGGGACGGGCTGTGGTAGGCTGGGACAAACTGTGGCGGGCTGGGACGGGCCGTGGCGGGCTGGGACGGGCCGTGGTGAGCTGAGACGGGCTGTGGTAAGCTGGGATTTGCTGGGACGGCTGGAAGGGGCTGTGGTGGGCTGGGACGGGCTGCGGTGGGCTGGGACGGTCTGCGGTGGGCTGGGACGGGCTGGGACGGGCTGGGATTGGCTGCGGTGGGCTGGGACGAGCTGCGGTGGGCTGGGACGGGCTGCGGTGGGCTGGGACGGGCCGTGGTGTGCCGGGACGGGCCGTGGTGGTTGTGGTGCGCTGGGAAGAGCTGTGGTGAGCTGAGACGGGCTGTGGTGGGCTGCGATGGAAAAGATGGTGGCAGACCTGGTAAGGAGGTCTGCCTGCTCTTCCCTTCTACGTGCCTGGATAACCCTGGGGCAAAGCAGAGCTCTACTGGCTTGGGTAGAGCTAAAACACCTCAAGAGGAGGGAGCTGTCGGCGCTGTTTTGGCTGAATGGAGGCAGGGGGTAGTACCTGTTATGGGAAGGCTATAGGGGAACGTCCTTGCCTTTGTTTAGTCTTACAAAAGTCCCTCGTATAGAGAACTTCCTTGAGTCTGTTTTCAAAAGCTCGTTTATCAGAGCTCCTGAAGTCGGGCCTCCCTTGCCACGACAGTGTAATCTTCATGTCTCCCTTCCTTTCTCCCTTAGGTTGAAAACAGCTTTTCTATTTCTGTCCCCATCGGCAAACAGTTCCACAAGAACATCGTAGGGAAAGGCGGTGCCAACATGAAGAAGGTGAGATATTCTTCCTAACACAGGTGGGCTGGGACGGGCTGTGCTGGGCCGTGGTGGGCCCTGGTGGGCCGCGGTGGTCCGGGACGGGCCGCGGTGGTCCGGGACGGGCTGTCGTGGGCTGGGACGGGCCGCGGTGGTCCGGGACGGGCCGCGGTGGTCCGGGACGGGCTGTGGTGTGCTGGGACGGGCTGTGGTGGGCTGGGACATTCTGTGACAGGCTGTGGTGGGCCGGGACATTCTGTGACGGGCTGTGGTGGGCCAGGGCGGGCTGTGACATTCTGTGGTGGGCTGTGGTGGGCTGGGACGGGCTGTGGTGGGCTGGGACGGGCTGTGTTGTGCAGGGACGGGCTGTTGCTGGCGGTGACGGGCTGTGGTGGGCTGGGACAGGCTGGGAAGGGCTGTGGTGTGCGGTGATGGTCTGTAGTGAGCTGGGACAGGCTGGGAAGGTCTGTGGTGGGCTGGAACGGTTTGTGGTGATCTGGAACGGGCTGTGATGGGCTGGGACGGGCTGGGACATGCTGGGACGGTCTGTGGTGGACTGGGACGGTCTGTGGTTTGGTGGGACGGGCTGGGACGGGCTGTGGTGTGCTGGGACGGGCTGTGGTGGGCTGTGGTGGTCTGGGACGGGCTGGGACGGGCTGTGGTGGGCTGTGGTGGGTTCTGCTAGAGCTTGAGACGGGCTGTGGTGGGCTGGAACGAGCTGGGATGGGTTGTGGTGGGCTGGGACGGGCTGTGGTGGGCTGGGACGGGCTGTGGTGGGATGGGACGGGCTGTGGTGGGCGGGGACGGGCTGTGGTGGTCTGGGACGGGCCGTGGTGCGCTGGGACGGACTGGTACTTGATGTGGTGGGCTGGTACGGGCTGTGGTGGGCTGGGACGGGCTGTGGTGGTCTGGGACAAGCTGGGACTGGCTGTGGTGGGCTGTGACCGGCTGTCGTGGGCTGGGCTGGGCTGGGACAGGCTGTGGTGGGCTGTGGTGGGCTGGGACAAGCTGTGACTGGCTGCGGTGGGCTGGGACGGGCTGTGGTAGGCTGGGACGGGTTGTGGTGGGCTGGGACGGGCTGTGGTGGGTTGTGGTGGTCTGGGACGGGTTGTGGTGGTCTGGGACGGGCTGTGGTGGGCTGGGACGGGTTGTGGTGGGCTGGGATGGGCTGTGATAAGCTGTAACCGGCTGTGGTGGGCTGGGACGGGCCGTGGTGGGCTGGGACGGGCTGTGGTGGGCTGGGACGGGCTGTCGTGGGCTGGGACGGGCTGTCGTGGGCTGGGACGGGCTGTCGTGGGCTGTGGGGGCCTGGGACATGCTGTGGTCGGCTGTGGTGGGCTGGGAAAAGCTGTGACGGGCTGGGACGAGCTGTGACGGCCTGTGATGTGCTGTAGTGGCCTGTGGTGTGCTGTAGTGGCCTGTGGTGGGCTGGGACGGGCTGTGGTGGGCTGGGACAAACTGTGGTGGGCTATGGTGGGCTGGGATGAGCTGGGACAGGCTGGGACGGGTTGTGGTGGGCTGTGGTGGGCTGGGACAGGCTGTGGTGGGCCTGGGATGGGCTGTAGTGGGCTGTGGTGTGCTGTGGAGGGCTGGGACGGGCTGTGATGTGCCGTGGTGGGCTGGGACGGGCCGTGGTGGGCTGGGATGGGCTAGGACGGGCTGTGGTGGGCTGGGACGGGCTGGGACTGGCTGTGGTTGGCTGTGGTGGGCTGGGACGCGCTGTGGTGGGCTGCGACAAGCTGGGACGGGCTGTGGTGGTATGGCACGGGCTGTGGTGGGCTGGGACGGGCTGTGGTGGGCTGGTACGGGCTGTGGCGGGCTGGAGCGGGCTGTGGTGAGTTGTGGTGAGCTGGGACGGGCTGACACGGGCTGTGGTGGGCTGTGGTAAGCTGGGACGGGTTGTGGTGGGCTGGGATGGGCTGGGACTTTCTGTGGTGAGCTGCGACGGTCTGTGGTGGGCTGGAACGGGCTGTGGTGGGCCGGGACGGGCCGTGGTGGGCCGGGACGGGGCGTAGTGGGCCGGGACGGGCCGTGGTGGGCCGGGACGGGCCATGGTGGGCTGGGACGGGCCGTGGCGGGCTGGGACGAACTGTGGTGGTCTGTTGTGGGCTGGGACGGGCCGTGGTGGGCTGGGACGGGCTGGGACGAGCTGTGACGGGCTGGGACTGGCTGTGGTGGGCTGCGGTAGGCTGTGGTGTGCTGTAGTGGTCTGTGGTGGGCTGGGACGGGCTGTCGTGGGATGGGACGGGCTGTCATGGGCTGGGACGGGCTGTCGTGGGCTGTGGGGGCCTGGGACATGCTGTGGTGGGCTGGGAAGGGCTGGGACGAGCTGTGACGGGCTGGGGCGAGCTGTGATGGGCTGGGACGGGCTGCGGTGGGCTGGGACATGCTGGGACGGGCTGTGGTAGGCTGAGACAGGCTGGTACGTGCTGTGGTGAGCGGAGACGGGCTGTGGTGGGCTTGGACGGGCCGTGGTGGGCTAGGACGGACTGGTACTTGATGTGGTGGGCTGGTACGGGCTGTGGTGGGCTGGGACGGGCTGTGGTGGGCTGGGACAAGCTGAGACTGGCTGTTGTGGGCTGGGACGGGCTGTGACGGGCTGTCGTGGGCTGGGATGGGCTGGGATGGTCTGGGACGGGCTGTAGTGGGCTGTGGTGGTTTGTGGTGAGCTGTGGTGGGCTGGGATTGGCTTTGGTGGGTGGGGAGAGATTTTGCTGGGCGGGGACAGGTTGTGGTGGGCGAGGACAGGTTGTGGTGGGCGGAGACGGGCTGTGGTGGGCTGGGACAGGCTGTGGTGGGCTGGGACGGGCTGTGGTGGGCTGGGACGGGCTGTGGTGGGCTAGGACGGGCTGTGGTGGGTAGGCACGGGCTGTGGTGGGCTGGGACGGGCTGGGACGGGTTGGCACGGGCTGGGACGGGCTGTGACGGGCTGTGGTGGGCTGGGACGGGCTGTGGTGGGCTAGGACGGGCTGTGGTGTGCTGGGACAAGTTGTGGTGGGTTGTGGTGCGCCATGGTGGGCCGGACAGGGCTGTGGTGGGCCGGGACGGGCTGTGGTGGGCTGGGAAGGCCTGGGACAGGCTGGGACGAGCTGTGCTGGGCGGGGACGGGCTCTGCTGGGCGGGGACGGGCTCTGCTGGGCGGGGACGGGCTGTGGTGGGTTGTGGTGAGCTGGGACGGTCTGGGACGGGCTGACACGGGCTGTGGTGGGCTGGGATGGACAGGTACGACCTGTGGTGGGCTTGGACGTGTTGTGGTGGGCTGGGACTGGCTCTGGTTGGCTGGGACGGGCTGTGGTGGGCTGTGGTGGGCTGGGATGGATAGGTACGACCTGTGGTGGGCTTGGACGGGTTGTGGTGGGCTGGGACTGCTTCTGGTTGGCTGGGACGGGCTGTGGTGGGCTGTGGTGGGCTGGGATGGACAGGCACGAGCTGTGGTGGGCTTGGACGGGCTGTGGTGGGCTGGGACTGGCTATGGTGGGCTGTGGTGGGCTGGGACGGGCTGTGGTTCGCTGGGACAGGCCGTGGTGGGCTGGGACGGGCCGTGGTGAATTGGGACAGGCTGTGGTGGGCTGGGACGGGCTGTGGTGGGCTAGAGGTGGGCTGGGACGGGCCGTGGTGGGCTGGGACGGGCCGTGGTGGGCTGGGACGGGCCGTGGTGGGCTGGGACAGGCTGTGGTGGGCCGTAATGGGCTGTGGTCGGCCGTGTTGGGACGGGACGAGCTGTGGTGAGCCAGGACGGGCTGTGGTGGGCTGGGACGGGCTGTGGTAGGCTGAGACAGGCTGGTACGTGCTGTGGTGAGTGGAGACAGGCCGTGGTGCGCTGGGACGGGCTGTGGTGGGCTGGGACGGGCTGGGACGGGCTGTGGTGGGCTGGGACGGGCTGGGACTGGCTGTTGTGGGCTGGGACGGGCTGTGGTGGGCTGGGATGGGCTGTGACGGGCTGTCGTGGGCTGGGATGGGCTGGGATGGTCTGGGACGGGCTGTGGTGGGCTGTGGTGGTTTGTGGTGAGCTGTGGTGGGCTGGGATGGGCTGTTGTGGGCGGGGAGAGATTTTTCTGGGCGGGGACAGGCTGTGGTGGGCGAGGACAGTTTGTGGTGGGCGGAGACGGGCTGGGACGGGCTGTGGTGGGCTGTGGTGGGCTGGGACGGGCTGTGGTTGGCTGGGACGGGCTGTGGTGTGCTGGGACGAGCTGTGGTGTGCTGGGACGGGCTGTGGTGGGCTGGCACGGGCTGCGCTGGGCTGGGACGGGCTGCGCTGGGCTGGGACGGGCTGTGGTGGGCTGGGACGGGCTGCGGTGGGCGGGGACGGGCTGTGGTAGGCTGAGACAGGCTGGTACGTGCTGTGGTGAGTGGAGACAGGCCGTGGTGCGCTGGGACGGGCCGTGGTGCGCTGGGACGGACTGGTACTTGATGTGGTGGGCTGGTACGGGCTGTGGTGGGCTGGGACGGGCTGTGGTGGTCTGGGACAAGCTGGGACGGGCTGTGGTGGGCTGTGACGGGCTGTCGTGGGCTGGGATGGGCTGGGACAGGCTGTGGTGGGCTGTGGTGGGCTGGGACAAGCTGTGACTGGCTGCGGTGGGCTGGGACGGGCTGTGGGAGGCTGGGACGGGCTGGGACGGGTTGTGGTGGGCTGGGACGGGCTATGGTGGGTTGTGGTGGTCTGGGACGGGTTGTGGTGGTCTGGGACGGGCTGTGGTGGGCTGGGACGGGTTGTGGTGGGCTGGGACAAGCTGGGACGGGCTGTGGTGGGCTGTGACGGGCTGTCGTGGGCTGGGATGGGCTGGGACAGGCTGTGGTGGGCTGTGGTGGGCTGGGACAAGCTGTGACTGGCTGCGGTGGGCTGGGATGGGTTGTGGAGGGCTGGGACGGGCTGTCGTGTGCTGGGAAGGGCTGTGGTGGGCTGGGACGGGCTGTGGTGGGCTGGGACGGGCTGTGGTGGGCTGGGACGGGCTGTGGTGGGCTGGGACATACTGTGGTGGGCTGTGGTGTGCTGTGGTGGGCTGGCACGGGCTGTGGTGGGCTGTGGAGGGCTGGGACAGGCTGTGGTGGGCTGTGGTGGGCTGTGGTAAGCTGGGACGGGCTGTGGTGGGCTGGGACGGGCTGTGGTGGGCTGGGACGGGCTGTGGTGAGCTGGGACGGGCTGGCACGGGCTGGCACGGGCTGGGACGAGCTGGCACGGGCTGGAACGAGCTGGCACGGGCTAGAACGAGCTGGCACGGCCTGGGACGGGATGGCACGGGCTGTGGTGGGCTTGGACGGGCTGTGGTGGGCTTCGACGGGCTCTGGTGGGCTGGAACGGACTGTGGTGGTCCTGGACGGGCTCTGGTGGGCTGTGGTGGGCTGGGATGGGCTGTGGTGAGCTGGGACGGGCTGGGACGGGCTGTGGGTGGCTGGGACGGGCTGTGGTGGGCTGGGACTTGCTGTGGTGGGCTGGGACGGGCTGTCGTGGGCTGTGGTGGGCCTGGGACATGCTGTGGTGGGCTGGGAAGGGCTGGGACGAGCTGTGACGGACTGGGACGAGCTGTGACGGGCTGTGGTGTGCTGTAGTGGCCTGTGGTGGCCTGGGACGGGCTGTGGTGGGCTGGGACAAACTGTGGTGGGCTATGGTGGGCTGGGATGAGCTGGGACAGGCTGGGACGGGTTGTGGTGGGCTGTGGTGGGCTGGGACGGGCTGTAGTGGGCTGTGGTGTGCTGTGGAAGGCTGGGACGGGCTGTGATGTGCCGTGGTGGGCTGGGATGGGCCGTGGTGGGCTGGGATGGGCTAGGACGGGCTGTGGTGGGCTGGGGCGGGCTGTTGTGGGCTGGGACGGGCTGGGACTGGCTCTGGTGGGCTGTGGTCGTCTGGGACGGGCTGTGGTGGGCTGGTACGGGCTGTGGCGGGCTGGAGCGGGCTGTGGTGGGTTGTGGTGAGCTGGGACGGGCTGACACGGGCTGTGGTGGGCTGTGGTAAGCTGGGACGGGTTGTGGTGGGCTGGGATGGGCTGGGACTTTCTGTGGTGAGCTGCGACGGTCTGTGGTGGGCTGGAACGGGCTGTGGTGGGCTGGGACAGGCTGTGGTGGTCTGTGGTGGGCTGGGACGGGCCGTGGTGGGCTGGGACGGGCTGTGGTGGTCTGTGGTGGGCTGGGACGGGCCGTGGTGGGCTGGGACAGGCTGTGGTGGTCTGTGGTGGGCTGGAACGGGCTGTGGTGGGCTGTGACGGGCTGTCGTGGGCTGGGATGGTCTGGGATGGTCTGGGACGGGCTGTGGTGGGCTGTGGTGGTTTGTGGTGAGCTGTGGTGGGCTGGGACGGGCTGTGGTGGGCGAGAACAGGTTGTGGTGGGCGGAGACGGGCTGGGACAGGCTGTGGTGGGCTGGGACGGGCTGTGGTGTGCTGGCACGGGCTGTGGTGGGCTGGCACGGGCTGCGCTGAACTGGGACGGGCTGCGGTGGTCTGGGACAAGCTGGGACTGGCTGTGGTGGGCTGTGACGGGCTGTGACGGGCTGTCGTGGGCTGGGATGGGCTGGGACGGGCTTTGGTGGGCTGGGACGGGCTGTGGTGGGCTGGGACAGGCTGGGACCAGCTGTGGTGGGCTGGGAGGAGCTGGGACGGGCTGTGGTGGGCTGGGACGAGCTGGGACGGGCTGTGGTGGGCCTTGACGAGCTGAGACGGGCTGTGGTGGGCTGGGACGAGCTGGGACGGGCTGTGGTGGGCTGGGACGAGCTGGGATGGGCTGTGGTGGGCTGGGACGGGCTGTGGTAGGCTGGGACGAGCTGGGACGGGCTCTGGTGGGCTGGGACGGGATGTGGTAGGCTGGGACGGGCTGGGACGGGCCGTGGTGGGCTGGGACGGGCCGTGGTGGGCTGGGACGGGCTGTGGTGGGCTGTGGTGGGCTGGGACGGGCTGTGGTCGTCTGGGACGGGTTGTGGTGAGCTGAGACGGGCCGTGGTGGGGTGAGACGGGCCGTGGTGGGCTGGGACGGGCTGGTACTTGCTGTGGGGGGCTGTTACGGGCTGTGGTGTGCTGTGAGAGGCTGTGGTGGTCTGGGACGAGCTGGGACAGGCTGTGGTGGGCTGGGACGGGCTGTGGTGGGCTGGGACGGGCTGTGGTGGGCTGGGACGGGCTGTGGTGGGCCGTAGTGGGCTGTGGTGGGCTGGGAAGGGCTGTGGTGGGCTGTGACAAGCTCTTGTGGGCTGTGGAGGGCTGGGACGAGCTGTGGTGGGCTGGGACGGGCTGTGGTGGGCTGGGTGGGGCTGTGGTGGGCTGGGACGGGCCGTGGTGGGCTGGGACGGGCTGTGGTGGGCTGTGGTGGGCTGGGACGGGCTGTGGTCGTCTGGGACGGGTTGTGGTGAGCTGAGACGGGCCGTGGTGGGCTGAGACGGGCCGTGGTGGGCTGGGACGGGCTGGTACTTGCTGTGGTGGGCTGTTACGGGCTGTGATGTGCTGTGAGAGGCTGTGGTGGTCTGGGACGGGCTGTGGTTTGCTGGGACGAGCTGGGACGGGCTGGCACGGGCTGTGGTGGGCTGGTACGGTCTGACCGTGGCTGGGACGGGCTGTGGTGGGCTTGGACGGGCTGTGGTGGCCTGGGAAGAGCTGTTTTGCGTTGAGGCGGGTTCTGGTGGGCTGGGACAGGCTGTGGTGGGCTGTGGTGGGCTGGGACGGGCTGTGGTGGGCTGGGACGGGCTGTGGTGGGCTGGGACGGGCTGTGGTGGGCTGGGAAGGGCTGGGACGGGCTGTGGTGGGCTGGGAAGGGCCGTGGTGGGCTGAGGTGGGCCATGGTGGGCTGCGACGGACCGTGGTTGGCCGGGACGGACCGCTGTGGGCCGTGGTGGGCCGCGACGGGCTGTGGTGGGCCGCTACGAGCCGTGGTGGGCTTGTTCGGGCCGTGGTGGGCTTGTTCGGGCGGTGGTGGGCTTGTTCGGGCCGTGGTGGGCTTGGTCGGGCCGTGGTGGGCTGTGGTGGGCCGTGGTGGTCTGGGACGGGCTGTGGTGGTCTGTGGTAGGTTCTGGTGAGCTTGAGACGGGCTGTGGTGGTCTGGGACAGGCTGGGATGGGCTGTAATGGGCGGGGACGGCCTGTGGTGGGCTGGGACGGGCTGTGGTGGGCTGGGACGGGCTGTGGTGGGCTGGGACGGGCCGTGGTGGGCTGGGACGGGCCGTGGTGGGCTGGGACGGGCCGTGGTTGGCTGGGACGGGCTGTGGTGCTCAGGGACGGGCTGTGGTGGGCTGGGATGGGCTGTGGTGGGCTGTGGTGGGCTGGGACGAGTTGTACTGGGCTGGGACAGTCTGTGGTGGGCTGGGAAGGGCTGTGGTGGTTTGGGACGGGCTGTGGTGGGCTGGGACGGGCTGTGGTGGGCTGGGACGGGCCGTGGTGGGCTGGACGGCCTGTGGTCAGTCGTTGTGGGCTGGGACGGGCCTTGGTGGCTTGGGACGGACTCTGGTGGGCCGGGACAAGCTCTGGTGGCCTCTGACGGGCTGTGACGAGCTGTGGTGTGCTGTATTGGGCTGTGGTGGGCTGGGACGGCCTTTGGTGGGCTGGGACGGGCTGGGTGGGCTGTGGTGGCCTGTGGTGGGCTGGGACGAGTTGTAGTGGGCCGGGACGGGCTGTGGTGGGCTGAGACGGGCTGTGGTGGGCTGTGGTAAGCTGGGACGGGCTGTGGTGGGCTGGGACGGTCTGTGGTGTGCTGTGGTGGGCTGAGACGGGCTGTGGTGGGCTGAGACGGGCTGTGGTGGGCTGGGATGGGCCGTGGTGGGCTGGGACGGGCTGTGGTGGGCTGGGACAGGCTGTGGTGGGCTGGGAGAGGCTGTGGTGGGCTGGGACGGGCTGTGACGGGCTGTGGTGAGCTGGGACGGGCTGTGGTGGGCTGTGGTGAGCTGGGACCGGCTGTGGTGGGCGGGGACGGGCTGTGGTGGGCTGTAATGGGCTGTGGCTGGCTGGGGTGGGCTGGGATGGGCTGCGGTGGGCTGTGGCTGGCTAAGACGGGCTGTGATGTGCTGGGACAAGCTGTGGTGGGCTGGGATGGGCTAGGACGGGCTGTGGTGGGCTGGGGCGGGCTGTTGTGGGCTGGGACGGGCTGGGACTGGCTCTGGTGGGCTGTGGTCGTCTGGGACGGGCTGTGGTGGGCTGGGACGGGCTGTGGTGGGCTGGTACGGGCTGTGGCGGGCTGGAGCGGGCTGTGGTGGGTTGTGGTGAGCTGGGACGGGCTGACACGGGCTGTGGTGGGCTGTGGTAAGCTGGGACGGGTTGTGGTGGGCTGGGATGGGCTGGGACTTTCTGTGGTGAGCTGCGACGGTCTGTGGTGGGCTGGAACGGGCTGTGGTGGGCTGGGACAGGCTGTGGTGGTCTGTGGTGGGCTGGGACGGGCCTTGGTGGCCTGGGACGGGCTGTGGTGGTCTGTGGTGGGCTGGGACGGGCCGTGGTGGGCTGGGACAGGCTGTGGTGGTCTGTGGTGGGCTGGAACGGGCTGTGGTGGGCTGTGGTGGGCTGTGACGGGCTGTCGTGGGCTGGGATGGTCTGGGATGGTCTGGGACGGGCTGTGGTGGGCTGTGGTGGTTTGTGGTGAGCTGTGGTGGGCTGGGACGGGCTGTGGTGGGCGAGAACAGGTTGTGGTGGGCGGAGACGGGCTGGGACAGGCTGTGGTGGGCTGGGACGGGCTGTGGTGTGCTGGGACGAGCTGTGGTGTGCTGGCACGGGCTGTGGTGGGCTGGCACGGGCTGCGCTGAACTGGGACGGGCTGCGGTGGTCTGGGACAAGCTGGGACTGGCTGTGGTGGGCTGTGACGGGCTGTGACGGGCTGTCGTGGGCTGGGATGGGCTGGGACGGGCTTTGGTGGGCTGGGACGGGCTGTGGTGGGCTGGGACAGGCTGGGACCAGCTGTGGTGGGCTGGGAGGAGCTGGGACGGGCTGTGGTGGGCTGGGACGAGCTGGGACGGGCTGTGGTGGGCCTTGACGAGCTGGGACGGGCTGTGGTGGGCTGGGACGAGCTGGGACGGGCTGTGGTGGGCTGGGACGGGCTGTGGTAGGCTGGGACGAGCTGGGACGGGCTCTGGTGGGCTGGGATGGGATGTGGTAGGCTGGGACGGGCTGGGACGGGCCGTGGTGGGCTGGGACGGGCCGTGGTGGGCTGGGACGGGCTGTGGTGGGCTGTGGTGGGCTGGGACGGGCTGTGGTCGTCTGGGACGGGTTGTGGTGAGCTGAGACGGGCCGTGGTGGGGTGGGGACGGGCCGTGGTGGGCTGGGACGGGCTGGTACTTGCTGTGGTGGGCTGTTACGGCTGTGGTGTGCTGTGAGAGGCTGTGGTGGTCTGGGACGGGCTGTGGTTTGCTGGGACGAGCTGGGACGGGCTGGCACGGGCTGTGGTGGGCTGGTACGGTCTGACCGTGGCTGGGACGGGCTGTGGTGGGCTTGGACGGGCTGTGGTGGCCTGGGAAGAGCTGTTTTGGGTTGAGGCGGGTTCTGGTGGGCTGGGACAGGCTGTGGTGGGCTGTGGTGGGCTGGGACGGGCTGTGGTGGGCTGGGACGGGCTGTGGTGGGCTGGGAAGGGCTGGGACGGGCTGTGGTGGGCTGGGAAGGGCCGTGGTGGGCTGAGGTGGGCCATGGTGGGCTGCGACGGACCGTGGTTGGCCGGGACGGACCGCTGTGGGCCGTGGTGGGCCGCGACGGGCTGTGGTGGGCCGCTACGAGCCGTGGTGGGCTTGTTCGGGCCGTGGTGGGCTTGTTAGGGCGGTGGTGGGCTTGTTCGGGCCGTGGTGGGCTTGGTCGGGCCGTGGTGGGCTGTGGTGGGCCGTGGTGGTCTGGGACGGGCTGTGGTGGTCTGTGGTAGGTTCTGGTGAGCTTGAGACGGGCTGTGGTGGTCTGGGACAGGCTGGGATGGGCTGTAATGGGCGGGGACGGCCTGTGGTGGGCTGGGACGGGCTGTGGTGGGCTGGGACGGGCTAGTGGTGGGCTGGGACGGGCCGTGGTGGGCTGGGACGGGCCGTGGTGGGCTGGGACGGGCCGTGGTGGGCTGGGACGGGCTGTGGTGCTCAGGGACGGGCTGTGGTGGGCTGGGATGGGCTGTGGTGAGCTGTGGTGGGCTGGGACGAGTTGTACTGGGCTGGGACAATCTGTGGTGGGCTGGGACGGGCTGTGGTGGTTTGGGACGGGCTGTGGTGGGCTGGGACGGGCTGTGGTGGGCTGGGACGGGCCGTGGTGGGCTGGGACGGCCTGTGGTCAGTCGTCGTGGGCTGGGACGGGCCGTGGTGGCTTGGGACGGACTCTGGTGGGCCGGGACAAGCTCTGGTGGCCTCTGACGGGCTGTGACGAGCTGTGGTGTGCTGTATTGGGCTGTGGTGGGCTGGGACGGCCTTTGGTGGGCTGGGACGGGCTGGGTGGGCTGTGGTGGCCTGTGGTGGGCTGGGACGAGTTGTAGTGGGCCGGGACGGGCTGTGGTGGGCTGAGACGGGCTGTGGTGGGCTGTGGTAAGCTGGGACGGGCTGTGGTGGGCTGGGACGGTCTGTGGTGTGCTGTGGTGGGCTGAGACGGGCTGTGGTGGGCTGAGACGGGCTGTGGTGGGCTGGGATGGGCCGTGGTGGGCTGGGACGGGCTGTGGTGCTCAGGGACGGGCTGTGGTGGGCTGGGACGGGCTGTGGTGTGCTGTGGTGGGCTGGGACGAGTTGTAGTGGGCTGGGACGGACTGTGGTGAGCTGTGGTGGGCTGGGACGGGCTGTGGTGGTTTGGGACGGGCTGTGGTGGTCTGTGGTGGGCTGGGACGGGCTGTGGTGGGCTGGGACGGGCCGTGGTGGGCTGGGACGGACTGTGGTGCTCAGGGACGGGCTGTGGTGGGCCGGGACGGGCTGGGACGGGCTGTGGTGGGCTGGGACGGGCTGTGGTGGGCTGGGATGGGCTGTGGTGGGCTGGGACAGGCTGTGGCGGGCTGGGAGAGGCTGTGGTGGGCTGGGACGGGCTGTGACGGGCTGTGGTGAGCTGGGACGGGCTGTGGTGGGCTGTGGTGAGCTGGGACCGGCTGTGGTGGGCGGGGACGGGCTGTGGTGGGCTGTGGCTGGCTGGGGTGGGCTGGTATGGGCTGCGGTGGGCTGTGGCTGGCTAAGACGGGCTGTGATGTGCTGGGACAAGCTGTGGTGGGCTGAGACGGGCTGTGGTGGTCTGGGATGGGCTGTGGTGGGCTGGGACAGGCCGTGGTGAACTGGGACGGGCCGTGGTGGGCTGCGGTGGTCCGTGGTGGGCTGGGAAGGGCCGTGGTGAACTGTAGTGGGCTGTGGTGGGCCGTGGTGGCCTGGCACGGGCTGTGGTCAGCCGTGGTGGGCTCGCACGGGCTGTGGTGGGCTGGGACAGGCTGTGATGTGCTGGGACGGGCTGTGGTGGGCCGTGGTGGGCCGGGACCGGCCGTGGTGGGCTGGGACGGGCTCTGGTGGGCTGTGGTGGGCTGGCAGCGGCTGTAGTGGGCTGGGACAGGCTGTGGTCAGCCGTGGTGGGCTGGGACGGGCCGTGGTGGCTCGGGGCGGGCTCTGGTGGGCCGGGACGGGCTCTGGTGGGCTGTGGTGGGCTGTGCCGGGCTGTGGTGGGCTAGGACGGGCTGGGACGGGCTGTGCCAGGCTGTGGTGGGCTCTGACAAGCTGTTGTAGGCCGGGACAGCCTGTGGTGGGCTGGGACGGGCTGTGGTGGGCTGTGGTGGGTTATGGTGAGCTTAGACGGGCTGTGGTGGGTTGGGACGGTCTGTGGTGGGTTGTGGTGGGCTGGGACGGGCTGTTGTGGTCAGGGACGGGCTGTGGTGGGCCGGGACGGGCTGTGGTGGGCTGTGACAGGCTGTGGTGGGCTGGGTCGGGCTGTGGCAGGCTGGGATGGGCTTTGGTGGGCCGGGACAGTCTGTGGCGGGCCGTGGCGGGCCGTCGTTGGCCGTGGTGGGCCGTAGTGGGCCGTGGTGAGCCGTGGTGGGCTGTGGTAGGCTGGGACGGGCTGTGGTGACCTGGGACGGGCTGTGGTGGGCTGTGGAGGGCTGGGACGGGCTGTGGAGGGCTGGGACGGGCTGTGGTGGGCTCGACGGGCTGTGGTTGGCTGGGACCGTCTGTTTTGGGCTGGGATGGCCTGCGGTGGCCTGTGGTGGGCTGTGGTGGGCTGTGGTGGGCTGGGACGGGCTGTGGTGGGCTGGGACGGGCAGTGGTGGGCTGGGACGGGCAGTGGTGGGCTGGGACGGTCTGTGGTGGGCTGGGATGGTCTGTGGTGGGCTGGGACGGTCTGTGGTGGGCTGTGGTAAGCTGGGACGGGCTGTGGTGGGCCGGGACGGGCCGTGGTGGGCTGTGGTGCGCCGTGTTTATCTGGGACGAGCTGTGGTGGGCCATGGCGGGCCGTGGTGGGCTGGGACGGGCCGTGGTTTGCCGTGGTGGGCTGAAACAGGCTGTGGTGACCTGTGGTGGGCTGTGGTGACCTGTGGTGGGCTGTGGTGGGCTGGGACGGGTTGCAGTGGGCTGGGACGGGTTTCGGTGGGCTAGGACGGGCTGCGGTGGGCTGGGACGGACTGCAGTGGGCTGGGATAAGCTGTGTTGGGCTGCGACGGGCTGTGGTAGGCTGGGATGAGCTGTGGAGGGTTGGGACGGGCTGTGGAGGGTTGTGGAGGGCTGTGCTGGGCTTGGACAGGCTGTGGTGGGCTGAGATGGGCCGTGGTGGACCGTGGTGGGCTGGGACGGGCCGTGCTGGGCTAGGACGGGCTGTGGTGAACTGTGGTGGGCTGTGATGGGCCGTGGTGGGCTGGGACGGGCCGTAGTTGGCTGTGACGGGCTGTGGTGGGCTGTGAGAGGCTGTGGTGGGCTGGGACGGTCTGTGGTGGGCTGGGACGGTCTGTGGTGGGCTGTGGTAAGCTGGGACGGGCTGTGGTGGGCTGTGATGGGCTGTGGTGGGCTGTGGTGTGCTGGGACGGGCTGTGGTGGGTCGGGACGGGCCGTGGTGGGCTGTTGTGCGCCGTGTTTATCTGGGACGAGCTGTGGTGGGCCATGGCGGGCCGTGGTGGGCTGGGACGGGCCGTGGTTTGCCGTGGTGGGCTGAAACAGGCTGTGGTGACCGGTGGTGGGCTGTGGTGACCGGTGGTGGGCTGTGGTGACCTGTGGTGGGCTGTGGTGGGCTGGGACTGGTTGCGGTGGGCTGGGACGGGTTGCGGTGGGCTGGGACGGGCTGCGGTGGGCTGGGACGGGCTGCGGTGGGCTGGGATAAGCTGTGTTGGGCTGCGACGGGCTGTGGTAGGCTGGGATGAGCTGTGGAGGGTTGGGACGGGCTGTGGAGGGTTGTGGAGGGCTGTGCTGGGCTTGGACAGGCTGTGGTGGGCTGAGATGGGCCGTGGTGGTCCGTGGTGGGCTGGGACGGACCGTGCTGGGCTAGGACGGGCTGTGGTGAACTGTGGTGGGCTGTGATGGGCCGTGGTGGGCTGGGACGGGCCGTGGTGGGCTGGGATAGGCTGTGGTGGGCTGTGGTGGGCTGGGAAGGGCCGTGGTGGGCCATGGTGTGCTCTGGTGGGCCATGGTGGACCGTGGTTGGCCGTGGTGGGCCGGGACAGGCCGTGGTTAGCCGTGGTGGGCTGAAACAGGCTGGGACGGGCTGTGGTGGGCTGGGACGGGCTGTGGTGGGCTGGGACGGGCCGTGGTGGGCTGGGACGGGCTGTGGTGGGCTGTGGTGGGCTGGGACGGGTTGTGGTGAGCTGAGACGGGCCGTGGTGGGCTGAGACAGGCCGTGGTGGGCTGAGACGGGCCGTGGTGGGCTGGGACGGGCTGGTACTTGCTGTGGTGGGCTGTTACGGGCTCTGGTGTGCTGTGAGAGGCTGTGGTGGTCTGGGACGAGCTGGGTCAGGCTGTGGTGGGCTGGGACAAGCTGTGGTGGGCTGGGACGGGCTATGGTGGGCTGGGACGGGCTGTGGTGGGCTGGGACGGGCTGTGGTGGGCCGTAGTGGGCTGTGGTGGGCTGGGACGGGCTGTGGTGGTCTGTGACAAGCTCTTGTGGGCTGTGGTGGGCTGGGACGAGCTGTGGTGGGCTCTGGTGGGCTCTGGTGGGCTGGGACGGGCTGTCGTGGGCTGGGACGGGCTGGGACGGGCCGTGGTGGGCTGGGACGGGCCGTGGTGGGCTGGGACGGGCCGTGGTGGGCTGGGACGGGTTGGGATAGGCTGCGGTGGGCTGTGGTGTGCTGTGGTGGGCCGTGGTGGGCTGGGATAGGCTCTGGTGAGCTGAGACGGGCTCTGGAGGTCTGTGGTGGGCTAGGACAGCTTGTGGTGGGCTGGGACGGGCTGTGGTGGGCCGTGGTGGGCTGTGGTGGGTTTTCGTGGGCCGTGGTGGGCTGGGACGGGCTGTGGTGGGCTGGGACGGGCTGCGGTGGGTTGTGGAGAGCTCGGACGGGCTGTGACGGGCTGTGGTGGGCTGCGACGGGCTCTGGGGGTCTGGTACAGGCTGGGACAGGCTGTGGTGGGCTGAGACGGGCTGTGGTGGGCTGGGACGGGCTCTGGTGGTCTGGGACATACTGTGGTGGGCTGGGACGGGCTGGGACGGGCTGTGGTGCTCTGTGGTGGGCTGGGACGTGCCGTGGTGGACCGTGGTGGGCTTGGATGGGCCGTGGTTGGCTTGCATGGGCCGTGGTGGGCTGTGGTCGGCCGTGGTGGGCTGTGGTGGGCTGTGGTCGGTTGTGGTGGGCTGGGACGGGCTGTGGTGGGCTGAGATGGGATGTGGTGGTCTGGAACAGGCTGTAATGGGCTGGGATGGGCTGTGGTGCGCCTTGGTGGGCTGTGTTGGGCCAGGATGGGCCGTGGTGGGCTGGGACGGGCTGTGGTGGGCTGGGACGGGCCGTGGTTGGCTGGGACGGGCTGTGGTGGGCTGTGGTGTGATGGGACGGGCTGTGGTGGGCTGGGATCGGCTGGGATAGGCTGTGGTTGGTTATGGTGGGCTGGGAGGAGCTGTGGTGGTCTGGGACAAGCTGTGGTGGGCTGGGACGGGCTGTAGTGGGCTGAGGCGGGCTGTGGTGGGCTGGGACGGGCTGTGGTGGGCTGTGGTGGTCTGTGGTGGCCTGGGACGGGCTGTGGTGGGCTGTGGTGGGTTCTGAAGGGCTGTGCTGGGCTGTGGTGGGTTGGGACACGCTGTGGTGGGTAGGGACGGGCTGTGGTGGGCTGTGGTGTGTTGTGACGGGTTGGCACGGGCTGGGACGGGCCGTGGTGGGCTGGGATGGGCTGCGGTGGGCTGTGGTGAGCTGAGACGGGCTGTGGTGAGCTGAGACGGGCTCTGGAGGGCTGTGGTGGGCTGGGACGGGCTGTGGTGAACTGTGGTGGGCCGTGGTGGGCTTTCGTGGGCTGTGGTGGGCTGGGACGGGCTGTGGTGGGCTGGGACGGGCTGGGAAGGGCTGTGGTGGGTTGTGGAGAGCTGTGACGGGCTGTGGTGGGCTGCGACGGGCTCTGGTGGTCTGGGACAGGCTTGGACAGGCTGGGACGGGCTGTGGTGGGCTGGGACGGGCTGTGTTGGGCGGGGACGGGCTGTGGTGGGCTGGAACGGACTGTGGTGGTCCTGGACGGGCTCTGGTGGGCTGTGGTGGGCTGGGATGGGCTGTGGTGAGCTGGGACGGGCTGGGACGGGCTGTGGGTGGCTGGGACGGGCTGTGGTGGGCTGGGACTTGCTGTGGTGTGCTGTGGTTTGTCCATCAAACAGCTTCTCTGTTTTTCTGTCTCTCAGGCCAACAGTTTTACCGTCTCCTCGGTCTCTGCCCCCTCTTGGCTTCATCGTTTCATTATTAGAAAGAAAGGACAGGACCTGGCCAAAATCACTCAGCAGATGCCAAAGGTATGGGTGAGCTGGTTAGCTTAGCACCCCCGGCGTAGAAAAAGGTTTAGTCCAGATCACTCGTCACGAAAGAGAGAGGTGTATTCTAGCGTGGGTAAAACCAGGGGGAAATGACACAGATCTTTGCTGTTCAAGGGAACCCTCTCTTTTACTGCTGCAAACACTGCTCCTCCTATGTTATTGTCATG
Organism: Falco cherrug; assembly: GCF_023634085.1. Classification (NCBI taxonomy): domain Eukaryota; kingdom Metazoa; phylum Chordata; class Aves; order Falconiformes; family Falconidae; genus Falco; species Falco cherrug. The sequence continues at coordinate 62,582 of NW_026599500.1, read as the reverse complement.
GGTTGAGCCCTTCCAAGGAAGCTTTATGTGGTGCTGTTTTGAGAACTGATGTAGTAGGATACCTGGAAATGGCGAGTGCAGCAAGGCTTCTCCCTGGGGAGTTAGACGGTATCTAGATAAAGGCTAAATGAGTAAACTTCTCCAAAGCCCTTGCAGAAACCGGGACGGCACCAGAGCCTTGGGCTCTAGGCACTGCCATATGGCCGAAATTGTTAAGTTTCTGACTTGTAAAATTGTGGGGATTTGGTCTGGGCTTTTTGGGAAGGAGCACATCTCTCAGTGGCAGGGATCGATGGTGTAGGCCTGACCAAAAGCATTGGCCTGGCTTGGATCTTGGCAAATTCTGAAGAGATTCATTGTCCTTCACCTCAAGGTTCACATCAAATTCACTGGAGGAGAGGATAACATCACTTTGGAAGGACCTACAGAAGATGTGCATGTGGCTCAGGAACAGATTGAAGCCGTGCTCAAGGAACTGGTGAGCTGCAGTTACTAGTTCCAGTAAGAAACTGGGGGAAGAAGGGGCAACAGAGCAGAGGTGATGAGGTGTTTGTCACATCCATAGGATGTCTTGGCATGCTTAATCGAACTTGCAGGAGACAAATTGTGTGGCAGGTGGATGACACCCCTTGGTCATCCATAGCATCCTTGAAAAGTCAGCATTAATTTTTTTGGTGCGGAGAAGGAAGGATTCTCTTGGTTATAGCTGGAGAGGCATAGAAGTGAGTCTTTTCGATGTTTCATGAGCACAATGCTCTCTTCTCAAAGCAGAGGAATGCTTGTGCTCTGCTGAAGAGCAGAAGTGCTTGTAGCTGACCGCTGGTGAGTCAGTGCCAATACTGGCAGTAGGCAGTTACTTAGGGCACGAGACAGAAGCGGTGGCCTGTCCTACCTGGCCCTATATAATATAATATATAATAGTGGACATACATACATATATAGATATAGATATAAAAATATAATTCTTTTTAGATCCACGGGACGGATTACGCAATAATCAAAGCTGACCACCAATTCCACCGACACCTCATTGGCAAGAACGCAGCTAAACGGTAAGTGGAGTGCCTTTCTAGTCCTTCCCATGCTCACACTCTTCGTGTTTAGTAGATGGTATCAGGGGCTCTGTAGCTCACCCAGTGTGCTGTCTCCATCACGTTTCCTCTGCTTTCCTGGAGTGGTGGTGGTACAAGGAGAGAAATGGGCCGTGAGGCCTTGCGATGGCTTTAACGTGTGAAAGTACCTTGGGAGCCTGAACAGTAGTGGAATTACTTCTCTGTGCGAATGACATTTTAGCAGCCAGTTGTGGGTGGTGGAAATGTGCTTGGTGAGCTTCTCCCTGTAGAGGAATGAAGGTGGTGGGTTGATTAGCATTGATAACACGCAGCTGTGGCCTTGCCTCAGAGGCAGTGGGTTGATTGACGTGGATGACGTGCAGGTGTAGCTGGTTCCCGCTAAGGGGTTAAATAGCCCTGTGGCTTGTGGGAGAGGGTGTCAGCTGGAGGAGGAGCAGTGTGGTCTGGCCTCTGGAGGAAGGTGCTACAGCACCGGCAGTAGAATATGGCCAACGGTAAAGCCTTGTTGCGGTCTGCTAGTTTGATAGCACTGCAACGTGACCCCAGCCAAGAGTTTGGGGTAGAAAGGAACGATTATCCTCTGCTCTAAATGTGATACTGTTTGGGGAAGAAACACGCCTCGCTCTGACAAGGGAACAATGGGCTCTGTAGATGCCACGGTATTTACTTGGACAGGCTCTCGTGTGGCACAGGTCTGCTCTCGCTGAACTCCAGGGGGAAGAGGCAATTTCCCCTGTCTCAACCCTACCCCACTGAGCCCTTCCCAGAGGCGGCTTTACTTCTTCAACAGCCTCTGAGCAGTGATAATCCAGGTGCCTTGCTTCCAGGTCTTTGCCTAGCAGATGGCGTCACCACAGTCCTTGCCTCGAAGTGAACAGGATGAAGGATCTGTACAAGGTGTCTGTGCGCATTCCCCCGGACAACGAGAAGAGTAACCCGATCAGAATGGAAGGAGACCCACAGGGGGTCCCACAGGCCAAGAAAGAGCTGCTGGAACTCGCTTCCCGTATGGTGAGTGGGTAGGACGTGATGTTTGGGAGACTGCAGGGTTTGCGCTCTCGTGTTCCCTTGTAACCTTCTGGTGCGAGTGTGTGCCCCTTGCCCACCGAGCACTTGGATCTCATGACAAGTGCAAGTTCCTCTTCACAAATGTCTTCCCCTGTTCCCTCGGGTAGCCCTTCTCTGTCAACGCAGAGTGAATTTGGTCTGGAGAAAAGAGGGACAGTGCTGGCAAGTAAACCGTCGGGCAGCAAACCGCTAAGTCAAAGTAGATGGCTCTCCGGCTGAACACTCAGTGTGCCCTCTGTTCCCATCAGGAAAATGAACACGCTGCGGACCTAATCGTCGAGCAGAAATTTCAACGGACCATCATTGGGCAGAAGGCTGAGCGGGTCTGGGAAATCCAGGAGCAATTCCCAGAGGTAAGGCTTTGTAGGAGAGGAGGAATCCAGAGGGGTTCTTTCCTACATGGGTAGTAGGCCTGTCGTCACAGAAGTCGTAACTTTAGTGGCTCTGTAGCGCAAGTGTCTGAGAAGATAGTTCTTTTAGCCAGAGGCCGCTAACACGGTTCCCCTTTTCTGAATGGGAAAAGGGCATGTGTAGGATCCCCCCAACCTTTGCATGTGTCTGACACAAGGGTTCTTGCTTTTGCTTGAGCTAACTAGAAATGACCGCTCCTGCAGGTTATCATCAGCTTCCCAGACCCTGCACACAAGAGTGACATCGTCCAACTCCGAGGTCCCAAAAACGAGGTGGAGAAGTGCACCGAGTACATGCAAAAGATGGTGGCAGACCTGGTAAGGAGGTCTTCTGCCTGCTCTTCCCTCCTACGTGCCTGGATAACCCTGGGGCAAAGCAGAGCTCTACTGGCTTGGGTAGAGCTAAAACACCTCAAGAGGAGGGAGCTGTCGGCGGTGTTTTGGCTAAATGGAGGCAGGGGGATAGTACCTGTTATGGGAAGGCTATAGGGGAACGTCCTTGCCTTTGTTTAGTCTTACAAAAGTCCCTCGTATAGAGAACTTCCTTGGGTCTAAGCCTGTTTTCAAAAGCTCGTTTATCAGAGCTCCTGAAGTCGGGCCTCCCTTGCCACGACAGTGTAAACTTCATGTCTCCCTTCCTTTCTCCCTTAGGTTGAAAACAGCTTTTCTATTTCTGTCCCCATCTGCAAAGAGTTCCACAAGAACATCATAGCGAAAGGAGGTGCCAAAATCAAGAAGGTGAGATACTGTTCCTAACACAGGTGGGCCGGGACTGGCCGCGGTGGGCCGGGACGGGCTGGGACAGGCTGTAACCGTCTGTGGTGGGCTGTGTTGGGCTGGGGCGGGTTGGGACGGGCTGGGACTGGCTTTGGTGGGCTGTGGTGGGCTGGGACGGGCCGGGACGGGCCGGGACGGGCTGGGACGGGCCGGTACTTGATGTGGTGGGCTGGGACGGGCTGTGGTGGGCTGTGGTGTGCCGTGGTGGGCGGGGACGGGCCGTGGTGGGCGGGGACGGGCCGTGGTGGGCGGGGACGGGCCGTGGTGGGCGGGGACGGGCCGTGGTGGGCGGGGACGGGCCGTGGTGGGCGGCGACGGGCCGTGGTGGGCGGCGACGGGCCGTGGTGGGCCGGGACGGGCCGTGGTGGGCCGTGGTGGGCTGGGACGGGCCGTGGTGGGCTGGGACGGGCCGTGGTGGGTTGTTATGGGCCGTGGTGGGATGGGACGGTCTGTGGTGGGCTGTGGTAGACCGTGGTGGGCTGTGATGGGCTGTGGTAAGCTGGGACGGGATATGGTAAGCTGGGACGGGCTTTCATGGGCTGGGACAGGCCGTCGTGGGCTGGGATGGGCTGGGACAGGCCGTGGTGGGCCGGGCCGGGCCGTGGTGGGCCGGGCCGGGCCGTGGTGGGCCGGGCCGGGCCGTGGTGGGCAGGGACGGGCCGTGGTGGGCCGGGACGGGCCGTGGTGGGCCGGGACGAACTGTGGTGGGCTGGGACGAACTGTGGTGGTCTGTGGCGGGCTGGGACGGGCCGTGGCGGGATGGGACGGGCCGTGGCGGGCTGGGACGGGCCGTGGCGGGCTGGGAAGGGCCGTGGTGGACTGGGATGGGCCGTGGAAAGCCGTGGTGGGCCGTGGTAAACTGTGACGGGTCGTTGTGGGCTGGGATGGACTCTGGTGTGGTGGGACGGGCTGCGGTGGGGTGTGGTGCGCTGGGACCGGCTGCGGTGGGCTGTGGTGGGCTGGGACCGGCTGCGGTTGGCTGTGGTGGGTTGTGGTGAGCTGGGACAGGCTGTGGTGGGCTGGAATGGGCTGGGACGGGCTGTGGTGGGTGTGGTGGACTGGGACGCGCTGTAGTGAGCTGAGACGGGCTGTGGTGGGCTGGGATTTGCTGGGACGGCTGGGACGGGCTGTGTTGGGCGGGGACGGGCTGTGTTGGGCGGGGACGGGCTGTGTTGGGCTGGGACGGGCTGTGTTGGGCTGGGACGGGCTGTGGAGGATTGGACCGGGCTATGGAGAGCTGTGGAGAGCCGTGGTGGGCTGGGACGGGCCGTGGTGGGCAGGGACGGGCCGTGGTGGGCTGGGACGGGCTGTGGTGGTGAGCAGAAACGGCCTCTGTTGGGCTGGGACGGGCTGTGATAAGCTGTAACCGGCTGTGGTGGGTCGTGGTGGGCTGGGACGGGCCGTGGTGGGCTGGGGCGGGTTGGGACGGGCTGGGACTGGCTGTGGAGGGCTGTGGTGGGCCGTGGTGGGCTGGGACGGGCCGTGGTGGGCTGGGACGGGCCGTGGTGGGCTGGGACGGGCTGTGGTGGGCTGGGACGAGGCGTAGTAGGCCGGGACGGGCCGTGTTGGGTTGTTATGGTCCGTGGTGGGCCGTGGTGGGCTGGGACTGGCCGTGGTGGGCTGGGACTGGCCGTGGTGGGCTGGGACTGGCCGTGGTGGGCTGGGACTGGCCGTGGTGGGCTGGGACGGGCCGTGGTGGGCTGGGACGGGCCGTGGTGGGCTGGGACAGGCTGTGGTGGGCTGGGACGAGCCGTTGTAAGCTGGGACGGGCCGTGATGGGCCGCGACGGGCCGTGGTGGGTTGTTATGGGCCGTGGTGGGCTGGGACGGGCTGTGGTGGGCTGTGGTGGACCGTGGTGGGCTGTGATGGGCTGTGGTAAGCTGGGACGGGATGTGGTAAGCTGGGACGGGCTTTCATGGGCTGGGACGGGTTGTCGTGGGCTGTGGTGGGCTGGGACAGGCTGTGGTGAGGTGTGACGGGCCGTGGTGGGCCGGGACGGGCCGTGGTGGGCCGGGCCGGGCCGTGGCGGGCTGGGACGAACTGTGGTGGGCTGGGATGAACTGTGGTGGTCTGTGGTGGGCTGGGACGGGCTGTGGTGATCTGGGACGGGCTGTGTTTGGCTGGGACAAACTGTGGCGGGCTGGGACGGGCCGTGGTGGGCCGGGATGGGCCGTGGTGGGCCGGGACAGGCTGTGTTTGGCTGGGACAGGCTGTGTTTGGCTGGGACGGGCCGTGGTGGGCTGGGACGGGCCGTGGTGGGCCGGGACGGGCCGTGGTGGGCCGGGACGGGCCGTGGTGGGCCGGGACGGGCCGTGGTGGGCTGGGACGGGCCGTGGCGGGCTGGGACGGGTTGTGGAGGACTGGGACGAACTGTGGTGGGCTGTGGTGGACCGTGGTGGGCTGGGACGGGCTGTGGTAAGCTGGGACGGGATGTGGTAAGCTGGGACGGGCTTTCGTGGGCTGGGACGGGTTGTCGTGGGCTGGGACGGGCTGGGACGGGCCGTGGTGAGCTGGGACGGGCCGTGGTCGGCTGGGACAGCCCGTGGCGGGCTGGGACAGGCTGTGGTGAGCTGGGACGGGCCGTGGTGGGCCGGGACGGGCCGTGGTGGGCCGGGACGGGCCGTGGCGGGCTGGGACGAACTGTGGTGGGCTGGGATGAACTGTGGTGGGCTGTGGTGGCCTGGGACGGGCTGTGGTGATCTGGGACGGGCTGTGGTAGGCTGGGACAAACTGTGGCGGGTTGGGACGGGCCGTGGCGGTTTGGGACGGGCCGTGGCGGGCTGGGACGTGCCGTGGCGGGCTGGGACGGGCCGTGGTGGGCTGGGACGGGCCGTGGCCGGCTGGGACGGGTCGTGGTGGGCTGGGACGGGCTGTGGTGGGCTGGGATGGGCTGTGATAAGCTGTAACCGGCTGTGGTGGCCTGGTACGGGTTGTGGTGAGCTGAGATGGGCTGTGGTGGGCTTTGGTGGGCTGGGGTGGGCGCGGACGGGCCGTGGTGGGCTGGGACGGGCTGTGGTGGGCTTCTATTGGCTGGTACTTTATGTGGTGGTCTGGGACAGGCTGGGAGGGGCTGTGGTGGTCTGGGATGGGCTGGGACAGGCTGTGGTGGGCCGTGGTAAGCCATGGTGGGCTGTGGTGGTCTGGGACGGGCTGTGGTGGGCTGTGGTGTGCCATGGTGGGCTGGGACAGGCTGGGCTGGGCTGGAACGGGCTGTGGTGGGCTGGGACAGGCTGTGGTGGGATGGGGACGGGCTGTGGTTGGTTGTGGTGGGCTGGGACGGGCTGTGGTGGGCTGGGACGAGCTGTGATGAGCTGAGACGGGCTGTGATGGGCCGGGGTGGGCCGGGACAGGCTCTGGTGGGCTGTGGAGGGCTGGGCCGGGCTCTGGTGGGCTGGGACGGACTTGGACGCACTGTGGTGGGCTGGGACGGGCTGGGACGGCCTGTGTAGGGCTGGGAGGGGCTGTGGTGGGCTGTGGGGGGCTGGGAAGGGCTGTGGTGGGCTGGGACGGGCTAGAACAGCTATGGTGGGCTGGGACGGGCTGTGGTGGGCTTGGATGGGCTGTGCTGTGCTGGAACGGTCTGGGACGAGTTGTGGTGAGTGTGGTGGGCTGGGACGGGCTGGGACGGACTGTGTTTAGCTGGGACGGGCTGTGGTGGGCCGTGGTGGGCTGGGACAGGCTGTGGTGAGCTGAGACGGGCTGTGGTGGGCTGTGTCGGGCTGGTACGAGCTGTGACGGGGTGGGACGGGCTGTGGTGGTCTGCGGTAGGCTGTGGTGTGCTGTAGTGGCCTGTGATGGGCTGGGTGGGGCTGTGGTGGGCTGGGACGGGCTGTGGTGGGCTGGGACGGGCTGTGGTGGGCTGGGACGGGCTGTGGTGGGCTGGGATAAGCTGTGTCGGGCTGGGACGAGCTGTGACGGGGTGGGACGGGCTGTGGTGGTCTGCGCTAGGCTGTGGTGTGCTGTAGTGGCCTGTGATGGGCTGGGTGGGGCTGTGGCGGGCTGGGACGGGCTGTGGTGGGCTGGGACGGGCTGTGGTGGGCTGGGACGGGCTGTGGTGGGCTGGGATAAGCTGTGTCGGGCTGGGACGAGCTGTGACGGGGTGGGACGGGCTGTGGTGGTCTGCGCTAGGCTGTGGTGTGCTCTAGTGGCCTGTGATGAGCTGGGTGGGGCTGTGGTGGGCTGGGACGGGCCGGGTGGGCTGGGATGGGCTGGGACGGGCTGGGACGGGCTGTGGTGGGCTGGGGCGGGCTGTGGTGGGCTGGGACGGGCTGTGGTGTGCTGGGACGGGCTGTGGTGGGCTGGGACAGGCTGGGACGGGCCGTGGTGGGCTGGGACGGGCTGTGGTGGGCTGGGACGGGCTCTGGTGGGCTTGGACAGACTGTTGTGGGTTGGGACGAGCCGTTGTAAGCTGGGACGGGCCGTGATGGGCCGCGACGGGCCGTGGTGGGTTGTTATGGGCCGTGGTGGGCTGGGACGGGCTGTGGTGGACCGTGGTGGGCTGTGATGGGCTGTGGTAAGCTGGGACGGGATGTGGTAAGCTGGGACGGGCTTTCATGGGCTGGGACGGGTTGTCGTGGGCTGGGACGGGCCGTGGTGAGCTGGGACGGGCCGTGGTGGGCCGGGACGGGCCGTGGCGGGCTGGGACGAACTGTGGTGGGCTGGGATGAGCTGTGGTGGTCTGTGGTGGGCTGGGACGGGCTGTGGTGATCTGGGACGGGCTGTGCTAGGCTGGGACAAACTGTGGCGGGCTGGGACGGGCCGTGGTGGGCCGGGACGGGCCGTGGTGGGCCGGGACGGGCCGTCGTGGGCTGGGACGGGCCGTGGCGGGCTGGGACGGGTTGTGGAGGACTGGGACGAACTGTGGTGGTCTGTGGTGGGCTGTGGTGGACCGTGGTGGGCTGTGATGGGCTGTGGTAAGCTGGGACGGGATGTGGTAAGCTGGGACGGGCTTTCGTGGGCTGGGACGGGTTGTCGTGGGCTGGGACGGGCTGGGACGGGCCGTGGTGAGCTGGGACGGGCCGTGGTCGGCTGGGACAGCCCGTGGCGGGCTGGGACGAACTGTGGTGGGCTGGGATGAGCTGTGGTGGTCTGTGGTGGGCTGGGACGGGCTGTGGTGATCTGGGACGGGCTGTGCTAGGCTGCGACAAACTGTGGCGGGCTGGGACGGGCCGTGGTGGGCCGGGACGGGCCGTGGTGGGCCGGGAAAGGCTGTGTTTTGCTAGGACAGGCTGTGTTTGGCTGGGACAGGCTGTGGTGGGCTGGGACGGGCCGTGGTGGGCCGGGACGGGCCGTGGTGGGCCGGGACGGGCCGTCGTGGGCTGGGACGGGCCGTGGCGGGCTGGGACGGGTTGTGGAGGACTGGGACGAACTGTGGTGGTCTGTGGTGGGCTGTGGTGGACCGTGGTGGGCTGTGATGGGCTGTGGTAAGCTGGGACGGGATGTGGTAAGCTGGGACGGGCTTTCGTGGGGTGGGACGGGTTGTCGTGGGCTGGGACGGGCTGGGACGGGCCGTGGTGAGCTGGGACGGGCCGTGGTCGGCTGGGACAGCCCGTGGCGGGCTGGGACAGGCTGTGGTGAGCTGGGACGGGCCGTGGTGGGCCGGGACGGGCCGTGGTGGGCTGGGACGGGCCGTGGCGGGCTGGGACGAACTGTGGTGGGCTGGGATGAACTGTGGTGGTCTGTGGTGGGCTGGGACGGGCTGTGGTGATCTGGGACGGGCTGTGGTAGGCTGGGACAAACTGTGGCGAGCTGGGACGGGCCATGGCGGGTTGGGACGGGCCGTGGCGGGCTGGGACGGGCCGTGGTGGGCTGGGACGGGCCATGGTGGGCTGGGACAGGCTGTGGTGGGCTGTGGTGGACCGTGGTGGGCTGTGATGGGCTGTGGTAAGCTGGGACGGGATGTGGTAAGCTGGGACGGGATGTGGTAAGCTGGGACGGGCTTTCATGGGCTGGGACGGGCTGTCGTGGGCTGGGACGGGCTGGGACGAGCTGTGACGGGCTGGGACGGGCTGCGGTGTGCTGGGAAGGCCTGGGACGGGACGGGACGAGCTGGGACGGGACGGGACAGGCTGGGACGGGCTGTTCTGGGACGGGACGTGACTGGCTGGGACGGGACGGGACAGGCTGGGATGGGCCGGGACTGGCTCTGGTGGGCCGTGATGGGCCGGGACGGGCCAGGACGGGCCGTGGTGGTTGTGGTGCGCTGGGAAGAGCTGTGGTGAGCTGAGACGGGCTGTGGTGGGCTGCGATGGAAAAGATGGTGGCAGACCTGGTAAGGAGGTCTGCCTGCTCTTCCCTTCTACGTGCCTGGATAACCCTGGGGCAAAGCAGAGCTCTATTGGCTTGGGTAGAGCTAAAACACCTCAAGAGGAGGGAGCTGTCAGCTCTGTTTTGGCTGAATGGAGGCAGGGGGATAGTACCTGTTATGGGAAGGCTATAGGGGAACGTCCTTGCCTTTGTTTAGTCTTACAAAAGTCCCTCGTATAGAGAACTTCCTTGAGTCTGTTTTCAAAAGCTCGTTTATCAGAGCTCCTGAAGTCGGGCCTCCCTTGCCACGACAGTGTAATCTTCAGTTCTCCCTTCCTTTCTCCCTTAGGTTGAAAACAGCTTTTCTATTTCTGTCCCCATCGGCAAACAGTTCCACAAGAACATCGTAGGGAAAGGCGGTGCCAACATGAAGAAGGTGAGATATTCTTCCTAACACAGGTGGGCTGGGACGGGCTGTGCTGGGCCGTGGTGGGCCCTGGTGGGCCGCGGTGGTCCGGGACGGGCTGTCGTGGTCCGGGACGGGCCGCGGTGGTCCGGGACGGGCCGCGGTGGTCCGGGACGGGCCGCGGTGGGCTGGGACGGGCTGTGGTGGGCTGGGACGGGCTGTGGTGGGCTGGGACGGGCTGTGGTGGGCTGGGACGGGCTGTGGTGGGCTGGGATGGGCTGTGGTGGGCCGGGACGGGCTCTGGTGGGCTGGGACAGGCACTGGTGGGCCGGGACGGGCTGTGGTGGGCTGTGGTGACCTGGGACGGGCTGTGGTGTGCTGTGGTGGGTTGTGGTGAGTTGAGACGGGCTATGGTTGGCTGTGGTGGGCCGGGACGGGCTGTGGTGGGCTGAAACGTGTGGTGGGCAGGGACGGTCTTTGGGGGGCCTAGACGGGCCGTGGTGGGCCGGGACGGGCCGTGGTGGGCTGTGGCTGTCTGGGACGGGCTATGGTCACTGGGACAGGCTGTGGTGGACTGTGGTGTGCTGGGACGGGCTGAGACGGGCTGGGACGAGCTGTGGCGGGCGGGGACGGGCTGTGCCGGGCGGGGACGGGCTGTGGCGTGCTGGGACGGGCTGTGGTGTGCTGGGACAGGATGGGACGGGCTGTGGTGGGCGGGGACAGTCTGTGGTGGGCTGTGGTGTGCTGGGACTGGCTGTGGTGGGCTGGGACGGGCTGTGGTGGGCCGGGACGGGCTGTGGTGGGCCGTGGTGGGCAGGGATGGGCCGTGGTGGGCTCTGGTGGGCCGTTTTGGGCCTGGATGGGAAGGGGTGGGCTGTGGTGGGCCGTGGTGGCATGTGGCAGGCTGTGGTGGGCTGGGACGGGCCGTGGTGGGCTGGGACGGGCTGGGACGTGCTGTGGTGTGCTGGGACGGGCTGTGGTGGGCTGGGACGGGCTGTGGTGGGCTGGGACGGGCTGTGGTGGGCTGGGACGGGCTGCTGTGGGCTGGGACGGGCTGGGACAGGCTGGGATAGGCTGAGACAGGCTGTGGTGGCCTGGGACATTCTGTGGTGGGCTGTGGTGGGCTCTGGTGGTCTGGAACGAGCTGTGGTTGGGCTGTGGTGGGCTGGGACGGGCTGTGGTGGGCTGGGACAAGCTGTGGTTTGCAGGGATGGGCTGTGGTGGGCGGGGACGGGCTGTGGTGGGCGGAGACGGGCTGTGGTGGGCGGAGACGGCCTGGGACGGTCTGTGGTGGGCTGGGACATTCTGTGGTGGGCTGGGACGGGCTGGGAGGAGCAGGGACGGGGTGTGGTTGGCAGGGACGGGCTGTGGTGGGCGGTGACGGTCTGTGGTGAGCTGGGACAGGCTGGGAAGGGCTGCGGTGGCTGTGGTGGGCTGGAACGGGCTGTGGTGGTCTGGAACGGGCTGTGATGGGCTGGGATGGGCTGGGACATGCTGGGACGGGCTGTGGTGGGCTGGGACGGGCTGTGGTGGGCTGGGACGGGCTGCGGCGGGCTGCGACAGGCTGGGACGGGCTGCGGCGGGCTGGGACGGGCTGTGCTGGTCTGTGGTGGGCTGGGACGGGCTGGGACGGGCTGTGGTTGGCTGGGACGGGCTGTGGTGGGCTGGGATGGGCTGGCACGGGCTGGGACAAGCTGTGTTGGGCTAGGGACGGGCTGTGGTGTGCTGGGACGGACTGTGGTTCGCTGGGACGGGCAATGGTAATCCGGGACGGGCTCTGGTAGGCCGGGACGGGCTGTGGTGGGCTGTGGTGAGTTGGGACGGGCTGTGGTCGACTGTGGTGGGCTGGGATGGGCTGCGGTGGGCTGGGACGGGATGTGGTGGACAGGGACGGGCTGTGGTGGGTGGGGACGTGCTGTGGTGGGCTTGGACGGGCTGGGACGGGCTGTGGTGGGCTGGCAAGGTCTGGGACGGGCTGTGGGCTGGGACGGGCTGGGACGGGCCGTGGTGGGCCGGGACGGGCCGTGGTGGGCCGGGACGGGCTGTGGTAAGCCGGGATGGGCTCTGGTGGGCCGGGACGGGCTGTGGTGGGCTGTGGTGGGTTGGGACTGGCTGTGGTGGGCTGTGGTGGGCTGTGGTGGGCTGGGACCGGCTGTGGTGGGCTGGAATGGGCTGGGACGGGCTGTGGTGGGTGTGGTGGCCTGGGACGCGCTGTGGTGAGCTGAGACGGGCTGTGGTGGGCTGGGATTTGCTGGGACGTCTGGAAGGGGCTGTGGTGGGCTGGGACGGGCTGCGGTGGGCTGGGACGGTCTGCGGTGGGCTGGGACGGGCTGGGACGGGCTGGGATTGGCTGCGGTGGGCTGGGACAGGCTGTGGTGGGCTGGGACGAGCTGCGGTGGGCCGGGACGGGCTGCGGTGGGCCGGGACGGGCCGTGGTGTGCCGGGACGGGCCGTGGTGTGCCGGGACGGGCCGTGGTGTGCCGGGACGGGCCGTGGTGTGCCGGGACGGGCCGTGGTGTGCCGGGACGGGCCGTGGTGGGCCGGGGCGGGCCGTGGTGGGCCGGGACGGGCCGTGGTGGGCCGGGACGGGCCTTGGTGGGCTGGGACAGGCCGTGGTGGGCCGTGACGGGCTGTGGTGGGCTGTGGTGACCTGGGACGGGTTGCGGTGGGCTGGGACGGGTTTCGGTGGGCTAGGACGGGCTGCGGTGGGCTGGGACGGGCTGCGGTGGGCTGGGATAAGCTGTGTTGGGCTGCGACGGGCTGTGGTAGGCTGGGATGAGCTGTGGAGGGTTGGGACGGGCTGTGGAGGGTTGTGGAGGGCTGTGCTGGGCTTGGACAGGCTGTGGTGGGCTGAGATGGGCCGTGGTGGTCCGTGGTGGGCTGGGACGGGCCGTGCTGGGCTAGGACGGGCTGTGGTGAACTGTGGTGGGCTGTGATGGGCCGTGGTGGGCTGGGACGGGCCGTGGTGGGCTGGGGTGGGCTGTGGTGGGCTGGGACGGGCCGTGGCAAGCCGTGGTGGGCCGTGGTAAGCTGTGATGGGCCGTGGTGGGCTGGGTCGGACTGTGGTGTGATGGGACGCGCTGTGGTGGGCTGGGACGGTCTGTGGTGGGCTGGGACAGGCTGTGGTGGCCTGGGACGGGCTGCGGCGGGCTGCGACGGGCTGGGACGGGCTGTGGTGGGCTGGGACGGGCTGTGCTGGTCTGTGGTGGGCTGGGACGGGCGGGGACGGGCTGTGGTGGGCTGGGAATGCCTGGGATGGGCTGGCACGGGCTGGGACGGGCTGTGTTGGGCTAGGGACGGGCTGTGGTGTGCTGGGAAGGGCTGTGGTTCGCTGGGAAGGGCCATGGTAATCCGGGACGGGCTCTGGTAGGCCGGGACGGGCTGTGGTGGGCTGTGGTGAGTTGGGACGGGCTGTGGTCGACTGTGGTGGGCTGGGACGGGCTGCGGTGGGCTGGGACGGGATGTGGTGGACAGGGACGGGCTGTGGTGGGTGGGGACGTTCTGTGGTGGGCTTGGACGGGCTGGGACGGGCTGGGATGGTCTGTAGTGGGCTGTGGTGGGCTGGCACGGTGTGGGACGGGATGTGGTGAGCTGGGACGGGCTGTGGGCTGGGACGGGCTGGGACGGGCCGTGGTGGGCCGGGACGGGCCGTGGTGGGCCGGGACGGGCCGTGGTGGGCCGGGGCGGGCTGTGGTAAGCCGGGATGGGCTCTGGTGGGCCGGGACGGGCTGTGGTGGGCTGTGGTGGGTTGGGACTGGCTGTGGTGGGCTGTGGTGGGCTGTGGTGGGCTGTGGTGGGCTGGGACCGTCTGCGGTGGGCTGTGGTGGGCTGGAATTGGCTGGGACGGGCTGTGGTGGCTGTGGTGGACTGGGACGCGCTGTGGTGAGCTGAGACGGGCTGTGGTCGGCTGGGACGGGCTGCGGTGGGCTGGGACAGGCTGCGGTGGGCTGGGACGAGCTGCGGTGGGCTGGGACGGGCTGCGGTGGGCCGTGGTGGGCAGGGACGGGCCGTGGTGGGCTCTGGTGGGCCGTTTTTGGCCTGGATGGGAAGGGGTGGGCTGTGGTGGGCCGTGGTGGGATGTGGCAGGCTGTGGTGGGCTGGGACGGGCCGTGGTGGGCTGTGGTGGGCCGTGGCTCGCTGCCGTGGGCCGTGGTGGGCTGGGACGTGCTGTGATGGGCTGGGACGGGCTATGGTGGACTGGGACGTGCTGTGTTGGGCTGGGACGGGCTGGGACGGGCTGTGGAGTGCTGGGACGGGCTGTGGTGGCCTGGACGGTCTATGGTGGGCTGGAACAGGCTGTGACGGTCTGTGGTGGGCTGGGACACTCTGTGGTGGGCTGGGACGGGCTGGGACGGGCTGGGATAGGCTGAGACAGGCTGTGGTGGCCTGGGACATTCTGTGGTGGGCTGTGGTGGGCTCTGGTGGTCTGGAACGAGCTGTGGTTGGGCTGGGACGGGCTGGGACGGGCTGTGGTGGGCTGGGACAAGCTGTGGTTTGCGGGGACAGGCTGTGGTGGGCGGAGATGGGCTGTGGTGGGCGGAGACGCCCTGGGACGGTCTGTGGTGGGCTGGGACATTCTGTGGTGGGCTGGAACGGGCTGGGAGGAGGAGGGACGGGGTGTGGTGGGCTGGGACGGGCTGTGGTGGGCGGTGACGGTCTGTGGTGAGCTGGGACAGGCTGGGAAGGGCTGCGGTGGCTGTGGTGGGCTGGGATAAACTGTGGTGGTCTGGAACAGGCTGTGATGGGCTGGGACATGCTGGGACTGTCTGTGGTGTGCTGGGACGGTCTGTGGTGTGCTGGGACGGGCTGGGATGGGCTGCGACGGGCTGGAATGGGCTGGGACGGGCTGGGATGGGCTGTGGTGTGCTGGGACGGGCTGTGGTGGGCTGGGACGGGCTGGGACGGGCTGTGGTGTGCTGGGACGGGCTGTGGTGGGCTGTGGTGGGCTGGGACGGGCTGTGGTGGGCTGGGACAGGCTGGGATAGGCTGAGACAGGCTGTGGTGGCCTGGGACATTCTGTGGTGGTCTGGAACGGGCTGTGGTGGGCCGGGACGGGCTGTGGTGGGCCGGGACGGGCTGTGGTGGGCGGGGATGGGCTGTGGTGGGCGGGGATGGGCTGTGGTGGGCAAAGACGGGTTGTGGTTGGCTGGGACATTCTGTGGTGGGCTGGGACATTCTGTGATGGGCTGTGGTGGGCCGGGACGGGCTGTGGTGGGCCGGGACGGGCTGTGATGGGCTGGGGCGGGCTGTGACATTCTGTGGTGGGCTGGGACGGGCTGGGACGGGCTGTGTTGTGCAGGGACGGGCTGTGGCTGGCGGTGACGGGCTGTGGTGGTCTGGGACAGGCTGGGAAGGGCTGTGGTGTGCGGTGACGGTCTGTAGTGAGCTGGGACAGGCTGGGACGGGCTGTGGTGGGCTGTGGTGGGCTGGAACGGTTTGTGGTGATCTGGAACGGGCTGTGATGGGCTGGGACGGGCTGGGACATGCTGGGACGGTCTGTGGTGGACTGGGACGGGCCGTGGCGGGCTGGGACGGGTTGTGGAGGACTGGGACGAACTGTGGTGGTCTGTGGTGGGCTGTGGTGGACCGTGGTGGGCTGTGATGGGCTGTGGTAAGCTGGGACGGGATGTGGTGGGCTGGGACGGGCTTTCGTGGGCTGGGACGGGTTGTCGTGGGCTGGGACGGGCCGTGGTGAGCTGGGACGGGCCGTGGTCAGCTGGGAAAACCGTGGCGGGCTGGGACAGGCTGTGGTGAGCGGGGACGGGCCGTGGTGGGCCGGGACGGGCCGTGGTGGGCCGGGACGGGCCGTGGCGGGCTGGGACGAACTGTGGTGGGCTGGGATGAACTGTGGTGGGCTGTGGTGGCCTGGGACGGGCTGTGGTGATCTGGGACGGGCTGTGGTAGGCTGGGACAAACTGTGGCGGGCTGGGACGGGCCGTGGCGGGCTGGGACGGGCCGTGGCGGGTTGGGACGGGCCGTGGCGGGCTGGGACGGGCTGTGGTGGTCTGGGACGGGCTGTGGTGGGCTGGGACGGGCCGTGGTGGGCTGGGCTGGGCCGTGGCAAGCCGTGGTGGGCCGTGGTAAGCTGTGATGGGCCGTGGTGGGCTGGGTCGGACTGTGGTGTGATGGGACGCGCTGTGGTGGGCTGGGACGGTCTGTGGTGGGCTGGGACAGGCTGTGGTGGGCTGGGACGGGCTGCGGCGGGCTGCGACGGGCTGGGACGGGCTATGGTGTGCTGGGACGGGCTGTGCTGGTCTGTGGTGGGCTGGGACGGGCGGGGACGGGCTGTGGTGGGCTGGGACGGGCTGGGATGGGCTGGCACGGGCTGTGGTGGGCTGTGTTGGGCTAGGGACGGGCTGTGGTGTGCAGGGACGGGCTGTGGTTCGCTGGGACGGGCCATGGTAATCCGGGACGGGCTCTGGTAGGCCGGGACGGGCTGTGGTCGACTGTGGTGGGCTGGGACGGGCTGCGGTGGGCTGGGACGGGATGTGGTGGACAGGGACGGGCTGTGGTGGGTAGTAACGTGCTGTGGTGGGCTTGGACGGGCTGGGACGGGCTGGGACGGTCTGTAGTGGGCTGTGGTGGGCTGGCACGGTGTGGGACGGGATGTGGTTAGCTGGGACGGGCTGTGGGCTGGGACGGGCTGGGACGGGCCGTGGTGGGCCGGGACGGGCCGTGGTGGGCCGGGACGGGCTGTGGTAAGCCGGGATGGGCTCTGGTGGGCCGGGACGGGCTGTGGTGGGCTGTGGTGGGTTGGGACTGGCTGTGGTGGGCTGTGGTGGGCTGTGGTGGGCTGGGACCGTCTGCGGTGGGCTGTGGTGGGCTGGAATGGGCTGGGACGGGCTGTGGTGGCTGTGGTGAGCTGAGACGGGCTGTGGTGGGCTGGGATTTGCTGGGACGGCTGGAAGGGGCTGCGGTGGGCTGGGACGGGCTGCGGTGGGCTGGGACGGTCTGCGGTGGGCTGGGACGGGCTGGGACGGGCTGCGGTGGGCTGGGACAGGCTGCGGTGGGCTGGGACGGGCTGCAGTGGGCCGTGGTGGGCAGGGACGGGCCGTGGTGGGTTCTGGTGGGCCGTTTTGGGCCTGGATGGGAAGGCGTGGGCTGTGGTGGGCCGTGGTGGGATGTGGCAGGCTGTGGTGGGCTGGGACGGGCCGTGGTGGGCTGTGGTGGGCCGTGGCTCGCTGCCGTGGGCCGTGGTGGGCTGGGACGTGCTGTGATGGGCTGGGACGGGCTATGGTGGACTGGGACGTGCTGTGTTGGGCTGGGACGGGCTGCGGTGGGCTGGGACGGGCTGTGGTGGACTGGACGGTCTATGGTGGGCTGGGACAGGCTGTGACGGTCTGTGGTGGGCTGGAACACTCTGGTGGGCTGGGACGGGCTGTGGTGGGCCGGTCTGTGGTGGGCTGGGACGGGCTGTGGTGGGCGGGGACGGGCTGGGACAGGCTGGGACGGGCTGTGGTCAGCTGGGACGGGCTGTGGTGGGCTGGGACGGGCTGTGGTGGGCTGGGACGGGCTGCTGTGGGCTGGGACGGGCTGGGACGGGCTGGGACAGGCTGGGATAGGCTGAGACAGGCTGTGGTGGCCTGGGACATTCTGTGGTGGGCTGTGGTGGGCTCTGGTGGTCTGGAACGAGCTGTGGTTGGGCTGGGACGGGCTGGGACGGGCTGTGGTGGGCTGGGACAAGCTGTGGTTTGCGGGGACGGGCTGTGGTGGGCGGGGACGGGCTGTGGTGGGCGGAGACGGCCTGGGACGGTCTGTGGTGGGCTGGGACATTCTGTGGTGGGCTGGGACGGGCTGGGAGGAGCAGGGACGGGGTGTGGTGGGCTGGGACGGTCTGTGGTGGGCGGTGACGGTCTGTGGTGAGCCTGGACAGGCTGGGAAGGGCTGCGGTGGCTGTGGTGGGCTGGAACGGGCTGTGGTGGTCTGGAACGGGCTGGGATGGGCTGGGACATGCTGGGACGGTCTGTGGTGGACTGGGACGGTCTGTGGTGTGCTGGGACGGGCTGGGATGGGCTGCGACGGGCTGGGATGGGCTGGGACGGGCTGGGATGGGCTGTGGTGTGCTGGGACGGGCTGTGGTAGGCTGGGACGGGCTGGGACGGGCTGTGGTGTGCTGTGGTGGACAGGGACGGTCTGTGGTGTGCTGGGACAGGCTGTGGTGGGCTGGGACGGGCTGGGACGTGCTGTGGTGTGCTGGGACGGGCTGGGACGGGCTGTGGTGGGCTGGGACGGGCTGTGGTGGGCTGGGACAGGCTGGGATAGGCTGAGACAGGCTGTCGTGGCCTGGGACATTCTGTGGTGGGCTGGGACGGGCTCTGGTGGTCTGGAACGGGCTGTGGTGGGCCGGGACAGGCTGTGGTGGGCCGGGACGGGCTGTGGTGTGCGGGGATGAACTGTGGTGGGCGGGGATGGGCTGTGGTGGGCGGAGACGGTCTGTGGTGGGCTGTGACGGTCTGTGGTGGGCTGTGACGGGCTGTGGTGGGCTGGGACGGGCTGTGGTGGGCTGGGACATTCTGTGGTGGGCTGGGACATTCTGTGACGGGCTGTGGTGGGCCGGGACGGGCTGTGGTGGGCCGGGACGGGCTGTGGTGGGCCGGGGCAGGCTGTCACATTCTGTGGTGGGCTGGGACGGGCTGGGACGGGCTGTGGTGGGCTGGAACGGTTTGTGGTGATCTGGAACGGGCTGTGATGGGCTGGGACGGGCTGGGACATGCTGGGACGGTCTGTGGTTCACTGGGACGGTCTGTGGTTTGGTGGGACGGGCTGGGACGGGCTGGGACGGGCTGTGGTGTGCTGGGACGGGCTGTGGTGGGCTGTGGTGGTCTGGGACGGGCTGGGACGGGCTGTGGTGGGCTGTGGTAGGTTCTGCTGAGCTTGAGACGGGCTGTGGTGGGCTGGAACGAGCTGGGATGGGCTGTGGTGGGCTGGGACGGGCTGTGGTGGGCGGGGACGGGCTGTGGTGGGCTGGGACGCGCTGTGGTGGTCTGGAACGGTCTGTGGTGGGCTGGGACGAACTGTGGTGGTCTGTGGTGGACTGTGGTGGACCGTGGTGGGCTGTGATGGGCTGTGGTAAGCTGGGACGGGATGTGGTAAGCTGGGACGGGCTTTCGTGGGCTGGGACGGGTTGTCGTGGGCTGGGACGGGCTGGGACGGGCCGGGACGGGCCGTGGTGAGCTGGGACGGGCCGTGGTCGGCTGGGACAGCCCGTGGCGGGCTGGGACAGGCTGTGGTGAGCTGGGAAGGGCCGTGGTGGGCCGGGACGGGCCGTGGTGGGCTGGGACGGGCTGTGGTAAGCTGGGATGGGCTCTGGTGGGCCGGGACTGGCTGTGATGGGCTGGGACGGGCTGTGGTAGGCTGAGATTGGCTGTGGTGGTCCGTGGTGGGCTGGGACGGGCCGTGCTGGGCTAGGACGGGCTGTGGTGAACTGTGGTGGGCTGGGACGGGCCATGGTGGGCTGGGACGGGCCGTGGTGGGCTGGGACGGGCCGTGGTGGGCTGGGACAGGCTGTGGTGGGCTGTGGTGGACTGCGAAGGGCCGTGGTGGGCCGTGGTGTGCTCGGGTGGGCCATGGTGGACCGTGGTTGGCCGTGGTGGGCCGGGACAGGCTGGGACAGGCTCTGGTGGGCTGGGACGGGCTCTGGTGGGCTGGGACGGGCTGTGGTGGGCTGGGACGGGTTGTGGTGGGCTGGGACGGGCTGTGGTCGTCTGGGACGGGTTGTGGTGGGCTGAGACGGGCCGTGGTGGGCTGAGACGGGCCGTGGTGGGCTGGGACGGGCTGGTACTTGCTGTGGTGGGCTGTTACGGGCTGTGGTGTGCTGTGAGAGGCTGTGGTGGTCTGGGACGAGCTGGGACGGGCTGTGGTGGGCTGGGACGGGCTGTGGTGGGCTGTGGTGGGCTGTGGTGTGCTGGGATGGGCTGTGGTGGGCCGGGACGGGCCGTTGTGGGCTGTGGTGTGCCGTGTTTATCTGGGACGAGCTGTGGTGGGCCATGGCGGGCCGTGGTGGGCTGGGACGGGCCGTGGTTTGCCGTGGTGGGCTGAAACAGGCTGTGGTGACCTGTGGTGAGCTGTGGTGACCGGTGGTGGGCTGTGGTGACCGGTGGTGGGCTTTGGTGACCTGTGGTGGGCTGTGGTGGGCTGGGACGGGTTGCGGTGGGCTGGGACGGGTTTCGGTAGGCTAGGACGGGCTGCAGTTGGCTGGGACGGGCTGCGGTTGGCTGGGACGGGCTGCGGTGGGCTGGGACGGGCTGTGGTGGTCTGAGACGGGCTATGGTGGGCTGGGACGGGCTGTGGTGGGCTGGGACAGGCTGGGACCAGCTGTGGTGGGATGGGATGAGCTGGGACGGGCTGTGGTGGGCCTGGACGAGCTGGGACGGGCTGTGGTGGCCTGGGACGAGCTGGGACGGGCTGTGGTGGGCTGGGACGAGCTGGGACGGGCTGGCACGGGCTGTGGTGGGCTGGTACGGTCTGACACTGGCTGGGACGGGCTGTGGTGGGCTGGGACGGGCTGTGGTGGCCTGGGAAGAGCTGTTTTGGGTTGAGGCGGGTTCTGGTGGGCTGGGATAGGCTGTGGTGGGTTGTGGTGGGCTGGGACGGGCTGTGGTGGGCTGGGACGGGCTGTGGTGGGCTGGGACGGGCTGTGGTGGGCTGGGACGGGCTGGGACGGGCTGTGGTGGGCTGGGAAGGGCCGTGGTGGGCTGAGGTGGGCCATGGTGGGCTGCGACGGACCGTGGTTGGTCGGGACGGACCGCTGTGGGCCGTGGTGGGCCGCGACGGGCTGTGGTGGGCCGCTACGAGCCGTGGTGGGCTTGTTCGGGCTGTGGTGGGCTTGTTCGGGCCGTGCTGGGCTTGTTCGGGCTGTGCTGGGCTTGTTTGGGCGGTGCTGGGCTTGTTCGGGCGGTGGTGGGCTGTTTCGGGCGGTGGTGGGCTGGGACGGGCCGTTGTGGGCTGAGACGGGCCGTGGTGGGCTGGGACGGGCTGTGGTCGACGGGGACTGGCTGTGGTGAGCTGGGACGAGCTGGGACGGGCTGTGGTGGGCTGGGACGAGCTGGGACGGGCTGTGGTGGGCTGGGACGAGCTGGGACGGGCTGGCACGGGCTGTGGTGGGCTGGTACGGTCTGACACTGGCTGGGACGGGCTGTGGTGGGCTGGGACGGGCTGTGGTGGCCTGGGACGGGCTGTGGTGGCCTGGGAAGAGCTGTTTTGGGTTGAGGCGGGTTCTGGTGGGCTGGGACAGGCTTTGGTGGGCTGTGGTGGGCTGGGACGGGCTGTGGTGGGCTGGGACGGGCTGTGGTGGGCTGTGGTGGGCTGCGGTGGGCTGTGGTGGGCTGGGACGGGCTGTGGTGGGCTGGGAAGGGCCGTGGTGGGCTGTGGTGGGCCATGGTCGGCTGCGACGGACCGTGGTTGGCCGGGACGGACCGCTGTGGGCCGTGGTGGGCCGCGACGGGCTGTGGTGGGCCGCTACGAGCCGTGGTGGGCTTGTTCAGGCCGTGGTGGGCTTGGTCGGGCCGTGGTGGGCTGGGACGGGCCGTGGTGGGCTGTGGTGGGCCGTGGTGGTCTGGGACGGGCTGTGGTGGGCTGTGGTAGGTTCTGGTGAGCTTGAGACGGGCTGTGGTGGTCTGGGATGGGCTGGGATGGGCTCTAATGGGCGGGGACGGCCTTTTGGTGGGCTGGGACGGGCTGTGGTGGGCTGGGACGGGCTGGGACGGGCTGTGGTGGGCTGGGACGGGCTAGTGGTGGGCTGGGACGGGCCGTGGTGGGCTGAGACAGGCCGTGGTGAGCTGGGACAGGCTGTGGTGCTCAGGGACGGGCTGTGGTGCTCAGGGACGGGCTGTGGTGGGCTGGGACGGGCTGTGGTGGGCTGGGACGGGCCGTGGTGGGCTGGGACGGGCTGTGGTGGGCTGGGATGGGCTGTGGTGGGCTGTGGTGATCTGGGACGAGTTGTACTGGGCTGGGACAGACTGTGGTGGGCTGTGGTGGGCTGGGAAGGGCTGTGGTGGTTTGGGACGGGCTGTGGTGGTCTGTGGTGGGCTGGGACGGGCTGTGGTGGGCTGGGATGGGCCGTGGTGGGCTGGGACGGCCTGTGGTCAGTTGTCGTGGGCTGGGACTGGCCGTGGTGGCTTGGGATGGACTCTGGTGGGCCGGGACAAGCTCTGGTGGCCTCTGACAGGCTGTGACGGGCTGTGGTGTGCTGTATTGGGCTGTGGTGGGCTGGGACGGGCTGGGTGGGCTGTGGTGGCCTGTGGTGGGCTGGGACGAGTTGTAGTGGGCCGGGACGGGCTGTGGTGGGCTGTGGTAAGCTGGGACGGGCTCTGGTGGGCTGGGACGGGCTGTGGTGTGCTGTGGTGGGCGGGGACGGGCTGTGGTGGGCTGAGACGGGCTGTGGTGGGCTGTGGTGGGCTGGGACGGGCTGTGGTGGGCTGGGACGGGCTGTGGTGGGCTGGGATGGGCCGTGGTGGGCTGGGACGGGCTGTGGTGCTCAGGGACGGGCTGTGGTGGGCTGGGACGGGCTGTGGTGGGCTGTGGTGGGCTGGGACGAGTTGTAGTGGGCCGGGACGGACTGTGGTGGGCTGTGGTGGGCTGGGACGGGCTGTGGTGGGCTGGGACGGGCTGTGGTGGGCTGGGACGGGCTGTGGTGGGCCGTAGTGGGCTGTGGTGGGCTGGGACGGGCTGTGGTGGTCTGTGACAAGCTGTGGTGGGCTGGGACGGGCTGTGGTGGGCTGGGACGGGCTGTGGTGGGCTCTGGTGGGCACTGGTGGGCTGGGACGGGCTGTCGTGGGCTGGGACGGGCTGTCGTGAGCTGGGACGGGCTGGGACGGGCCGTGGTTGGCTGGGACGGGCCGTGGTGGGCTGGGACGGGCCGTGGTGGGCTGGGACGGGTTGGGATAGGCTGCAGTGGGCCGTGGTGTGCTGTGGTGGGCCGTGGTGGGCTGGGACGGGATGTGGTGGGCTGTGGAGGGCTTTCGTGGGCCGTGGTGGGCTGGGACGGGCTGTGGTGGGCTGTGGTGGCCTGGGTGGGCTCTGGGGGTCTGGGACAGGCTTGGACGAGCTGGGACAGGCTGGGACAGGCTGTGGTGGGCTGACACGGGCTGGGAGGGGCTGGGACGGGCTGTGGTGGGCTGTGACGGTCTGTGGTGGGCTGTGGTGGGCTGTGATGGGCTGTGGTGGGCTGTGGTGTGCTGGGACGGGCTGTGGTGGGCCGGGACGGGCCGTGGTGGGCTGTGGTGCGCCGTGTTTATCTGGGACGAGCTGTGGTGGGCCATGGCGGGCCGTGGTGGGCTGGGACGGGCCGTGGTTTGCCGTGGTGGGCTGAAACAGGCTGTGGTGACCTGAGTTGGGCTGTGGTGACCGGTGGTGGGCTGTGGTGGGCTGGGACGGGTTGCGGTGGGCTGGGACGGGTTTCGGTGGGCTAGGACGGGCCGCGGTGGGCTGGGACGGGCTGCGGTGGGCTGGGATAAGCTGCGGTTGGCTGGGATAAGCTGTGTTGGGCTGCGACGGGCTGTGGTAGGCTGGGATGAGCTGTGGAGGGTTGGGACGGGCTGTGGAGGGTTGTGGAGGGCTGTGCTGGGCTTGGACAGGCTGTGGTGGGCTGAGATGGGCCGTGGTGGTCCGTGCTGGGCTGGGACGGGCCGTGCTGGGCTAGGACGGGCTGTGGTGAACTGTGGTGGGCTGTGATGGGCCGTGGTGGGCTGGGACGGGCCGTGGTGGGCTGGGACGGGCCGTGGTAGGCTGGGACGGGCTGTGGTGGGCTGGGACGGGCCGTGGTGGGCTGGGACAGGCTGTGGTGGGCTGTGGTGGACTGGGAAGGGCCGTGGTGGGCCGTGGTGTGCTCTGGTGGGCCATGGTGGACCGTGGTTGGCCGTGGTGGGCCGGGACAGGCCGTGGTTAGCCGTGCTGGGCTGAAACAGGCTGGGACGGGCTCTGGTGGGCTGGGACGGGCTGTGGTGGGCTGGGACGGGCCGTGGTGGGCTGGGACGGGCTGTGGTGGGCTGTGGTGGGCTGGGACGGGCTGTGGTCGTCTGGGACGGGTTGTGGTGAGCTGAGACGGGCCGTGGTGGGCTGAGACGGGCCGTGGTGGGCTGGGACGGGCTGGTACTTGCTGTGGTGGGCTGTTACGGGCTGTGGTGTGCTGTGAGAGGCTGTGGTGGTCTGGGACGAGCTGGGACGGGCTGTGGTGGGCTGGGACGGGCTGTGGTGGGCTGGGACGGGCTGTGGTGGGTAGGGACGGGCTGTGGTGGGCCGTAGTGGGCTGTGGTGGGCTGGGACGGGCTGTGGTGGTCTGTGACAAGCTCTTGTGGGCTGTGGTGGGCTGGGACGAGCTGTGGTGGGCTCTGGTGGGCTCTGGTGGGCTGGGACGGGCTGTGGTGGGCTGGGACGGGCTGTGGTGGGCTGGGACGGGCTGTCGTGGGCTGGGACGGGCTGGGACGGGTCGTGGTTGGCTGTGACGGGCCGTGGTGGGCTGGGACGGGCCGTGGTCGGCTGGGACGGGTTGGGATAGGCTGCGGTGGGCCGTGGTGTGCTGTGGTGGGCCGTGGTGGGCTGGGATAGGCTGTGGTGAGCTGAGACGGGCTCTGGAGGTCTGTGGTGGGCTAGGACGGCTTGTGGTGGGCTGGGACGGGCTGTGGTGGGCTGTGGTGGGCTTTCGTGGGCCGTGGTGGGCTGTGGTGGGCTGTGGTGGGCTGGGACGGGCTGCGGTGTGTTGTGGAGAACTGGGACGGGCTGTGACGGGCTGTGGTGGGCCGGGACGGGCCGTGGTGGGCTGTGGTGCGCCGTGTTTATCTGGGACGAGCTGTGGTGGGCCATGGCGGGCCGTGGTGGGCTGAGACGGGCCGTGGTTTGCCGTGGTGGGCTGAAACAAGCTGTGGTGACGTGTGGTGGGCTGTGGTGACCTGTGGTGGGCTGTGGTTGGCTGGGACCGGTTGCGGTGGGCTGGGACGGGTTTCAGTGGGCTGGGATAAGCTGTGTTGGGCTGCGACGGGCTGTGGTAGGCTGGGATGAGCTGTGGAGGGTTGGGACGGGCTGTGGAGGGTTGTGGAGGGCTGTGCTGGGCTTGGACAGGCTGTGGTGGGCTGAGATGGGCCGTGGTGGTCCGTGGTGGGCTGGGACGGGCCGTGCTGGGCTAGGACGGGCTGTGGTGAACTGTGGTGGGCTGTGATGGGCCGTGGTGGGCTGGGACGGGCCGTGGTGGGCTGGGACGGGCCGTGGTGGGCTGGGACGGGCCGTGGTGGGCTGGGACAGGCCGTGGTGGGCTGTGGTGGACTGGGAAGGGCCGTGGTGGGCCGTGGTGTGCTCTGGTGGTCCATGGTTGACCGTGGTTGGCCGTGGTGGGCCGGGACAGGCCGTGGTTAGCCGTGCTGGGCTGAAACAGGCTGGGACGGGCTCTGGTGGGCTGGGACGGGCTGTGGTGGGCTGGGACGGGCCGTGGTGGGCTGGGACGGGCCGTGGTGGGCTGTGGTGGGCTGGGACGGGCTGTGGTCGTCTGGGACGGGTTGTGGTGGGCTGAGACGGGCCGTGGTGGGCTGAGACGGGCCGTGGTGGGCTGAGACGGGCCGTGGTGGGCTGGGACGGGCTGGTACTTGCTGTGGTGGGCTGGGACGGGCTGTGGTGGGCTGGGACGGGCTGTGGTGGGCTGGGACGGGCTGTGGTGGGCCGTAGTGGGCTGTGGTGGGCTGGGACGGGCTGTGGTGGTCTGTGACAAGCTCTTGTGGGCTGTGGTGGGCTGGGACGAGCTGTGGTGGGCCCTGGTGGGCTCTCGTGGGCTGGGACGGACTGTCGTGGGCTGGGACGGGCTGTCGTGGGCTGGGACGGGCTGGGACGGGCCGTGGTTGGCTGGGACGGGCCGTGGTGGGCTGGGACGGGCCGTGGTGGGCTGGGACGGGTTGGGATAGGCTGCGGTGTGCTGGGACGGGCTGTGGTGGGTTGTGGTGAGCTGAGACGGGCTGTGGTGAAATTGGACGGGCTGTGGTGGGCTGTGGTGTGCTGGGATAGGCTGTGGTGAACTGGGAAGGGCTCTGGTGGTCTGGAATGGGCCGTGGTGGGCTGAGACGGGCCGTGGTGGGCTGGGACGGGCCGTGGTGGGCTGGGGTGGGCTGTGGTGGGCTGGGACGGGCCGTGGTGGGCCGGGACGGGCTGTGGTGGGCTGTGGTCGTCTGGTACGGGTTGTGGTGAGCTGAGACGGGCCGTGGTGGGCTGAGACGGGCCGTGGTGGGCTGAGACGGGCCGTGGTGGGCTGAGACGGGCCGTGGTGGGCTGGGACAGCCTGGGACAGGCAATGGTGGGCTGGGACGGGCTGTGGTGGGCTGGGACGGGCTTTGGTGGGCTGGGACACACTGTGGTGAGCTGTGGTGTGCTGGGACGGGATGTGGTGCTCTGTGGTGGGCTGGGACGTGCCGTGGTGGACCGTGGTGGGCTTGGATGGGCCGTGGTGGGCTTGGATGGGCTGTGGTGGGCTGTGGTCGGCCGTGGTGGGCTGTGGTCGGCCGTGGTGGGCTGTGGTGGGCTGTGGTCGGTTGTGGTGGGCTGGGACGGGCTGTGGTGGGCTGAGATGGGATGTGGTGGTCTGGGACAGGCTGTAATGGGCTGGGATGGGCTGTGGTGCGCCTTGGTGGGCTGTGTTGGGCCCGGATGGGCCGTGGTGGGCCGTGGTGGGCTGGGACGGGCTGTGGTGGGCTGGGACGGGCCGTGGTTGGCTGGGACGGGCTGTGGTGGGCTGTGGTGTGATGGGACGGGCTGTGGTGGGCTGGGATCGGCTGGGATAGGCTGTGGTTGGTTATGGTGGGCTGGGAAGAGCTGTGGTGGTCTCGGACAAGCTGTGGTGGGCTGTGGTGGGCTGGGACGGGCTGTGGTGGGCTGGGATGGGCTGTGGTGGGCTGAGGCGGGCTGTGGTGGGCTGGGACGGGCTGTGGTGGGCTGTGGTGGTCTGTGGTGGCCTGGGACGGGCTGTG
The DNA here is from genome assembly GCF_023634085.1 of Falco cherrug. Classification (NCBI taxonomy): domain Eukaryota; kingdom Metazoa; phylum Chordata; class Aves; order Falconiformes; family Falconidae; genus Falco; species Falco cherrug. Next base: position 35,662 of record NW_026599500.1, on the reverse strand, counting down.
GTGGGCTGTGGTGGGTTCTGAAGGGCTGTGGTGGGCTGTGGTGGGTTGGGACACGCTGTGGTGGGTAGGGACGGGCTGTGGTGGGCTGTGGTGTGTTGTGACGGGTTGGCACGGGCTGGGACGGGCCGTGGTGGGCTGGGATGGGCTGCGGTGGGCTGTGGTGGGCTGGGACAGGCTGTGGTGAGCTGAGACGGGCTCTGGAGGGCTGTGGTGGGCTGGGACGGGCTGTGGTGAACTGTGGTGGGCCGTGGTGGGCTTTCGTGGGCTGTGGTGGGCTGGGACGGGCTGTGGTGGGCGAAAACGGGCTGTGGTGGACTGGGACGGGCTGTGGAGAGCTGTGACGGGCTGTGGTGGGCTGGGACGGGCTGTGGTGGGCGGGGACGGGCCGTGGTGGTCTGGGACGGGCCGTGGTGGGCGGGGACGGGCCGTGGTGGGCGGGGACGGGCCGGGACGGGCGGGGACGGGCCGGGACGGGCTCTGGTGGGCTGTGGCGGGCTAGGGACGGGCTGTGGCGGGCTAGGGACGGGCTGTGGTGTGGTGGGACGGGCTGTGGCGGGGTTGGGACGGGCTGTGGTGTGGTGGGACGGGCTGTGGTGGGCTGGGACGGGCCGTGGTGGGCTGTGGTGGGCCGTCGTGGGCCGTTTTGGGCCGGTATGGGAAGGGATGGCCTGTGTTGGGCCGTGGTGGGCTGGGACAGGTCATGGTGGGCTGAGACGGCCCGTGGTGAACTGTGGAAGGCTGTGGTGGGCCGTGGTTGGCTGGGACGGGCCGTGGTGGGCTGTGGTGGGCCGTGGTGGTCTGGGACAGGCTGTGGTGGGCTTTGGTGGGTTCTTGTGAGCTTGAGATGGGTTGTGGTGGGCTGGGACGGGCTGGGACGGGCTGTAGTGGGCTGGGACGGGCTGTGGTGGGCTGTGATGGGCTGTGGTGTGCTGGGACGGGCTGTGGTGGGCTGGGATGGGCTGTGGTGGGCCATGGTGGGCGGGGACGGGCCGTGGTGAACCGTGGTGGGCCGGGATGGGAAGGGGTGGGCTGTGGTGGTCTGTGGTGGGCTGGGACAGGTCGTGGTGAGCTGGGACGGGCCGTGGTGGGCTGTGGTGGGTCGTGGTTCGCTGTGGTGGGCGGTGGTGGGCTGGGAGAGCCCGCGGTGGGCTGTGGTGGGCCGTGGTGGTCTGAGACGGCCTATGGTGGGCTGTGGTGGGTTCTGGTGAGCTTGAGACGGGCTGTGGTGGGCTCGGACGGGCTGGGACGGGCCGTAGTGGGCCGTGGTGGGCTGGGACGGGCCGTGGTGGGCTGGGACGTGCTGGGATGGACTGGGACGGGCTGTGGTGCGCTGGGACGGGCTGTGGTGAGCTGGGACGGGCTGTGGTGGACCGTGGTTGGCCGTGGTGGGCCGGCAAAGGCCGTGGTTAGCCGTGCTGGGCTGAAACAGGCTGGGACCATCTCTGGTGGGCTGGGACGGGCTGTGGTGGGCTGGGACGGGCTGTGGTGGGCTGGGACGGGCTATGGTGGGCTGTGGTGGGCTGGGACGGGTTGTGGTGAGCTGAGACGGGCCGTGGTGGGCTGAGACGGGCCGTGGTGGGCTGGGACGGGCTGGTACTTGCTGTGGTGGGCTGTTACGGGCTGTGGTGTGCTGTGAGAGGCTGTGGTGGTCTGGGACGAGCTGGGACGGGCTGTGGAGGGCTGGGACAGGCTGTGGTGGGCTAGGACGGGCTGTGGTGGGCTGGGACGGGCTGTGGTGGGCCGTAGTGGGCTGTGGTGGGCTGGGACGGGCTGTGGTGGGCTGCGACAAGCTCTTGTGGGCTGTGGTGGGCTGGGACGAGCTGTGGTGGGCTCTGGTGGGCTCTGATGGGCTGGGACGGGCTGTGGTGGGCTGGGACGGGCTGTCGTGCGCTGGGACGGGCTGGGACGGGCCGTGGTTGGCTGGGACGGGCCGTGGTGGGCTGGGACGGGCCGTGGTGGGCTGGGACGGGTTGGGATAGGCTGCGGTGGGCCGTGGTGTGCTGTGGTGGGCCGTGGTGGGCTGGGATAGGCTGTGGTGAGCTGAGACGGGCGCTGGAGGGCTGTGGTGGGCTGGGACGGCTTGTGGTGGGCTGGGACGGGCTGTGGTGGGCCGTGGTGGGCTGTGGTGGGCTGTGGTGGGTTGTGGAGAGCTGGGACGGGCTGTGACGGGTTGTGGTGGGCTGCGATGGGCTCTGGGGGTCTGGGACAGGCTTGGACGAGCTGGGACAGGCTGGGACAGGCTGTGGTGGGCTGAGACGGGCTGGGAGGGGCTGGGACGGGCTGTGTTGGGTGGGGACGCGCTGTGGTGGGCTGGGACGGGCTGTGGTGGTCCGGGACGGCATCTGGTGGGCTGTGGTGGGGTGGGACGGGCTGGGACGGGCTGTGGTGGGCTGGGACGGGCTGTGGTGGGCTGGGACGGGCTGTGGTGGGCTGGGACGGTCTGGGACGGGCCGTTACGGGCTGTGGTGGGCCGTGGTTGGCTGGGAAGGGCTGTGGTGGGCTGGGATGGGCCTTGACAAGCCGTGGTGGGCCGTGGTAAGCTGTGACGGGCCGTGGTGGGCTGGGACGGACTCTGTTGTGGTGGGACGGGCTGTGGTGGGCTGGGACAGGCTGCGGTGGGGTGTGGTGGGCTGGGACCGTCTGCGGTGGGCTGTGGTTTGCTGGGACTGGCTGTGGTGGGCTGGGACGGGCTGTGGTGGGTGTGGTGGACTGGGACGACCTCTTGTGGTCTGGGACGGGCTGTGGTGGGCTGTGGTGAGCTGGGACGGGCTCTGTTGGTTTGGGACGGGGCGTGGTGGGCTGTGGTGGGCTGGGACGGGCTGTGGTGGGCTGGGACGGGCTCTGGTGGTCTGGGACATACTGTGGTGGGCTGGGACGGGCTGGGACGGGCTGTGGTGCTCTGTGGTGGGCTGGGACGTGCCGTGGTGGACCGTGGTGGGCTTGGATGGGCCGTGGTGGGCTGTGGTCGGCTGTGGTGGGCTGTGGTCTGCCGTGGTGGGCTGTGGTCGGCCGTGGTGGGCTGTGGTCGGCCGTGGTGGGCTGCGACGGGCCGTGGTGGGCTGCGACGGGCTGGGACGGGCTGTGGTGGGCTGAGATGGGATGTGGTGGTCTGGGACAGGCTGTAATGGGCTGGGATGGGCTGTGGTGTGCCTTGGTGGGCTGTGTTGGGCCCGGATGGGCCGTGGTGGGCTGGGACGGGCTGTGGTGGGCTGGGACGGGCCGTGGTTGGCTGGGACGGGCTGTGGTGGGCTGTGGTGTGATGGGACGGGCTGTGTTGGGCTGGGTTCGGCTGGGATAGGCTGTGGTTTGTTATGGTGGGCTGGGAAGAGCTGTGGTGGTCTGGGACAAGCTGTGGTGGGCTGTGGTGGCCTGGGACGGGCTGTGGTGGGCTGGGACGGGCTGTAGTGGGCTGAGGCGTGCTGTGGTGGGCTGGGACAGGCTGTGGTGGTCTGTGGTGGGTTCTGAAGGGCTGTGGTGGGCTGTGGTGGGTTGGGACACGCTGTGGTGGGTAGGGACGGGCTGTGGTGAGCTGAGACGGGCTGTGGTGGGCTGGGACGGGCTGTGGTGGGCTGGGACGGGCTGTGGTGGGCTGTGGGGGGCTGGGAAGGGCTGTGGTGGGCTGGGACGGGCTAGAACGGCTATGGTGGGCTGGGACGGGCTGTGGTGGGCTTGGATGGGCTGTGCTGTGCTGGAACGGTCTGGGACGAGTTGTGGTGAGTGTGGTGGGCTGGGACGGACTGTGTTTAGCTGGGACGGGCTGTGGTGGGCTGTGGTGGGCTGGGACAGGCTGTGGTGAGCTGAGACGGGCTGTGGTGGGCTGTGTCGGGCTGGTACGAGCTGTGATGGGCTGGGACGGGCTGTGGTGGGTTGGGGCGGGCTGGGACGGGCTGGGACGGGCTGTGGTAGGCTGGGACAGGCTGTGGTGGGATGGGGACGGGCTGTGGTTGGTTGTGGTGGGCTGGGACGGGCTGTGGTGGGCTGGGACGGTCTGTGGTGGGCTGGGACAGGCTGTGGTGGGCTTGGACCTGCTGTGGTGGTCGGGGACGGGTTGTGGTAGGTCCGGGATGGGCTGTCGTGGTCCGGGACGGGCTGTGGTGGGCTGGGAAGGCCTGGGACGGGCTGTGGTGAGCGGGGACGGGCTTGGACGAGCTGGGACGGGCTGTGGTGGATTGCGGTAGGCTGTGGTGTTCTGTAGTGGTCTGTGGTGTTCTGTAGTGGTCTGTGGTGGGCTGGGACGGGCTGTGGTGGGCTGGGACGGGCTGTCTTGGGCTGGGATGGGCTGTCGTGGGCTGTGGGGGCCTGGGGCATGCTGGGGTGGGCTGGGAAGGGCTGGGACGAGCTGTGACGGGCTGTGGTGTGTTGTAATTGCCTGTGGTGTGCTGTAGTGGCCTGTGGACGGCTGGGACAAGCTGTGGTGGGCTGGGACGGGCTGTGGTGGGCTGGGACGGGCTGTGGTGGGCTGGGACGGGCTGTGGTGGGCTGGGACGTGCTGGGACGGGCCGTGGTGAGCTGGGACGGGCGGTGGTGGGCTGGGATGGGCTCTGGTGGGCTGGGGTAGGCTGTGGTGGGCTGGGACTTGCTGTGGTGTGCTGTGGTTTGTCCATCAAACAGCTTCTCTGTTTTTCTGTCTCTCAGGCCAACAGTTTTACCGTCTCCTCGGTCTCTGCCCCCTCTTGGCTTCATCGTTTCATTATTAGAAAGAAAGGACAGGACCTGGCCAAAATCACTCAGCAGATGCCAAAGGTATGGGTGAGCTGGTTAGCTTAGCACCCCCGGCGTAGAAAAAGGTTTAGTCCAGATCACTCGTCACGAAAGAGAGAGGTGTATTCTAGCGTGGGTAAACCCAGGGGGAAATGACACAGGTCTTTGCTGTTCAAGGGAACCCTCTCTTTTACTGCTGCAAACACTGCTCCTCCTATGTTATTGTCATGGGTTGAGCCCTTCCAAGGAAGCTTTATGTGGTGCTGTTTTGAGAACTGATGTAGTAGGATACCTGGAAATGGCGAGTGCAGCAAGGCTTCTCCCTGGGGAGTTAGACGGTATCTAGATAAAGGCTAGATGAGTAAACTTCTCCAAAGCCCTTGCAGAAACCGGGACGGCACCAGAGCCTTGGGCTCTAGGCACTGCCATATGGCCGAAATTGTTAAGTTTCTGACTTGTAAAATTGTGGGGATTTGGTCTGGGCTTTTTGGGAAGGAGCACATCTCTCAGTGGCAGGGATCGATGGTGTAGGCCTGACCAAAAGCATTGGCCTGGCTTGGATCTTGGCAAATTCTGAAGAGATTCATTGTCCTTCACCTCAAGGTTCACATCAAATTCACTGGAGGAGAGGATAACATCACTTTGGAAGGACCTACAGAAGATGTGCATGTGGCTCAGGAACAGATTGAAGCCGTGCTCAAGGAACTGGTGAGCTGCAGTTACTAGTTCCAGTAAGAAACTGGGGGAAGAAGGGGCAACAGAGCAGAGGTGATGAGGTGTTTGTCACATCCATAGGATGTCTTGGCATGCTTAATCGAACTTGCAGGAGACAAATTGTGTGGCAGGTGGATGACACCCCTTGGTCATCCATAGCATCCTTGAAAAGTCAGCATTAATTTTTTTGGTGCGGAGAAGGAAGGATTCTCTTGGTTATAGCTGGAGAGGCATAGAAGTGAGTCTTTTCGATGTTTCATGAGCACAATGCTCTCTTCTCAAAGCAGAGGAATGCTTGTGCTCTGCTTAAGAGCAGAAGTGCTTGTAGCTGACCGCTGGTGAGTCAGTGCCAATACTGGCAGGAGGCAGTTACTTAGGGCACGAGACAGAAGCGGTGGCCTGTCCTACCTGGCCCTATATAATATAATATATAATAGTGGACATACATACATATATAGATATAGATATAAAAATATAATTCTTTTTAGATCCACGGGATGGATTACGCAATAATCAAGGCTGACCACCAATTCCACCGACACCTCATTGGCAAGAACGCAGCTAAACGGTAAGTGGAGTGCCTTTCTAGTCCTTCCCATGCTCACACTCTTCGTGTTTAGTAGATGGTATCAGGGGCTCTGTAGCTCACCCAGTGTGCTGTCTCCATCACGTTTCCTCTGCTTTCCTGGAGTGGTGGTGGTACAAGGAGAGAAATGGGCCGTGAGGCCTTGCGATGGCTTTAACGTGTGAAAGTACCTTGGGAGCCTGAACAGTAGTGGAATTACTTCTCTGTGCGAATGACATTTTAGCAGCCAGTTGTGGGTGGTGGAAATGTGCTTGGTGAGCTTCTCCCTGTAGAGGAATGAAGGCGGTGGGTTGATTAGCATTGATAACACGCAGCTGTGGCCTTGCCTCAGAGGCAGTGGGTTGATTGACGTGGATGACGTGCAGGTGTAGCTGGTTCCCGCTAAGGGGTTAAATAGCCCTGTGGCTTGTGGGAGAGGGTGTCAGCTGGAGGAGGAGCAGTGTGGTCTGGCCTCTGGAGGAAGGCGCTACAGCACCGGCAGTAGAATATGGCCAACGGTAAAGCCTTGTTGCGGTCTGCTAGTTTGATAGCACTGCAACGTGACCCCAGCCAAGAGTTTGGGGTAGAAAGGAACGATTATCCTCTGCTCTAAATGTGATACTGTTTGGGGAAGAAACACGCCTCGCTCTGACAAGGGAACAATGGGCTCTGTAGATGCCACGGTATTTACTTGGACAGGCTCTCGTGTGGCACAGGTCTGCTCTCAGTGAACTCCAGGGGGAAGAGGCAATTTCCCCTGTCTCAACCCTACCCCGCTGAGCCCTTCCCAGAGGCGGCTTTACTTCTTCAACAGCCTCTGAGCAGTGATAATCAAGGTGCCTTGCTTCCAGGTCTTTGCCTAGCAGACGGCGTCACCACAGTCCTTGCCTCGAAGTGAACAGGATGAAGGATCTGTACAAGGTGTCTGTGCGCATTCCCCCGGACAACGAGAAGAGCAACCCGATCAGAATGGAAGGAGACCCACAGGGGGTCCCACAGGCCAAGAAAGAGCTGCTGGAACTCGCTTCCCGTATGGTGAGTGGGTAGGACGTGATGTTTGGGAGACTGCAGGGTTTGCGCTCTCGTGTTCCCTTGTAACCTTCTGGTGCGAGTGTGTGCCCCTTGCCCACCGAGCACTTGGATCTCATGACAAGTGCAAGTTCCTCTTCACAAATGTCTTCCCCTGTTCCCTCGGGTAGCCTTTCTCTGTCAACGCAGAGTGAATTTGGTCTGGAGAAAAGAGGGACAGTGCTGGCAAGTAAACTGTCGGGCAGCAAACCGCTAAGTCAAAGTAGATGGCTCTCCGGCTGAACACTCAGTGTGCCCTCTGTTCCCATCAGGAAAATGAACACGCTGCGGACCTAATCGTCGAGCAGAAATTCCACCGGACCATCATTGGGCAGAAGGCTGAGCGGGTCTGGGAAATCCAGGAGCAATTCCCAGAGGTAAGGCTTTGTAGGAGAGGAGGAATCCAGAGGGGATATTTCCTACATGGGTAGTAGGCCTGTCGTCACAGAAGTCGTAACTTTAGTGGCTCTGTAGCGCAAGTGTCTGAGAAGATAGTTCTTTTAGCCAGAGGCCGCTAACACGGTTCCCCGTTTCTGAATGGGAAAAGGGCATGAGTAGGATCCCCCCAACCTTTGCATGTGTCTGACACAAGGGTTCTTGCTTTTGCTTGAGCTAACTAGAAATGACCGCTCCTGCAGGTTATCATCAGCTTCCCAGACCCTGCACACAAGAGTGACATCGTCCAACTCCGAGGTCCCAAAAACGAGGTGGAGAAGTGCACCGAGTACATGCAAAAGATGGTGGCAGACCTGGTAAGGAGGTCTTCTGCCTGCTCTTCCCTCCTACGTGCCTGGATAACCCTGGGGCAAAGCAGAGCTCTACTGGCTTGGGTAGAGCTAAAACACCTCAAGAGGAGGGAGCTGTCAGCTCTGTTTTGGCTGAATGGAGGCAGGGGGATAGTACCTGTTATGGGAAGGCTATAGGGGAACGTCCTTGCCTTTGTTTAGTCTTACAAAAGTCCCTCGTATAGAGAACTTCCTTGGGTCTAAGCCTGTTTTCAAAAGCTCGTTTATCAGAGCTCCTGAAGTCGGGCCTCCCTTGCCACGACAGTGTAAACTTCATGTCTCCCTTCCTTTCTCCCTTAGGTTGAAAACAGCTTTTCTATTTCTGTCCCCATCTGCAAAGAGTTCCACAAGAACATCATAGCGAAAGGAGGTGCCAAAATCAAGAAGGTGAGATACTGTTCCTAACACAGGTGAGCCGGGACGGGCCGCGGTGGGCCGGGACGGGCTGGGACAGGCTGTAACCGGCTGTGGTGGGCTGTGTTGGGCTGGGACGGGCTGTGATAAGCTGTAACCGGCTGTGGTGGGCTGTGGTGGGCTGGGACGGGCTGTGGTGGGCTGGGACGGGCTGTGGTGGGCTGGGACGAGCTGTGGTGTGCTGGGACGGGCTGCGCTGGGCTGGCACGGGCTGCGCTGGGCTGGGACGGGCTGCGCTGGGCTGTGGTGGGCTGTGGTGTGCTGTGATGGGCTGGGATGGGCTGGGATGGGCTGTGGTGGGTGTGGTGGACTGGGACGCGCTGTGGTGAGCTGAGACGGGCTATGGTGGGCTGGGATTTGCTGGGACGGCTTGGACGGGCTGTGGTGGGCTGGGACGGGCTGTGGTGGGCTGGGACGGGCTGTGGTGGGCTGGGACGGGCTGTGGTGGGCTTGGACGGGCTGTGGTGGGCTGAGACGGGCTGTGGTGGGCTGGGACGGGCTGTGGTGGGCTGGGACAGGCTGGGACGGGCTGTGGTGGGCTGGGACGAGCTGGGACGGGCTGTGGTGGGCTGGGACGAGCTGGGACGGGCTGTGGTGGGCTGGGACGGGCTGTGGGCTGGGACGAGCTGGGACGGGCTGGCACGGGCTGTGGTGGGCTGGTACGGTCTGACACTGGCTGGGACGGGCTGTGGTGGGCTGGGACGGGCTGTGGTGGGCTTGGACGGGCTGTGGTGGCCTGGGAAGAGCTGTTTTGGGTTGAGGCGGGTTCTGGTGGGCTGGGATAGGCTGTGGTGGGCTGGGACGGGCTGTGGTGGGCTGGGACGGGCTGTGGTGGGCTGGGACGGGCTGTGGTGGGCTGGGACGGGCTGGGACGGGTGTGGTGTGCTGGGAAGGGCCTTGGTGGGCTGAGGTGGGCCATGGTGGGCTTCGACGGACCGTGGTTGGCCGGGACGGACCGCTGTGGGCTGTGGTGGGCCGCGACGGGCTGTGGTGGGCCGCTACGAGCCGTGCTGGGCTTGTTCGGGCCGTGCTGGGCTTGTTCGGGCCGTGCTGGGCTGTTTCGGGCCGTGGTGGGCTGTTTCGGGCCGTGGTGGGCTGGGACGGGCCGTGGTGGGCTGGAACGGGCCGTTGTGGGCTGAGACGGGCCGTGGTGGGCTGGGACGGGCTGTGGTCGACGGGGACTGGCTGTGGTGGGCTGGGACGAGCTGGGAAGGGCTGTGGTGGGCTGGGACGAGCTAGGACGGGCTGTGGTGGGCTGGGACGAGCTGGGACGGGCTGTGGTGGGCTGGTACGGTCTGACACTGGCTGGGACGGGCTGTGGTGGGCTTGGACGGGCTGTGGTGGCCTGGGACGGGCTGTGGTGGCCTGGGAAGAGCTGTTTTGGGTTGAGGCGGGTTCTGGTGGGCTGGGACAGGCTGTGGTGGGCTGTGGTGGGCTGTGGTGGGCTGGGACGGGCTGTGGTGGGCTGGGACGGGCTGTGGTGGGCTGGGAAGGGCCGTGGTGGGCTGAGGTGGGCCATGGTCGGCTGCGACGGACCGTGGTTGGCCGGGACGGACCGCTGTGGGCCGTGGTGGGCCGCGACGGGCTGTGGTGGGCCGCTACGAGCCGTGGTGGGCTTGTTCGGGCCGTGGTGGGCTTGTTCGGGCCGTGGTGGGCTGGGACGGGCCGTGGTGGGCTGTGGTGGGCCGTGGTGGTCTGGGACGGGCTGTGGTGGTCTGTGGTAGTTTCTGGTGAGCTTGAGACGGGCTGTGGTGGTCTGGGACGGGCTGGGATGGGCTGTAATGGGCGGGGACGGGCTGTGGTGGGCTGGGACGGGCTGTGGTGGGCTGGGACGGGCTGGGACGGGCTAGTGGTGGGCTGGGACGGGCCGTGGTGGGCTGGGACGGGCCGTGGTGGGCTGGGACGGGCCGTGGTGGGCGGGGACGGGCCGTGGTGGGCTGGGACGGGCCGTGGTGGGCTGGGCTGGGCCGTGGTGGGCTGGGACGGGCTGTGGTGTGCTGGGACGGGCTGTGGTGCTCAGGGACGGGCTGTGGTGGGCTGGGATGGGCCGTGGTGGGCTGTGGTGGGCTGGGACGAGTTGTACTGGGCTGGGACAGACTGTGGTGGGCTGTGGTGGGCTGGGAAGGGCTGTGGTGGTTTGGGACGGGCTGTGGTGGTCTGTGGTGGGCTGGGACGGGCTGTGGTGGGCTGGGACGGGCCGTGGTGGGCTGGGACGGCTTTTGGTCAGTTGTCGTGGGCTGGGACGGGCCGTGGTGGCTTGGGACGGACTCTGGTGGGCCGGGACAAGCTCTGGTGGCCTCTGACGGGCTGTGACGGGCTGTGGTGTGCTGTATTGGGCTGTGGTGGACTGGGACGGCCTCTGGTGGGCTGGGAAGGGCTGGGTGGGCTGTGGTGGCCTGTGGTGGACTGGGACGAGTTGTAGTGGGCCGGGACGGGCTGTGGTGGGCTGAGACGGGCTGTGGTGGGCTGTGGTAAGCTGGGACGGGCTCTGGTGGGCTGGGACGGGCTGTGGTGTGCTGTGGTGGGCTGAGACGGGCTGTGGTGGGCTGAGACGGGCTGCGGTGGGCTGTGGTGGGCTGGGACGAGCTGGGACGGGCTGTGGTGGGCTGGGACGAGCTGGGACGGGCTGGCACGGGCTGTGGTGGGCTGGTACGGTCTGACACTGGCTGGGACGGGCTGTGGTGGGCTTGGACGGGCTGTGGTGGCCTGGGACGGGCTGTGGTGGCCTGGGAAGAGCTGTTTTGGGTTGAGGCGGGTTCTGGTGGGCTGGGACAAGCTGTGGTGGGCTGCGGTGGGCTGTGGTGGGCTGGGACAGGCTGTGGTGGGCTAGGAAGGGCCGTGGTGGGCTGAGGTGGGCCATGGTCGGCTGCGACGGACCGTGGTTGGCCGGGACGGACCGCTGTGGGCCGTGGTGCACCGCGACGGGCTGTGGTGGGCCGCTACGAGCCGTGGTGGGCTTGTTCGGGCCGTGGTGGGCTTGTTCGGGCCGTGGTGGGCTGGGACGGGCCGTGGTGGGCTGTGGTGGGCCGTGGTGGTCTGGGACGGGCTGTGGTGGTCTGTGGTAGGTTCTGGTGAGCTTGAGACGGGCTGTGGTGGTCTGGGACGGGCTGGGATGGGCTGTAATGGGCGGGGACGGGCTGTGGTGGGCTGGGACGGGCTGTGGTGGGCTGGGACGGGCTAGTGGTGGGCTGTGACGGGCCGTGGTGGGCTGAGACGGGCCGTGGTGGGCTGTGATGGGCCGTGGTGGGCTGGGATGGGCCGTGGTGGGCTGGGATGGGCCGTGGTGGGCTGGGACGGGCTGTGGTAAGCGGGGACGGGTTGTGGTGGGCTGGGATGGGCCGTGGTGGGCTGGGACGGGCCGTGGTGGGCTGGGACGAGTTGTACTGGGCTGGGACAGACTGTGGTGGGCTGTGGTGGGCTGGGAAGGGCTGTGGTGGTTTGGGACGGGCTGTGGTGGTCTGTGGTGGGCTGGGACAGGCTGTGGTGGGCTGGGACGGGCCGTGGTGGGCTGGGACGGCCTGTGGTCAGTCGTCGTGGGCTGGGACGGGCCGTGGTGGCTTGGGACGGACTCTGGTGGGCCGGGACAAGCTCTGGTGGCCTCTGACGGGCTGTGACGGGCTGTGGTGTGCTGTATTGGGCTGTGGTGGGCTGGGACGGCCTCTGGTGGGCTGGGAAGGGCTGGGTGGGCTGTGGTGGCCTGTGGTGTGCTGGGACGAGTTGTAGTGGGCCGGGCCGGGCTGTGGTGGGCTGAGACGGGCTGTGGTGGGCTGTGGTAAGCTGGGACGGGCTCTGGTGGGCTGGGACGGGCTGTGGTGTGCTGTGGTGGGCTGAGACGGGCTGCGGTGGGCTGTGGTGGGCTGGGACAGGCTGTGGTGGGCTGGGACGGGCTGTGGTGGGCTGGGATGGGCCGTGGTGGGCTGGGACGGGCTGTGGTGCTCAGGGACGGGCTGTGGTGGGCTGGGACGGGCTGTGGTGGGCTGTGGTGGGCTGGGACGAGTTGTAGTGGGCCGGGACGGACTGTGGTGGGCTGTGGTAAGCTGGGACGGGCTCTGGTGGGCTGGGACGGGCTGTGGTGTGCTGTGCTGGGCTGAGACGGGCTGTGGTGGGCTGAGACGGGCTGCGGTGGGCTGTGGTGGGCTGGGACGGGCTGTGGTGGGCTGGGACGGGCTGTGGTGGGCTGGGACGGGCTGTGGTGGGCTGGGATGGGCCGTGGTGGGCTGGGACGGGCTGTGGTGCTCAGGGACAGGCTGTGGTGGGCTGTGGTGGGCTGGGACGAGTTGTAGTGGGCCGGGACGGACTGTGGTGGGCTGTGGTGGGCTGGGACGGGCTGTGGTGGTTTGGGACGGACTGTGGTGGTCTGTGGTGGGCTGGGACGGGCTGTGGTGGTCTGGGACGGGCTGTGGTGGGCTGGGACGGGCTGTGGTGAGCCGGGACGGGCTGTGGTGAGCCGGGACGGGCTGTGGTGGGCCGGGACGGGCTGTGGTGGGCTGTGGTGGGCTGGGACGAGTTGTAGTGGGCCGGGACGGGCTGTGGTGGGCTGTGGTAAGCTGGGACGGACTGTGGTGTGCTGGGATTGTCTGTGTGGGGCTGGGAGGGGCTGTGGTGGGCTGGGACGGGCTGTGGTGGGCTGGGACGGGCTGTGGTGGGCTGGGACGGGCTGTGGTGTGCTGGGACAGGCTGGGACGGGCTGTGGTGGGCGGGGACGGGCTGTGGTGGGCTGGGACGGGCTGTGGTGGGCTGGGACGGGCTGTGGTGGGTGGGGACGGGCTGTGGTTGGCGGGGACGGGCTGTGGTGGGCTAGGCCGGGCTGGGACGGGCTGGGACGGGCTATGGTGGGTTGTGGTGAGCTTGGACGGGCTATGGTGGGCTGGGACAAGCTGTGGTGGGCTGGGACGAGCTGGGACGTGCTGTGATGGGCTGTGGTGGGCTGGGACAGGCTGGGATGCACTGTGGTGGGCTGTGGTGGGCTGTGGTGGGCTGTGGTCGGCGGGGACGTGCTGTGGTGGGCAGGGACGTTCTGTGGTGGGCTTGGACGGGCTGTGGTGGGCTGGGACGGGCTGTGGTCAGCCGTGGTGGGCTGGGACGGGCCGTTGTGGCTCCGGACGGGCTCTGGTGGGTTGGGACGGGCTGTGGTGGGCTGTGGCGGTCTTTGTTTGGCTAGGATGGGCTGGGAAGGATTGGGACGGTCTGGGACGTGCTGTGGTGGGCTGTGGCTGGCTGGGGTGGGCTGGGATGGGCTGCGGTGGGCTGTGGCTGGCTGGGACGGGCTGTGATGTGCTGGGACAAGCTGTGGTGGGCTGGGACGGTCTGTGGTGGTCTGGGATGGGCTGTGGTGGGCTGGGACAGGCCATGGTGAACTGGGACGGGCCGTGGTGGGCTGCTGTGGTCCGTGGTGGGCTGGGAAGGGCCGTGGTGAACTGTGATGGGCTGTGGTGGGCCGTGGTGGCCTGGCACGGGCTGTGGTCAGCCGTGGTGGGCTGGCACGGGCTGTGGTGGGCTGGGACGAGCTGTGGTGGGCTGGGACAGGCTGTGATGTGCTGGGACGGGCTGTGGTGGGCCGTGGTGGGCCGGGACCGGCCGTGGTGGGCTGGGACGGGCTCTGGTGGGCTGTGGTGGGCTGTGGTGGGCTGGGACGGGCTGTGGTGGGCTGGGACGGGCTGTGGTGGGCTGGGAAGGGCCGTGGTGGGCTGAGGTGGGCCATGGTCGGCTGCGACGGACCGTGGTTGGCCGGGACGGACCGCTGTGGGCCGTGGTGGGCCGCGACGGGCTGTGGTGGGCCGCTACGAGCCGTGGTGGGCTTGTTCGGGCCGTGGTGGGCTTGTTCGGGCCGTGCTGGGCTGGGACGGGCCGTGGTGGGCTGTGGTGGGCCGTGGTGGTCTGGGACGGGCTGTGGTGGTCTGTGGTAGTTTCTGGTGAGCTTGAGACGGGCTGTGGTGGTCTGGGACGGGCTGGGATGGGCTGTAATGGGCGGGGACGGGCTGTGGTGGGCTGGGACGGGCTGTGGTGGGCTGGGACGGGCTGTGGTGGGCTGGGACGGGCTAGTGGTGGGCTGGGACGGGCCGTGGTGGGCTGGGACGGGCCGTGGTGGGCTGGGACGGGCCGTGGTGGGCGGGGACGGGCCGTGGTGGGCTGGGACGGGCCGTGGTGGGCTGGGCTGGGCCGTGGTGGGCTGGGACGGGCTGTGGTGTGCTGGGACGGGCTGTGGTGCTCAGGGACGGGCTGTGGTGGGCTGGGATGGGCCGTGGTGGGCTGTGGTGGGCTGGGACGAGTTGTACTGGGCTGGGACAGACTGTGGTGGGCTGTGGTGGGCTGGGAAGGGCTGTGGTGGTTTGGGACGGGCTGTGGTGGTCTGTGGTGGGCTGGGACGGGCTGTGGTGGGCTGGGACGGGCCGTGGTGGGCTGGGACGGCTTTTGGTCAGTTGTCGTGGGCTGGGACGGGCCGTGGTGGCTTGGGACGGACTCTGGTGGGCCGGGACAAGCTCTGGTGGCCTCTGACGGGCTGTGACGGGCTGTGGTGTGCTGTATTGGGCTGTGGTGGACTGGGACGGCCTCTGGTGGGCTGGGAAGGGCTGGGTGGGCTGTGGTGGCCTGTGGTGGACTGGGACGAGTTGTAGTGGGCCGGGACGGGCTGTGGTGGGCTGAGACGGGCTGTGGTGGGCTGTGGTAAGCTGGGACGGGCTCTGGTGGGCTGGGACGGGCTGTGGTGTGCTGTGGTGGGCTGAGACGGGCTGTGGTGGGCTGAGACGGGCTGCGGTGGGCTGTGGTGGGCTGGGACGAGCTGGGACGGGCTGTGGTGGGCTGGGACGAGCTGGGACGGGCTGGCACGGGCTGTGGTGGGCTGGTACGGTCTGACACTGGCTGGGACGGGCTGTGGTGGGCTTGGACGGGCTGTGGTGGCCTGGGACGGGCTGTGGTGGCCTGGGAAGAGCTGTTTTGGGTTGAGGCGGGTTCTGGTGGGCTGGGACAAGCTGTGGTGGGCTGCGGTGGGCTGTGGTGGGCTGGGACAGGCTGTGGTGGGCTAGGAAGGGCCGTGGTGGGCTGAGGTGGGCCATGGTCGGCTGCGACGGACCGTGGTTGGCCGGGACGGACCGCTGTGGGCCGTGGTGCACCGCGACGGGCTGTGGTGGGCCGCTACGAGCCGTGGTGGGCTTGTTCGGGCCGTGGTGGGCTTGTTCGGGCCGTGGTGGGCTGGGACGGGCCGTGGTGGGCTGTGGTGGGCCGTGGTGGTCTGGGACGGGCTGTGGTGGTCTGTGGTAGGTTCTGGTGAGCTTGAGACGGGCTGTGGTGGTCTGGGACGGGCTGGGATGGGCTGTAATGGGCGGGGACGGGCTGTGGTGGGCTGGGACGGGCTGTGGTGGGCTGGGACGGGCTAGTGGTGGGCTGGGACGGGCTAGTGGTGGGCTGTGACGGGCCGTGGTGGGCTGAGACGGGCCGTGGTGGGCTGGGATGGGCCGTGGTGGGCTGGGATGGGCCGTGGTGGGCTGGGATGGGCCGTGGTGGGCTGGGACGGGCTGTGGTAAGCGGGGACGGGTTGTGGTGGGCTGGGATGGGCCGTGGTGGGCTGGGACGGGCCGTGGTGGGCTGGGACGAGTTGTACTGGGCTGGGACAGACTGTGGTGGGCTGTGGTGGGCTGGGAAGGGCTGTGGTGGTTTGGGACGGGCTGTGGTGGTCTGTGGTGGGCTGGGACAGGCTGTGGTGGGCTGGGACGGGCCGTGGTGGGCTGGGACGGCCTGTGGTCAGTCGTCGTGGGCTGGGATGGGCCGTGGTGGCTTGGGACGGACTCTGGTGGGCCGGGACAAGCTCTGGTGGCCTCTGACGGGCTGTGACGGGCTGTGGTGTGCTGTATTGGGCTGTGGTGGGCTGGGACGGCCTCTGGTGGGCTGGGAAGGGCTGGGTGGGCTGTGGTGGCCTGTGGTGTGCTGGGACGAGTTGTAGTGGGCCGGGCCGGGCTGTGGTGGGCTGAGACGGGCTGTGGTGGGCTGTGGTAAGCTGGGACGGGCTCTGGTGGGCTGGGACGGGCTGTGGTGTGCTGTGGTGGGCTGAGACGGGCTGTGGTGGGCTGGGACAGGCTGTGGTGGGCTGGGACGGGCTGTGGTGGGCTGGGACGGGCTGTGGTGGGCTGGGATGGGCCGTGGTGGGCTGGGACGGGCTGTGGTGCTCAGGGACGGGCTGTGGTGGGCTGGGACGGGCTGTGGTGGGCTGTGGTGGGCTGGGACGAGTTGTAGTGGGCCGGGACGGACTGTGGTGGGCTGTGGTAAGCTGGGACGGGCTCTGGTGGGCTGGGACGGGCTGTGGTGTGCTGTGCTGGGCTGAGACGGGCTGTGGTGGGCTGAGACGGGCTGCGGTGGGCTGTGGTGGGCTGGGACGGGCTGTGGTGGGCTGGGACGGGCTGTGGTGGGCTGGGACGGGCTGTGGTGGGCTGGGATGGGCCGTGGTGGGCTGGGACGGGCTGTGGTGCTCAGGGACAGGCTGTGGTGGGCTGTGGTGGGCTGGGACGAGTTGTAGTGGGCCGGGACGGACTGTGGTGGGCTGTGGTGGGCTGGGACGGGCTGTGGTGGTTTGGGACGGACTGTGGTGGTCTGTGGTGGGCTGGGACGGGCTGTGGTGGTCTGGGACGGGCTGTGGTGGGCTGGGACGGGCTGTGGTGAGCCGGGACGGGCTGTGGTGAGCCGGGACGGGCTGTGGTGGGCCGGGACGGGCTGTGGTGGGCTGTGGTGGGCTGGGACGAGTTGTAGTGGGCCGGGACGGGCTGTGGTGGGCTGTGGTAAGCTGGGACGGACTGTGGTGTGCTGGGATTGTCTGTGTGGGGCTGGGAGGGGCTGTGGTGGGCTGGGACGGGCTGTGGTGGGCTGGGACGGGCTGTGGTGGGCTGGGACGGGCTGTGGTGTGCTGGGACGGGCTGTGGTGTGCAGGGACAGGCTGGGACGGGCTGTGGTGGGCGGGGACGGGCTGTGGTGGGCTGGGACGGGCTGTGGTGGGCTGGGACGGGCTGTGGTGGGTGGGGACGGGCTGTGGTTGGCGGGGACGGGCTGTGGTGGGCTAGGCCGGGCTGGGACGGGCTGGGACGGGCTATGGTGGGTTGTGGTGAGCTTGGACGGGCTATGGTGGGCTGGGACAAGCTGTGGTGGGCTGGGACGAGCTGGGACGTGCTGTGATGGGCTGTGGTGGGCTGGGACAGGCTGGGATGCACTGTGGTGGGCTGTGGTGGGCTGTGGTGGGCTGTGGTCGGCGGGGACGTGCTGTGGTGGGCAGGGACGTTCTGTGGTGGGCTTGGACGGGCTGTGGTGGGCTGGGACGGGCTGTGGTCAGCCGTGGTGGGCTGGGACGGGCCGTTGTGGCTCCGGACGGGCTCTGGTGGGTTGGGACGGGCTGTGGTGGGCTGTGGCGGTCTTTGTTTGGCTAGGATGGGCTGGGAAGGATTGGGACGGTCTGGGACGTGCTGTGGTGGGCTGTGGCTGGCTGGGGTGGGCTGGGATGGGCTGCGGTGGGCTGTGGCTGGCTGGGACGGGCTGTGATGTGCTGGGACAAGCTGTGGTGGGCTGGGACGGTCTGTGGTGGTCTGGGATGGGCTGTGGTGGGCTGGGACAGGCCATGGTGAACTGGGACGGGCCGTGGTGGGCTGCTGTGGTCCGTGGTGGGCTGGGAAGGGCCGTGGTGAACTGTGATGGGCTGTGGTGGGCCGTGGTGGCCTGGCACGGGCTGTGGTCAGCCGTGGTGGGCTGGCACGGGCTGTGGTGGGCTGGGACGAGTTGTAGTGGGCCGGGACGGGCTGTGGTGGGCTGTGGTAAGCTGGGACGGACTGTGGTGTGCTGGGATTGTCTGTGTGGGGCTGGGAGGGGCTGTGGTGGGCTGTGGTGGGCTGTGGTGGGCTGGGACGGGCTGTGGTGTGCTGGGACGGGCTGTGGTGTGCAGGGACAGGCTGGGACGGGCTGTGGTGGGCGGGGACGGGCTGTGGTGGGCTGGGACGGGCTGTGGTGGGCTGGGACGGGCTGTGGTGGGTGGGGACGGGCTGTGGTTGGCGGGGACGGGCTGTGGTGGGCTAGGCCGGGCTGGGACGGGCTGGGACGGGCTATGGTGGGTTGTGGTGAGCTTGGACGGGCTATGGTGGGCTGGGACAAGCTGTGGTGGGCTGGGACGAGCTGGGACGTGCTGTGATGGGCTGTGGTGGGCTGGGACAGGCTGGGATGCACTGTGGTGGGCTGTGGTGGGCTGTGGTGGGCTGTGGTCGGCGGGGACGTGCTGTGGTGGGCAGGGACGTTCTGTGGTGGGCTTGGACGGGCTGTGGTGGGCTGGGACGGGCTGTGGTCAGCCGTGGTGGGCTGGGACGGGCCGTTGTGGCTCCGGACGGGCTCTGGTGGGTTGGGACGGGCTGTGGTGGGCTGTGGCGGTCTTTGTTTGGCTAGGATGGGCTGGGAAGGATTGGGACGGTCTGGGACGTGCTGTGGTGGGCTGTGGCTGGCTGGGGTGGGCTGGGATGGGCTGCGGTGGGCTGTGGCTGGCTGGGACGGGCTGTGATGTGCTGGGACAAGCTGTGGTGGGCTGGGACGGTCTGTGGTGGTCTGGGATGGGCTGTGGTGGGCTGGGACAGGCCATGGTGAACTGGGACGGGCCGTGGTGGGCTGCTGTGGTCCGTGGTGGGCTGGGAAGGGCCGTGGTGAACTGTGATGGGCTGTGGTGGGCCGTGGTGGCCTGGCACGGGCTGTGGTCAGCCGTGGTGGGCTGGCACGGGCTGTGGTGGGCTGGGACGAGCTGTGGTGGGCTGGGACAGGCTGTGATGTGCTGGGACGGGCTGTGGTGGGCCGTGGTGGGCCGGGACCGGCCGTGGTGGGCTGGGACGGGCTCTGGTGGGCTGTGGTGGGCTGGGACGGGCTGTGGTGGGCTGGGACGGGCTGTGGTGGGCTGGGACGGGCTGTGGTGGGCTGGGAAGGGCCGTGGTGGGCTGAGGTGGGCCATGGTCGGCTGCGACGGACCGTGGTTGGCCGGGACGGACCGCTGTGGGCCGTGGTGGGCCGCGACGGGCTGTGGTGGGCCGCTACGAGCCGTGGTGGGCTTGTTCGGGCCGTGGTGGGCTTGTTCGGGCCGTGCTGGGCTGGGACGGGCCGTGGTGGGCTGTGGTGGGCCGTGGTGGTCTGGGACGGGCTGTGGTGGTCTGTGGTAGTTTCTGGTGAGCTTGAGACGGGCTGTGGTGGTCTGGGACGGGCTGGGATGGGCTGTAATGGGCGGGGACGGGCTGTGGTGGGCTGGGACGGGCTGTGGTGGGCTGGGACGGGCTGGGACGGGCTAGTGGTGGGCTGGGACGGGCCGTGGTGGGCTGGGACGGGCCGTGGTGGGCTGGGACGGGCCGTGGTGGGCGGGGACGGGCCGTGGTGGGCTGGGACGGGCCGTGGTGGGCTGGGCTGGGCCGTGGTGAGCTGGGACGGGCTGTGGTGTGCTGGGACGGGCTGTGGTGCTCAGGGACGGGCTGTGGTGGGCTGGGATGGGCCGTGGTGGGCTGTGGTGGGCTGGGACGAGTTGTACTGGGCTGGGACAGACTGTGGTGGGCTGTGGTGGGCTGGGAAGGGCTGTGGTGGTTTGGGACGGGCTGTGGTGGTCTGTGGTGGGCTGGGACGGGCTGTGGTGGGCTGGGACGGGCCGTGGTGGGCTGGGACGGCTTTTGGTCAGTTGTCGTGGGCTGGGACGGGCCGTGGTGGCTTGGGACGGACTCTGGTGGGCCGGGACAAGCTCTGGTGGCCTCTGACGGGCTGTGACGGGCTGTGGTGTGCTGTATTGGGCTGTGGTGGACTGGGACGGCCTCTGGTGGGCTGGGAAGGGCTGGGTGGGCTGTGGTGGCCTGTGGTGGACTGGGACGAGTTGTAGTGGGCCGGGACGGGCTGTGGTGGGCTGAGACGGGCTGTGGTGGGCTGTGGTAAGCTGGGACGGGCTCTGGTGGGCTGGGACGGGCTGTGGTGTGCTGTGGTGGGCTGAGACGGGCTGTGGTGGGCTGAGACGGGCTGCGGTGGGCTGTGGTGGGCTGGGACGAGCTGGGACGGGCTGTGGTGGGCTGGGACGAGCTGGGACGGGCTGGCACGGGCTGTGGTGGGCTGGTACGGTCTGACACTGGCTGGGACGGGCTGTGGTGGGCTTGGACGGGCTGTGGTGGCCTGGGACGGGCTGTGGTGGCCTGGGAAGAGCTGTTTTGGGTTGAGGCGGGTTCTGGTGGGCTGGGACAAGCTGTGGTGGGCTGCGGTGGGCTGTGGTGGGCTGGGACAGGCTGTGGTGGGCTAGGAAGGGCCGTGGTGGGCTGAGGTGGGCCATGGTCGGCTGCGACGGACCGTGGTTGGCCGGGACGGACCGCTGTGGGCCGTGGTGCACCGCGACGGGCTGTGGTGGGCCGCTACGAGCCGTGGTGGGCTTGTTCGGGCCGTGGTGGGCTTGTTCGGGCCGTGGTGGGCTGGGACGGGCCGTGGTGGGCTGTGGTGGGCCGTGGTGGTCTGGGACGGGCTGTGGTGGTCTGTGGTAGGTTCTGGTGAGCTTGAGACGGGCTGTGGTGGTCTGGGACGGGCTGGGATGGGCTGTAATGGGCGGGGACGGGCTGTGGTGGGCTGGGACGGGCTGTGGTGGGCTGGGACGGGCTAGTGGTGGGCTGGGACGGGCTAGTGGTGGGCTGTGACGGGCCGTGGTGGGCTGAGACGGGCCGTGGTGGGCTGGGATGGGCCGTGGTGGGCTGGGATGGGCCGTGGTGGGCTGGGATGGGCCGTGGTGGGCTGGGACGGGCTGTGGTAAGCGGGGACGGGTTGTGGTGGGCTGGGATGGGCCGTGGTGGGCTGGGACGGGCCGTGGTGGGCTGGGACGAGTTGTACTGGGCTGGGACAGACTGTGGTGGGCTGTGGTGGGCTGGGAAGGGCTGTGGTGGTTTGGGACGGGCTGTGGTGGTCTGTGGTGGGCTGGGACAGGCTGTGGTGGGCTGGGACGGGCCGTGGTGGGCTGGGACGGCCTGTGGTCAGTCGTCGTGGGCTGGGACGGGCCGTGGTGGCTTGGGACGGACTCTGGTGGGCCGGGACAAGCTCTGGTGGCCTCTGACGGGCTGTGACGGGCTGTGGTGTGCTGTATTGGGCTGTGGTGGGCTGGGACGGCCTCTGGTGGGCTGGGAAGGGCTGGGTGGGCTGTGGTGGCCTGTGGTGTGCTGGGACGAGTTGTAGTGGGCCGGGCCGGGCTGTGGTGGGCTGAGACGGGCTGTGGTGGGCTGTGGTAAGCTGGGACGGGCTCTGGTGGGCTGGGACGGGCTGTGGTGTGCTGTGGTGGGCTGAGACGGGCTGTGGTGGGCTGGGACAGGCTGTGGTGGGCTGGGACGGGCTGTGGTGGGCTGGGATGGGCCGTGGTGGGCTGGGACGGGCTGTGGTGCTCAGGGACGGGCTGTGGTGGGCTGGGACGGGCTGTGGTGGGCTGTGGTGGGCTGGGACGAGTTGTAGTGGGCCGGGACGGACTGTGGTGGGCTGTGGTAAGCTGGGACGGGCTCTGGTGGGCTGGGACGGGCTGTGGTGTGCTGTGCTGGGCTGAGACGGGCTGTGGTGGGCTGAGACGGGCTGCGGTGGGCTGTGGTGGGCTGGGACGGGCTGTGGTGGGCTGGGACGGGCTGTGGTGGGCTGGGACGGGCTGTGGTGGGCTGGGACGGGCTGTGGTGGGCTGGGATGGGCCGTGGTGGGCTGGGACGGGCTGTGGTGCTCAGGGACAGGCTGTGGTGGGCTGTGGTGGGCTGGGACGAGTTGTAGTGGGCCGGGACGGACTGTGGTGGGCTGTGGTGGGCTGGGACGGGCTGTGGTGGTTTGGGACGGACTGTGGTGGTCTGTGGTGGGCTGGGACGGGCTGTGGTGGTCTGGGACGGGCTGTGGTGGGCTGGGACGGGCTGTGGTGAGCCGGGACGGGCTGTGGTGAGCCGGGACGGGCTGTGGTGGGCCGGGACGGGCTGTGGTGGGCTGTGGTGGGCTGGGACGAGTTGTAGTGGGCCGGGACGGGCTGTGGTGGGCTGTGGTAAGCTGGGACGGACTGTGGTGTGCTGGGATTGTCTGTGTGGGGCTGGGAGGGGCTGTGGTGGGCTGGGACGGGCTGTGGTGGGCTGGGACGGGCTGTGGTGTGCTGGGACGGGCTGTGGTGTGCAGGGACAGGCTGGGACGGGCTGTGGTGGGCGGGGACGGGCTGTGGTGGGCTGGGACGGGCTGTGGTGGGCTGGGACGGGCTGTGGTGGGTGGGGACGGGCTGTGGTTGGCGGGGACGGGCTGTGGTGGGCTAGGCCGGGCTGGGACGGGCTGGGACGGGCTATGGTGGGTTGTGGTGAGCTTGGACGGGCTATGGTGGGCTGGGACAAGCTGTGGTGGGCTGGGACGAGCTGGGACGTGCTGTGATGGGCTGTGGTGGGCTGGGACAGGCTGGGATGCACTGTGGTGGGCTGTGGTGGGCTGTGGTGGGCTGTGGTCGGCGGGGACGTGCTGTGGTGGGCAGGGACGTTCTGTGGTGGGCTTGGACGGGCTGTGGTGGGCTGGGACGGGCTGTGGTCAGCCGTGGTGGGCTGGGACGGGCCGTTGTGGCTCCGGACGGGCTCTGGTGGGTTGGGACGGGCTGTGGTGGGCTGTGGCGGTCTTTGTTTGGCTAGGATGGGCTGGGAAGGATTGGGACGGTCTGGGACGTGCTGTGGTGGGCTGTGGCTGGCTGGGGTGGGCTGGGATGGGCTGCGGTGGGCTGTGGCTGGCTGGGACGGGCTGTGATGTGCTGGGACAAGCTGTGGTGGGCTGGGACGGTCTGTGGTGGTCTGGGATGGGCTGTGGTGGGCTGGGACAGGCCATGGTGAACTGGGACGGGCCGTGGTGGGCTGCTGTGGTCCGTGGTGGGCTGGGAAGGGCCGTGGTGAACTGTGATGGGCTGTGGTGGGCCGTGGTGGCCTGGCACGGGCTGTGGTCAGCCGTGGTGGGCTGGCACGGGCTGTGGTGGGCTGGGACGAGCTGTGGTGGGCTGGGACAGGCTGTGATGTGCTGGGACGGGCTGTGGTGGGCCGTGGTGGGCCGGGACCGGCCGTGGTGGGCTGGGACGGGCTCTGGTGGGCTGTGGTGGGCTGGCAGCGGCTGTAGTGGGCTGGGACAGGCTGTGGTCAGCCATGGTGGGCTGGGACGGGCCGTGGTGGCTCGGGGCGGGCTCTGGTGGGCCGGGACGGGCTCTGGTGGGCTGTGGTGGGCTGTGGTGGGCTGTGCCGGGCTGTGGTGGGCTAGGACGGGCTGGGAAGGGCTGGGACAGGCTGGGACGGTCTGTGGTGGGCCTTGCCGGGCTGTGGTGGGCTGTGCCGAGCTGGGACGGGCTATGCCGGGCTAGGACGGGCTGGGACGGGCTGTGCCAGGCTGTGGTGGGCTGTGACGGGCTGTTGTGGGCCGGGACGGGCTGTGGTGGGCCGGGACGGCCTGTGGTGGGCTGGGACGAGTTGTGGTGGGCCGGGACGGGCTGTGGTGGGCTGTGGTGGGTTATGGTGAGCTTAGACGGGCTGTGGTGGGTTGGGACGGTCTGTGGTGGGTTGTGGTGGGCTGGGACGGGCTGTTGTGGTCAGGGACGGGCTGTGGTGGGCTGTGACAGGCTGTGGTGGGCTGGGTCGGGCTGTGGCAGGCTGGGATGGGCTTTGGCGGGCCGGGACAGTCTGTGGCGGGCTGTGGCGGGCCGTCGTTGGCCGTGGTGGACTGTAGTGGGCCGTGGTGAGCCGTGGTGGGCTGTGGTAGGCTGGGACGGGCTGTGGTGACCTGGGACGGGCTGTGGTGGGCTGTGGAGGGCTGGGACGGGCTGTGGTGGGCTCGACGGGCTGTGGTTGGCTGGGACCGCCTGTTTTGGGCTGGGATGGCCTGCGGTGGCCTGTGGTGGGCTGTAGTGGGCGGGTACGGGCTGTGGTGGGTTGGGACGGGCTGGGACGGGCTGGGACGGGCAGTGGTGGGCTGGGACGGGCAGTGGTGGGCTGGGACGGGCTGTGGTGGGCTGGGACCGGCTGTGGTGCGCGGGGACGGGCTGGGGTGTGCTGGGACGGGCTGTGGTGGGCTAGGCCGGGCTGGGACGGGCTATGGTGGGTTGTGGTGAGCTTGGACGGGCTATGGTGGGCTGGGACAAGCTGTGGTGGGCTGGGACGAGCTGGGACGTGCTGTGATGGGCTGTGGTGGGCTGGGACAGGCTGGGATGCACTGTGTTGGGCTGTGGTGGGCTGTGGTGGGCTGTGGTCGGCGGGGACGTGCTGTGGTGGGCAGGGACGTGCTGTGGTGGGCTTGGACGGGCTGTGGTGGGCTGGGACGGGCTGTGGTCAGCCGTGGTGGGCTGGGACGGGCCGTTGTGGCTCCGGACGGGCTCTGGTGGGTTGGGACGGGCTGTGGTGGGCTGTGGTGGGCTGTGGCGGTCTTTGTTTGGCTAGGATGGGCTGGGAAGGATTGGGACGGTCTGGGACGTGCTGTGGTGGGCTGTGGTGGGCTGTGGCTGGCTGGGGTGGGCTGGGATGGGCTGCGGTGGGCTGTGGCTGGCTGGGACGGGCTGTGATGTGCTGGGACAAGCTGTGGTGGGCTGGGACGGTCTGTGGTGGTCTGGGATGGGCTGTGGTGGGCTGGGACAGGCCATGGTGAACTGGGACGGGCCGTGGTGGGCTGCGGTGGTCCGTGGTGGGCTGGGAAGGGCCGTGGTGAACTGTGATGGGCTGTGGTGGGCCGTGGTGGCCTGGCACGGGCTGTGGTCAGCCGTGGTGGGCTGGCACGGGCTGTGGTGGGCTGGGACGAGCTGTGGTGGGCTGGGACAGGCTGTGATGTGCTGGGACGGGCTGTGGTGGGCCGGGACCGGCCGTGGTGGGCTGGGACGGGCTCTGGTGGGCTGTGGTGGGCTGGCAGCGGCTGTAGTGGGCTGGGACAGGCTGTGGTCAGCCATGGTGGGCTGGGACGGGCCGTGGTGGCTCGGGGCGGGCTCTGGTGGGCCGGGACGGGCTCTGGTGGGCTGTGGTGGGCTGTGCCGGGCTGTGGTGGGCTAGGACAGGCTGGGAAGGGCTGGGACAGGCTGGGACGGTCTGTGGTGGGCCTTGCCGGGCTGTGGTGGGCTGTGCCAAGCTGGGACGGGCTATGCCGGGCTAGGACGGGCTGGGACGGGCTGTGCCAGGCTGTGGTGGGCTGTGACGGGCTGTTGTGGGCCGGGACGGGCTGTGGTGGGCCGGGACGGCCTGTGGTGGGCTGGGACGAGTTGTGGTGGGCCGGGACGGGCTGTGGTGGGCTGTGGTGGGTTATGGTGAGCTTAGACGGGCTGTGGTGGGTTGGGACGGTCTGTGGTGGGTTGTGGTGGGCTGGGACGGGCTGTTGTGGTCAGGGACGGGCTGTGGTGGGCTGGGTCGGGCTGTGGCAGGCTGGGATGGGCTTTGGCGGGCCGGGACAGTCTGTGGCGGGCTGTGGCGGGCCGTCGTTGGCCGTGGTGGACTGTAGAGGGCCGTGGTGGGCTGTGGTAGGCTGGGACGGGCTGTGGTGACCTGGGACGGGCTGTGGTGGGCTGTGGAGGGCTGGGACGGGCTGTGGTGGGCTCGACGAGCTGTGGTTGGCTGGGACCGTCTGTTTTGGGCTGGGATGGCCTGCGGTGGCCTCTGGTGGGCTGTGGTGGGCTGGGACGGGCTGTGGTGGGTTGGGACGGGCTCTGGTGGGCTGTGGTGGGCTGGCACCGGCTGTAGTGGGTTGGGACAGGCTGTGGTCAGCCATGGTGGGCTGGGACGGGCCGTGGTGGCTCGGGGCGGGCTCTGGTGGGCCGGGACGGGCTCTGGTGGGCTGTGGTGGGCTGTGCCGGGCTGTGGTGGGCTAGGACGGGCTGGGAAGGGCTGGGACAGGCTGGGACGGTCTGTGGTGGGCCTTGCCGGGCTGTGGTGGGCTGTGCCGAGCTGGGACGGGCTATGCCGGGCTGTGGTGGGCTGTGACGGGCTGTTGTGGGCCGGGACGGGCTGTGGTGGGCCGGGACGGCCTGTGGTGGGCTGGGACGAGTTGTGGTGGGCCGGGACGGGCTGTGGTGGGTTATGGTGAGCTTAGACGGGCTGTGGTGGGTTGGGACGGTCTGTGGTGGGTTGTGGTGGGCTGGGACGGGCTGTTGTGGTCAGGGACGGGCTGTGGTGGGCTGTGACAGGCTGTGGTGGGCTGGGTCGGGCTGTGGCAGGCTGGGATGGGCTTTGGCGGGCCGGGACAGTCTGTGGCGGGCTGTGGCGGGCCGTCGTTGGCCGTGGTGGACTGTAGTGGGCCGTGGTGGGCTGTGGTAGGCTGGGACGGGCTGTGGTGACCTGGGACGGGCTGGGACGGGCAGTGGTGGGTTGGGACGGGCTGTGGTGGGCTCGACGAGCTGTGGTTGGCTGGGACCGTCTGTTTTGGGCTGGGATGGCCTGCGGTGGCCTGTGGTGGGCTGTGGTGGGCTGGGACGGGCTGTGGTGGGTTGGGACGGGCTGGGACGGGCTGGGACGGGCAGTGGTGGGCTGGGACGGGCTGTGGTGGGCTGGGACGGTCTGTGGTGGGCTGTGGTAAGCTGGGACAGGCTGTGGTGGGCTGTGGTGTGCTGGGACGGGCCGTGGTGGGCTGTGGTGCGCCGTGTTTATCTGGGACGAGCTGTGGTGGGCCATGGCGGGCCGTGGTGGGCTGGGACGGGCCGTGGTTTGCCGTGGTGGGCTGAAACAGGCTGTGGTGACCTGTGGTGGGCTGTGGTGACCGGTGGTGGGCTGTGGTGACCGGTGGTGGGCTGTGGTGACCTGTGGTGGGCTGTGGTGGGCTGGGACGGGTTGCGGTGGGCTGGGACGGGTTTCGGTGGGCTAGGACGGGCTGCGGTGGGCTGGGATGAGCTGTGTTGGGCTGCGACGGGCTGTGGTAGGCTGGGATGAGCTGTGGAGGGTTGGGACGGGCTGTGGAGGGTTGTGGAGGGCTGTGCTGGGCTTGGACAGGCTGTGGTGGGCTGAGATGGGCTGTGGTGGTCCGTGGTGGGCTGGGACGGGCCGTGCTGGGCTAGGACGGGCTGTGGTGAACTGCGGTGGGCTGTGATGGGCCGTGGTGGGCTGGGACGGGCCGTGGTGGGCTCGACGAGCTGTGGTTGGCTGGGACCGTCTGTTTTGGGCTGGGATGGCCTCCGGTGGCCTCTGGTGGGCTGTGGTGGGCTGGGACGGGCTGTGGTGGGTTGGGACAGGCTGGGACGGGCTGGGACGGGCAGTGGTGGGTTGGGACGGGCTGTGGTGGGCTGGGACGGGCTGTGGTGGGCTGGGACGGGCTGTGGTGGGCTGGGACGGTCTTTGGTGGGCTGTGGTAAGCTGGGACGGGCTGTGATGGGCTGTGGTGGGCTGTGGTGTGCTGGGACGGGCTTTGGAGGTTTGGGACGGGCTGGGACGGGCTGGGACGGGCAGTGGTGGGCTGTGGTGGGCTGTGGTGTGCTGGGACGGGCTGTGGTGGGCTGTGAGAGGCTGTGGTGGGCTGGGACGGGCTGTGGTGGGCTGGGACGGGCCTTGGTGGGCTGTGTTGTGCTGGGGACGGGCTGTGGTGGGCTGTGATGGGCTGTGGTGGGCTGTGGTGTGCTGGGATGGGCTGTGGTGGGCCGGGACGGGCCGTGGTGGGCTGTGGTGTGCCGTGTTTATCTGGGACGAGCTGTGGTGGGCCATGGCGGGCCGTGGTGGGCTGGGACGGGCCGTGGTTTGCCGTGGTGGGCTGAAACAGGCTGTGGTGACCTGTGGTGAGCTGTGGTGACCGGTGGTGGGCTTTGGTGGCCTGTGGTGGGCTGGGACGAGCTAGGACGGGCTGTGGTGGGCTGGGACGAGCTGGGACGGGCTGGGACGAGCTGGGACGGGCTGGGCACGGGCTGTGGTGGGCTTGTACGAGTCTGACACTGGCTGGGACGGGCTGTGGTGGGCTGGGACGGGCTGTGGTGGCCTGGGACGGGCTGTGGTGGCCTGGGAAGAGCTGTTTTGGGTTGAGGCGGGTTCTGGTGGGCCGGGACAGGCTGTGGTGGGCTGCGGTGGTCTGTGGTGGGCTGGGACGGGCTGTGGTGGGCTGGGACGGGCTGTGGTGGGCTGGGAAGGGCCGTGGTAGGCTGAGGTGGGCCATGGTCGGCTGCGACGGACCGTGGTTGGCCGGGACGGACCGCTGTGGGCCGTGGTGGGCCGCGACGGGCTGTGGTGGGCCGCTACGAGCCGTGGTGGGCTTGTTCGGAGCCGTGGTGGGCTTGTTCGGGCCGTGGTGGGCTTGGTCGGGCCGTGGTGGTCTGGGACGGGCTGTGGTGGGCCGTGGTGGTCTGGGACGGGCTGTGGTGGGCTGTGGTAGGTTCTGGTGAGCTTGAGACGGGCTGTGGTGGTCTGGGACGGGCTGGGAATGGGCTGTAATGGGCGGGGACGGCCTTGTGGTGGGGCTGGGACGGGCTGTGGTGGGCTGGGACGGGCTGTGGTGGGCTGGGACGGGCTAGTGGTGGGCTGGGACGGGCCGTGGTGCTCAGGGACGGGCTGTGGTGGGCTGGGATGGGCTGTGGTGGCTGTGGTGGGCTGGGACGAGTTGTACTGGGCTGGGACAGACTGTGGTGGGCTGTGGTGGGCTTGGGAAGGGCTGTGGTGGTTTGGGACGGGCTGTGGTGTGCTGTGGTGGGCTGAGACGGGCTGTGGTGGGCTTGAGACGGGCTGTGGTGGGCTGAGACGGGCTGTGGTGGGCTGTGGTGGGCGGGACGGCTGTGGTGGGGCTGGGATGGGCCGTGGTGGGCTGGGACGGGCTGTGGTGCTCAGGGACGGGCTGTGGTGGGCTGGGACGGGCTGTGGTGGGCTGTGGTGGGCTGGGACGAGTTGTAGTGGGCCGGGACGGACTGTGGTGGGCTGTGGTGGGCTGGGACGGGCTGTGGTGGTTTGGGACGGGCTGTGGTGGTCTGTGGTGGTCTGGGACGGGCTGTGGGTGGTCTGGGACGGGTTGTGGTGGGCTGGGACGGGCTGTGGTGAGCTGGGATGGGCTTTGGTGGGGCTGTGGTGGGCTGTGGTGGGCTGGGACGAGTTGTAGTGGGCCGGGACGGGCTGTGGTAAGCTGGGACGGGCTGTGGTGTGCTGGGATTGTCTGTGTGGGGCTGGGAGGGGCTGTGGTGGGCTGGGACGGGCTGTGGTGGGCTGGACGGGCTGTGGTGTGCTGGGACGGGCTGTGGTGTGCTGGGACGAGCTGTGGTGTGCAGGGACAGGCTGGGACGGGCTGGGACGTGCTGGGACGGGCTGTGGTGGGCTGGACTCGGTGTGGTGGAATGGGACGGGCTGGGACAGGCTGTGGTGGGCTGGGACGGGCTGGGACGGGCTGTGGTGTGCTGGGACGGGCTGTGGTGTGCTGGGACGAGCTGTGGTGTGCAGGGACGGGCTGGGACGGGCTGGGACGTGCTGGGACGGGCTGTGGTGGGCTGGGACTCGGTGTGGTGGAATGGGACGGGCTGGGACAGCTGTGGTGGGCTGGGACGGGCTGGGACGGGCTGTGACGGGCTGTGGTGAGCTGGGACGGGCTGTGGTGGGCTGTGGTGAGCTGGGACCCGGCTGCGGTGGGCTGGGACCGGCTGTGGTGGGCGGGGACGGGCTGTGGTGGGCGGGGACGGGCTGTGGTGGGCGGGGACGGGCTGTGGTTGGCGGGGACGGTCTGTGGTGGGCTAGGCCGGGCTGGGACGGGCTATGGTGGGTTGTGGTGAGCTTGGACGGGCTATGGTGGGCTGGGACAAGCTGTGGTGGGCTGGGACGAGCTGGGACGTGCTGTGATGGGCTGTGGTGGGCTGGGACAGGCTGGGATGCACTGTGTTGGGCTGTGTTGGGCTGTGGTGGGCTGTGGTCGGCGGGGACGTGCTGTGGTGGGCTGGGACGGGCTGTGGTGGGCTTGGACGGGCTGTGGTGGGCTGGGACGGGCTGTGGTCAGCCGTGGTGGGCTGGGACGGGCCGTTGTGGCTCCGGACGGGCTATGGTGGGTTGGGACGGGCCGTGGTTTGCCGTGGTGGGCTGAAACAGGCTGTGGTGACCTGTGGTGAGCTGTGGTGACCGGTGGTGGGCTGTGGTGACCGGTGGTGGGCTTTGGTGACCTGTGGTGGGCTGTGGTGGGCTGGGACGGGTTGCGGTGGCTGGGACGGGTTGCGGTGGGCTAGGACAGGCTGCGGTGGGCTGGGACGGGCTGCGGTGGGCTAGGATAAGCTGTGTTGGGCTGCGACGGGCTGTGGTAGGCTGGGATGAGCTGTGGAGGGTTGGGACGGGCTGTGGAGGGTTGTGGAGGGCTGTGCTGGGCTTGGACAGGCTGTGGTGGGCTGAGATTGGCTGTGGTGGTCCGTGGTGGGCTGGGACGGGCCGTGCTGGGCTAGGACGGGCTGTGGTGAACTGTGGTGGGCTGGGACGGGCCGTGGTGGGCTGGGGTGGGCCGTGGTGGGCTGGTACGGGCCGTGGTGGGCTGGGACGGGCCGTGGTGGGCTGGGACGGGCCGTGGTGGGCTGGGACGGGCCGTGGTGGGCTGGGACAGGCTGTGGTGGGCTGTGGTGGACTGGGAAGGGCCGTGGTGGGCCGTGGTGTGCTCCGGTGGGCCATGGTGGACCGTGGTTGGCCGTGGTGGGCCGGGACAGGCCGTGGTTAGCCGTGGTGGGCTGAAACAGGCTGGGACGGGCTCTGGTGGGCTGGGACGGGCTCTGGTGGGCTGGGACGGGCTGTGGTGGGCTGGGACGGGCTGTGGTGGGCTGTGGTGGGCTGGGACGGGCTGTGGTCGTCTGGGACGGGTTGTGGTGAGCTGAGACGGGCCGTGGTGGGCTGAGACGGGCCGTGGTGGGCTGGGACGGGCTGGTACTTGCTGTGGTGGGCTGTTACGGGCTGTGGTGTGCTGTGAGAGGCTGTGGTGGTCTGGGACGAGCTGGGACGGGCTGTGGTGGGCTGGGACGGGCTGTGGTGGGCTGGGACGGGCTGTGGTGGGCCGTAGTGGGCTGTGGTGGGCTGGGACGGGCTCTGGTGGTCTGTGACAAGCTCTTGTGGGCTGTGGTGGGCTGGGACGAGCTGTGGTGGGCCGTGGTGGGCTGGGACGGGCCGTGGTGGGCTGGGACGGGCCGTGGTGGGCTGGGACGGGCCGTGGTGGGCTGGGACGGGCTGTGGTGGGCTGTGGTGGGCTGGGACGGGCTGTGGTTGTCTGGGACGGATTGTGGTGAGCTGAGACAGGCCGTGGTGGGCTGGGACGGGTTGGGATAGGCTGCGGTGTGCCGTGGTGTGCTGTGGTGGGCCGTGGTGGGCTGGGATAGGCTCTGGTGAGCTGAGACGGGCTCTGGAGGTCTGTAGTGGGCTGGGACGGGCTGTGGTGGGCTGTGGTGGGCTTTCGTGGGCCGTGGTGGGCTGTGGTGGGCTGTGGTAAGCTGGGACGGGCTGTGGTGGGCTGGGATTGTCTGTGGGGGGCTGGGACGGGCTGTGGTGGGCTCGGACGGGCTGTGGTGGGCTGGGACGGGCTGTGGTGGGCTGTGGTAAGCTGGGACGGGCTGTGGTGGGCTGACACGGGCTGGGAGGGGCTGGGACAGGCTGTGGTGGGCCGGGACGGGCTGTGGTGGGCTGTGGTGGGCTGGGACGAGTTGTAGTGGGCCGGGACGGGCTGTGGTGGGCTGTGGTAAGCTGGGACGGGCTGTGGTGGGCTGGGATTGTCTGTGGGGGGCTGGGAGGGGCTGTGACGGGCTGGGACGGGCTGTGGTGGGCTGGGACGGGCTGTGGTGTGCTGGGACGGGCTGTGGTGGGCTTGGACGGGCTGTGGTGGGCTGGGACGGGCTGTGGTCAGCCGTGGTGGGCTGGGACGGGCCGTTGTGGCTCCGGACGGGCTATGGTGGGTTGGGACGGGCCGTGGTTTGCCGTGGTGGGCTGAAACAGGCTGTGGTGACCTGTGGTGAGCTGTGGTGACCGGTGGTGGGCTGTGGTGACCGGTGGTGGGCTTTGGTGACCTGTGGTGGGCTGTGGTGGGCTGGGACGGGTTGCGGTGGGCTGGGACGGGTTGCGGTGGGCTAGGACAGGCTGCGGTGGGCTGGGACGGGCTGCGGTGGGCTAGGATAAGCTGTGTTGGGCTGCGACGGGCTGTGGTAGGCTGGGATGAGCTGTGGAGGGTTGGGACGGGCTGTGGAGGGTTGTGGAGGGCTGTGCTGGGCTTGGACAGGCTGTGGTGGGCTGAGATTGGCTGTGGTGGTCCGTGGTGGGCTGGGACGGGCCGTGCTGGGCTAGGACGGGCTGTGGTGAACTGTGGTGGGCTGGGACGGGCCGTGGTGGGCTGGGGTGGGCCGTGGTGGGCTGGGACGGGCCGTGGTGGGCTGGGACGGGCCGTGGTGGGCTGGGACGGGCCGTGGTGGGCTGGGACAGGCTGTGGTGGGCTGTGGTGGACTGGGAAGGGCCGTGGTGGGCCGTGGTGTGCTCCGGTGGGCCATGGTGGACCGTGGTTGGCCGTGGTGGGCCGGGACAGGCCGTGGTTAGCCGTGGTGGGCTGAAACAGGCTGGGACGGGCTCTGGTGGGCTGGGACGGGCTCTGGTGGGCTGGGACGGGCTGCGGTGGGCTGGGACGGGCTGTGGTGGGCTGTGGTGGGCTGGGACGGGCTGTGGTCGTCTGGGACGGGTTGTGGTGAGCTGAGACGGGCCGTGGTGGGCTGAGACGGGCCGTGGTGGGCTGGGCCGTGGTGGGCTGGGACGGGCTGGTACTTGCTGTGGTGGGCTGTTACGGGCTGTGGTGTGCTGTGAGAGGCTGTGGTGGTCTGGGACGAGCTGGGACGGGCCTGTGGTGGGCTGGGACGGGCTGTGGTGGGCTGGGACGGGCTGTGGTGGGCCGTAGTGGGCTGTGGTGGGCTGGGACGGGCTGTGGTGGTCTGTGACAAGCTCTTGTGGGCTGTGGTGGGCTGGGACGAGCTGTGGTGGGCTGGGACGGGCTGGGACGGGCCGTGGTGGGCTGGGACGGGGCCGTGGTGGGCTGGGACGGGCCGTGGTGGGCTGGGACGGGCTGTGGTGGGCTGTGGTGGGCTGGGACGGGCTGTGGTTGTCTGGGACGGATTGTGGTGAGCTGAGACAGGCCGTGGTGGGCTGGGACGGGTTGGGATAGGCTGCGGTGTGCCGTGGTGTGCTGTGGTGGGCCGTGGTGGGCTGGGATAGGCTCTGGTGAGCTGAGACGGGCTCTGGAGGTCTGTAGTGGGCTAGGACGGGCTGTGGTGGGCTGGGACGGGCTGTGGTGGGCTGTGGTGGGCTTTCGTGGGCCGTGGTGGGCTGTGGTGGGCTGTGGTAAGCTGGGACGGGCTGTGGTGGGCTGGGATTGTCTGTGGGGGGCTGGGACGGGCTGTGGTGGGCTCGGACGGGCTGTGGTGGGCTGGGACGGGCTGTGGTGGGCTGTGGTAAGCTGGGACGGGCTGTGGTGGGCCTGACACGGGCTGGGAGGGGCTGGGACAGGCTGTGGTGGGCCGGGACGGGCTGTGGTGGGCTGTGGTGGGCTGGGACGAGTTGTAGTGGGCCGGGACGGGCTGTGGTGGGCTGTGGTAAGCTGGGACGGGCTGTGGTGGGCTGGGATTGTCTGTGGGGGGCTGGGAGGGGCTGTGACGGGCTGGGACGGGCTGTGGTGGGCTGGGACGGGCTGTGGTGTGCTGGGACGGGCTGTGGTGTGCTGGGATGAGCTGTGGTGTGCAGGGACAGGCTGGGACGGGCTGTGGTGGGCTGGGACGGGCTGTGGTGGGCTGGGACAGGCTGTGGGTGGGCTGGGACGGGCTGTGACGGGCTGTGACGGGCTGGGACGGGCTGTGACGGGCTGTGGTGAGCTGGGACGGGCTGTGGTGGGCTGTGGTGAGCTGGGACCGGCTGTGGTGGGCTGGGACCGGCTGTGGTGGGCGGGGACAGGCTGTGGTGGGCGGGGACGGGCTGTGGTGGGCGGGGACGGGCTGTGGTGGGCGGGGACGGGCTGTGGTTGGCGGGGACGGGCTGTGGTGGGCTAGGCTGGGCTGGGCCGGGCTGGGACGGGCTATGGTGGGTTGTGGTGAGCTGGGACGGGCTATGGTGGGCTGGGACAAGGTGTGGTGGGCTGGGACGAGCTGGGACGTGCTGTGATGGGCTGTGATGGGCTGGGACAGGCTGGGATGCACTGTGTTGGGCTGTGTTGGGCTGTGGTGGGCTGTGGTCGGCGGGGGACGTGCTGTGGTGGGCAGGGACGTGCTGTGGTGGGCTGGGACGGGCTGTGGTGGGCTGGGACGGGCTGTGGTCAGCCGTGGTGGGCTGGGACGGGCCGTTGTGGCTCCGGACGGGCTCTGGTGGGTTGGGACGGGCTGTGGTGGGCTGTGGTGGGCTGTGGCGGTCTTTGTTGGGCTAGGACGGGCTGGGAAGGATTGGGACGGTCTGGGACGTGCTATGGTGGGCTGTGGTGGGCTGTGGCTGGCTGGGGTGGGCTGGGATGGGCTGCGGTGGGCTGTGGCTGGCTGGGACGGGCTGTGATGTGCTGGGACAAGCTGTGGTGGGCTGGGACGGTCTGTGGTGGTCTGGGATGGGCTGTGGTGGGCTGGGACAGGCCGTGGTGAACTGGGACGGGCCGTGGTGGGCTGCGGTGGTCCGTGGTGGGCTGGGAAGGGCCGTGGTGAACTTTGATGGGCTGTGGTGGGCCGTGGTGGCCTGGCACGGGCTGTGGTCAGCCGTGGTGGGCTGGCACGGGCTGTGGTGGGCTGGCACGAGCTGTGGTGGGCTGGGACAGGCTGTGATGTGCTGGGACGGGCTGTGGTGGGCCGTGGTGGGCCGGGACCAGCCGTGGTGGGCTGGGACGGGCTCTGGTGGGCTGTGGTGGGCTGGCAGCGGCTGTAGTGGGCTGGGACAGGCTGTGGTCAGCCATGGTGGGCTGGGACAGGCCGTGGTGGCTCGGGGCGGGCTCTGGTGGGCCGGGACGGGCTGTGGTGGGCTGTGGTGGGCTGTAGTGGGCTGTGCCGGGCTGTGGTGGGCTAGGACGGACTGGGAAGGGCTGGGACAGGCTGGGACGGTCTGTGGTGGGCCTTGCCGGGCTGTGGTGGGCTGTGCCGAGCTGGGACGGGCTAGGACGGGCTGGGACGGGCTGTGCCAGGCTGTGGTGGGCTGTGACGGGCTGTTGTGGGCCGGGACGGGCTGTGGTGGGCCGGGACGGCCTGTGGTGGGCTGGGACGAGTTGTGGTGGGCCGGGACGGGCTGTGGTGGCTGTGGTGGGTTATGGTGAACTTAGACGGGCTGTGGTGGGTTGGGACGGTCTGTGGTGGGTTGTGGTGGGCTGGGACGGGCTGTGGTGGGCTGTGGTAAGCTGGGACGGGCTGTGGGGGGCTGGGACGGGCTGTGGTGTGCTGGGACGGGCTGTGGTGTGCTGGGACGAGCTGTGGTGTGCAGGGACAGGCTGGGACGGGCTGGCACGTGCTGGGACGGGCTGTGGTGGGCTGGGACTCAATGTGGTGGAATGGGACGGGCTGGGACAG